>NW_018743894.1:0-1212500 GCF_001683475.1 Chenopodium quinoa | reverse complement strand
AGGTTATGGTTTTGATGTCAAGTAATCCCTCTAGCTTGAGAGAGTAGTTGGGTGCATTTGATAACTTCCCCTAATTTATCCCCTAAATCACCATTTCTATGCATGCTACTTGTGGTCCGTGATGAAGTTGAGTGGTGTAACCCATGCCCTAGGCCTTCTTAATATTGTTAATCACCTCTTAGAATTAGTTGATTTGAATTAGAATAGTGTGACGTAATACCAACTTAAAACCCCCGACTTAATCTAGCTTGTTTAAACAATAACATTTGGCGGTTGATTCAACGCCTCTCATGGGTTCGACCCTTTCTTGCCCTTGCTACTAGTTTAGTAGGATCGAGTTAGGTCTTATTTCTTGATAGGTTGACGACGTCCTATCAAGTTTTGGCGCCGTTGCCGGGGAGGCAAAGTCACATTGAATAAGTTATTGTTGAATGAGTCTAGATTTGTGTATATGTATATAATCTTCTTATTTTGTTTTTGTTTAAGCGTGTTTACTTTGTGATAGTCATTGCTAACGTTTTCCTTAGCTTTGTTTGACTGTGCATGACACGGAGGAGTAAGCATTCACCGCTTATCCCCGTAGATCCGGAGTTAAATAGAACTTTGAGGAACGTAAGAAGGCTCCTACAAGGCACGCCGGATTTTTCTCTAGCTTATACGGATTCCGAGTCGGAGGATAATCTTGACAACGAGCAAGAGATGGCCAACCCACCGCCTCCTCCACTTCTACAAGACTATGACCACCCCGATGCATTCCAACTTCGGAGTGGCATACTTCTTCCCACCACCAATGCAAACAACTATGAGTTCTCTCCTCAACTCATAAGGATGATCCAAAGTGAACAGTTCGGGGGGAGTGAAAATGAGTGCCCTCTAGCTCATTTAGACAACTTCCTTTAGTTGTGCACTACCATCAAGCAAAACAACCTCACGGAGGAATTCATTTGGATGCATATGTTTCGGTTCTCTCTTAGGGACAAGGCTAAGTGTTGGTTGAGGTCCGTGAAAGAAGGATCCTTAACAACATGGGAAGAGGTTACCAAAGCATTTCTTGGGAAGTTTTGTCCGCCCGAAAAGACCGCGGAATTGAGAAGGAAGATTACAAGCTTCACTCAAGAGGATGATGAAACCTTAGGTGAAGCATGGGAAAGATTCAAGGATCTAAAGAGGAAGTGTCCACACCATGGAGTGCCTTTATGGATGATTATTCAAAGCTTCTACGACGGTCTCACTCCTACCTCAAGGGCCAATCTTGACAACGGAGCCGGTGGTAGTCTTAAAAAGCTACCGGTGGAAGAAGACGAGAATATGATTGAAGAAGTTGCAAGGCATTACGCCTATAGATATGATAGAAGAGAAAGTCAACCGAAGAAGAAAGGTATGCATGAGTTGAGTGCAATAGATCTTATTGCCTCAAAGTTTGATATGCTAGCTCACAAGCTAGACCAAGCAACCTCCTCAAGCGGTACCTCCTCTTCACAACCACAACCACAAGTCATGTCTTATGAGACTTGTGGGGGTAATGATCACATGGCTTCATATTGCAATGCTACTAATGAGCAAGTTGCGGCCGTGAACCAAAGAAATGAGCAACCTTTCAATCAAGGTTGGAGGCAACAAAACCAAGGGTGGAGACAACCCAATCAAAACCAACAATCCAACTACAACAACCCTCCTCAAAACATCTACAACCAAAATCAACAAAATCACCAAGCCCCATACCGCCATCCAAACCAACAAAGACAGCAATTCAACCAACAACCTCCTCCACCCCAAAAGACTTCCCTTGAGGCCGCTCTTGAGTCTTTCATAAATCAACAAGGGAAGAGCAATGCAGAAATGAGCTCCAACATCCAACAACTTCAAGCGCACAACAAAATAATTGAGAATCAACTAGCTCAAATTGCACAACAAGTTGGGAGTTATACCTCCAATGCTAGTGGTCAATTTCCAAGCTCAACGGTTGTGAACCCGAAGGAGCATGTCAAGGCTATCACATTGAGGTCCGGGAGATGGTATGAAGGTCCGGTAATGAGTGAAGATGTGCCACAAAAGAGAGATGAGGGTGTGGAGGTGAGAAGTGAGAATGATGTTGAAAATGAGGTGGTAGAAGTTGAGAGAAAAGAAAAAGAAAAGAGTGTTGAGGGAGACACAAAGAAAGGAGAGGGAGTTGAAGTTGAAGTGGAGAAACCCCCAATGAGAGTCTACAAGCCACCTATTCCTTTCCCTCATAGGTTGGTAGAGAAAAAATTGAATGAGAAGTTTTCAAAGTTCCTTGAGGTCATGAGAGGGCTCCAAGTGAACATTCCCTTTCTTCATGCTATGTCACAAATGCCTACATATGCAAAAATTTTAAAAGATCTCTTGTCCAACAAAAGTAGGCTTGAAGAGAGTGCAACCATCTTCCTTCCAATGGAGGTGAGCGCAATCATTCAAAACAAGCTTCCCCGAAAGCTTGGTGACCCGGGTAGCTATGCAATTCCGGTGAAGATTGGAGATATGGAAGCCATGGATGCTCTTTGTGATCTTGGGGCAAGTGTAAGATTGATGCCCTTCTCAATTGCGAAAAATTTAAAAGTTGGTGAGATGAAGCCAACAAGAATCTCAATACAATTAGCCGATCGTTCGGTTAGATTACCAATGGGAATACTTGAAGATGTACCGGTACAAGTGGGAAGAGTTTTTGTACCTTGTGACTTTGTGGTGATGGAAATGGAGGAGGACAACAAGGTTCCTCTCATTTTGGGAAGGCCGTTCTTGAACACGGCGGGAGTGGTAATTGATATGAAACAAGGCAAGCTAACATTGAATGTGGGAGATGAGAAAATTTCTTTCTCATTCTCGCAAGCCATGAGGAAGCCTATGTATGAGGATATCAATAGAGTAGATACTCTTGACCGAGAAGTGGAGGAATTGAAGATGATGAACAATAGCAAAGATACTCTACAAGAGATCCTCACGGAAAGTTTGTACAATGATGATGATGAAGCTAAGGGGTACAAATTGTTGCTAGACCAACCCCTACATGGCAAGGCAAGGGAGTTTGAAGCACTTAAGGTGGAGGTAAAAGAGGAGAGGTCTACGCCTCCTCCTAAGGTTGAACTTAAACCCCTTCCCCCTTCACTTAAATACGTTTTTCTTGATGATAATGAGACTTATCCCGTTATTGTCAATACCAACCTTGATGACACTTCCCTTGAGAAACTCCTAGTTGTGTTGAGGGAGTATAGGAGTGTCATTGGGTATGTCATTGATGACATTAAGGGGATAAGTCCCACGATATGCATGCACAAGATTTTGCTTGATAATGATCATGACTCCTCAATTGAGCACCAAAGAAGGCTCAACCCCAACATGAAAGAAGTTGTTAAAAAAGAGGTTTTGAAACTTCTTGAAGCGGGTATAATCTACCCTATCTCCGATAGCAAGTGGGTTAGCCCGGTTCAAGTTGTTCCAAAAAAAGGGGGCATGACCATTATCAAGAACGATAAGGGTGAGACCATTTCTACAAGGTCGGTCACCGGGTGGAGAATGTGCATAGACTATCGAAAATTGAACAAATCCACTCGGAAGGACCACTTCCCTCTCCCCTTTATCGATCAAATCTTGGAAAGGTTGGCATCACATAGTCACTATTGCTTCTTTGATGGGTATTCGGGATTCCTCCAAATCCCTATCCTACCCGAGGATCAAGTGAAGACTACATTCACATGCCCTTTTGGCACCTTTGCTTATCGAAGGATGCCATTTGGATTATGTAATGCACCTTCTACATTTCAAAGGTGTATGATGTCTATCTTTTCCGACATGCTTGAATCATCAATCGAGGTATTTATGGATGACTTTTCTGTTTGTGGTTCATCTTTTGACACTTGCCTAAGTAATTTGATTAAAGTGTTAAAAAGATGTCAAGAGGTGAACCTTGTGCTTAATTGGGAAAAATGTCATTTCATGGTTGAAGAGGGTATTGTGTTGGGACATGTTGTTTCTAGTAGGGGCATTGAGGTTGATTGTGCCAAAATTGAGGTTATTGAGCGCCTCCCTCCCCCCACTAATGTGAAGGGTATAAGGAGTTTTCTTGGACACGCGGGTTTTTACCGCCGGTTCATTAAAGATTTTTCCAAAATCGCTAAGCCGCTCACTCAATTGTTGGTAAAGGATGCCCCTTTTGTGTTTTCTAATGATTGTTTGCTAGCCTTTGATAGGTTGAAGGAAGCTTTGATCACGGCTCCCATCATTCAACCACCGAATTGGGAGCTCCCTTTTGAACTCATGTGTGATGCTTCGGACTATGCCGTTGGATCTGTGCTTGGGCAAAGGAAGGATAAAAAGCTCCATGCCATCTATTACACTAGCAAAACTCTTGATGAAGCACAAAGAAACTACACAACGACTGAAAAAGAGCTCCTAGCCATCGTCCATGCTATCGAAAAGTTTAGGTCTTACTTGGTGGGCTCCAAAGTTATAGTCTTCACCGACCATGCGGCTTTGAAGTACTTGCTGTCCAAGAAGGACGCTAAACCAAGGTTGATTAGGTGGGTCTTGCTTTTACAAGACTACGATATAGAAATTCGGGACAAGAAGGGTGCCGAGAATGTAGTAGCCGATCATCTCTCACGGCTACCGATCGTAGAAGGTGAAATTGAAGCTTTGCCAATTGATGATTCATTCCCGGATGATCAATTATTCGCAATCATTCAAGCCCCGGCCCCATGGTTTGCGGATATTGCAAATTACTTGGCTTGCTCCATCCTTCCTCCCGACCTCACCTATCCACAAAAGCGGAAGTTCCTCCATGATGTCCGCCAATACTTTTGGGATGACCCCTTGCTCTTCAAACAAGGTGTTGATGGTCTTTTTAGAAGGTGTGTCCCCGACGATGAAATTCATGAAGTTATCACAATGTGTCACTCCTCACCTTGTGGAGGACATATGAGTGCTAACAAGACATTGGCGAGAATATTGCAATGCGGTTTCTATTGGCCCTCTATGTTCAAGGACGTATGGGGAGTTGTTAAAGCTTGTGACCGGTGTCAAAGGACCGGTAATTTGTCAAGAAAGAATGAAATGCCTTTGAATAACATTTTAGAGCTGGAAATTTTCGATGTGTGGGGAATAGATTTTATGGGACCTTTCCCATCCTCTTTTGGGAACAAATACATTTTGGTGGCCGTCGACTATGCATCAAAGTGGGTTGAAGCGGTTGCATCTCCTACAAATGATGCTAAGGTAGTGGTCAAGTTGTTCAAGAAAGTCATTTTCCCTAGGTTTGGTGTGCCACGTGCCGTAATAAGTGATGGAGGATCGCACTTTGCAAAGCGATCTTTCAAGGCTCTCCTTGAAAAATACGGAGTGAGGCACAAGGTGTCATTGGCTTACCACCCTCAAACAAGTGGTCAAGCTGAAATTTCAAATAGGGAGATTAAGTTGATACTAGAGAAGACGGTGAATAGGTCAAGGAAGGATTGGTCATCAAGGTTGGATGATGCTCTATGGGCCTACCGCACCGCCTTCAAGACTACTATTGGCACCACCCCTTACAAGCTCGTTTATGGGAAATTATGCCATCTACCGGTGGAACTGGAACATCGTGCGCACTGGGCTATCAAAACCTTGAATTTTGATATCCAATCCGCCGGAGAAAAGAGGATGCTTGACCTCCATGCCTTGGAAGAGTTGAGGTTAGATGCATATGAGAGTGCAAAGATCTACAAGGAGAAGACCAAAGCATGGCACGACAAGCACGTCAACAAGAGAGAGTTCAAGGAGGGTGACAAGGTCTTGCTATTTAACTCCCGGTTGAAGTTGTTTCCAGGAAAGCTAAAATCAAGATGGAGTGGCCCTTTCACCATTACAAAGGTATTCCCATATGGCGCCATTGAGATTTCCAACGACAAAGGTGAACCATTCAAAGTTAATGGCCAAAGGTTGAAAGCATACTTCGATGGTTTCGTGCAAGAAGAAACAAAGGTAGTTCATTTAGATGAATTTGATATCCCTCGTGGTTGAAAACGTAATATGGTCAAGCTAGTGACAATAAAGAAGCGCTTCCGGGAGGCAACCCGAGTATTTTAGTAATTTTTCTTAAAAAAAAAAAAAAAAAAAAAAAAAAAGGGGAGAGTAAACGTGCCTGCCAATCAGCACGGACGTGCTGAAAATGGCACGTCCGTGTTTAGGAAGGAAGAAAGTTGAGAAGTATTCTGCCAAGTTAAGCACGTCCGTGCAAGATACAGCACGTCCGTGCCAAAAGCAGCACGTCCGTGCCGATAATGGCACGTCCGTGCTTTTACAGGCAGAAAGTTAAGCACGTTCTGACTTGATCTGCACGTCCGTGCCAATGCTGCACGTCCGTGCATACCAAGTATTTAAGGCCGAAACTGCTCGAAAAAAAAAAAGGAAAAAAAGCCACAATTTTTTTTTGTTCTTCCTCTCAAACCCACGGTTCTCCTCCTTCTCTCTAACCCCTCTTACTCCTCCTCTCAACCCTCAAACACTCAAATTCTCACCCAAAATTCAACATTTCCCACCATAATCAACACTCCTTTTCAACAAAAACGCAAAATACTACTCCTTTCTCCAATCTTCAACCCAAAAATCACCCATTAACCGAAACCCTAAGAAGAAAAAAATCAATTTGGGGGTTTTCTTTTGGATTGAAATTTTAACAATTGGTTGAAGGAAAAGGTTCAAGCAAGGGAAAGGAAGGCTAGGAAGGTTCATTTGCGGGTTTTACACCCACGTTAAGCTCGGTATAATCGTTCCTTCCACTTACTATTTCCATACTTGAAACTTGTTGTTTTGTGCTTATTTTTGCTTGCAATCTTGGTTGAATTGATAGTTGTTGAGTATTTGTGCTTTTATGTAAAGCATTATGGGTTTAATTGAATATTGTGAGGATTAATTGTTTAGGTTTTGTGAGTTTTTGTGATTGTGTGGATTATTCTTTGTGGTGTCCTTTGGTGTGGCTAAGTCTTGGGTTGTTGACCTTAAAATTACTTGGTGAATTGGTTTAGTGTCTTGATCTCTTTGTGTGGCGGGTTTAGTCATTCTAAATAAAAAAAAATAAAAACAACCATGTCAAGAAGAAACCAATCCCGAAACACCTCTTCCCTTAGATTTAGGAACCCATCGCCTCCTCCTCCCGTTGATCCACCGCAAGTGGACACAATGGGAATAGTTTTCGCTGACCAGGCCTTTTCGGCCAATTTCCTTAAAATCAGTACGAGGCGGTTCAAGCCCACCAAATTCTATGATAGTGAGGTGGCGGACGCCTTAGGGGTAGGAGCTGACATCACAATGTTATTCGAGGGAGCCGACCTAGGTTCTTGGCTAGAGTTACATGCCTTAACCTATAGGAGACTGACCCTAGAATTCCTCTCCTCCCTTTGTGTGCACCGTGACACCACAAGATCCCCCCGTTACATGACCTTCCAGCTCATGATTGCCCAACATAGAATGTCCGTAGCGAGAGTTAACTAAGCTTTCGGGTGGCCTGTTTTTAGAACTATGGGGCCTAAGGATAGGCAACCCCGTAACTATATGGCGGGTGAATTTTGGAGAAGAATCACAGGGCTGTTTGGGTATAACCCTAGAACTGATAAGGCCACAGCCATTATTCACCCTGCCTTTAGGATCGCCCAGCGTACCATAGCGAACACAGCTTTTGCTAGGGGAGAAAGTTCAGGGGTCGTGTCTACTCGAGAGCTTTACTTTCTATGGCATCTGAGTGAGGGTAGTACAAGTTTAAATGTGGGGTCTTGGTTTATGGACCACCTAGAAGATGTTGCCAAAGGATCAGGCAACATCACCATAGGTGGTATGATTACTATAATTGCTGCTGCTCTTAACCTTGATTTTGCAGAAGAGCAGGTTGTTCCAGGTCCAACACAGTTGGATATGCAGTCGCTGAGAGCCATGAAATGGCTCACGGATGTAGAGGGGAACCACCCCTATTTGTGGTTGGTGAGTAGGCGCCCCTATGCCTACTTACCCGACCCCGAGGCCACCGCCATCTACAACCAGGCGAACTGGATCTTTGAGAGGGACTTCCCTTGGGCTCCCGGTCAAGAGGGAGAGGAACAAGGGCAAGAGCAGCAAGAGCAACAACAACATCATCAACAACAACAATTTCAGCAACAACCAGAATTTCACCAGCAGTACGAGTTCCAACAAGGGTACCAAGAGGGGTACCAAGGTCAGGGCATGGGTGAAGGCAACCCATTCCTCACCTTCGAGCAGCAGATGGCTAATATGAATGCGAACTTCGCCCGCATGACTTCCGAGTTTGAGACCATGAGGAAGTCAAATGAAGACTTGAGGACTTCTTTCGACGGAATAAGGTCAAGCTTTGAGGGTCTTCGAACGGAATTGGGCGACTTCCGCAATGTATATCAGCATCTCTACCCCGGGGGTTCGAGCTCCCAAGGGGGCCCGAACCAATGAGTTAGTATCTCCTTCCCCTTCTCTTTGTGCTTATATTGTTTCAACATTGGGGACAATGTTTATGATAGCTTGGGGGGGAGTATTTTCTCATTTACCATTGGTTCATGCTGTGTTCTCGTACGTATATGTTGATTTGCATGCCCCTATTCCCATTTCCCTAACATCCAAACCCTTTGAATCCAAATTGCTTCCTTTGAAATCCAAATCCCTTACATTGTGAATACTTCTCCTATCCCTTATTTAGATGTATAGTTATTTTATGCCTAGTTTAGCCTGGTTTCTAAAAAAAAAGAAAAAAGAGAGAAAAAAATGAAAAAAAAAATGATGAAAAAGTGCCCAAGGATGAAACTCATATGACGATTCGTGTGTGATTTACTTGCTTCGCTTTTGAATGACAAGTTACTCTTAGAAAAGTGTATGCAAGGGTTGGAGTCATATAGGAGTTTATTAAACTTGATTGCCTTGGTTTGAACATGAAATGAAAGTCGATGAATGTTCATTTGCACATTAAGTTCATGAAATTGTCTAAGCACACTTGAAGTAGGTTATGTTTAGTTGATTTGCGGTCCCTTGTGCCCTTGGTGTGCCTTCCACTCTTCCCAAAATAAAGCTTTGCTTGAGATTTATTAGGTTTATGTTTATTAAATAAATTGGTAAAATGAACCACAATTTCTAAAAAAAAAAAAAAAAAGAAAAAAAAAGAAAAAAATAAATAAATAAAAAATAAAAAAAAATGCCGCTCAACAGTCAAAAAAGGCGGAGCAAATAAATAAAGTCTCAAATTCAAGGGCTTTATCTTATGAAAAAAAAAAATTTACATTTCCCTTTTGAGGTCAATTTGTGGATGCCTCCCACACCCTTTATCTTTAGTTTCCTCTTGTAAAAATCTCATAGTAGAGTGTAGTGGAGGGAGTTTGTTTGTGCATCTTGGGAGGTGGACTTGTATTTCACTATTTTATAACCGAAAATAAAAATGTGCTATGACTTAGGAATGAGAAAATGTGCTTTAATGAACTAGTAAAAAGCCTAAGGAAGTGTTCCATTGCAATCTTGTTCAGCATCCTTCTTGGTCTCTAACTCATGTGTACATTATTATGATGTTAATTTTTGAATGTTGTTCACTTGTCTTGCTTTTGAATCACATCCCGATGAGTTGACTTGGGCTATAAAAAAAAAAAAAAACCGTGTGTTGTGTTTGTGGGAGTTGTGGGTGATTCTCTTTGGAAACCCTCACAAGAGATGGACTCGTCCTACTAGGCGACTTGTAGGTTTAAACGGCTTCTCACTTTTGCTAAAAGTGATCGTTCGGTTTATTGTGTATGCCTACCCTTTCTTGGTTTAACTTTTTCTTCAACCTTCTATAACAAGTTAGTTCCCTCTATTTGTTTTGTCATGACTAGTTTGCTCGAGGACGAGCAAAAGCTTAGCTTGGGGGGATTTGATAACTTGCTATTTTATGCGGTTTTAGGGCGTATTTGAACCTAGTTTACCTTAACAAATTTGTGTTTTGGTTCACTTTTACCCTATTATTATGCAATTTTTGTGTATCCTATGCTTCACGGGTTGTTAGTGTTTTTGTTGAAATTTTAGGTCCAAAGACGACCAAATGAAGCCCATGGTTACCAAACCGAGGTTAGAAGCAAGGAAATGATGGAAAGAATCCAAGTACAAGAGCATCGTAGAAGAAAACACAAAGAAAAGGGCCCAGAAGACCCTGCACGGCCGTGCAAGATGTTGCACGTCCGTGCAGGAGTGCAGACCTGAACCCATCTTTCTGCCAAGGCCTGCACGGACGTGCCAAATATTGCACGTCCGTGCAGATGATGCAGCACGGACGTGCTTCCGTGATTATGAGGCAGCACGGACGTGCCAAAGGTGCACGCCCGTGCTGCAGCAGGTCGTCTTAAACTGAGTTTCTGCCTTGGTCTGCACGGACGTGCCAACTTCAGCACGTCCGTGCAGACCTACAGTTTACCCGTTTCTTGTTTTCTCCGTCCTCTTATTTTAGGGGGTAGTATAAATAGCCCCTTTGGACCATTTTAGAGGGGTTCCCAATTTTTTTCCAGATTTTCATACTCTTCTTAGTTTGAAACACAAAAATCCTCAAATTAGCATAGATTTTAGTTCTTTTTTTGAAGGTTTTCAATCCAATCATTGTAGAAGACAAGTTCCACCATTGTTAGTCAATTATTGAAGTTTCTAGTAATTTTTCTTACTCTTTCTTTCTCTCTTCTATCTTTAATTCTTGCTTTTTATTAATTGTTTGGTTGTTCTTTGCATGTTTAATTGTTAGATTCTACTTAATTCTTAGTTTTAATTTGTTCATGAATTCCTTGAAATCTTTAATTGCTTTAACTTCCATGGATTGTGAGTAGTCTAATTTCTAGGGTTTGGGTGAACCCTCAATGTAATCACCAACACTTGTTGCATGTACTAATTTGTTAATTGTGGGGTGTTAATTAGTTGAGTTTACGAGGTTTCATTGTTAATTCTTGTAATTGGCCATTGCTTGAATTATTTATCTAGCTTCCTCAACGAAGGATCGAGAGATGAACTTGAGGAAGCTCCCTTATGCTTGATTGACTTGATTTGCCATGAGAATAGGAATTTCTAGTCAAGGGAATTTGCATGTTATCGTGAGGATGTTTTAACACTTGTTTCTTGCCCATAATCACGAGAGTAGGTTATGGTTTTGATGTCAAGTAATCCCTCTAGCTCGAGAGAGTAGTTGGGTGCATTTGATAACTTCCCCTAATTTATCCCCTAAATCACCATTTCTATGCATGCTACTTGTGGTCCGTGATGAAGTTGAGTGGTGTAACCCATGCCCTAGGCCTTCTTAATATTGTTAATCACCTCTTAGAATTAGTTGATTTGAATTAGAATAGTGTGACGTAATACCAACTTAAAACCCCCGACTTAATCTAGCTTGTTTAAACAATAACATTTGGTGGTTGATTCAACGCCTCTCATGGGTTCGACCCTTTCTTGCCCTTGCTACTAGTTTAGTAGGATCGAGTTAGGTCTTATTTCTTGATAGGTTGACGACGTCCTATCAACTGGTCTTATTTGATGAAAAACGCTTAGCAGCTTTGCATCATGTCCAAACCTACCAACAACGTATGGCGCGACTTTTTAATAAAAAAGTCAAGACCAGGAACATCAAAGAGGGTGACCTAGTGCTTAAGGCATTTCGTAAAACTGTGTTAGATCCAAGAGGAAAATTCAGACCAAGTTGGTCAGGCCCGTACATTGTTAAAGCCATCTTGTCTGGCGGAGCGGCACAATTGGTAGACATGGACGGTAATGGTTTCCACAATTTAACCAACTCGGATCAACTCAAGAAATTCTATGCCTAGTCGCATGGGTTCATGACCCAATAGAGCTACGTTTGGCCTGATTCCTTTTTAGGATACGTAGGCAACCCCTCAAGGGGGCCCGACCACTTTAAAACATAAAAATCCTCCCTCTGTTGATCAAATATGCGCGTTAGTTCAGCATTGCGTCACGAAAAAAAAAGAAGGGGGTGTTTTGCCGCGACATGGGACATTCCACCGTGTCACGGTATAGTTCATTGCCGTGACGCGGGAATTTGTAACGTGTCACGGGATTTTTCACCGTGACACGGTGGAATTTCAGGTCTTCTGTTTTTTGTGCAACTGCGAATTCATTGTTCGTTAGAGGTTTTTTTTATTTATTTTCGTTCTTCCATTGCGTCCGAGTCCTTGACTCGGATAAATAAATAATAAATAAAAGTCATTGTAATTTTTTATTTTTAAGGCTGAAATAAATATGCTATTATTATTGAAATAAATGCGACTACAATTATTGGCATCATATGCCTTATTTTAAATAAAAATTATAAATCATAAAAAGCAAAGCACTATTGATCTAATCTCTCTTCACTTTAGGAACATCGTTCTCTTGGTCAATAGGTCGGCCTTCACCATTAATGTGTCTTTCGTAGCCCGAACCGTCACACCCCTAGTCGAACTTTCACCCCTTTCCCCTTTCTTGAATTTTTTCGGTTGTTTCTCCCTATAGACCATCTTTTCTTTACCCTTCCCTTTCACATAATTCTTCTTTCTCGGCATTATAGGAGTCTTAAACTCAATCCCTTGTGTTCTCGGACCTAGACGATCTTTACTAGGGGATTTCTTTTTTCCAAGACGACTCTTCACATTAGAATTGCGTGATCCGAATCGTTCCCTCCTACTTCTAGGGTTCAACCATGCCTTGTATGCACTAGATAAAGGAGGAGGAGCTTGGTCACTTGCAGAAACGATCCACAAAGGTCTTCCAATCCAATAAGTCTCGTACTTATGAACGTTACTTACATGCAACGATACTTCACGAGGACTATCGTTATAGCGTGGAACTACTTGTTCAAGTCCATACTGCCGCATCAGTCGAGAAGGGCAATAAAAGGACAGTTTTGAGATACTAGGAACACGACAATATGGAGTATCATTCGTGCCAATCATCCTAGCTAATAAGCCTCCACCAAGGTACCACCCAACGAATGGAAAATTCCCTCTTTGCAAAGAAATTTTTCCAATCTTCATGCGACATGTTCGCAGAGTAATTCTTTTTCCTGCGGACTAGGTCGTTAGGGCCATATTTTTCAACATCGTCGGGGGCTTCAAATAATTCTAAACGCTCCATCAACCAAATCTGCAAAAAACGAAAAAATCAGTCGTTAAAAAAAAAAAATAATTTTTTTAAAAAATTTGCAGATTCCCGTGACACGACAGGTTTCACCGTGTCACGACAGACATTCACCGTGACACGGTGCCTGTTTTGTATCACGGGGGCTACTCGGAGCGTATTTTTACCTGCAGCAGTACCAAAGAGCCCTACCTGATGGCTTTCTGGTCAGCTTTTGCTTCGTCAAGGCCACGAAATGTATCTCCAAGGCACGTCGGCATAGGAGATCTTCTAGATTAGACATTTTCAAGCACGAACGCTAGAAAAGCATGTCCTACCCTACCGTTTGAAAATAAAAGTTTGCTAAACATGCAAAAAATATATGTCCTTCTACGATATACATGGTAGGACTCAGAGATAGGGCGATTAAAATATAAATTTGCAAGTTTTTCTAAGTCTACCTCATTACCACACACAATTCTATTTAAATCTGGATCTGTTAGATTCAGATGGCGTTCAAAATCTTGGTAATAATATTCACGTAGGGTAGGCATGGCAATAAGATTTCTAGCAGGAAATCCAAAGATTGCACCGAATTCCTCCGGCAGGGGACATATTTCATCATAATCAAATTTAAAACAATGTGTTTCTGGACTCCAATAATCTAATGCTGCCCTAAGAAAATCATGTTCAATAGCTACATGACGCAGGGCTAGCAAACCCCTGACATGAAATAATTCTAATTCTCTTTTTTCAGCATTGGTCAAAGAATAAGACCAGTCGCGCAATGTATTATCAAAATTCTGAGACATGATTATTGAAATATGAAATTCTAAATTATTTTGTGTTTCGTAATTATGCATATCATGAATATACTGGTCCTATTTTATACCAAAAGCGCTCGAAACTGCTCAGAAATGATCTTTTCATACGCGTAAAACACACCGCTGCGTAATACGCGTACCGTGACACAGGAAGTCTCACCGTGTCACGGGAGCTTTTGCCGCGACACGGAAATATTTTCCGTGACACGGTGTACAGTGCCTTGTCAAGGCACCTCATGCGCTTTCTTTTTTCATCTTTTCCCGTATCTATCCGGATTTTTTTTAATATTTTATCTTCACTGTTTATTTTTCAATTTTCTAAGAGTTTTATTTCTAATAAAATTCTCACCTTTTTTATTTCTTTTATTATTATTATCTTTATTTTATTTTTTTATTTTATTTTTTTATTTATTTTTCTCTTTATCCTTTTATTTACTTATTCTATTTATTTTCACTTGTCTTTTTATTTCTTTTTCTTTTGGGGAAGGTCGGTGCCCTCCATTACTCCACTTATGTTTTTTGTCGCGTCATTAATAAATACACGATCACACACAATGAGTTTCAAGCACACACTAACACACAATAATAAATACATAAACTATGAATAATGTACAAAAGAGTCATAATAAATAAACATGTCAAGTGTCATCATAGTATGTACAAATAAAAACCCTGGGTCAGAAATCTCTAGAGCCAGAATCAATATCATCTCCACCCTGTGAATATGGGAACGGTAAGCCAAAGAGTCCCTCCATCATCCGAGTACGGGGAGTAGTGTCCCTACTAGTCCCTGTGACCCCAGTAGTAGTCAAACTCAAGGCAGGACCCGTCCAGCCGGCAAACGGTGTAAACTGACTCAAAGACGCGGGAATCGTCGGTGAACGCATCCCAGACAATGGAGCTGAAAATGAACCAGGATCCAAGGGAGTCAAAACAGACCCAAGCTCAGGCTGTGGAGGCTGTGAAAACGACTGCCGCTGCCCCTGACTCTGGCCCGGAAAGCGCTGGGAAGACTAAGGCTGCTTTCATTGAGCCTCTCAAAACGGCTGAGTAATCTGAGGCTCTCGCTGAGAAAGATAACGCCGGTGAATCTCAGGAGATCGTCTACCACGACCAAGCTCCTCCTCGGCCGAGCCTGTATGCCTCGAGCGCGAGCGGGACCTCCGTTGCTCCTGAAAGATACAAAATCAAAAGATACCAATAATGCAAAATAAAACAAATGGTAGAAGTGAAAAAAAATGAATGATACCTCAAGAACGTCGCTAGAGCTCCGACAACTCACACCATGCCGAAGCTTGATGATGCAATACTTTAGGGCGTCAACCAGCTTCATGAGTCCCATCTTCTCTGAGCTGTTAGGCTGAGGATAAAACAAAGAAAAGTCAGTAAAAAGTAGTGTTAAAAGGATGAATAATGCATCAAAAAAAAACTTACCCGCTCAAAGACCTCGGGCAGAGACTCATGCGCCTGTCTGTAACCCTCTGGCGCGTGAGCAATATGGTCCTCGATGATACCAATCGGCCCTAGAAAGCGGACAGACTGAGGCGGAATCTCAATCCTCCCCACAGGGCGAATAGTCCTCTGAAAATATGATCGAATAATCAAGTTATTCGACTATTTAAATCAGAGACTAGTAAGAAAGATCCTCAAAAGAAATCATACCTCAGGAAGACGGGGTGGAGGAGCCAGGGAGGGAAGCAAGTCCTGCGCATAATCACCCTCCATGTGTACAAGCTCATGCCATGGAAAAGTATAGCGCTCTCCCCTGTTTATCAACTCCCTAATAAAGCGTGAGTCCAATATCAACTCTGGTGGAGATGAGGGCACCACAAATTGATCGTCGCTATGCTGACGAACGACACACTCCCCCAAATACTAGACAAAGCGTCCGGTACCAACCAAAATGGTGCGGTGCACTGAAAGACGCAAGGCCTCAGGAAGATCAATCATCCCGGCCAAAGGACAATACTGGACATCAATGACAACCTGAAAACCATAAAAAGTTGGCGTGAAACAACGAAAACAACGTCAGAGGGAAAATAACAGGCAACAAAACTAATTCTTACGCCAACAGAAGAGGTGCCTCGGCGTAGCAGCCCACGCAGCGCAGGGACAGACTCCACCCGCGACTCTCCTCGATCACGCCAGCTGGCCCCGACAGGAAAATCATGGACCGCTCCACGACGCCGGCGAGGAGCCAAGCCTGGAAAGTACTCGTAGAACCATAGCTGCAATGAAAAGTAATCTTTAGCACATGAGTCGAACAAGTTAAAGTGAAACAAAAAGAGGAAAAGGTCATCACCTCTACGACTCTTCACAGACCATAGACAGTGATGGGAGACTCGTCGTTCAGCTGCCGACAGCCATGACATAGTGATAAGAGAAGATTGGCGTATCCGAGGCTGGCCCAGCTATAGGATCCTATCTCATGGATCATGACCAAAGAGGGGAAGTAGAAAAGGAGTACGCGTGAACTCCTATCAGGAGAAAGAGTCATGGAGACCAGAATCAAGACGAAGATCCGCTCTCGCTGCTCAGCCGATGTATCCTCCATGTCAAAGCCACGAGCTAAAACGGAAGCAAGCTCCGATTGCCCACTCCTAGGACCACCTCGAGACACTGGTCGAGTCCTGATATGCTGAACGATCGGACCTAGCAAATCAGTTGCCTCAGCCGATCCCCAAGACAGATCAGACATCTAAGCTACAGCCTGGTCGATGAAGCGCAGCCCGCTAATCATACTGAAGTCAAGAGGGGTCACTGTCATCTCCCCCCAAGCAAAATGAAAAGTGTTGGTAGTATCCCAGAAATACTCCAACAATGCGCAAACGACCTTCGCACCGCAACCTCGTGGGCTGCGAAACCCTACAACCACCGTATAGAAATCTATTAGACCAGCAGATTCCCATATGGCGTTCGTAGCAGGATCCCTCGTAATGATCTGGTGAAGTTGAGGAATCAAATCGCCGGCTCCAGAACCGTGGTGGCGAAGCGTGCCGTCGACTATGCCGGAGAATGGGCGATGAGAAACATGGTTTTTACGGCATAAAACCAACTAGTCTGGAGTCCACAGAGGTGGAACCCACCTACCTCTACTCGTAGAAGCCCGAGGCTCGGACTCTAAGGCATCGTCGTCCATACCCTCAGGAATAGTTGGAGTGTCCTCCCGAAAAGCCTGACGCCGGCCCTGGGTAGAAAGATCGTGATCCCGTCGCCTAGGCATGCTATTATAAAGATCTAAATGCTTAGCATCATTTCTAAAGACATTTAATTCAAGTCGGATTTTTATAAAAAATAAAGATCTAAATAATTAGCATCATTTCCTAAGTTATTGAGTTATTTATCGAATTATATGCTAAATTTTTACCTCCAGGCTAAAAATTGGCAAAATTATGGTATTTAGTTTCTCCATGACAAACTAATACTACAGTTATCCTAGCCGCATGATACTACGTTCTCTATGACAATATAGTACATACGCAAAATAAGTTTCGAAGTTGCACAAAAACAATGAATCAACCCATCATGAAATATTTCACAAGGTCTACCACCATTTTTTCACTGTTTCAAGTGCAAAGAAGTAACGTGAACATCATTTCACAAAAGTAGTACCCAAAAATGGTGATCTCACAAACACACATACATACATATACAAGTAAAATCATGGAAAGAATTTCAACATAAAACCTCAAAATTAAAAATCCCCAAATTGATTTTTAAGGGTTTTTCACGAAATTACTCATTTGAAGAAAATTTGAGACAAAAACTAAGAGGAACTTACATAGATCCTTGTAGAGGTTCGAATATGAGAAGTACGGCAAAAATTTCGAGTGAATTTGGTGAAAAATCGAACAGCAAAAGCTCGAAAAAGCTCCGGCAACCCAGCAGACCACCGCGACACGGTCGGCTAACGTCGTGACACGGTGAGTGTTTCCCGTGTCACGGTGAGCCTCAGAACCGACGGAGCTCCGGCGACACCGACGACAACTTCAGGCGACAGTAACAGCAGTAAGCAGCAACGAACGACAACAACAACAAGTTTCAGCAAAAAACCAAAAAAAAAAAAAAAAAGGAGAGAGAGGAAGCAGGACCACCGTGACACGGTGATGAACGCCGGCCGACGGGATAGAACACCGAGCGTCGGTGAGAAGCAGCCGAGACACGGCAAACCGAGCAAACAAAAAAAAATTCGAGCTTTTGGGTGAGAATCGGACGAGAAAGATGAGCAAAATGAGGAAAATGTGTGATATTTAAAACAAAAAAATCATGTGTAATGGACCCCATTCCCATGTAACAGTCAGATTTTATGTGGTTCACAAGCTTTGACTGGTCGATGCCATTTGACCGTTTTTTTTCGGGCACTAGATTCCCGCACCACGGGACCCCCTTGCCGCGTCACGAGAAGCAGCTCCGCGTGACGGGGATCCGTACCGTGTCACGGGAATATTTTTTGTGACACGGTGGATTTGTAGAGTTATTTGCGAATATTCCTAATATTTTGATTAAGGTTGCACGATTTTTTGCATAAATTAAACAGTGATTTTTCGCTGGAATTACGCGGAAAATTGTAATTGATACTTAAAGGGGACTAAAAATACCATTTTACCCCTAGCAAGCATCAAAGTCTATTTTTCGACATTTTAAGCACCTAATATGGTCGGGACTTAAAGGTGAATCATCTGCGGCCCACGTTCGGGGATAATTAAACCATCATACACTTGCAAATTTCAGCAATCGTCGGCTTTCCTCAGGCTTGGAAAGCGTTATCGGTGGATTTTTCTTCAAGTATAGAAAACCGCCAAGTCGGCTTTCCTCAGGCTTGGAAAGCGTTTTCGGTGGATTTTTCTTCAAGTATAGAAAACCGCCAAGTCGGCTTTCCTCAGGCTTGGAAAACATTATCGGTGGATTTTTCTTCAAGTATAGAAAACCGCCAAGTCGGCTTTCCTAAGGCTTGGAAAGCGTTATCGGTGGATTTTTCATCAAGTATAGAAAACCGCCAAATTCCTTTGTCGGCTTTCCTCAAGCATGGAAGGCATTATCAGTGGAATTCTTCAAGCATAGAATGACACCAAATTCATACGTCGACTTTCCTTAAGCAAGGAAAGTGTCATACGGTAGGTTTCTTCAGGCTTTCCTCAAGCATGGAAAGCGTTTCAACAAATGTCACTCGGTGGATTCCTTCAAGCTTAGGAAGCTGCGAAATTCGTTTGCCACCAATACACTTGTGCCAGATACGTGTTCTATCCCTTTACTCTTTTATCAATGGAATTAACATTTTTCTGCAGGTATCGGCGTATACAGAGTGATTTAGGATCGCAAAACGTCTTAAATCATTCTCCGTCCCTATTCGCTACTTTAACTATCGTTTTTCGAAACTGATGTTTCTACAAACTCAGTCAAAGTGGGGGCTTCTGTAGACACCTAAAAATGTCTCCCCAAAACCAAACCCGATGATGAAAAACCTTTCACCGCCACCATTGGTCGGGTTCAATATTTAATCCCGAGAGTGCTTAAAAAATCGTATTTGATTAAATTCATATTTTGAACAGTCCATGGATTAGTCTTGATGTTTGGTAAAAGCATAGTTTTAATTTCAGCCCAAACTTATTATTTAATATTAGCCCAAACCTTTTTTATTTTATTGTTTTATTATTCATTTTTGGTCTAAACCTTTTATTTATTTTTATTTAATTATTTTCTTATTTTAGCCCAAATAATTATAAGTCAGAAAAGGCCTGAAATTATCAATCGGCACTTAAAATGCCGAATGAAATTAGGGTTAAAAATGTATTTAGACGGAAAAACAGGCTGGAAATTCCCGCGCCACGGCAGGTACCCACCGTGTCACGGGCATCCTTCTCGTCTGACGGTGGGATCTCCCGTGACACGGGAAGTCTGCCGTGACACGGGACATTCCGTGTCTTTTCTGCGTAAACCCTTAACGCGTTTTCTTTCCCGTTTTCTGAAAATTTCCCGCGTCACACTTAAAATGTACCGTGTCACGGGAAAGTTTGTCGTCTGACGGTGGGACTTCCCGTGTGACAGTACAGTTTGCCGTGTCACGGGATACTTTTTTAGGGTTTTTATCATTTTAGGGTTTCGTACCCCCTCATTTCTGATGTACGGGGAACGAATTAACTCTCTGATTTATTTTTCTCTCTTCTATGCTTTAGCCTAAAATACTGGCCTACCCTTCTTATTTCAAAATTTCTTATTCAAATGCTCAAAGGATTCCATACTTTACTCGTGGTTCCATCCTTAAGCCAAGGCGTGAAAGGTAGAACCGTTTGAGGGTTTGGCCCCAAATCAACTCTACTTTATTTGATTTAATTTAATTATTGTTTTATTATTTCCTTTAAGTTACTAACTCGTTTATTATTTTGTAGTTGCAAACAAATAGAATCAAAGTATGAATCATGTTCCTTTTATTTCTATTATTTTTCTAACGATTTTATGTTGTTGGAATTGTGATTAAATTGTTTCCAATATTAATGTTTATTCTATTATACTTTTTATGATCACCATATTTCATGTTTAAAGGAAATATGTAATTGAAAATCACGCCTAATAAGATAATTTGGACAACCGGTTTAGGATCCTTTTTAATCTTGTTATTAATTGAAGTTATCACCAATATTTTAGAATAATGTGTGCATTAATATTCAACCAATTTAGTTAAATAATAATTTGGAGCGAATTGAATATTTTGTTTGTATGCCTTTGAGATCACAGGAATGCTTTTCAATATAAGAATCGAGTAGAGGCCAATACGAGCGAATGTGACTCCATGACTCACTTCGTACCATCATTCCCGATCCCCCTTTCGTGGTTCCGAACCATATGGAGTTAGTAATCTCATGGATTATGAATGGGGTGTAACCTTCACGGGTCAATCGTTTTTGCCTATCGTTGTCCCTTATTTGTGGTTGCCTTTTATGATCCGTGAACGGTTTACAAGTTCCTTAAAAACTTGTTTGCGGCTCCCTACTTTCCTTGTCCCTAATCGTATTATGTCAATTCCCATTTCCTATGAGTGTCAAGCATATTCACACATACTTTTAACGTAGGCGCACTTCGAATGACGCCTACACAAGGTAATGTTAGAAGGTAAGAGTTTGCCTAGATCAAGTCTTTGATAATCCGAATATGGCATTAAGCATACACTAGATCCTAAGTCACATAAGGCATTATCAAATTGCATCTTGTTAATAACAATGGATGGAGAAGTTTCCTGGGTCTTTCAACTTGGGTGGCATTTTGTTCATGATGATCGCACTACAATTTTCAGTCAAATTGATTGTCTCCACAACATCACAAGTCCTTTTTCCGCTCAAAATGTCTGTGAGGAATTCGGCATAATTAGGCATTTGGTTGATCACATCAGTGAAAGGTAGAGAACGGTGAAGTTGTTTGAGCATATCAATAAATCTCCCAAATTGCTCATCCAATTTGCATCTAATGAATTTTTAGGGATAAGGGAGCTTGGGTTTCACAATCTCTTTCTCTACTCTCACCTCTCTTGGTGTCTCAACCACAACCTCATCTAAATATGCTCTACCTCCCTCATTCTCAACCAGAACTTCCTTGGGGACCTCCTTGTTTTCACTCATCCTAGGCAATCTCTCCTCAAGAACCTTACCACTCCTTGTAACAATAGCATTCACGGCTTTCTTGGGATCTAGGCCTAGGGAAGGTAAAGAAGAAGGGCTTGCTTGGTCTTTCAAAGCACTACCAAGTTGAGAAATTTGATTTTCGAGCATTTTGTTGTGGGTCATCATTTCATTGAACTTCTTGTCACTAACGGCCATGTATGTGTTCAATAACTTAGTTTGATTTTCAATTATTTCCTCAAAATTGGTCCTAGAAGAAGAACAAGATTGTGAATAGGAATTTTCACCTCACTTTGGAACAAATCCGGGTGGGGGACCTCTTTTAGAATTATTTTGAAAATTGCCCCTACCTTGATTGTTCCAATTACCCCTATTTTGATTTTGACCATAACCTTGATTATGGTTTCCACTACCTTGGTTATGATTTCCATAAATTTGGTTTTGATTACCATAATTTTAGTTTTAATTTTGACTACTATAACCTTGATTGTTATAGTTGCCACGAGAACTTTGGTTCCTATAACCACCACCTTTGTTATAGTTGCCAAAATTACCTTGGTTTTTGTAATACCTATTCCATTGACCTCTTTGATTATCAAACCATTTCACATTATTATTTGACACATAATTCACATGCTTATTCTCACTATTATCAAAATCATCACCACATTCCGGAGAAGCTTGAGGGCAATTACAAGAGTCATGATCATAAGATCAACATGCATCACAAAACTAACAACCACTAGGCATATTATTTGAAGAGGGAGGGGTTGAGAGATAGAAAAATTACCTCTCCCCTTAAATTGGGAGGGAGAATTCGAAGCTTGAGAAAAAGAGGAGCTTTCCAACTTGGCCTTGATCGCGGACATTTCTTTCCCCAAGTTTGTAATTTGTTAGGATAAGTTGTTGATCGCATTTAGATGGTCTATAGAGTACACCGAAGAGCCACTCTTGCTAGTTGAATCCCTCTCACCATCTTTCCAATCTCTATAGTACTTAACCACGTCCTCACTAATGTCCACCACTTCCTCTTCCGTCTGATTCATTATGGGACCTCCGGCACCCCTATCAAGGCATGATTTGCCTTGAGGACTTAGGCCACCATAGAAAATTTTAATAACTTGATAGGTTGGAATTCCGTTGTGGGGACATTCCTTTTGGTACTCTTTATACCTCTCCCATGCTTCGTAGAGGCTTTCATTAGGTCTTTGCTTGAACCCTTGAATCAAATCTCTAGCCTCCGCCGTTTTCTTTTATGGGTAGAATCAGGACAAGAATTCCTTGGTGACTTCGTCCCATGTTCGCAGGGAATTTGGCTTAACCTCCTTATCCAACCACTCCAAGGCTCGGCCTATGAGAGAAAACGGAAACAACTTTAGCCGGATGAATTCTTGAGAAACTCCGTTCACTTTGATAGTGTTGCAATAATTTTCGAACTCCTTGAGATGGTTCAACGAACTCTCATTCTTAGCTCCGCTATATTGTCTCCTTTCGATCAAAGCGATCATAGCCGGCCTAGTTTCGAAATCATTCGTCAATGTTGTAGGTGGAGAAATTCCACTCTCAAACTTGTACGCACCGGGAATTCCCAATTCTTTAAAAGCAACTCTTGGTTTTTCTCCCATTCCTAGTTCTTCTTCAAACCCTTCTTCGCTTGAGGAACTAAATTTCAAGGATCGACTAGCAATTCTTCTCCTAAAAAGAGTCCTTTCGATTTCCTGGTCAAAAGGCACCATGGATCGATCACAAGCTCTATGCATGCAAAACTCAATGAAAATATTAGTAGCACGGCTACAAATGTAGCCTTAAGAAACAAAATCTTTTTTTTTTCAATAAAAGTGAAATAGACTCAACAACTAAAACTAAGAACCAATATCACTCCCCGGCAACGGCGCCATTTTGATAGAGGAATAAACGAGTCGCTAATAGTCTAACCCAAAATCAAATACAATTTATAAAATCCTAACCCAACCTAATACAAGTATAGGTAGGTATAGGGTCGAACCCAAAAGAGTTAGTTGGTGTTAACTTTATCCTAAATCAAGCTATTTTAGAGATTGTAGTGAGAAAATGGTTGGTATTATGATAGCAAAATTAGACTAATCAAGTAACTCAATAAGATAAATGCTAGGGATATAGGTTCCACATGTTAGTTCAATAATCGTGCTAATCGATAATTTCTTCGTTCGATTCAAGCATTGCAAAGGACAAACAATATTAGCAATCAAGAGAGTTCAAGAGCTATCTTCTAGAGTCCAAACAAGGGGTCACTATGAATGGCTAATCAAGGAAATTCACAATCAAACTCAATCAATTAAAGCAATTCTCAAATTGATGGGTCATGTCATTAAGAATTACAATGCAATCTAGATTAATCTCATAGGTTGATCATTCCTAATCTAATTAATCACACGCAAAACTATGTCAACCAATTTAATTTCAACAATTCAATCAATCAATGATCATCAACTAGCACAAATTATCAATAAAGCATGCTTCCCCTCCTCTCTAGCAACTAATCTACTTACTAATCATGGTGTAACTCAAGAACAAATCACTAGATTTAGTATTGGTCACCATTCTAAATCAAAATCAAGAGAAAACAATATCAACTACAATATCCAATTCAAATCCAAGAAATTTAAACAATCAAAGATGAAACTAAATCAATCAAGTAAAGAGATGAACTAGAAGAAGAAATTCTTACTAACATTAATGATTGAAAATGAAGAAATCCAAACACAATTGATCAAATGTTGAAATACAAATCCAATACCAAGAACTTCTCTTTAACTTTTCTCTAACTTCTCTCTCTAAAACTAAGCTAATAAAAATTATCTAAAAGTTATATTCAAAAAGGAATTACAAGTGTATTTATAGGCAAAGAAGGAAAACAGGATCCTCGCGCCCGCAAAAAAATGGGTATGGAACCCATAACAAACTCTGCGGGCTTTCAGGGCAACACCCGCGCCCGCGGCAAAAGCGCAGCGAATCCCCTGCTCCCAAAGGGTGATCAGAGGGCCGCAGTCTCTCTGGTATGGAGCGGACACTCCAGACTACCCGCGCCCGCGGGTAGCCCGCAGCTAGACCGCGGAGAGTTCTTGGTCGAAAATTGCCAATTTGGTTCATAAGATCCCGCGCCCGCGGCCTTTAGTACCCGCGCCCGCGGCCTTTAGTACCCGCGCCCGTAGCAGACTGGCAGGGCTTGATGCCCTCTCCAAGCCCTCTCCATGCCCTCTTTGAGCCCTCTCCAAGCCAATTACTTCCTCCTTGCTTAGTCAATATATCCCATCTTGATCCCCTTGCAAAGACAAATCCTAGTTACCTACAAGAACAAATAACGGAAAGGACTAAAAGGGAAAAAGAACCAAATAAAAGGAAAACACGAAGAAAACACGAAAAACACAAGGAAATAAATAAAGAAAGAAAATAAAGGAAAAAGGAACAAAAATAAGATAAGAAAGCATAAAAAGGATTTGAAATCATCTTAAAAGACTACCCTATGAGTCCCATAAATGACACTTATCAGTCATAGTCGTAGTCGTTCAAGGGAATGGTATGTTCCGCAATTTCCTAATCTATTCCAGGCATGTCCTTGTATGACCAAGCAAACACATCTTCAAATTCTTTGAGCGTTGATATGAGGGTCGATCGCTCTTCCGGATTCAGAGTTAAGTTAATTTTGACTTCTCTTTTATTTTCGTTTGTTACTATATTAACTATTTAAGTTTCTTCAAGGATAGGGTTCTTTTGTTCCCGTTCATTCATTAGTTCAACCAATTTATTAATGTTATCATCTTCATTAGATTGATTTTTATAGCCTTTGAAAGATTCAAGAGAAGGCATATACTCGGAAATAGAGCTCATATTATTAAAATCAAAAGAGAATACATCAAGAGACAAATTATTTTTGGGATCTTCGTCCTTCGAACTAGAAAATAAAGACTGAGTAATGGCCATAAGGCCTAGATTTTCAACTTCCCTACAGTCTATAGTTGATTCATCATCCGGTTCTTCAAATATCTTCCCTTTGCTTGTAACTATTTAAAGCTTATTGCCTTTGTGATTGGTCCATTTGAAAGATTTCCTCCATCCATGATCAAAAGTTTCATTTAAAAGGGCGAACAACGAGGTTGGGTCAAAAGTTTCATCTTGAATGGCGTTTTGATTGGTCATTGTAGCGACATGATTTTTCTCTAGTCCAAATAGCAAGTTAAATGCTTGCCTATCATAGCACCCTAGAGTTGGGTGTTTTTATTTAACGATGATAAGATCGTCATCCAAGAAGTAGCAATTATGAAATAATTCAAATCAAGGCTTCTAGATTCCTTCTAGAAATAAGGGTTCTAGAAAGTCGTAGCATGGAATATCTTCTCCCTCCCTACTGAATCGTCCACTAAGGATTTGTTGGTAGGATGGGAGTAAAGTGATTATCCCTTTCTTATTATGGTCTCTACGTGCTTTTTTTTTGCATCGTGAGACTCTAATTCTTCTTTGGTTGGTTTATATCCCAATCCAAAGGAGAAGCTTTTCTTTGGGATAGGAAGTAAGAGAGATTTCTTCATTCCTATTCCCAAAGGCATCCTAGGAAAGTAACTACTCTTGAGTAAGATGTTGTTTACTATCTGAGTGGAATATGGATCAAGCTTTAATGGTTCAACAAAGTCTTCTTCCATTTCAATTGTGAAGATTGGCTCTGCGACGAATCCCCACATGTCCTCTTCATCGTTAATTATCATTTTTTATTTCTAAGAGTGAGTGATCATTTATTGCTATCTTGAGTGGAGAATCATGTATAGTCATAGGAAGCCCTTTATAGTTCAACCTAATCATTTAATAAAGTGAGGATGGTATTGCACCAAGCTCATGAATCCAAGGACGTCCAATTAAAAGGTTGAATGTAGGTTTTATGTCCATAACATGGAATTCAACCATCTTTTTAATTGGGCCTTTGGTAATTGGTAGCTTAACAGTTCTACACACCGATGTTCTCGAATTGTCATGCTTTTTGTTGTTGATTGAAAATCTTTTTCTGGATTTAAGCCTAAGTATTTTGTCGTTCGTAATGGGCATACGTTTACAGCTGACCCATTGTCTACCAAAGTTAGAGGAATATTGTATCCTTTGCATCCCGCAGTTAAGTATAATGCATTGTTGTGGGTAGTTTCTTTTGAAGGTAAATCATCATTAGTGAAAATGATTGATTTGTCGGATTTCTCGTTAGTAAGCAAGCTAACGAGATCCTGAGGGGTTGTGTCTGTGCTTACCGACAAAGCCGTTAGAGCGTTCATGAGAGAATTTATATGTTCTTTAGAAGTACTTAGGAGTTTCCAAATGCTAATATTCGCCTTGGATTGGCAAAGTTGTTTGATTAATAGATCTTCCACCTCAAGTAGAGGTGGTATTGGATTTTGTACTTGAACTTGAGTTTGATTTTTTGTGGTGGAAGATCCATTTGGTGGTGGTGCTTGGTAGACTTGCCCAGAATGAGTTAAATGATCTATTTCGTTTGGGTTAGTTGAAGGACTCACAAACCTAATCATTTAAACTCTACGTTACTCTTTGTAGGGAATATGTCAAGTGTTACCCCTAACTTGAATCCCACTGTGATCATACACTAAAGTACGGTGGCGTCCAAAGGGAAAGAAGATATAGCAAAAGAGTCGCCAACAAGTTTTAGGAACTTGTAAACCGTTCATGAGGTGAAGGTTACACCCTTTAACGATCCAAGAGATTGTCAACTCCAATAAGGTCTTGAACAAAATAGGGTTTGGGGATGAAGTTACAAATCCAACCCAAAAGAGATTAAACCTGCCCTTATAATAGGCCTCTACTTTTTTCTGATCATATTCATGTGAGCTTTCTGACTAACATGCAATCAATATGATTAACCCTAAACATGTTTATCTATGTTGGTTGAATATTAATGCACAAAAAAAACTATTATTGGCGATCACTTAATTATAATCATATTAACCCTAAACAAGATTATTAATTATCTTATATAAGCGTGATTACAAATACCAACTTCTTTTAAGCATGCATAAAGGCGTGATCAAGCAATAACAATAAATATAATCAAGCAACATAATAATCATAATAATAATAATCATAATAATAATAATCATGTTAAAGCATAATTATAGCAAGATCCTCGGCATGATACTAAAAAGATTAATAATAAACCCTAGCATTTCACTAAGCAATAAAGATCATATATGTAGCCCAACATGATACTAACAAACATAAATATTAGGAAGAACATAGGAAGCATCATACTTTTAATCATACTTAGGATTAAAGGTACCCTAGACATGATACTAGGAATCAAAATAACAACCTAAGCATGATTTCTATATCATAATATCAATTAAACCATTAAAGTAATTACTTGGATGCCTCGTCCTCTTTCTAATAACAAAATACACACATTAGTAACTTCAAGGAAAATAATAATTAAAACAATTAAATTAAATAATTGAAATACAGATTTGGGACCAAACCCTCAGAAATTAAAACCTTTCACGTCTAGGCGAAGGCAACTTCGAATATGGCTAGGTTTATCTAGGTCTTGTGAATGCGGAATTTTGTAAAGAAGGGGGTAGGTTTAGAAAAGACAGAGAGAGAAGCTTTAGCTTATAGAGAGAAAGAATTGATGGTTGTAGATAATCGAAAAAGGAGTTTTTAGAATGCTATTTATATTGAAAATCAGCCAAAAAGATAAAACATCAAAAAGAGAGTTCTGACGCGAAAAAAATTTGATTAGAGCCAACGCCGGCCATTGGCGCCAGACGCTAAAATTAGCCCCAGGCGCTAACGCTAGCGCCAGGCGCTAATGTTGGCGTTAGGGGCTAATCCCGTTTTTTAAAATCAGATATAATTTAACCGTACAGGAGGATTAAATCGTATTTCCCTCAAAAACATTCTTTGATTCTAATTAAAACTCTAAAAGGTCAACAAAAGTCAATTTATCAATTCTAATTAAATTAGGAATGAAAAGAACCTTCTAGAAGAATCTAGAAGACTAAAACCATTCATAATTGCATTAGGAATGATAAATCCATATTAGGCCCTCCTCTAGATCATCAGGCCGTATATAAGGCTCAAACCAGGCCCAGTTCAGTAATTTGCCCATAACTTCCTTAATATTCATCGGAATTGGGCTTATAATATGTTGTTGGAAAGGTCTTTTCAAACCCTATCCATCTACACTACTATTAGGCCCATATCATGGACCAACCAACCAAACTGGATTGGCTATTTTCTTAAAATAGGTTTTCAAAAACAGAGAGAAGAGAAAAGAAATTAAAACTTTCCGCAACACTAAACTTTCCACACTTTCACTTCATTTGATTATGATTTGACGTGAAATTTACTCATCACTTGGTTTGGTTTTGGGGAGACACAAATGGGTGTCTACAGAAGCCCCCACTTCGACTGATTTTAGAGAAACGCGAGTTTCGAAAACAAAAGTAATAGTATCGATAGGGACGGAGAATGATTCAGAACGTTCTGCGATCCTAAAATACTCTTGTAACGCCGATACCTGCAAACTAGCATTAGTCAAACAGATAAGAGAGTTAAGAAACGCGTATCTTGCACCGTCGAGCACACGTCTCTGAAAGTAACCGATTTACGGCTGCTTTACTGTTGTTTTGATGACCTCCTGCCAAGAGAATGCCATCCCGCTTGAAAACCGTTATGCTTGTAACTGCTTCCAATATGGAAGATTGCTTCGCTTGAAACGATCTCTCTTCCGCTTTGATAATATTCCACATCCTAGGGAATACTATCTAAGATTGCTTTGCTTGAAACAATCCTCTTCCTCTTTGATAATATTCCGCGTCTAAGGGAACACTATCGAAGATTGCTCCGCTTGAAACAATCCTCTTCCGCTTTTGTGACCATCTTCCACGTCTAAGGGAACATGATCGAAGACAAATTCACTTGAAATCACCTTCAGTTGTTTGTGGCATCTCTCCACAATCTAGGGAACGCCATCCTGCTCTTTTGATGTTCACCTGTCTCTAAACAAAGAGCTTCTTTTGGATAACTCCACGCGCCTCTGAACAAAGAGCTTTGATAGATATGCCCACGTGTCTCTGAGCAAAAGGGCTTGATGATAGGATGCCCACGCGTCTCTGGAGCAAAAGAACTTCTGAATGATATGTCCACGCATCTCTGAACAAAAAAGCTTGGTAATGGGATGCCCACGCATCTCTGAGCAAAAGAGCTTGAAAGGATTGTCCACACGTCTGTGAACAAAAGATCTTGAAAATAGGATGCCCACGTGTCTCTAAGCAAAAGAGCTTTGAAAGGATTGTCCACGCGTCTCTGAACAAAAGAGCTTGAAAATAGGATGCCCACGCGTCTCTGAGCAAAAGAGCTTTGAAAGGATTGTCCACACGTCTCTGAACAAAAAATCTTGAAAATAGGATGCCCACGCGTCTCTGAGCAAAAGAGCTTTGAAAGGATTGTCCACGCGTATCTGAAACAAAGAGCTTCGATTATAATATTCTGAAGAAAAATTTCCGAAGACTAACGCTTGCCGATCTCTAAATCTCGCATGAACTTTGCTTCCGTTATGCCAGTACGTCGGCGGTTTGCTGCTGGCAAACCATTATGTCGGTGTCTCTGTGATGAGCCAACTCTTAGGCACTTTAAGCTAAGTGAAACGATCTTTCGTCAGGTCGATCACATATTACGATTGTAATCAAACCAGCTACTTAATCATGTGAAATTTCTTATAAGGGCTAACTGGCGTACCAAGGAACCTGGAATTGCTGTATGAGGTCAAAATCACCTTTCTGAGAGGCTTTGAGCTCTGTCGCTGCTGAAATATCTCTGGCGCCAAGAATTGGCTCTGTTGCCAGCGCTAAAAATTGTTGCCAGACGCTAGATGTTGTCATTTGGCGCTGGAGTAAGGTCTTCCCTATTCTGCTGCACCTGTATTTATTTTTTACTATAGAACTTTGCTAATTTCTTTAATTATCTTCAGGTTGCCCTAAGGCTTAGCGTGTTTGACACATTGACTTGACATGACTCAAGGTATAAACTTGACTCACTATGATTGACTCTAGGTTGACTCGACTCAAAGTGTTTGACACATGTGTTAGACTCATGAACCGTGTGTGCATTGTATTATGTTCGTGCGACTCAAAAATGCAAAAAAGCAAAAATTTACCGTCATTTTTGTGGAGGGTACCGACTTTTTTCCGAAAAAGAAAGACGCGTAAAAAAGAATTGAAGTGTTCGAAGGTGCATGTTGAATGAGCTCAGACAAATGTCATGTGATACTATCTCTCAAGATGAAAACATGAACCCATCCTAGGCTATCTCATTGGTTGACTTCAGTGATGAAAGTATTTGAGTAACTTAGGCACGGAGGCTAAGCACTTCATACTTCGTGATGCAATAACGATTATGATTGATGAGTGATGTTGATATGACAAGGCATGCATCAATGGTGTGTTAAGATTCCATGACAAAGGGTTCCTAAGGGAAGTATATTTGGTCATGTATGTGTGAGTGTGTGATAGTGACACTAAAGTTAGGCCGCAAGGGCTAAGTGTGTGGGAAAATATATTGAAAAAAGTCAAATGGTGGTAACTCTTAGGCTAGGTAAGCTAATGATGTAGGGATCAAGCCCCCAAGTCTAGCTCTACATGGATAGGGATGAGCATAGGAGATCCCTTGATACGACCAGGATGTGTGAATGTGGATGTAAATGCATGTTTATTACGGCCGCACCTCGACGTGAGGCTGCCTACATATCCGTTAGGAACCAGGCCGAACGTAGCTCTAGCCGAACCTCGCACAAGTGTATGTATACCTCAAAAAGGTCTTTTTAAGGGTTGTAACGTGGTTAGGCTAAAGGCTGAAGAAGGAGGGGATAAAGGCTCAAGACCCTCGATAAGCCCCCTAGGTGTGCAACCTTGCTTTTGAATCTTTGTATTTTTATGCTTGAGTTTCTACTCTTTTTTAGCTCTCTTTTTTTTGCTTTAGCATTTATTTTATTTTACAAGTGTAGGCAATCCCGATCATGCGGTCTATCACTCACTTGGCATTCATGTTTCTCAGGCACGGTACCGAGCACTCGATAAGAAACGCAATCTGAGACGTGATCATATCAAAGACATTGGAACACTTACCCTTTTCGTACACTTTTATTTTTTTTTTGCTTATTTTATCTTTTGAAGTCACTCATGATTTTTTTGAAATTGAAAATTGCATAAGTTGCACACCATCCCAGCCCAAAGTAAGGTAGATATGGGTTTAAAAAATGAAAGGTCTATCGTTAGACAAGGCTCAAAGTGGTTTATGAAGAAAGGATTGTAAGTTAGAAAGGTGAAAGGTAATATGATGTGGCTACAAGGGGCGCCTCAAATCATTGGTATACCTTGTGCTTAGTTTGACATGGATTTTTTTTTTTATTTTTTTTTTATGTAATGTAATGAAATGATCATATGCAAGAAAATAAATGCTCATTTTATTAAAAGGGAAAAAGCAAATAATCTACAAAATTATTCTAAGGGAAAAGAAAGGATAAATAAAAAAAAAGAAAAAAGATGTCATGAAATCTCGTCGTTGAAACTCGCCTCTTGTCCTGTGTTGTTTGCTTTATCATCAGTCGCTGCTCTTGTTAACTGGAGGTATGGGAAGCTTGTTATTATCAATTAAATGTTGGATAGCCTCCTTTAGCTTCCAACAACTCTCAGTAGCATGACCCCTACCTTGATGATACTTGCAGCGCACATTTGGATTCCAACTAGGCAATCTCTTCTCAAGCGGGGGATCTTGAAGAGGTCCAATAGGAGTAATAAGTCCCTTGGCATGGAGTCGATCGAAAGCATCATCGTAGTTGATTCCAATAGGGGTAAAATTCTTTTTTTGTTGTTTTCTAAATCCTCGATTATCCATGGCTAAGATCACATTAAGGTAGAAAGTACCAACACTGTTATTAGAGTAGGTGTTTTCGGAAGAAGAAGGGTAGTCGTTCTTCTTTCCTTCACAGCCACTGTTACTATCGTTACTAATCTTGACCTTCTTGTCGCGCGGAGAAACATGAAGAAGATTTGAATCAATGAAGTGTTGAACACGATCCTTGAGGGCGAGACACTTTTCAGTAGTGTGACCGCGACCTCTATGGTATCGACAATAGGAATTTGGATCCCAATTGGGAAAACGTTTTTCAGGTGGAGGGTCTTGACTGGGACCAATGGAGTGAATAAGACCTTGATCGTGAAGACAATCAAAAACTTCATTGTAAGTCATTCCTATTGGTGTGTATTCTTCAGTGGTCCGTTTTGCCCGTGGCTTAGGAGCATTGAGTTATACATTAAACCCTTGGCGAGAATTTTGTTCGATGACATCTTGCAGTTTTTGAACATCCTCTTTCAGACTTGACGAGTCTTCCCTGGTATTATCTAAGAAAAGACTTTCATCCTCTTCAATCATGGCCACTTCATCGAGAGAGGTTATATAAGCTGTCTCGATCATGGGCTCTCCTACAAGTGTGATAAGAAGTGATGGATAGAAGGATGTTAGATCTTCTTTGATGGCTAGAATTTCGAAAGTTTCATTGTTATCGATCAGATCTTGAATAGCTTCTTTGAGTTTCCAACACTCCTCAGTGTCGTGACCCTTTCCTTGGTGATATTTGTAGTGCTTATTAGGGTCCCACTTGGGTGGCATGGCTTCTGGAATTGGATCTTTGATAGGCCCTATGGGCATGACTAGTTCCTTGTGGTGTAGCTTCTCGAAAGTTGTTTCATAACTTATGCCAAGTGGGGTGAACACTCTTTTTGACCTTTGGCTAATACCGTTTTTTAACGCGTTTTCTAAATCAGATATAATTTAACCGTACAGGAGGATTAAATCGTATTTTCCTCAAAAACATTCTTTGATTCTAATAAAACTCTAAAAAGTCAACAAAAGTCAATTTATCAACGCTAATTAAATTAGGAATGAAAAAACCTTTTGGAAGAATCTAGAAGACTAAAACCATTCCTAATTTCATTAGGAATGATAAATCCATATTAGGCCCTCCTCTAGATCATCAGGCCGCATATAAGGCTCAAACCGGGCCCAGTTCAGTAATTTGCCCATAACTTCCTCAATATTCATCAGAATTGGGCTTATAATATATCGTTGGAAAGGTGATTTCAAACCCTATCCATCTACATTACTATTGGTCCCATATCATGGACCAACCAAACTATATTGGCTGTTTTCTTAAAATAGGTTTTCAAAAACAGAGAGAAGAGAAAATAAATTAAAACTTTCTACAACACTAAACTTTCCACACTTTCATTTCATTCGATTATGATTCGAGGTGAAAGGTACTCATTACTGGGTTTGGTTTTGGAGAGACTCAAATGGGTGTCTACACTCTCATATTGGGTAATGACAGCCGAAACTACGTCTTCCCATGTTGCCTTGAATTTTTGATCTAGCCAATAGTACCACTCTCTCGCGGTTGGGTATATGGATAAAGGGAAAGTCAAAGCATAAATCTTAGGATCAACTCCCTTTAATGCCATAGTGCCAGTAAAACACATTAAATGATTTTGTGGATTATTGGTCACCTTAAATATTGGCAAGTCCGTAGCTACAAACTTTTCCGGTTAAGCAAGTCCTGGGGGAGGAGCAGACTTTTCTGCGTCAAAGTACCTAATCCCCATTGTAAAACGAAGAACTAGCTTCTCCAACGACTTTTCTTTGATGGATAATTGTTCCATCTTTTTTTGCAAGGCTAAGGTTTTAACATTTTTCTTTTCAGCCTTTTCCATTTTCATAATTCTTCTCTCCTCGGCCTCTTGAGCCTTTTCCTCTCTCAAGTGAAGAATCTCTTGTTGAAGTTCCTCGATGGTTGGCATTGTTGTTGGTATAGGATTAGTTGTCGCAGAAGAGCAGTTTGAAAGGGATTGATCTTTGGGTGGTAAACGTAGAATGCAAGTGCCCGAGATTATTCTATCCCAAGCTTGGAAACCGGCCCTAAAAGGAGTACAAAGATCATAAGTAAATCAAGAAAAGATAAGAATTCGAATCGGATAAAACTCTTGCAATAGCCAGCAGTTTTTGCGGTTTTTGTTTTTATCATATCTTTTGATCCAGAAATCGGATCAAGATGAATAAGATATCGTTGGAAAGATCTTGATGTCTAATTTCTAATACAATTATTATCAGATTAAAATATTTTAGAGAAAAAAAGATATAGCCGAAATAATGAGACAGTGTCAGTTTTGGATAGAGTTTGATATTTAATTCATATCTTTTCCGTTATTGCTCGGAATTGATATTATAATATATAATTGGAAAGATAATTTCAAGGGCTATCCAACCATATAAAATTTAGATTTGGTAAAGATAATCATCTTAGGTTCGGTTTGGGCTCAGTTTAATATTTTGGCCATAACTTATTCGTTATAACTCTAATTTAGGCTTATAATATATCGTTGGAAAGATATTTTCAAACCCCATCAAACAATTCAATCATTGGACCCTGATTATGGACCAAATTAAACTGTATAAAACGTTTTATAAAAAGGACACGAAATGAATGATTTTGAAGGACACGAAATGAATTATTTTGGATTTAAAGGCACGAAAAGAGGAAAATAAGTTTTGGTTTGGGGAAATGGGATAGGAATTGGGTTGGTTTATGAAATGGAAATATGGATTTAAGCACTCCAAGATTAAATACTCAATTCGACCCATAATGGCGTTGAAAGGTTGTTCATCATCGGGTTTGGTTTTGGGGAGACATTTTTAGGTGTCTACAGAAGCCCCCACTTTGACTGAGTTTGTAGAAACATTAGTTTCGAAAACGATAGTTAAAGTAGTCGATAGGGACAAAGAATGATTCAAGACGTTCTGCGATCCTAAATCACTCTATATACGCCGATACCTGCAAAAAATGTTAATTCCACATATAAAAGAGTATAGGGATAGAACGCTTATCTGACACCAGTGTATCGGTGACAAATGAGTTTGGTATTTTCCTATGCTTGAAGGAATCCATTGAATGAAATTTTTTGAAATGCTTTCCATGCTTGAGGAAAGCCGACAGATGAGTTTCGTAGCTTTCTAAGCCTGAAGTAACCTACCCGATGACACTTTCCACGCTTGAGGAAAGTCGACATATGATTTTGGCGTTTTTCTAGGCTTGAAGAAATCCACCGATAATGCTTTCCATGCTTGAGGTAAGCCGACAAAGGAATTTGGCGATTTTCTATGCTTGAAGAAATCCACCGGATAATACTTTTCATGCTTGAGGAAAGTCGACAAATGATGAGATTGCAAGTCTCTGTGTATCGAGAACCTTGCGTCATGAAATGATAGTGGTTCGATTCTCCTCGAACGTAAGCTGTAGATGGTCCGCTTGTCCCCGGACGTGGGCTGTAGTTGGTTCGCTTGTCCCTGAAAATGGGCTGTAAATGTTTCGCTTGTCCTCGAACGTGGGCTGTAGATGGTCCGCTTGTCCCCGGACGTGGGTTGTAGATGGTCCGCTTGTCCCCGGACATGGGCTGTAAATGGTCTGCTTGTCCCCAGACGTGAGCTGTAAATGGTCCGCTTGTCCCCGGACGTGGGCTGTAGATGGTCCGCTTGTCCTCGGACGTGGGTTGTAGTTGGTTCGCTTGTCCCCGCACGTGGGCTGTAGATGAGACCTGCAAAAATAAATTTGCCAATGGACTTGTATATATTGTGTTGATGTTTAAAGGTTTTCATGATGCGGAACTTAAGTTACATCAAACTCATCTCATAAAGACTTTTTAAGTGTTTGTGTAGCCTAGGTGAAATTGATCTTGGAGATGGAAGAAGTAACTAAAGCTGAGAAGACTTGAAGGAGTTCTTTATCAAGAAAGTTATTCAATATAAAAGAAGAGTTCCCTAACAGGAACTGAGTTCCCTCACAGGAACGTTCCTTCACAAGAACTTGAAGATTACTGACTAAGATCTTTGGAGGAACTTAGTAAGCGTGGAGTCCAAGTAAACCTGCCAGAACAAGAGTACAGCGCAACAATGTTTTAGTTAAGATTTTATCTTCTAGATTCATTGTTAAATATGTTAAGTAGGATATGCATGAAACTTATTAGAAGCGTGACAGTTAGCTTGGCAAATAAATTAAAATCGGAAAAGATAAAAGACAGAAATCGGAAAAAGATTTTCTTTAAATATTTATCTCTTAAAATCAGTTTGTTAAAGAGATATTATGCTTTTTAATTCAATATTTCTATCTTATTTTCTGAAAAGATTTTCTTCAAAGGATTTAATTAAAAAACCGTGTTTTAAGATAAGTTAAGTTTTACTTATTTATCTTTATGTAAACCTACCGTTTATACAGGTAATACTTGTATAAATAGTAGAGAATAACATGAGCCTAGGTTTTTGGTGAGTTTTATGCGTGAAGAATTTACAGAGCTATAGTCGTGTAAGTTTGCCAAGCTTATCATACTGTCATATTAGTTTCGGGTTTCATGCATAGCTTGCCTATCATATACTAGGTGTTAATTCTTGTATTTGGTTTTGGGTTTATTAGGGTGAGAGTATTTTTATCATTGCATACAAAGAGAGCTTCTAGTGAGAAAGGGGAAGATCTGTACTTAGGGAGTACGAGAGAGTTTGAGTGTGGGACTCAGACTTGGAAGAACAGTGATATGTTCTATAGCAAGTTCACTTGGAAACTTGCGAGTAGAGGCTGAATTATAATAGGTTGTAACTTTGTGTTTGCCCTATTATAGTGGAAGTATTTGTGTTTGAAATCCCTAAGGTAGGGTCGAGGTTTTACTTCTAGTTGGGCACTAGAAGGTTTCCTCGTAAAATTTGTGTGCATCGCAAGTTCCTATTTATTTCTGTTTCATATTTGCAAAATTATTATTAAGGAACTCAACTACAATTCACCCCCCCCCTCTTGTAGTGTTCATCTCAATTAACAATTGGTATCAGAGCACGGTTCTCACGTGCAAGCAGATAATTTTGCTGAGTAAGTTCCTGGAGAGATGAATTACAAGGAGACACTTGAAGAAGGGTATTCTACCCAACGTCCACCTATGTTCAACTGTATGTTTTATGACTACTGGAAGAACATGATACAGATATTCATCAAGGCCGAAAATTACCAAGTTTGGCGTGTAATTGAAACTGGTGATTTTGAAATAACTCAAACCAATGACAAGCATGAGGTAGTTTCTAAATCTATTTCTGATTATGATAAAGAAGATTATCAGAAACTTGAAATGAACTCTTTAGCTATATAGTATCTACACTGTGGACTTGGACCCCATGAACATAATCGTATCATGGGATGTAAGTCTGCCAAACAGATTTGGGATTTGTTACAGGTAACTCACGAAGGTACTAACGAGGTAAAACGTTCTAAAATAGATTTATTGATGTCTAGGTATGAAAGGTTTGAAATGCAATCCAAAGAAACCATAGAAGAGATGTTTACTAGATTCAATGATATTATTAATGAATTGAACTCCCTTGGCAGGCATATTCTGATTGATGAACAGGCAAGGAAGATCTTAAGAAGCCTTCCACAGGATGAACGCTGGAGATCCAAAGTTACTGCTATGCAGGAAGCTAAGGACTTCACCAAGTTTAATATGGAACAACTAGCTGGATCTTTGATGACTCATGAACTTCACTTGAGTTCCAATACTGAAAGTTCCAGAAGTAAAAGTCTTGCACTCAAGGCTCAAAACTCAGAAGAATCAGAAGTTGATGAGGAAGAGATGGCTATTCTAGTTAGGAGGTTCAAGAAGATGATGAACAACAAGAAGTTTGACAGGAACAAGAAGTACACAAGTTCCAGAAACACAACATGTTTCAAATGTGGATCAAAGGATCATTTTATCAAAGATTGTCCTGTTCAGGATGGAGAGAAAGGAAAGACTAAAGGCAAGGAGCAATCCAAGGAGTCAAGAGTCTACAAGCCTTACTTCACCAAGGACAAGGTTAAGAAAGCCATGCTTGCTGCTTGGGGAGATACAAATTCAGAAGAAGAAGAGGAGGATCAACCATCAGAAGAAACTGCTCATTTATGTCTAATGGCAAAAACTGATGAAGCTGCCAAGCTAAAGGAGCTTGAGTCTGAGGTGTGGTTCTCTTACAATCAATTAAAACATCTGTCGAAAGAGAATCTAATAGATACTGTTTTGAAAATTCAAGAAGATCTAAAAGAATTGCATAGATCCAAACATCTAAGTGATAAAGCTTTGATAACTTACAAAGAGAACAGTGAATGGGTTGATAACATGATGTTTGACATTCAATGTAGGTTCTTCAGTCTGTTTGATAAGAATAAAGTTCTAAAAGAGACTCTAGAGAACTTAAAACAAGATAACATACTCTTGAATGTGGAATTGTCTTTGTTAAAACTGAGCGTTGATACTCCTAACTCTGAAGTTCCTCCACCGACTGATTATCCGAATTTTGAAAAATTGAAACATGATTTGGAAGAGTTAAAAATGGATAAGGCACGTCTTGAGGGGGAACTTGAGAGGGCTAGGAAAGGTAAACAACCAATAGAGTATAGAGTTCCTGATTGGATCACTAAGGCTCAAACTAAGAATACTGACGGTTTAGGTGTTAAAAAGAAGTTCCAGAAAGAAAAGAAGTATGTCAACTTGCCTAGTAGCATTGTTTGTTATTTCTGTGGCAATATAGGGCATAAGCAATCTAAGTGCCCTAAGAAAGAACAAAGCACTCAGAAAAATAACAAACATGTAAAACAAATCTGGGTAAAGAAAAATGAATTTTCCCATGTTACACAGGAACCCAAGGAAACCTGGGTTCCTGACTCTAACGCTTAATTCGTCTTGCAGGTTCCAGTGAGGGGGAACAACACTTGGTACCTCGACAGTGGTTGTTCTAAGCACATGACTGGAGATAAAACTAGATTTCTCTCACTGGATGCCTACTATGGTGGAACTGTGACCTTTGGTGATAATATGAAAGGTGACATAATTGCTATTGGCAAGATAGGAAGGTCACGTTCCCATGCTATTGATAATGTATTTTTGGTCGAGGGCCTTAAGCACAATTTGTTAAGTATTTCTCAGTTTTGTGACAAAGGTAACTCTGTTAGCTTTACTTCAAATAAGTGTAGAATCATCCACAATGACACTGGGAACATTATTTTAGAAGGAACTCGAAAAGGGAACACATATGTTATGGATCTTAACAAGGTTCCTAACAGTAGTTTAACATGTCTTAGTGTTATTGAGGATGATCCTCTTTTATGGCACAAAAGATTTGGCCATGCAAGCTTTTCTTTACTTGATAAACTAAGATCTAAAAACTTAGTGGAAGGACTTCCTCGCATTAAGTTCCTGTATGATAAAGTGTGTGAAGCTTGTGCTAAAGGTAAAAAGACCCGAATTTCTTTCAAGTCCAAAAAGATGGTAAGTACCAAAAGACCTTTGGAACTCATTCATATGGATCTTTGTGGTCCAATGAGAATCCAAAGCAGAAGTGGTAAGAAATATGTAATGGTTATTGTTGATGATTTTTCAAGGTTCACTTGGGGTTTCTTTCTTGTATGCAAGGATGAAACATTTGATGAGTTTATGGCTTTTGTTAAGAAAGAACAGAGAAGAACAAGTAATCAGTTGATACATCTTAGATCTGACCATGGAACAGAATTTGAGAATTCAAAATTTGATGAATTTTGTGCTGAGTATGGTATGGATCACAATTTCTCTGCCCCAAGAACTCCACAACAAAATGGAGTAGTGGAACGCAAGAATAGGAGTCTTGAAGACATGGCAAGGACAATGTTGATATCAAGCAAGCTGCCTATGAACTTCTGGGCTGAGGCAGTGAACACTGCATGTTATATGCTCAACAGAGTATCTGTTAGGGCCATCACCAACAAAACTCCTTATGAACTTATGAAAGGGAGAAAACCTAATATTTCTTACTTTAGATCTTTTGGTTGCAAATGTTTTGTTCACAATAATGTTAAAAGGAACTTGGGAAATTTTGATGAACGTAGTGATGAGGCTGTTTTCCTAGGATATGCCTCAAATAGTAAAGCTTATAGAGTTTATAGTAAAAGAACAATGTGTGTTGAGGAGTCTGTACATATTATATTTGATGAGACTGAAAATTTGGTTGATGTACAGGATTGTGATGATGATTTCGAGATTGGACTTGTGCGTAAGTAAAATCCAGATGAGGAACCAGTATCACTGTAGAAGCAGCAAGTTGAAATTGCAGAAGTAACAAATCCTGAAGCAAATGTTGAACCAGAGTTGGAGAATGCACCAGGAACTCTACTTCAAGAACAGATTGAAAATCATAATGAAGGCCAAAATGTGGAAACTCCTGAACAAGTTCTACCTGAGTTCCAGAATCAAGTTCCTACAGAAGAACCAGTCAACAATATTGAAGAGAGGATGTATCCAATCAAAGATTTCACTCCAAGGCCGTGGAAATATCAGAAATCTCATCCAGTTGACACAATCATGAGTGACATCACAAAAGGAACTCAAACCAGATCTTAGCTTAGGAACTTATGTGCATTCAATGCATTCCTTTCTTCCATGGAACCTAAAAATTATGTTGAGGCTTTAACTGACGCAGACTGGATTAATGCTATGCAAGCTGAACTAAACGAATTTGAAAGAAATAAAGTTTGGCATCTAGAACCTAGACCTAAAGACAAGAAGTCCATTGGACTAAAATGGGTATTCAGAAACAAACTAGATGAACATGTTATTATTGTCAGAAACAAAGCTAGACTAGTTGTACAAGGTTTCAACCAGCAAGAAGGAATTGACTATGAAGAAACATTTGCACCTGTAGCCAGGTTAGAGGCTATTCGTTTACTTATTGCTTTTGCTGCTTATATGGGTTTTAGGCTGTACCAGATGGATGTCAAATGTGCATTCTTAAATGGATACCTAAATGAGGAAGTCTATGTGGAACAGCCTCCTGGATTTGAAAATCAAGAATTCCCAAACCATGTCTATAAGCTTGACAATGCTCTTTATGGGTTAAAGCAAGCTCCTAGAGCATGGTATGAAAGATTATCCAAGTTCCTTTTGGCTAATGGTTTTAAACGTGGTAAAATTGATAAAACATTGTTTTTAAAGTCAAATGGAACTGATATCTTAGTTGTACAAATTTATGTTGATGATATTTTATTTGGTGCAACTAACGAATCTCTATGCAAGTATTTTGCTGACCTTATGAGTGGAGAATTTGAAATGAGAATGACTGGAGAATAAAATTTCTTTCTTGGTTTGCAAATTAAGCAAACTGAAGAGGGAATTATGATTCATCAGCAAAAATATATTGAGGAACTGATCAAGAAATACAAGTTGGAAAATGCCAAAACCAACAATACTCCTATGGGAATTGCTACTAGATTGGATGAAGATCCATCTGGAACTTGCATTGATCAATCTATGTATCGAGGTATGATAGGCTCACTACTTTATCTAACAGATAGTAGACCTGACATATCTTTTAGTGTAGGTCTGTGTGCTAGGGTCCAAACAAATCCAAAGGAGTCTCACTTGACAGCAGTAAGAAGAATCCTTAGATACCTGAAAGGAACTGATGATTTGAGTCTCTTCTATCCTAGAAATGATTCTTTTTGTTTGAGTAGTTTTACAGATGCTGACTATGCAGGTGACTTGGTAAACAGGAAAAGCACTTCAGGTATGGTATAGTTTTTAGGACCTTGTTTAGTTTCTTGGGGTTCCAAGAAACAAAACACAATTGCTTTGTCTACAGAAGAAGATGAGTATGTAGCTGAAGCAGCATGTTGCTCATAAGTCTTATGTATAAAACAACAGGTCAGAGATTTTGGAATTATTTTTGATTGTGTGCCTATTTATTGTGATAATACAAGTGCTTTTTGTATCTCTAAAGATCCAGTTCAACACTCAAAGGTAAAACATATCCACATTAGGCATCACTTTCATAAAGATAATGTGGAGCAACGGAATATTAAGTTAGAATTTTTCCAAACTGAAAATCAAATTGCAGATATTCTAACCAAGCCCTTGAACAGAGAAAGATTTGAGAAATTGTGACTGGAACTTGGAATGATCAAGCTGAAGTACTAGCCTCTAAAGTTCCAAGATATGGCAAAGTTAAAAATATTGTAAATAGAGCAAAAAGAACTTCTACCACAAACTTGGTGTGATAAACATAGCTAAAGTGTCACCGTTGTTAACTACCAAAGGTAAGTTCATTAAATTGCTCAACAGTATAAGTTATTAAATTAGTACATTGCATACATGTTGAAAGCGTGTTCCAATTGTGTTTTATAGAAACTTCAATCAAGATTAACTGAATTTGGAAATATAAAATCTTTGAAAGATTCATCCAATGTTTAAATTTTGAAAAATTAATTGAATTTGTTCAATTAATAACTAAACAGTGAAAACTTCCTAAATTCCGTCACACCGCTTCATTTATTTTAAAAGCAAATTTTCACCCACTTCTTTCACCTCACTGTCACATCGAGTTTACTCCCTCTCAGTAAAACTTTGAAAACCCCTTTAAAACCCTTTCTTAAGCTTCAATGGTGATCATTGCTGAGTTTGTTTCCTAAGAAGAATCCCAAAGTCCTGAAAACTCAATTCAAGAAGAATCATCTTCTTTAGCCATGGTAAACTATAAAGCATCTTCTACCTCTCAAACACCTTCTGAAAACCCTAAGAAATCTCCTTCAAAACCAAAAGAAGCAGAGAGTAAAATCGATCAAGGGGATTCCTCTCTCTCGAATGTTCTTCAAAAATTAAAGGAGTGGAAGGAAAGAAAACAAAATGTGAAGTCTCTGGAAGAGAAAATTAAGGAAGTTGATGAATTTGTGAAAGAAAAGAACTCAGAAGAGACAACAGAGGAGAACAGAGAAGAAGAAGAAAAAAGCGAGGGAGAAGAGGAAGAAAAAGAAGAGCAGAACCACAAAGAAAAGGAAGAATCGGAAAAGGAAGATGAAGAAGAGGAGGTAACTGATCAAGAGGAACTTGAACTAATGGTAGGAAGGTATGTAGTAGGTCATCGTCTTGACGCTGTGTGGTGTAGAAAAGCAAGATTTTTAGAGTTTCTTGATTTAATTAAATTTCAAGGTTGGGAATTTCTGTTGACTAGGGTTTCATCAAATTTCTTGTATCCTGCTGCTATGAATGAGTTTTGCCAGAATTTTCAGGAAAAATTGGGAATAATAACAAGCATTGTGAATGATGTAAAGATTGAATTGGACCTAGAAACCCTAGGTAAAATTCTAAAAGCTCCTACTGAAGGTTATGATACTTACTTGAAGGGAAAAGGTAGTATCAATGTAGGAAATTTCATGGCTGGGGATATAGTTGGGGAATTAGGGGGTCAGAGGGGTAAGAAGGTCATGAGTCATAATGATCTAATCCCTCTAAATAAGCTGCTGTTTAATTTGGTGAAAAAGACTATTCTGCCTAGGACTGCTAAGAAGGGATAGGCATGCTTAATGGATATGGCTGTAATCTTCTGCATTTCAAAGAAGATTAAGGTTAACTTTCCTTCTTTGATGTATCAGCATCTAGCTCATTGTGTTTTTGAAAATGCAGGAGTGGTTTTAAAAGGAAATTATGGGGCTTTGATTGAGAAGCCAGAAAATGTGATCAATGAGAAAACCCTTGCTGGATTAAGTCTGGAAGTAGTACAGGGAAAAATTCAGAAATTAGAGAAAGGAGAGAAAAAGAAAGAGAAAGTTACAAAGGAAGAGGAAGGAAAAGGCTATGTCAGAACAGCCTGTAAGGAAGAGTAGGAGGATTTCTTCCAGTAGTGTTCCTCAAACTAGCATGGAACAACCACTTGAATTGGATGTCGAGGAGAATATCCTTGAAGGGAAAGTTGCTGAGTTGGTTGACAGAATGGAGAGGGTAGAGAGTCAAATGAAGGACTCTACTGGAAAACTTCATGTGCTGACACTTGAAAAAATGGTCCAGGAGTAGGGGAAGGAGTTGTAGTAACTTAAGAGAATGATGCTCAAACAGACCAAGGACCTTCAAGAACAGAAGGAGTTCCAAAAGAAAGAACTTCACAAGGTTCTTCAGGAACAGAAGGAGGAGTTCCTGGTGAAGCTCAAGAGGGTTGAAGAAAATTTGGAGGCCTCTACAAAGCAAACAAAGGAGGAATTCAACAAGATTCTGGAGTTCCTTGAAACCTAGCCTACCCCATCTCAAAATCAACCTAGCTTTTTCTTTCACTGTCTTAGTTATGAACATATTTAATTTTCGTTTTTAAATATTTGAACAATTGATTTTGATTGTAAATTTTTAAATTGTTTATATGGATGCTAAGTGATTAGGGGATTTTGCTCCCACCAATCGGAATGCGCCACGTGGGCCAATCAGATCCTGCCAAGTGTCCCCAAGTTGGAACTGTCAGGGCTTGCCACGTGGCACGCGCTTATTCGTCCACCTTGGACCTGTTATGTCATGACACGTGGCATACTCCATGCCTAATGTAGAAACCGGCCACCCAGGCCCAACTTCCGAGGGAAGCCCAATCGGCCCTAGGTTAACCTAAACCTAGGATTGGCACGTTTCCCAAGGTTATAAATACCTCCCTTAATCCTCATTAAGGGGGATTACGGAAAAAACACATTGATTACACCCAGAGTTACAGGCTAATTACGCTAAAAACTCACATTAAACACTCTCACCTAGAGAGACCCACTCACTTTAATTTCCGCATTAATTACTCCTTAATCAAGTACTAACTTGACCGTTTGAGGCGGAGCTCCCACCACCAGGAGTCTCCGTTGTTTTGCAGGTACAGGCGTCCGGTTCCAGTCTCGGAATTGTAACTCTCCCGCAGGACATCACAAAACCCCGAAACATTTGGCGCCGTCTGTGGGGAGAGTACTTCTGAGATGGCATCCAAGTCTGTACCGACTCTTGAAGAGAGGCGTCCCCTAGACGACCCTCAAGTTCAGTCGGACCACGATACTGAGAGTGAATTTGAAGTTGAAGCTCACACAGATTCAGACGGGACCCTAAGGGCCCGACGTACCCGTCATACCGAAAGGAGGGAACGGGAACATCTTCATACAGGAAGCGAGCCAGCAGGCGCACCGCCTGTTCGGCAACAGCCGACTGATGGGTCTTCTCCCATCACAAGGAACGAACTCATGACCTTCATGAGGGACTTCAAGGTAGAGATTCAAGAGTTGATCAACAAGAAGCCGCCTGCTCTGGTCAAGGAGCAGTCGGCTAAGAAACCCTCCACTTCACTCAAGAGAAGGCCAGTTCAAGGGCGAGAGGCGACTCCTCATCCTAAATCTAGGAAGCGGGAGCCACCTGCCCTTGATTTCACAAAATTCCGTTTTCCTACAGGAAATAGGAAACCTGTTCGTCATATTCAGGCGGACGGGTCGAAGCAAACATTCACAGACGCTCGGCTACTGCTAGAGCAGAAGAAGAGTGACCGATTGTCAGAATCGGCCTCTACTTCAAACTTCCAAGACAGGATGCGAAATACCTCAATGAGGCATACGCAGTCGTATCATGAGAGTCAGTCAGGCGGTACCTCCCGTTAGTCGGGCTTTCATAGCGACCAGGCGGTACCAAACTTACCGTTTGTACCGCAACAACAGTAATTTTTGCAGCCACCTCCGTTTGGTGGACATGCAGCAAAAAACGTCCAACCTATGGACTGGCAGCTACGGTTGCTTAGACTTGGTGAACAGCCGTCGGCCTTCTCCAAGGAAATTACTGAAGCCGCTCAGCCGGCCAAAGTGAAAAATGTATTAGTAGGCGCCTATGACGGCACTACTAACCTAGAAGACCATCTTATGGCCTTCACCAACCTGATGTACCTTCAAGGGTTGGATGATCCCACCTGGTGCAAGTGCTTCCCAGCGACTCTCAAAGGAATCGCACAACAATGGTTCGGCAACCTGCCGACTGGTTGTGTAAATAGCTTCAGGACGCTTGCTTACTTATTCACCTCCAACTTCGCCATGAACATCCCTGCAAAGAAGACGACCCTTGATTTAGGAACAATTCAGCAGGGCGAGAAGGAGGGGCTTCGTTCTTACATCAGGCGTTTTAACCTGATGAGAATACAGATTCAAGGGTTACCGGATGAGGTAGCCTATACTGACTTTTTTAGAGGTCTCAAGGACGGGTCGACCTTCAAATTTGACTTGGTCCGAAAGAGGGTGGCGACTCTTCAAGAGGCCTTGATTGAAGCGGAAGCCTATATACAGGCGACTGATCTTTGTACGGTAAAACAGTCGGACGGGAAAAGGTTCGACAAAAGAGAAGGACGACAGAAACAGTCGTCAAACAAAGATGAGAAGAGAAAAGTGTTCTGGGCGGCTGATCCCTCTAAACAGCCGGCCCAGAAAAAGAAAAAAGAATTCAAACCATACTCCCCAAAGTATGCGTTTAACAAGGATAACCAGTTTATCCTAAAAGAAATCAAGGGACGGATCTCAATTGAGAAGCTGGTCCCCATGAAGGGTTCTGCAAACAACCAGAACCAAGATAAATTCTGTGCTTATCATGATGATGTTGGTCATCACACCAATGACTGCATCAGTCTCATGCGGTATCTAGACCGCCTGGCTGAGCAAGGTGATCTTGACACTTATGTCAAGAAATCTACGGGGAACATTTCCTCAAAATAGCAGTCGGCCAAAAAGAAACAACAGCCCGACAGCTCCGATACAGATGATGCAGTCGTCTACAACATCGCAGGCGGCTTCTCAGGAGGCGACCCCACTATTAGGGGCAACAAAGACAATATCAGACGGTTAGATGTAAATTCCGTTCACCAAGAACGGCCGTCCAAATATTCATTTCCTGAGATTGTCATCACTGAAGAAGATTTAGGAGGGGTAAGAGGGCCGCATGACGACCCTATCGTTATTGAATGTAAAGTGGCCAACCAGAGAGTTGGCCGAATCCTCATAGATACCGGAAGCTCCTCAGATCTCATCAGTAGAAAATGTTTGTCGAAACTAAAATACCAGACTGATTGCATACATCCGGCCTCCCACCCTTTAGTAGGGTTTGGAGGAGGAGTCGTCCACCCAGTGGGACGAGTGGATTTACCCATCCGTCTGGGCGAAAAAGGGGAAGGACGACACATGGTAGTCCGTTTCCTGGTAGTAGAAGAACTCTCGGCCTACAACATGATTTTGGGACGACCAACCCTGAATAATTCCAAGGCTGTTATAATCCCATCTCTTATGTTGCTCAAGTTTGAGAGGGATAATGGAACAGTCAGCTCCCTAAGGGGAGATCAGAGGACGGCCCAAGAGTGCTATCTCTCGGATGTCAAGCCCACTGTTATGGCCACTGGGTCAAGTGGTGAAAAAACAGACCTTGATAATGTCAAGAAGATTACGCCTGTTCAAGAAGCAGGCGGCAAGAAGAGAAAGGCATCCCAGACAGGGGCCGCAAGAAAAGAAAGAAAATAGCAATCATTGGCAGAGGAGCGGTCGGATGACTTTAGAGGGGCATGCCGTCTGTACCTTTACAGCCGGCTACTCTCCATTGAGTATTTTACTCTATCTTAAGAGGGGCATGTCGTCTATACCTCTACAGTCGGCTACTCTCCATTGAGTATTTTAACTCTATCTTTAGAGGGGCATGCCGTCTGTACTTTTACAGACGGCTACTCTCCATTGAGTATTTTACTCTATCTTCAGAGGGGCATGCCGTCTGTACCTTTACAGTCGGCTACTCTCCATAGAAGAGGGCCGACTGGTTCCAAACACACAGCCACCCCCCTTATACTTAGCTAAAAAGATTAGGGCCTGGCCGACCATGTGCCTAACAGGCGGCTACCCTCCTTTTACTTAGCACCTACGTTCACCAAGAACTTACCAAGGCCACAGGCCGAATGATCAGACCAGGCGCCAAGCCAACTGATCCAATCTTCAAAATTAATACGACCTGTCCCAACATCTTAGTAGGCGTCCGGCGGCATCCCTCCGGATGAAATTCGTCGCAGAGAGCAGCTCCCTTTTGGGTGGAACATTGCTCTATAAACTAATTACACGGCACCTATACGACTGTCCCCAAGGGCAACCACGTAGTCGTTTTTGAGACAAGGATAACTCTATCACTAACCAAACCAGCGGTAGCAGTTGACATCTGAGTCAGATGACCGCCTGTATTACTTGGGATAAATGCAGGGGGTACCTCTTAAGTTAATAGCCAACATTAGCGAATCAAGGGGTCTAGCCGCCCTCCGCCGCCTGGTACCTCTACTTCTCAAGCAAGAGTGACGGCGACTGAGTAACACCAATGTTAACTCATAGTCACTCCCTCAAACTTGGTATGGAACTTAAAAAGTTTGAGTAGACCGCCTGTTTTTTGGCAAACAGCGGCACTCAAACCCCTATTCTTACTAGGTAACCTCTTGAGTTAATAGCCAACAAACATTGGCGAATCAAAAGGATCAGCCGGCCTCCGCCGCCTGGTACCTTTACTACTCAAGCAGGAGTGACGGCGATTGAGTAACTCCAAAGTTAACTCATAGTCACTCCCTCAAACTTAGTATGGAGCCTAAAAGGTATGAGTCGTCCGCCTGTTTTTCGCAAACAGGGGCTCTCAACCACTACTCCTGCTAGGTTAACAACTTATGAGTTAAAAGCCAACAAACATTGGCGAATAAAGGGGAACAACCGGTACCCACCGCTTGATACCTCTACTACTCAGTTCCTTGGCAACTAAGTAACAATCCTGTTCACTTGGTCAGACCACTTTCCTACTTGGTTAAATTTACAAATGACAGGACTGCCTGCCTAAAAAGGATCCAGTCTTTAAAATAGTTCTAATACCGATTGGATAAATGGCCGACTGATCGTCTATCCTAGAAACAGACAACCAGTCGTCCAGGGGCATAGGCGGCGTGACTACCTATCCGTACCAGTCTGCAACTATCGGCTATGTAAAACAGTCGGTATAGTGAACAATTGGATATTAGAATATTCAATACTTAGACAAATTTGAAGCAAAACAAAAATTTATTAAAAAGAAGTCGGTCATTAAAGACCGGCAAAATATTCAAAGCCCCGGCCCCCTGGCCGGGTAAATACAAAACAAACGGCACGCAGGCCGTGGAAAGAATACATAAAGCTTAAGAAGGGGGCAGATCTTCAATATTAGGCAGCTGCCGCCTGGTCAGCACTCTTCTTGCTGGACTCGGCTTCAGCTGCATCCTTTTTTGATGCATTACCCCCAAGCGGCACAAGCGCCACCACCGGCTCCTCCTCCTCCAACGCTTCCTCCAACGCCTCTTCCTCAGCTGCCGCCAAGATCTCTTGATTATATGTATCACAACACTGGCGGTACGTTTTTTCCCATGAGGCAAAGTCGGCATTGGGGAAGAGGCGGCCCCAAGTCATGTGCTGGATTTGAGCGCGGAGTCTTCCATCATCTCCCGGACCAGCTCTTTCTTCTCTTGCTCGGCCTTTTCCGAGAGCTCCTGAGTAAGACTCTTCTCCTGGGTCACCAGGCGTTCCTTTACGTTGGCCAAGGATTTCTCCAAGGCTTCGTATGAGTACATCTTTAGGCGAAGAGGTTTCAGCTCGGCCTTGAGATTGGTGATGGTCGCCTCTAGCTCGCCATTCCTCTTCTGGGCCGCCTCTAACTGAGCCCGAACAGCGGCGGTAGCCTGCGCCTGATAATGGTCAGAACTTCATTTTGGGCAATTTGAAACATTGCCTTATCACAGTCAGAGGCGGCCATAGCTTTTGCAGCCTTTACCTCTTTGTTCTTCCGGTCAAGCGGCTTGCGAAGGCCTTTCACTCGGAGCAGGGCCTAAGTACAAAGGAACAGGCGTCAGTTTCCAAACAAAAAGAAAACAGGCGTCCTGGAATTCAAATACTCAAAAATATGCTAAGTATACCTCAGCAAGGACCCCTGCAATCCCGTCTAGGTCAAGGGTGCCGACACCCCTGACCGCCTCCCTTTCAGCTGGAGGAACGACCCTGATCATAGACTTGGCCACCTCTACCAAGTCAGGCTCCTGTGGGCCGGCTGCATCAAGCATAAACAAACGGATTAGACCTAGTAAAAAAGGGATTAGACCTCTACCAAGTCTAAAATTTACAAGGACAACTTCATACTTCTAGGCGGCCCAGTTGGAGTTTTAGAAGAAGTGGCCGGCTGTTTCTCAGCCGCCCCATGTTTCCTGGCAGAACCAGGAGAGCTCGCAACAGTCGTCCTCCGGGCCTTGGGGTCCGGCTGTTGGGAAGATGAAGCTCTTGGAGCACCCGTCTAAAAAAGAAGAAAAAAGTCAGTATATGCATAAACACAACTCCAAAAAGAGGGTGAAAGGTTCGGAGCTCATCAAGGGTGCCCCCTTCTTGGGGGAGTCGGTTGAAGCTTGTTGCATGATGGAGGCCCGCAACATGGCCGTCGCAGTCTTGGAGGCGGTAATTTTGCTCATGGCGTCAGCTGCAAAAACAAACAGCAAAGTTAATAAAAGTCATAACAAGAAATGTATGGAACAACAGAGTATTCGACAGGCCGACTACCTCTTGAGCACCGACTGCTGAGGCCACAGGCGGCCAAAAAGTACTCGTCGTAGAGCCATTTGAAGCTCGGGACGCAGTGCAGGGGTACTTGCTATCGTACCCCTGAAGTAGAGTTGACCCTCGACTCTATTTTAAAGAGTCCTTTATCAAGGATCTCTTTCTTAGCCTTGGGGGGAACAGGCGGCATGCTACGGCCGCCTGCAAGAAGGGGCGGATTCCTGTTCCACCTATTGAAGCGCTTGTTCAGCTCAGTGTCTGAACTCTCAATGATGAGGAAGGTGCTCCGCCAGTCCTTCCACTTGTTTGCTTTACCTCTCGTCATGAGGTAGCCCTTGTGGCTTGTCAATTGATACCAGCCGGTACCGCCTGCCTTAGGGGTCCGGCTGAGATAGTTCATATGGGCGAAAGCCTCGAAGCTCGGCTCCACCCCGTGCAGTTCGCACCCGGCCACATAGCCGAGTACGTTGACCCAAGAGTTTGGGGCTAACTGCCATAACCCCAACTCATACGCATCCAAGATTCGCTGAACAGCCGGATGTAATGGGAAGCGCAGCCCAGCCTTGATGGCCGCCTCGTAGCAGCCAAAGCAGGCGCTATCATAACTGGTACCAGCCGGCAAGACGACTGTGTCTTCTGGATCCAGCACAAACACTAAAAAGTCGGGGCCCATTGTGTGGTTTGCGATAAAGATCTACACTTTCTCTTGCATGACTGTGATCCGGCCCCGAGGTACCGTGCAGTAGTAGGGGGTATTTTGCTCTCGGTAAGAGGCGGATGGCTCCGCCCAATTGTCCCCCTTCTCAACTGCGTGAGAAAGCCTCGCCTCTTGCAGGCGGTTGTTTTTCTCTTCTGTGTCCAGAGAAGCATGGCCAGAAGAGCTAGACTCGGAATCGCCCTCTGACGAGTCCGAAGGGGACGACTCCTCCCCTCTCCCGGAGGGGCCCGCCTCCTCTCTTTGAAAAGGAGCAGAGTTGTTAACTGTTAAATGGGAAGGGGTCACTATGACTCCTCCCTCAGAATTGCCGGCTTTCAGGCCGCCTTGTTTCACTTCCACATCTGGCGCCTGGTCAGATGTTTCACTAATCGGCACCCTGTGGGAGGAGCCGTCTGAATTTGAGATCCTAGCAGTCTTTTTTGTTCTGGCCATCCTGCTCTGCATAGACACAGATACAGTCGGACTTTGTATAAAGGGCAAAGATGGGTCCGAAAAAGGGCAGGCGGCACTCTTAGTCCTAGATTCAGCCGTCCCCGGTGACCGGCTGATCACTAACCTAGGTCGTGTCGTGTGCTTCCGTGGTGCCATTTCAAAAAAGAATAAAAAGAAAATTAAGAGTAAGAGACCTGACAATTACCTAAACGAGTGACGGTTGATGAAGTTCTGAAAATCCTTTGCAGTCGGCTTGTCAGAACAGGCGGTAGGCAGAAAAGGTCCAAAATGTCAGAGCAAGTTCAGGGGTACGAATGTTCTCTCACAAAGTTCTCAAGTGTGAAAATGACTCAAGACAACTCTCCCTTATATAGGCGAAGTGAGAAGGCGAAGGGTCACTTTCAGAATTCAAAATTTGGGCGGGAAAATCTCTCGGCCTTTTGCCGACTGACACCTGTAGCAGGCCGTCGCCTGTTATAGTGCGGCACCTGTCACAGGTAACACGTGACCAGTCACGTGCCACCTGTGAGGGGCAAATGATTAGGGGATTTTGCTCCCACCAATCGGAATGCGCCACGTGGGCCAATTAGGTCCTGCCAAGTGTCCCCCAGTTGGAACTGTCAGGGCTTGCCACGTGGCACGCGCTTATTCGTCCACCTTGGACCTGTTATGTCATGACACGTGGCATACTCCATGCCTAATGGAGAAACCGGCCACCCAGGCCCAACTTCCGAGGGAAGCCCAATCGGCCCTAGGTTAACCTAAACCTAGGATTGGCACGTTTCCCAAGGTTATAAATACCTCCCTTAATCCTCATTAAGGGGGATTACGGAAAAAACACATTGATTACACCCAGAGTTACAGGCTGATTACGCTAAAAACTCACATTAAACACTCTCACCTAGAGAGACCCACTCACTTTAATTTCCGCATTAATTACTCCTTAATCAAGTACTAACTTGACCGTTGGAGGCGGAGCTTCCACCACCAGGAGTCTCCGTTGTTTTGCAGGTACAGGCGTCCGGTTCCAGTCTCGGAATTGTAACTCTCCCGCAGGACATCAGAAAACCCCGAAACACTAAGTATTTTGGCTTTTAATAAAAAGTTGGAACTCTTGTTTATACTTGTGTGTTTTGTATATTTTGAACACTTATGCTAAAGAGTAGATCTTACTTGAGGTTGTTTAGCAGCGCTGCCTTTAGTTTCCCACACTCGATGAATTGCTTGTGGGGCTGTTGGTGGATGTTTAATAAACTTGAAAATACAAGACTTTTTGATAATGCCAATAGGGGGAAAAGAAGAAGCAAACATGGAGGCTAAAGTTGTTCTGGGTTCCAGTTGAGAAAGTATTATAATTTTCTCAGTTTAGTTTACTTTTAGTTTACTTAGCTTACTTTTCGTTTTTGTTTTATTTCTGTTGTGTGTTTATTTTCTGTCAATAAAATTAAAATACAAAAATACGACCTTTTATTTTGTTTTAACCTTCTCAAGAGTTTGCTTAAGTTTGTCATCATCAAAAAGGGGGAAATTGTTGATGTTTAAAGGTTTTGATGATGAGGAACTTAAGTTACATCAAACTCATCTCATAAAGACTTTTCAAGTGTTTGTGTAGCCTAGGTGAAATTGATCTTGGAGATGGAAGAAGTAACTAAAGCTGAGAAGACCTGAAGGAGTTCTTTATCAAGAAAGTTATTCAATATAAAAGAAGAGTTCCCTAACAGGAACTGAGTTCCCTCACAGGAACGTTCCTTCACAGGAACTTGAAGATTGCTGACTAAGATCTTTGGAGGAACTTAGTAAGCGTGGAGTCCAAGTAAACCTACCAGAACAAGAGTACAGCGCAACAATGTTTTAGTTAAGATTTTATCTTCTAGATTCATTGTTAAATATGTTAAGTAGGATATGCATGAAACTTATTAGAATCGTGACAGTTAGCTTGGCAAATAAATTAAAATCGGAAAAGTTAAAAGATAGAAATCGGAAAAAGATTTTCTTTAAATATTTATATCTTAAAATCAGTTTGTTAAAAAGATATTATGCTTTTTAATTCAATATTTCTATCTTATTTTCTGAAAAGATTTTCTTCAAAGGATTTAATTAAAAAACCGTGTTTTAAGATAAGTTAAGTTTTACTTATTTATCTTTATGTAAACCTAATGTTTATACAGGTAATACTTGTATAAATAGTAGAGAATAACATGAGCCTAGGTTTTTGGTGATTTTTATGCGTGGAAGTATTTGTGTTTGAAATCCCTAAGTTAGGGTCGAGGTTTTACTTATAGTTGGGCACTAGAAGGTTTCCTCGTAAAATCTGTGTGCATCGCAAGTTCCTATTTTGTTCTGTTTTATATTTGCAAAATTATTATTTAGGAACTCAACTACAATTCACCCCCCCCTCTTATAGTTTTCATCTCAATTAACATATTGTGATTGACTTGACCACTGACTTGACCAAGTTTGACTTTATGTGACATGACATGTGTATGACTTGTGAGTGTGTGTGTGTATGTGTGTGTGCAGACACAAGCAAACGAAGATGCAAAAGCAAAATTTTTCCGTTAATTTTTGTCATGAGTGGAGGGTACCGACTTCCTCCTGAAAAAGAAAGATGTAAAAACTGAACTTTTATCTTCGAACTTCCCTCGATAAGAAAATTTTGAAAAAGTTTTTTTAAACTTCCCCAAAAGAAAAGACGCGAAAAAAAATGAAAGAAGTTTTGAACTTCTTCGTTGAGCAAGGCAAAATGAATCGCATGGATTGAATTGTTTTTCTTGAAAGTAATGTATGCATGATGCATGTCCTTAGGCCAGGAGGCTAAGGATAATTATATCATGTGACATGATGAATGAACTTAGGTCATGGAGCTAAGCATCATATATGGTGTAAAGAAACGATCTTGATCGTCACTTAGGTCTTGAAGCTAAGGACGTATACAGATGGAGTGATTATTGCATAATGAACGTAGCTTAGGTCAAGGAGCTAAGCACGATATGCTTTGTATGATTAAAAATCATTGATATATAAATGTTTCTCAACACATTATGCGATGCATGAAACAATAAATATTACTCAGGTTAGGAAGCTAAGCAAGTATAAAATGTTTCTTCTAATGAATGTTGTCTTTAAATATGATGAAACATGCACAGTGTTGAAACTAGATTTCATGATAAAGGGTTCTTAAAAGGAAGGATGATTGATATAGATATGGATGTGTGAGTGAAGTGTATGAATGTGATACTAAGGCTGGCTGCAAGGGTTATGGCGATGGATAGATATGTGAGAAGAGTCAAAGATGATGACTCTTTAGGCTAGGTAGGCTAAATGATGTAGGTTCAAGCCCCCAAATCTAGCTCTAAATTGGTAGGGGTAACCGTTGGATATGTATATTGAATGTGGTCGCACCTCGATGTGAGGTTGCCTACGTATCCGTTAGGAATCAGGCCGAACGTAGCTCTAACCGAACTTTGCACGAGTGTAAGTAAACCTCAAAGAGGTCTTTCAAGGGTTGTAATGTGGTTAAGCTAATGTTTTAAGGAAGAAAGGGGTAAAAGGCTCAAGACCCGAGAGAAGCCCCTTAGATGTGTAATTGTGTATTTGAAAATTTGGACTTTGCAAGTTTATTTTCTTTTTTTTCTTTTTTTTTTTGAGCTTTTCGTTTTTTTTTTCATTCTTTTGAATCAATGTAGGCAATATCAGATCATGCGGTTCATCACTCACTTAAAATTCATGTTTCTCAGGCACGGTACCAAGCACTCGATGAGAAACACAATTTGAGACATGTTCATATCGGAGACATTGGAACACTTGCCTTTAGACATTTTTTTTTATTTACTTATTCTTTTCCTTTTTTTTTAATTTGAACTTGCTTTCTGATTGTTACACAAATTGCACACCTTCCCATCCGAGGGTTAAGTGAATGTGGGATGAATAAATAAGGTCAATCGTTAGACGAGGCTCAAAGTGGTTGACGAAGAAATGGATATGTGATTCACTAGTAGAAAAATTGAAAAAGGCACCGCTCAATGGCCACTGGTTTTTGAAAACCGGTGGCTTAAAAAATGGGCGGGATTAGGCATATGTACATTGCCACCGGTTCAAACCGAACCGGTGGCATAAATGATAAAGGCCACCGGTTTTGAACCGGTGGCAATAATCAAATAATAAAAAAAAGCCCACCATTCTCTTTCCCCTTCCTTTATATACCCTAACCCTAATCTTCTCTCTCCTCTATCACCTCTCCTCCTGCACTCCTCCTTCTCTCTATCTCCTTCGTTCTTACTCCCCCTCTCTGTTCTCTCTCTTTCTACCCTGAATCTCTCTCGTTGACCTCCTCCTCTCTCCTGATCTCTCTAAGTATGTTATTGCCACCGGTTAACCGGTGGCATTTATATGTAATATCAAAAAATAAAAGCGGGAAGCATAATTGCCACCGGTTTTGAACCGGTGGCTTTGCATTAGACTATTGCCACCCCCCAAATGCCCACCGAATCAAAACCGGTGGCATAGGGGGGTTTTGAACCGGTGGCCAATTGCTTTATTCTACTAGTGATTAAATGGTTAATAGGGAATGTCAGGGTTCTAAAGGTGCCTCAAGTCATTGGTGTACCTTGTGTTTAGTTCGGCAATTTTTTTTATTTTTGCTAATTACCTGATCGAATGTAAGAAAGAGATGCTCATTTATGAAGAAGGTAAGAAATGTGACACATAGACACATGGATAAGGAGAACCTATGCTAGACTTTTAGGGTGAAGCTAAGGGTTTGAAACAAAAGAAGAAGAAAACATGAAATCTTGGTGAGAATCTTCATTGTGCTTTATCTTCATGGTTGTTTATGAGTTACTTCTTGCCACCTGGTGAGTAAAAAAGTTTCTCGTTGTTGATGCTTTGATTGGAAGAAAAGAAGGAAGGAGTGATGTTCCCCTTATTTATCCAACTACTGCCTAGTGATTTTAGACTCAAGTACTGTGTAAGGATGAACTCACTTAATGCATTCACTCAATACTCGAATTGGAATAGAAGTGTGTATGAAACAATTTTGAAAACTGATGGGAAATACTCAACTCATTCCTATTACGACGGAAAGGGCATGAATGGTCCTAGTATACGATCATAAACAATATAATGCATAACTCGAATACAAATTGTGTGCAATAACTCAACATGGGTGATTAGATGAGTATATTAAGACTCATGGTATGATCGCATGGCTAGACATGAGGACGTTGTGAAAAACAAAGGACCCAATGACCAAATAGCACGGAAGACTAAAAGACAAACTAACTTGATTAATTTTGTCCAATTTTATTGTTTATGCTATTTACTATGTGAAAACGGTCCTTTGGAAATCGTTAGTCATAAAAAAGATCAACCATAATCAAAGAAAAAGAACACATGTTAATGTTAGCACAAAAATCGATCACAAGAAACTAGGAAGAGGACTAGAATTCTAGAAGAGTTAGGACTCAAGGGTATAAAATAAATAAATAAATAAAAATAAAAATCTATAATCCTATTTTATATGAGTTGACACGGATTAACGGATTTGGCTAATACTAGCTTGACACGAAAAGATATAAAAAAAATTTAAAAAAATAAAACAAAAGAAAGTTGACGCTAAAAAGAAATCTAAACTGGACAGGCTTTAGTATATCGGTTATAAATTTTGATCCGTGACTCTGATTTTGACAAAACCAACTCTTAATCAACGATAAAACTCGGGGCTACAGATCCATAGGTAGCACGACACGTAACTCTTTCTAGAACTCCGGGTATGACCAAAACAAGTTGACTCTTGTGCAGTATACGGGAATAAAAACCTGTGGCTCGACTCTAATAATAAAAGAGAAAAAAAATTAAAAAAATTCAATAAAGAAATTGAACATATAAGAGAGAAAAGAGAGAAAAAAATAATTAAAAAAATTCAATAAAAAAATTGAACATATAAGCATATCGTCACACATGATGCAATGAAGTTCGCAACCTAAAGTCAAATTCTATGTTCGACTATGGTCAAGCTTTTGGGTGTCAAAGGGTACCATGGTTAAGAGTTTGGACGCGTTAGCAAGGCAGCCTCCCTCGAGGGTGTATGCCAACGGGCGGCTCCGCGAGTTCGTGATGAAATCGAACTCGACTCCATGGTTGGGGTTGATTTAAAAACTCGGATAAACCCTTATTTTCATGAGCGTTTTCGGGTTGATAGAGCATAAATCCCCCGGGCTAGCCACATATGTAGAACACATACTACTGTGGCAAAAAAGGTAACCTAAATAAATCATATGCATATGGGACAATGCCAATTAAATTGCAGGAATACAATTCAAGAATCTTTCAAGTCTCATCCACTCATCTTAATTAAATACCGATCACTCAAATCGGTAAATAACCAAGAATCCTCCCCAATGGAGTCGCCAAATTGTAGGCGTGGTTTGAAGTGCGCCTACGTAAAAGCATGGGTGAATACGCTTGGCACTCATAGGAAGTGGGAATTGACATAATACGATTAGGGACAAATAAAGTAGGGAGCCGCCAACAAGTTTTTTAGGAACTTGTAAACCGTTCACGGATCATAGCAACCACGATAAAGGGACAACAAAGGCAACAACAATTGACCCGTGAAGGTTACACCCCATTCATAATCCATGAGATTACTAACTCCATATGGTTTTGAACCACAAAAGGAGGATCAGGGATGATGGTACGAAGTGAGTCATGGAGTCACATTCGCCCATATTGGCCTCTACTTGATTCTTATAGTGAAAAATGATTCATGCGATCTCAAAGGCATACAAACAAAATATTCAATTTTTTCCAAACTATTATTACGCTAAATTGGTTGAATATTAATGCAACATATAATTCTAAAATATCGTGACCACTTGATTAAACAATAAGATTAAAAAGGAACCTAAACCGGTCGTCCAAATTATCTTATTAGGCGTGATTTTCAATTACATATTCCCTTTAAACATGCAATATGGTGATCATAAAAATAATAGAATAAACATTAATATTGGAAGCAATTAAACAATAATAGCGTTAGTCAAATCAAATAATAAATAAACGTAATCATGATACTAGCAACACGAATAAAAATAAGAGTAATCAAGTGATTAATTACTCACTTTTTGCGCTTCCTTGAATTGCTACATCATGAATCAACTGTTAGTAACTTCAATAAAAATATAAATCAAATGAAAATTAAATTAAATTAATGTATATTTGATTTGGTCCAAAGTTATTTGTACCTTTGACGCCTTGGTTAAAGTATATAACTTTGGGTATTGTATGAACTCCTTGAAGTGTTTAAGGGAAAATTGGTGTAATTAGGAATATAGGTTTAAGGCTTAGAGTATGAGAGAGAGAGAAGATAATGATTTTTGGTGTAAATGAGAGGAAGAGAGAAAGATTTGATGATCAAGCTTTTGTATTATTTGAAAAGGGGCGATATGAATACTATTTATAGAGAAAAAAGAGGGTCGAAGAATCAAGAAAAGATAAGAGTTCGAATCGGATAAAACTCTTGCGATAGACAAAAGTTTTTGCGGCTTTTGTTTTTATCATATCTTTTGATCCAGAAATTAAAATAAGATGAATAAGATATCGTTGGAAAGCTATTGAAGTATACTTTCAAATCCCATTAAAATCAGATTAAAATATGTTGTAGAAAAAACGATATAGCCGAAATAGTAAGACGGTGTCAGTTTTGGATAAAGTTTGATAATTAATTCATATCTTTTCTGTTATAGCTCGGAATTGATATTATAATATATCATTGTAAAGATAATTTCAAGGGATATCCAACCATATAAAATTTAGATAAAAAATATGAGGCACGAAATTCATATCTGTCTATCTTTGAACGTCTTTCAATTCGGATAAAATAGGACTTTTAAGAAAGAGGAGTTTTATTCAATTTCGAGCTCTTTAATCATATCTTTTCAAAAACGATAATTAAGATATTTTAGAAACTTATAGAAGCTTCCAATTAATCTTAATTTGTTTAGGAATGGGATTAAATAATTTGGACCCTCCTCATGATCATTGGGTCGTAGGTAAAGTGGGCTTAGGTTCGGTTTGGGCACAGTTTAATATTTTTACCATACCTTATTCGTTATAACTCGGATTTAGGGTTATAATATATCGTTGGAAAGCTCTTTTCAAGCTACATCCAAGTTTTTAATCTTTGGACCCTGATTATGGACCAAAATAAACTGGATTAAACGTTTTTTAAAAATGACACGAAATGAATGATTTTAAAGGACACGAAATGAATTATTTTGGGTTTAAAGGAACAAAAAGAGGAAAATAAGTGATGATTTGGGGAAATGGGATAGGAATTCGGTTGGTTTATGAAATGGAAAATGGATTTAAGCACTCCAAGATTAAATACTCAACCCGGCCAATAATGGCGATGAAAGGTTTTTCATCATCGGGTTTGGTTTTAGGGAGATATTTTTAGGTGTCTACACAATGCAATACCTAAAACTATGTTAGTTGATTTTATTTAGACATTCCAGTTCATGTAGGAAATACATCGTAATGTCGTTCTTCTTATTTAATCAAATTCGTGAAAAGGACAAGAAAATAAACATTATTCGCCTTGGCTTAAGTGATCCACCAACAATTATTTATTTCAATTCTAATCTTTATTTAACACAAGATACTATGTGGAATTGATTAATTAAATATTTTAAAGGTGATCAAACAACACTAATTAATTAATTAGAGTTCTTTTAAACAAGAAAATAGATGTGATTTAAATAAGTGCTCGGGAATTTACCACTTCTCTTTGCTAGATCTCCGTTTAGAATACTTATGGACTCCTTCTTGTTGGGGAACCTTCACCGTAGTAACAAAATATCAAAAGGGGTGTGTGTTTAGGACAAGAGGGGCTAGGTTGCACAAGTTCACAAGTATTTTGCTAGAGTTTTAGGTTATTTTCTTTCTATTTAAGCCTCAATTTAAGTTCGTATTTATAGGGAATGATTAGGTTTAGGGTTACGAGCATTCTGTCGTAGCAGGTGTCGCGCGCAACGGGATGAGTTATGCGCGGCATCCCAGCGTAAGTGATTAGGTTGCGCTGCTATGGGCAGCACAACTAATTGTCTTGCGCACGACTTTATGCTATGATTCGATTTTATATTTTTCATATAATTCTGAATCTTCTGCAGCGCAACTCTTGGGGTTGCGCTGGGTGTCGCTCGCAACTGAATTAGTTGTGCGCGGCATCCCAGCGCGATTGTTTGAGATGCGCACGGCTTTTTCTGCGGCATCACTAAAATTTAACCTTGGCGCTCCTAAATCCTTCATTATTGGGTTTTAAGCACGGGCTTAAGCCTAATTATGACCGGGTTTAGTTAATTAGAACTTTTTGTTTGCTTTTATCTTTAATTTAGGCTAGTCTTTTGTGTTTTGTTCCTTAACCAGTTGTTCATAAGTATTCTTCACTTTGATCCAACACGAAGATTGTTTTATTTATCGTCATTGCACATCCTGTCGGGACAGGAGGCCAAAAAAAGTGTCTACATATAACTCCATGTACAATTATCAATTTGAGTAGTTTGCTGGTATATTCTTTAGCTATTCAGTTATTGTCAATATATTCGCGAGTTGCTAAGCGTGATACTGTGATGGCTTCACAAAGCTTTCATGTTGCCATTGTTTTGATCCCTAAATCTTTTGCAATTCATGTGGTTTAATTGATCTGGTCCTAATATTTAACTCCCACCTGTTTCATGATGATGCTCATATCTTCTATAGAAAAGGCCAAGTAAGTTGGATTTGTTGATGGTTGTAAATTAAATTATGTTACTTTTGCATGTGCCAAATACTAACTTGTATTTGCATACGTTCATGTGAAGGATGAAGTCAGGGCTGTACTGGATTTTATTAACTATGTGTATGGAAAGTTCGGGTTTACCTTTGAGCTAAAACTTTCAACCGTATGATAATTTTCTCATTTTCTTTGTAGTAAATTTGCACACGTTCATTTTGCAACGCTTTTTAGTGTGGAAAATAAGGCTAAAAAGCGTCTAAAAAGCACGCCTTTTGTAGTAGTGAACACATTTATCTAAGTACTACTTTTTGATAAACCGGTCGACAAAAGAGAAAAGCTAAGAAGATAATGGCGTCTTGGGAAGAAGTCAACGAACTCAGGAAGGAAGTGGCTAGCATGACTGAATTGATGAAGGCTATGGGCCTTCTAATTCATGACCCGGTGAAGGAAAACAAATGGAGCTCATGCAAGAAAGCCTAAGAAAACTCTCCAATGACTATAGGTTCCAGAGCATTAGCTCACAAGGGGTCTCAGTGGATAAGGAGCTTCATCCGCAGAAGTTAATGCCAATGACATACTTAAGTTCAAGCCAACATACAATTCTTACTTTCACTTAAGGGCTTTTGAAACTATAATGAACATTAAGGAGATTTATAGAAATATTTTTCACTCTTTGTTCTCACTATCTCTAGAAGTCGTTTGTTAACATTGATTCTTTTCTCTTAATAAAGAGAAAATCTCTACTTGGAATGGAATAATAAACACTTTCATTGATAGATATAAGTGAAACATTCAATTGAAACTGACCATAGACAACTTGTGATGCTAAAGCAAAAGGAAAACGAAGGGTTCACCTCTTTCTTCAATAAGTGGAAGGAAACTTCCGCTTATAAGATTGAAGTTCCTATTGAAAGGAATCTGTAAGCATATTCATCAAGAACCTTCAAGAAAAATATTCAAAGCACTTGAAATATGTACACCACATGAATACTTTGAAGGTTGTCTATGATATAGGCATTGACATTGAAGGCGACCTTTTGAAAGTAGATAGTGCGAAAGGAAAGAAGAACGACCATCATTTTTCTTCCTCTGTCACTAATGAAATACATGCTACGAACACTTTGAAACAATCAATCCAAAGGTAAAAAAGAGTGTTCACTCCACTTGGTATGAGTTACGTGACAGACATTGAAAAGTTACACCACAAAGGACTAGTCATGCCCATAAGACCAATCAAAGATCCAGTTCCAAAAGCCAGGCCACCTAAGTGGGAAACTAATAAACACTACAAATATCACCAAGGAAAGGATCACGACATTGATGAGTGTTGGAAACTTAAAGAATCTATACAAGACTTGATCGATAACAATATTACTTTCGAAGTTCTAGTCATCGCAGAAGATCAAATATCCTTTGATCCTTCACTCCTTATCACACTTATAGGCGAGCCCATGAACAAAACAGTCTATATAACCTTTATGGATGAAGTTACCATGATCGAGGATGATGACGGGGGTTAGATGATACCAAGGAAAATTTTTCAAGTCTAAGAGAAGACATTCAAAAACTACAAGATGCATTGCCATGCTCTTGAATGTGGTAGAAGGATTAGCAACTTGAGTAAGAGTTATAGAACAAAATTCTCACCAAGGATTTAATGAAGAACTCAATGCCACTAAGCCACGGGAAAAAAGGACCATTGAAGAGTATACACCAATAGTAATGAACTATAATGAAGCATTTAACTATTTTCACGGTCAAAACCTTATCCATCCCATTGGTCCAATCAAAGACCCACCACTTGAGAAACGGCTATCCAGCTGGGATCCAAACTCTTATTGCAAATATCATAGAGTTCATGGCCACACCATTGAAGAGTGCTTCACCTTCAAAGACCAAATTCAAGATCTTGTTGATTCAAATTACCTTTGTGTTCCTTCGAGAAACAAGAACGTCAAGATCTATAACAATGGTGGCAAAAGCAGGAAGAAAGACCAACGTTCTTCTGTTTCTTCCTATCAGAATGGAAGTTGCATCGATAAAAAGATTTTGAAGACAAAAGAACAAGAAAAGAAGTTCACCCAAATTGGAATCAGCTCTAATATCGCCTTTGATCGACCCCTTGCTAAGGGACACATCACACCAATTGGACCTATGCGAGATCCTCCTTCTAAAAGGAAAACATCTTATTGGAATCTAGATTCCTATTGCAAGTACCATCAAAGCAACGGTCATACTATAAATCAATGTTATATGTTTCAAAATCTCATTAAACACCCCATCGATGAAAATAAACTCTCATTCCCTTCAGCTGGCAAGAAGACCGAGTGATGATAACACAAAAGACTTGAGGCGAGCTTCAACGACAAGATTATATGACCTCTCTTTCTATTTATTTCTCATTCTTCCTTTCCCCAATAATTCTAGCATAGGCACCTTTCCTTAGTTTTTATTTTGTAGGAATTTTCTTTCTTTCCTTATAATAAAATGAGCATTTACTTTCTTGCATATGATCATTGCATATATTTAAAAAAAAATTAAACAAAAAAAATCCATGTCTAACTAAGCAAAAGGTATACCAATGATTTGAGGCGCCCCTTATAGCCACATCATATCACTTTCACCCTTTAAAAATATAAATTAAATCCTTTCTTGATAAACCACTTTGATCCTTTTCTAAAAATAGACCTTTATTTTCTAAAAACACATCTACTTAACCTTGGGATAGGATAGTGTGCAACTTATGCAAATTCTAATTACTAAAGCTTGAGTGATTTTAGATAGAACTCAAAAGTTCAAAAAAGAAAAAATAGTAAAAGTGCCAAAAGGGCTAGTGTTCCAATGTCATTTACATGAGCGTGTCTTTGATATGAACACGTCTCAGATTGCGTCTTTTATCGAGTGCTCGGTACTGTGTCTAAGAATCAAGAATGCCAAGTAAGTGACAGACCACATGACCGGGAATGCCTACATTTATCAAATTAAAAAACGATAAGGAAAAAACAATAAAAAAAAAGAAAGTACAAAAAAAAAAAAAAGAAACAAAAGGAAGAGAGTTCAAAAGTAAGAAATCTCAAGCATTCAAATACTAAGATTCAAAAGCAAGGTTGCACACCTTGGGGGCTTATTTAGGGTTTTAAGCCTTTATCCCATTCTTTTTCATACCTTTAGCCTAACCACGTTACAACCCTTAAAAGACCTCTTTGAGGTACACACACTTGTGTGAGGTTCGGCTAGAGCTACGTTCGTCCTGATTCTTAATGGATACGTAGGCAACCATCATTAGCTTACCTAGACTAAGAGTCACCAACATTTGACTCTTCTCGAAATAATATTTTTCTATACACTTAGCCTTTGCAGCCTAGACTTAGTGTCATTTTCACACACATCACCAATACATGACCAAATAATCCTTCCTTTTAGGAACCCTTTGTCATGAATTCTTAACATAATGTGGAAGCATATCTTTTCATATCAAGATCACTCATTATCATAATTCTTATTGCATCACAAAGTATGAAGTACATAGCCTCCGTGCCTAAGTTACCTAATACTTTTATCATCGAGTCAACAATCGAGATAGCCTAGGATGTTATAAACCTTGCACCATGAGAAACAACATCAATCCATACATTTGACTAATCTCATTTAACATGCACCATCTAATATTGCACTTCTTCATTTTTTATGTCTTTCTTTTCGGGATAAAGTTGATACCCTCCACAAAAAATGACAGAAAAGTTTTGCTTCGCATTTTTCAATTCACACAATCACATTATACATTAAGTCACACAAGAGACACACGTATCAAAACACGCTGAGTCAACCTCAAGTCATTCAATCACTTTAGGTTAACCCTAAGAAAACACCAGCAAAGTCTTTTGGCAATCTTTTGATTTTTAGAGGACACAATAAGCAAAGCTCCCGTTCTCAGTAAACCGAACGATCTCAATAAACATTTAAGTATCAAAGCTCCTTTGTTAAGAGACGCGAGGACATATTATCAAGCTCTTTTGTTCAGAGACGTGTGGACATATCAAAGCTTTTTTTTAAGAGACGTGTGGACATTCCTATCAAGCTCTTTTGTTTAGAGACGCGTGGACATTCCTTTCAAGCTCTTTTTCTCAGAGACGCGTGACCATTCTATCAAAGCTCTTTTGTTCAGAGACGAGTGAACATCCCTAATCAAGCTCTTTTGTTCAGAGACATGTGGACATTCCTTTCAAGCTCTATTGTTCAGAGACGAGTGAACATTCCTCAAAAAGAAGCTCTTTTGTTCAGAGACGAGTGAGCATCAACAGTAGTGAAGCGCGACCACAACATCAACAGCAACAAAACTGAAGATGGCTACAAGCAATGACCTTCGACGACGTTCCCTAGGATGTGGAGAGTTGTCATAAATAATAGAAGGTGGCTACAAGCGGAGTTATCTTCGATCATATTCCCTAGGATGTGGAAGAAGGTCATAAAACCGTAGAAATAGAAGGCAGCTACAGGAAAAGCAGTCTTTAGGCGATATCCCTAACTTGAGGAAGATCGTCAAACAAAAATCGTTAACTCCAGAGACGTGTGCTCGATGGTGCAAGATACAAGTTTATTTAATATTTTATCTGTTTAACTAACGCTAGTTTGTTACAAGAATGATTTAGGATCGCAGAACATTCCGAAATTATTTTCCATCCCTATCTCTACTTTGACTTTTGTTTTTGAAACTTGTGTTTCTCAAAACTAAGTCATAGTGGGGGCATCTATAGACACTTTAATGTATCTCCTCAAACCAAAACCACTGATGAATAACTTTCACGTCATTCGTTATCGAATGAAGTGAAAGGGTGAAAAGTCTAGTGATGTGGTTGTTTTGATTAAAATATCTCTCTTTCTGTTTTTTAAAATATTTCTTATGTTTCTCTATTTATTAAAACTACTAGTATAATTTAGTTTGGTCCATGATAAGGGTCAAATAATAGTGTAGTTTGATCGGACTGAAAAAGAGCTTTCCAACGATATATTATAAGCCCAATTCCGATGAATAATGTGGAAGTTATGGCCTAAATACTAAGTTTGGCCCAAAATGAATTTTATATACTGCCCAATGATCTAGAGGAGTGCCTATATATTATTATTCCTAAAGTTATTAGGATTGATTTTAATCTCCTAGAATAATATTATGATTGATAATTATATTTTTAAAGAGTTTTATTTGAAATAAAATAAGTGTTTTATGATAAACCCGATTTTAATTTGATAAACGCGGAATTTGCTGGATAATCGTATTAAGAAGAGGATTGCGCGTGCAAATCATGTTTTATTTCTGATTTAGGTCAAGACGACAAGTCTGTCGCCTGGCGCTTATAGCTTTTCCTGGCGCTAACAGTTGTTGCCTGGTGCTGGTGCTTGTCGTCTGGTGCTAACTCGGGTTCTTTTATTCGGATTCGGACTCTATTTCTTTTCGATCGGTTTGTTGACTATTTTTCTATAAATAGGGGTCGAATCTCCCCGTTTTTAATGATTCACAATCATTCATTAACAATCTCTATTCTTTCTCTTTCATATGCTAGAAGCTTATTCTTTCTCCCTCTTTCGAAACCTTCCCTCTTACAAAAGTACACATATATTAGTTCTAGACACACCTAGCAAAGTTCAAAGTTACCTTAGCCCTAGACGTGAAAGGTTGATAATTTTTGAGGGTTTGGTCCCAACACTCTATTTAAATTATTTTAATTGTTGTTTATTTTTTTCCTTGAAGTTTCTAACGCGTGTATTTTTTTTATTAGAGAGAGATACGAGTCATAAAAGTAAGTAATTACTCTAATTGTTATTATTTTATTATAGAAAGCATGGTTAGATTATTTTAAATCCTAGTATCATGTTAGGATGTCTTTATGATTCCCAGTATCATGTTTAGGGTATTAACTAATATTTCTAATATCATGTATGTTTCTAGTATCATGTTAGGGTTAAATCTTTGATCTTTATTGTTTAATGACATGCTAGAGTTTATTATTAATCTTGTTAGTATCATGCCTAGAATCTTGCTAGTATTATTAAGCTTTTTTCTTTTAGAATATTATTGTTGTTATGATTATTTTTTTATTATTATGTTGCTTATTATATTATTATTGTTATTACTTGATCACACCTTTTATGCATGTTTAAAGGGAATTTGTTCTTGTAATCATGCTTAAAAAGATAACTAATAATCTTATTTAATCTAATGTGATTATAATTCAAGTGGTCGCCAATAATAGTTTTTTTTAGCATTAATATTCAACAAACATAGATTAAACAGGTTTAGGGTTCACCTAATGATTGTATGTTAGTCAAGAAGCGCACATAAATATAAGAAGAATAAAGTAGAGGCCTATTATTAGGGCAGATTAAATCTCTTTTAGGTTGGATTTGAACCTTCATCCCCGAATACAAAGTCATGGTTCCAGACTGCTACGGAGTTAGTAATCTCATGGATCGTGAAGGGGTGTAACCTTAACCCTGTGAACGGTTTACAAATTCCTAAAACTTGTTGGCGACTCTTTGACTCTAGCTTCCTTCCCTTTAGACGCCACCATACATAAGTGTATGGTCATAGTGGGCTCATGTGTGGGATGCTTGATATGTTCCCTACACCTTTTAGTGTGCTTCGCTCACCCGAGCTCTTACTTAAATGAACACGGACTCAAGAATGGAAAGAGCCCAAAAATTTACCACTCCAACGGAGTCTACCCACAAGGACAACCCGTACGGTCCCTACCTCGGAGTTTAGTCAGGGCTACTCCAAGAAAGACTATAGTATTACTAACTAAAAGGTTTTCTCATCTATTGGGAAATTCCCTATTGAGTTCAACTCTAGTAAGTAATTACCTAGGTATGCCATTGGGTATTTATAAGGAGTGCTATATTGTGAAATCCTCTCATCTTTCAACGTGGGACTTTCCCCTAAAAATATCCGACAGGGAAAGAATGTTAAATTAACTTCCTAATTAAATTAACCAACGAATGACTGAGTAATGAGTGTCAAGTGGTTAGGTGAGGACCACTTCCCTACTTGCTCCCCAAGGCAACTCACATGCAATGTGAGCTAACGATGTTGCACCCAACCTTGAGCCCTAAATGTGTTTGGTTGGGCCGCCACCCATTGAGCCGCATCTGTGACTCGTCACCCGGGCCCGCGATCCGGATAGTTGGGCGCTGCTAGCGTAGCTAGCTTCCGTAGCCTTTTGCGTGGCTAGGCCATTGTGAGGCTAGAGTTTTTACTTGTTACTTGAAGTATTTTCCCATCTCGATAATTTTTGAATTTTGGCTCGACTTTTGAGAATTGGTTCCGATGCTCTAAGCTCGGAATCCAACGTCTTTCTTCATAATACTCTAATGCCTCATTAATTCCTTTCGGATAAATTCATTATTATGGATGGCTAACTTCAATGGGTGTGACCCGTAGGGTTCAGTCAAGATTATGCTATAATATTAAATATACATTAATGTTACTGACCGGAAGCGGCATCCAAGTAGGCATTCTTATCACTTGACCTTGCTAAATAATGAGCTTCGTAATTGATTCTAAAACCCTTTATTGGAATAATATACTTTTTCGAAGGAAACAATTCCTTTCAAATCTCACAAGTCTCCCTGTAGACACCTAATTGTTGATTATCGAATGAAGTGAAAGTGTAAAAAGTCATGTGATGCGCTTGTTTTAATGTAAATATCTTTCTTTCTGTTTTGGAAATTGTACACTATTTATGAAAATGTCCAGTCCAATTTAGTTTGGTCTATGATAAGGGTCCAATAATGGTGTGGTTGGATTGGGCTCAAAAAGAGCTTTCTGTTTTTGAAAATGTACACTATTTGTGAACGGTTTACAAGTTCCTAAAACTTTTTTGTGATTCCTTTTCTCTAGCTTCCTTCCCTTTGGACACCACCATACTTAAGTGTATGATAACAGTGGTGCTAAAGTGTGGGATTCTTGAAATTTTCCCTACACTTCCAAAGATCACAGCCACGGTAATTAATGAAGTTCTCTAGCGTATTAAAGTACACCGAAAACGACTCATTTCCCAATTGAAGAAATGAATTACTTGCCCTTTTATACTCAATAAATCAAAAACACTTACACATAGACAATGTTCCCATGCAACAACACCATTTTGACATAGGGTGAACTAGGTCGTTGACTAATTCTCTCTAGTGTCAAACAAAATTTATACTTAACCAACATAGATACAAGTATAGTGGTAAGGTAAGGGTCAAACCACTAAGAACGGTTATGTTCAAGTGTTTCCAATGTGCTCCTAAGCTAGGTTGAAGTCGAAGGTGAAGAGTAGGGTAACCAATACTAACAACTAATAAAACAAACAATCCAACAAATGAAACACTAGGGAATTGGGATCCACATAAAATCATGATAGTTATGCTAATTGAGAGAAAATCAATCAAGGAAGTGTCGCAAGGGAAAATAGTAATTGAAATCAAGAGAATCAAATGGGTTATCTCCTAGAAGTCAAACTAGGGTTCACTACGACTGACTAATAAGAAGAATCACAAATTAAATTCAATCGATAAATGTAATCCCTAAATCAATGGTTTGTGTTATTAGAAATCACAAAGCAATATACCTTGGGAATCAAGGTTAGCTACTCCTTAAAAATTCAAACACATGCACAATTCTATCAACCAATTTAATTACAACATCAAATCAATCAAAATCCACCAATTAGCTATGATTTCTCATTTATACAAGCTTCATGTAGGCGTCGCTCGAAGTGCGCCTACGTTAAGAATGTTGTGAATATGCTTGGCACTCATAGGAAGTGGGAATTGACATATACAATTAGGGACAAGGAAAGTAGGGAGCCTCCAACAAGTTTTTAAGGAACTTGTAAACCGTTCACGAATCATAAAAAGGCAACCCAATAAGGGACAACGATAGGCAACCCAATAAGGCCCGTGAAGGTTACACCCCATTCATAATCCATGAGATTACTAACTACATATGGTTCGGAACCACAAAAGGAGGATCAGGGATGATTGTACGAAGTGAGTCATGGAGTCATAATTGCCCGTATTGGCCTCTACTCGATTCTTATAGTGAAAAGTGATTCCTGCGATCTCAATGGCATGCAAATAAAGATTCAATTTTCTCCAAACTATTATTAGGTTTAATTGGTTGAATATTAATGCAACACATTATTCTAAAAAAAGAACCTAAACCGGTTGTCTAAATTATCTTATTAGGCGTGATTTTCAGTTATATATTCCATTTAAACATGCAATATGGTGATCATAATAAAATAGAAGAATTAACATTAATATTAGAAGCAATTTAACAATAAATCAAACAATATAATATCGTTAGAAAAATAATCGAAATAAAAGGAACATAATTCATATTTTGATTTTGTTTACTTGCAACTATAAAACAAGGATTAAATTAATAAAACAATGATTAAATGAAATTAAATTAGATAGAGTTGATTTGGGGCCAAACCCTCAAACAGTTCTACCTTTCACGACTTGGTTTAAGGACAGAACCTCGAGTAAAGTACGGACTCGTTGGATTACTTAAGGAATGATTTTTAAAACAAGAAGAGTAGGCTAGTGTTTAGGCTAGAGCATAGAAGAGAAAAAACAAATTTAATTGATGCGCCATACATCAGAAATTAGGGGTATTTATAGGGAAAATGAGTAGAGGGAACACACGGAACCATAAAATGGATAAAAACCCTAAAAACACTACAGCGACACGGCAAAAATTGCCGTGACACGGTGAACATTTGTGTGACGCGGGATATTTTTGTGTGACACGGAAAATATTTAACCTACGAGAGGTAAAACGCGTGAAGGGATTACGCGAACAAGACACGGGAGTGTCCCGTGTCACATCACTGGCATCGTGTCACGGGAAATCACACCGTGTCGCGGCAACGAGTCCTGTGACGTGGTGGTTTTTGCCGTGACGCGGCAAATCCTACGTCCATTTTTCCGTCTAACATTTTTGCTCTAATTTTATTCAACCTTTTTAAGTGACGATTGATAATTTCGGGCCATTTCTGATTTATTACTTATTAATTGGGCCAAAATAATAATAATGAAAAATAAATAAAAAGGTTTAGGCCAAAATTAATAATTAAACTGTGCTTTGACGAAATATCAAGACTGATTAGTTGACCATTACAAAACATAATTTAATTAAATATGATTTTTTAAGCACTCTCGGGATTAAATACTGAACACGACCAATATTGGCAGTGAAAGATTGTTCATCATCGGGATTCATTTTGGGGAGACATTTTTAGGTGTCTACACTTCACCATTTCCCTAGAAAGGAACTACTCACTACAATCCATCATCAAATCAACAATCAAGAAAATAAAATCAAACATTAACAAGTATAGAAGAGGAACTATACTAATCAAGAATCAATCATCAAAATCAAATCAAACAAACATAAATCTAAACAAAGCAATAAAAAAATAGAGTTAAAAATCATCATTGATTGATGTTGGAGATCTTCAATAAAATTGTCACCTTAAATCTTCAATCTCAAATCATCAATAAAATCTCTCACTTTCTTTCTCTAAATCTACTCCCTAAACTAACCCTAAAACTAAAGAGAGAAACTATCAACTAAGCTAAAATTATGTGGAAATAAAGTCTAAATCTTATTAGAAAAACGATTAAAATAGTTAATTATAAGAGGCGGGAATTCGAAGTCGAGGAAATAAAAAATCCCACAAAAACGCGCCCACACTGAGTAGGGTTGCGCGCCTGAACAAGTGGGCTTCGTGCCCTCGCTTTTTTGGGTTTCTTCGATTCTTCGTAGCTTCGTGCTCTCACAAATGATTCTTTGTGTGTGCACGCAATATCTTCATGATAGTCATTAAGCATAACATATTCAAATGGACTCGATGGTGGGTTTTATAAGGAGGATGTGCCCATCATAGGGGATCCTTCTCTTTAAATTCCCATGTCCCTTTAAAAGCCTAGGACTTTACCATTGATAAGGTGTATTAGGATTTTAATTCTGGACTATTAGGGGGACTTTGAATTAGAATTATCACGCTTTTTAATAAGAAACAAGTAGGAGTTGCCAATGAGTTTTAGGAAAACTCATAAACCTCGTTCATGCCTTTCTTCCAATTAGAGTTCAACGGATATTTAGCACAAATAGTAAGTTTACCCATGCCCAAATTGGTCTACATGAACCACAAATGAATTCGGGAGCGAGGGTATTAAGATAACCTTCCCTTTAGAGGAATTGCTTTCCTAGCCCTAATACGACTTCTACTATCTCTTCCTTTTTCATAATTTCATCAGCAAACAATATATGCAACGTGGTACTTAAAAACTAAGTTAGTTGATTTTATTTACACACGTCAATCACGTGGGAATTACATTGCAAAATTCGTTATTCTTATTTAATCAATATTCGTGAAAAGAACAAAAATAAACAAGATTTGCCATGGCTTAGGTGATCAATCAACAATTAATTATTCAATTCTATTCTTTATTTAATTCAAGATACTATGTGAAATTAATTAATTAAAATTTCGTTTAAAGTGATCAAACAATACTAATTAATTGATTAGGAAAATAAATGTGATTGATCTAAGTGCTCGGAGTTATACCACTTCTCTTTGCTAGATGTTCGTGTAGAACACTTATGGACTCCTTCTTGTTCGGGAACCTCCACCGTGGTAATAAGTATTAAAGGGGTGAGTGTTTAAGACAAGAGGGTTTGGCAGCACACAAGTTCACAAAGTTTCTTTAAGAGTTTTAGGGTAATTTCAGTCTGTTGAATCCTCGTATTAAGCCTCTATTTGTAGGGAATTGATACGTTTAGGTTTTTAACGTTCTGCAGCAGCAGGTGTCGCTCGCATCTAAATGAGTTGCACCCGACATCCCTGCGTAAGTGTTTTAGATGCGTTGCTATTGGCATTGGAACTAAACATCTTGCTCGAGGTTTTATGGTAAGATTTGATTTTTTTTTTTATGAAATTCTAAATCTTCCGCAAGCACGTCACTAACAGTTGCGCTGGGTGTCATGCGCAACTGTTTAAGTTGCGCGCCATACCAGCACGACTCATTAAGATGTGCACGGATATTTCTACGGCAGCATTGATTTTTAACCTGGGCGTCCCTTAATCCGTCATAATTAGGTTTTAGCTTCGGGCTTAAGCCTAATTATGATCGAGCTTAGTTAATTTGGACCTTAATTTATTTTGTTTTAGGTTAGGCTAGTCATTTTGAGTTATCGTGCTTTAATCAATTGTCCATAAGAATTCTTCACGTTGATCCAACACGAAGATGGTTTTATTTATATTCATAGAACTTCCTTTCAGGACAGCAGGCCAAAATTAGATGTCTACAGTTAGCCCCCACTTTGATCGAGTCTAGAATAGACGTGGATCAACTTAGTCAAGAAAATAAATCCGAGACTCATTTGGCAAAGTTTCCTATGAATAGAGAATCTTTCTTTAATGTTAAGGATGTCAAAACAATCCTTGATTCGCTAAGTGTTTGAGACAAGTAGCTATCAAGGCTAGAAAAAGTATTTTCTGGTCTTAACGCGCTAAAGAATCTAGATTGATCCTTTGCAAATGTAGAACGCTTTTACAAGTAAATGTTGTCCTTGGTGATGTTAAGTCATGAGAAGAAATCGGTTTAAAAATTATTAAAGGGAATGATATCCTCTCAATCAGGGAATCGTTGATCGAAAGTCCCTCGATATGTCATTGAAACTTTAGTTTTATTTTAACAAGTTGAAAAGGTGATAAAAGGGCAGGTGTTTCGGCATTCGTAGCCTAACACGTGAACAAAGTTCTTGACACTCGCTTGTCAAAACGCAGTATTTGATGTCAACAAGATAGAAATACATGTCTCAGGACTAGAGACACATTCCATTGAGAGAGAAGAAAAACAACAACTCTCTCAACAGTTTTGTCCACAAGATGAAAACACGTGTCTCAAGACTGGGGATACGTTTCTAAATAGATGCGACATCGCACGTCGCTCTTTATACATGGGGTGGACGAACACCCTAATTGTTCAGTAAGCCAGCAAGCTCACGAACTACCATATTTGCTTACAATCAAGAAGTGTCTGTTCTCGAATTGTTCGGCGCGTCAGTCTACTCGTTTTAGCTAACGCCTAAAGAAAGTTAGAAATTGTAATGTTTTTGTTACGATATGTAGATCACGTTGCTGGGAAGAGGTGAAATTTTACGCAACACCTACTCCATACAATTTTACGCTGTATCATAACGTCATTCTTTTTGCTATAGATGCCAAAAAAGAGAAAAGATGTCATTACAGTAAAATGACAAACCTGTCTATGGGAGCTTTTACGTAAAGCACCACTACGGAACGCCTTATGACACGCAAACAAAAAATGTCCAAAACGTATGCTTATGGCAGGCACAAAGCACAGTGTACATGCACGATGATTGGAAAAAACTATCAAAGAAGAAAAGAAACTACTGAATATAAAGCAATTTTAAAAGGTTTTTTATAATTCGCGCGTTATTAGTCCAACAACATACAAAACCGTTAGAAAAAATTCAAAATGGATCAAAATTTGAGTATCGGTCTTTTAGGTGACCAGTGTCCGCGCGCAACTTAGTGGTTTGCGCAGGCTAGGTGCACGAAAGAAATTGGGTTGCACAGGAATGCCACACGCTACTTGATTTTTTGCGCGCAACATTTTGAATTATTAAAAAGGGTTGCAGAAGTGCGATCTGTAGCTCACTCTCTTCTTCTTCTCTTTCGCCATTTTTTATCTCTTTCCATTTTTTTTTTTTGTGGTCTTTTGAAACTAAGGAAAGTAAATCTTGCTCCTTTTATTGTATTAGACTTTAAACTTTGTCAATAAAATGGAGAGAGCCGAAAAAAAAACACTAACATTTAGAAGTTGGGGGCTTTCACTTCGGCTTGTTTTCTTGAATTTGTTTGTTTTGTTGTTGTGACATGTTTAAGAAATATATTGCAACAAATTTATGTGAAATAGTTAAGTATTGATCTTGTATGAGCATGTACAAGTATATATGTGTTTTTCTTTTGTTCATTTACTTTTTAATTTGTGCTTGAACTTGATTTCTCTTTTTGGCTCACATAGACTATACATGTTAATTTTAATGTAAATTGAAGTGTTTAGAATAGCAATTATTCATTAAAATTATAAATGAAATTTTGAACTTTGATAATAGAATAAAATTGTTCTTGGGACTTATGTTTATTTTTCCATGCGTAAGTTGCAAAATAGGTTTGATCAATGATAACAATAACCGATGATTATTATTGTTCACTTACAAAACTACGATTTTAAGATTTGCACAAAACTAGTTAGTTTAGGAGATTTTTGAAGACATCATTGAACTGGTGTAATTTGGCCATATCTCAAACTTTTAAGCCCCCATTTTATATTTTTAATTGTTGTAGCCCCCAATGTTGGGAGACTTCGATGACTTGCTTGTTTTTAATAATTAGACCCTTTCAAGTTGCTTGAAAAGTGTCTAGAAATCCTGTGTTACGTCTTATTATAATAAAAATTAGGATCTTGGAACGATTAAACTAGTGTGTTTAGATCGTTTTATATAATTCATAGTTTTAACATAGGAAATTTTCCAAGTATAGTAATCTTGTTAATTCATTAGAACAAGTAAGGAGGAAAATGAAATGTTGATCAAATCTTTCCTCTATTCTTGCTACTTTTGAGTTCAAATTTTGTTACTGATTTGATGCTCGACAAAGTAGACGTTATTCCAATGTGTGCATCTATGGAGAATAATTTAAATTCAAGACTCCTTAATTTAGAATTTTGAAGGGTGAGTCCGACCCACCGCGGAAGGAAACCTGACCCCAAAACCAAACTCACAATAATTATAACCATAAATATAATTAACATAAAAACAAGACTAAGTAAGTAATTATTACCTTTGTAGCGTGCTTTGCTCACTAAAACAAGATCTTACTTGAAAGCCTTCAAGTCCCGCTCACATGGCGACCTCCTTCAAGGTCCACCCGCAACGCGAGCACCGAATCGGTCTAATGCCTTGGATTTAGCAAGGCCCGAGCTAAAAACCTGAGTAATTAGTGTTCAAAGGTTTTCACACTGTGACGCCTTTTTCAACACTTACTCAAGTGAAGAATTCTTAACTACCTAGGTTGGTATTTATAGGCAAAGGCGCTGAAAATTCCCATCATCTTTCCATGTGGGAGATTATGATTTCATTTATCTTATTTTAAATTTAAAATAAAATAAATAAGCAAGCAAGCTACTAATAATTTAATAAGTGTCAATCTCACATGAGGGGTTAGACGAGTACCATATGGAGGGGAGGGGACCAAACTTGCTGCCCATCTCCTTATGAAAACCGGTCACCTCATCCCTCTCTCCCTCTCTTGCTATACGCCACATGGCATCCCCACTTGGGAACTAAGGAACCCCAAGTGGGCTTCCATGCTTCTCCTTTTGCTCTAGGCTACCTACGACAAGAAGGCCCAGCACGAGCGTGCGAGCTGCTGCTGCCGTGGGCTGCTGCTAGCTCCCTCGGCCAGCATGCCTTGCACCATATGTGCGGGCTGCTGCTTTCCCTATGAGCACATGGCTGTGACATCCATGCTAGCACGAGTGCGCTAGCACGCACCAGCCAGCCATAGGCTTGGCTTGGTGCGCATGCTAGCCACCATGCCCGTAGCACTCGGTTTGCTCGGGGCATTCTGATGCTAGTGGTATTTTGGGAATATGTTGATTTATTAGTTTTTCTCATCTCGTCTTTTTATTTTTTTTCTAGTCGACTTTCGACGCTAGGTTTTGACGCTCTAACTGGACTGTGACTCTTCTATTACATTACGGAAAAGTCCATTCTCGTCATGGTCGATCCACGTCCTACCGTAGTGCCCGGAGAACCGGGCAGCTCAAATTTCCGACGTCTAAATATTTATTACTTAGGTGACTCATTAATTCCTTCTGAATTAATTTGTCGTTTCAGTTCTCTAGTTGCTTGGGTGTGACCCAAAGGTTCATTCAAGATTAAGCTTTAATATTACAGATCAGAAGCGGACTCCACCCATGCACTCCGATCACTTGATCTCACTGAATAATTAGAATTCTAATAAATCCAAAGCCTTTATCGGAAAAATACACTTGTTCGAAGGACACCATTCCTTTCATTACATTCTAATTAAGGAAATTGTTTGTCTTGTGTCAACAAAGTGTCTTGAGACAATTTTCATGATGAATGATTGAGTATTTAGCTTTCGTATGAGTAGGCATGTTGTATACCTTTGGACTCTATTTTGATGATTTTTTTTTTCTCTATACTAGTCATACTCTCAAATCTCTAGTGTAAATTGAAGTATTGAAACAACAATTATGCACTAAGATTAGTTTTTGAAGTTGAATTTGAAAATGGCTCGAATATGTAATATGTTTGTAGTTTGTTTCTATGGCCAAGTTTAGTTGCAAACTTAGTTTTCAAAGGAACAAAATGATTATTGAGTCGTTCATTGTGATGCTTTTTAAAATTGTAAGGCTCGAGATCTACGTATACCATTTGTGGTTTAGTCGATTCTCGAAAGTAGCTCGAATGGCGTAAATATCTCATTTTGTTTATTGTGGATATTAGAGCCCCCATGTGTTGGGTTATGCGCATTCTTACTTTTTAACAAGTCTTGGAGCCTCCAATTTGGGTTAGTTCTAATGATTCGCTTTTGTTTAGGTAATTCATATCATCATGCTGGTGGAATGAGCCTATGTATCCTATATTTTTGTGTTTTGAGAACATTTAAGATAATGACATGGATAACGCCTTTTAGCTAAAGCCATGTTTCAGGAAGCAAGTTAGTTCTTTGCTAGTTTATAAACACTAAACAATTACATTTAAGGTTTAGTAATCTTTACCTAATGTTTAAACGTTCGTAAAGATCATTACGGTTATATTATTCTCAAATTTGATTTAAAACATCAAATGATTTCATCGTTCTTATCAACCTTTGATTTTGGTCTTTTAGGTGGTACGTTTACCATCCCTAAGCCAATATTGGCAGGATGACTAGGCTAGAACAAGTTCGAGTAAAAAGGAAGTCAATCTAAGTTCGTTCCTTTTGGAAATATTTATGTATATACATGTAATATCCAAGCGGTTATTGAAAATTTGAAAAAATTTATTTATTTGAGAAAATGAAAAAAAAAATCAGAAAGGAAATTTTGAAAACTATTTTTTACAAAAACGTGTTATTTCGAAATATAACTCAAAATTTTGAAGGGGTCCATGAAAGTTTGTTTTGAAAATAAAATTGATGAGGGGAAAACTAGGTCGTTATCTAATCTTCCCTCGGTCAAACTAAATTTGTAAACACTTAACAAACCTAAATACGAGTATAGAGGCAAGTCAAGGGTTGAACCCAAAGCAACGGTAATGTTCAAATTCTCCCGATTTAGGTACCTAAGCTAGGTCGAAGCCAAAGATAATTAAAGAGAGAATACTAAAAACAAACAAAACAAGTAACCAAGGAAATAAAACACTACGAACGGGGATCAACATGTAATCATGTCAATTGCTACAACTTGGGAAGATCATGCCATTCAAAGGTTGTGAATACTAATGATAAGAGCAATCAATTAAAATCAAAGAGCTATCTCCTAATTGTTAAGCTAGGGTTCACTATGAATAACAAACTAAGAGAATCACAATCAAAACCAATCGATAATTACAATTCCTAAATCAATTGTTCGTGTCATTAGCAATAACAATGCAATCTAGCATAATTCTCAAGGCCTAATCGAATTATAAACATGCAAACCTTCATTAATCACTTTAATCTTAACAATCAATCAACACAATTCCCAAATTAATCATAATTAATCAATCATATATGTTTCACCCAATTTTTAGCCAAACAACTACTACAATATCATCATCTATAAACAATCAACTAAAGGAATTAAGAATCAACAAAATATGGAGAACAATTGCACTAATCAAGCATAAAAAAAAATTAAACCAAACAAACATGAAATTAAACAAAGCAATAAGGTGAGATAGAGTTAAGAATGCTCATTGTTAATAGAGAAGATCTTCATTACAATTGTTAGCCTTGTATCTTCAATCTCTCAATCACCATTGAAATCCCTCACTTTCTCTCTCTAAAACTACTTTTAATCTAGAGAGAGGAACTCCTAATCTACCCTAATCCTCCTTAGAGGAGAGAGAAACTATTCTCATCTAAAGAATTTCTTGTCTGGAGAATAAAGAAGACCGTACAATATATAAACAAACGAAGAAAAGAAACTAAAGTGCGAATAAAAACCGGAAAGTCGCGCCCTTAGAGAAATCGGTCGTGCTCACGGAGGAGAACAGAGCACGAGGAAAGATCGCGCCCGCGAGAATAGGCCCGTGCGCATAGTGTCCCCGCGGCGAGTTCCTTCTCAAATCTGCTACTTTTGAGGTGCAGCGTCCCTCGCCCATGGCCAGTAGACACGCAAATCAAGCATTATTCCCTAAAAACACGACATAAACGACTAAAAACGAGCATAAAAATATGTAGAAAGCATAGCCTAAGAGTGCCATAAATGGCACGCATTAAATTCCCCCAAGCTAAAGTTTTGCTCTTCCTTGAGCAAAACAAGATCCAACCCAACGGAAAAATGATGACATTATTCAAGCGAAGAAAGAAACAAGAAAACTAGAGAGGATGGGAATATACACTAACTCACATTCGTAGGAATCACGGTCAATTTTAGCAACTAAAGACAAGCCATTTAAACCCCTAGATCGCCCAAGAGGACGAGTTATGCTCTCGTAAAGATTTCCTAAGAGATTAACCTATAACTCTCATAATAAAACAAACAAGGCAAAGCATTAGAAGGAAATCAAAGGAAAAGAAAAGCAAACACTTGTTCATGAAAGGAATTTTCCAAATGTACAAGCACAATTGAATGCAAATCTTTCTAAACAAGTAAGGGAGTGCATATTCCAAGATACCCGACGGTGATTGAAACATAAATATGCTAAGCATAGGAACAAGTTTTCGCATTCCACTTTCATTCCAAACGGTCTTACCGTGTTCTCCCTACTACTCTCATATCTTCCCCTAGTGAGCATCTCCAAATTTCCACGAAGGAACCGAAAAAAGAGATAATTTCGGGCTACTCGACATCTAGACAATGCATCCCCTCTCCTTAGGTTTCAACTCGTAATGCCCACCCCCGATATGTGACTCAACCTCTAGGTTAAAAGGACTTTCATAAAGGTTGTAATGCAAGTGCAAAAGGTTAGTAGTAGGCCTAAAATTTAGAATTTGGGACTACACCTAGATTATGAAGCAAAGATGGGACAAAACTCGACACCAAAACCAAGAAGTCATTAAACAAAAACAAACAAACACCCCCCAAGCTTATTTAAATCTATATCTGAAAGCATATATACATAAAGCGTAAACGCTTCTCCCCCAAGCTTAGAGGAAGCATTTTCCTCAATGCTTGAAATGGGGAAAAGAATCACATCAAAATATTTTTTAATTTTCTCATTTTCACCCTTTTTTTCATATATTCAAAGCAAAGATCCTCGCCTCTTATAACTTTGGAAGGCTTTTTCAATTTTTCATTTATTATGTCCTTGCCTCTTTTTACTTTGGACGGCTTTTTCCATCATTCATTTGCCATTATTCACAATATATACAAAAGACAAGCTTGCTTACAAATAGAACCAATATCCTACCTTATATACCACAAACTCCAAAAACATGACTATTTGCTTCACAAAAACCAAAAATGGAACAAAAATGAAACAAAGGCTGAAAATTCAAAAGATGTGGCTTGAAATAAAGGGAAAAGGCTCAAATGGTTAGCAAGTAGGAAAATGTAAACCCTAAAACCAAAAATAAGAAAACTATCCTAGAAAAGAAACAATTACCACCCCGAAAAGATGCCTTTGTCCTCGTTAGATGGCTCGATCTCGTGTTTGAGAATTATGAGTCAAGATTCAAGATTAGGTCCGAAATAGTCAAGGATCCATACCACTCATGCAAATATATGTAGAAGGCTTGAAAAATAATGAACCTCACATGGATGTAGCAAAAACTCACTATTGGTGTCAATTTGACAATAGGAAGCAACTACCAACATGCCACAAACAAGTAGAATCCTGTTTCATGGTCCCACTAATTATAACTAACTACCTTAACCAAGCGTACTCTCAAACCGTGCACACCGTTACCACTTAGGAATAAAATCATTCAATTATACAAGTCCAAATGTTATTATGTCCAAAGCAAGAACAAAACAAAACACAATGCAAATTTTCCTTGATAGAAACAAAAATCTTTTTGGGATTTTTCAAAATAAAGGTCATGGAAATGCATATACAAATGTACAAGGAATATATGAATCGAAACCCCACCAAACATGTTAGAATATCCTCCCCCAAGCTTGAATGAGACAACATGCTCAAACATAAATCAAATATTCCACGGGAGAGGAAAACAAAGAGATCAATCCAACAATGCCAAAACATGTCCAACAAGGCATCAACTATTAGAGAAGGAGCAAAGAAAGATATTACCGGATATAGGTAGGTGTAAATACCCGTAAATGACCTAATTTAACCTTTCAAAGCCAATTTCCTCATGAATTGAAACTTGTTTTCCATATGCTAGCAAATAGGAGTCATTCTTCCTTGATTCTTGATTCAAACCAATGCACCAAAGTATATCAAGTCATGTACCTAGCAAAAGGCACACAAACATTTCCATGAGAGAAAAATTTATTCTAAAAAGAGAAGGAAATGAAAGCAATAAAACACGGGTTACTACCGACAAAGCCTTGCTTAAGGTCCAAGCTCGACCGCTCTAGAAAATAATAAATGAACTCACGCAAGAGCTTGTCAAATGCACTACTACACATTTAATAGGATAAACAGGAGGAAAATGACGGGATATGAGCGTACAACATGATTGTAGCACGCAAGTGAAAAGGGAGATGTCAAAATAAAGAAGAAGAGGGATCAAAAAGAAAAAGAGGAAAATAAGAAGAAGAGGGGGAATAAAAGAATGGAAAGAAAAAGAAAAAGGCAAATCCTCCTCACTAAAATATTTTTTGGTTGCAACATCACCCTTTTCCTCAACAATAGACGAATGAGTGACATTAAAATTATCATATACAAGGGGGTTTCTAATAGGCTCATCAACAAAGGAAGGGAGAGATATAGGAGTGTAGGGGATGTGGTTGAAATTGCTTGAAAAAAGGACATGAGAGGAGGGAATATGGGGCTATGATCTCATAAATGAACTCTTCCTCACCACCATGCCTCAAATCACCAACAAGAGCATGAAAATTAATCATCAAATTCTCAAAAAGAAGAACACTCATGATCATTATCTACCTTTAACATCCAAATTCCAAGAGGAACTACATAATCCCCTTCACTACAATCATGAACAACAACTCCCTCAACTTCCTTAAAGTGTAAACTCTCAAAGCCATGCATGAATGGATGTAAATTCATTTCAAAATCATCTCTCACCCATGAATCATTCTCTATGAACTCACTTTAAATTCTATGGGTTTTCATTTGACACTCAATATACACATTTGACATAACTTTAAATGAATCCATATACTCATGCATAAAAGAATCACAATCATGCTAAGAGACTCATCAAGATGGGAAGTATGGTTGAGGCTATCAAAATCAACACTCTCTTCATTCTCAACTCCTTCACCATTATCAAATGCTCACCAATGGGATCCTCACACTCTCTTGGATGCTCAAAATCATCATCATCATCCTCAACACACACATTAAATTGGGATTTTTCGCAAATAAGCATCAAGGATGACAATTGGCTTTCTAACTCTTCTTTTCTTCTCCTTCCCTCCTCAAGACGCTCCTCATTCTTTTTCATTATCTTTAATGGACCTCTCATAGAATTAAGAATCATCTCCTTAATAGGCCCAAGCTCATTATCAAGCTCAATGTGCCTAATTTGAGACTCAAATATATCAACAAGAGATTCAAAAGATGTAGAAGAATAAGGCTCAACAAGAGAGGAAGAAGGAGTACAACCAAGATTAGAAGAATCAACATTAAGATCATGAGCATATACATCACATTGAGGAATGGGGGCACAATCAAATATATGAGATTCATCATTAAGGGAACGAAGCACATCATAAGAAGGCATGGTAAATAATGAAGAATATTGAAACACACCATTAGCATCAACTTGAGCATGCACTTCATCATCATGAACAAAAGGAGAAATAAAGTTGAAATCATGTGTTCTAGGTTAACTTAAGGGATCATGTGACAAATCATTGGAATTCATGCTAATATTAGAAGAATCAGGACATTGCATATCAATATTAGACTCATGATTACCCTTATAATAAACATTCCTAGCAAACCAAACATAAAAATACCAAGCATCATCAATTGAAAATGCTCTAAATTCTCCATTATGCATATATTCAACTTCATCCCTAGATTGCTCGTTCAAACCAAAATAACAAATCCCACAAGCCACCCAAAGACTACAACAATTATAGTCCAAAAATCCCTCAAGTCTATTGAAATATTCACAAAAAGGCTCATTGTCAAATTGAGGAAATGATAGACATGCCATTTTTCATAAAACAAACAAAAATAAAATAAAATAAAAGTATATACAAAGACCTAGACTCAAGAAATAAAAAACACTCAAACATAAACACCGTTCCCCGCCAATGGCGCCATTTTTACTAGGGGAAACTAGGTCGTTATCTAATCTTCCCTCAGTCAAACTAGACTTATAAACACTTAACAAACCTAAACACGAGTATAGAGGCAAGTCAAGGGTCGAACCTAAAGGAACAGTAATGTTCAAATGCTTTCGATTTGGGTGCCTAAGCTTGGTCGAAGCCAAAGATAATTGAAGAGAGAATACTAAAAGCTAACAAAACAAGTAACCAAGGAAATAATAAAACACTAGGAACGGGGATCAACAAGTAATCATGTCAATTGCAACAACTTGGGAGGTTCATGCCAATCAAAGGTTGTGAATACTAATGATAAGAGCAATCAATTAAAATAAAAGAGCTATCTCCTAATTGATAAGCTAGGGTTCACTATGAATAAAAAACTAAGAGAATCACAATCAAAACCAATAGATAATTGCAATTCCTAAATCAATTGTTTGTGTCATTAGCAATTACAATGTAATATAGCATAATTCTCAAGGCCTAATCGAACTATAAACATGCAGACCTTCATTAATCACTTTAATCTAAACAATCAATCAACACAATTCTCAAATTAATCACAATTTATCAATCATACAAGTTTCACTCAAATATCATCATCTATCAACAATCTACTAAAGGAATTAAGAATCAACAAAATATGGAGGACAATTGCACTAATCAAGCATCAAACATGAAAATAAAACCAAACCAACGTGAAATTAAACAAAGCAATAATGTGAGATAGAGTTAAGAATGTTCATTGATAATAGAGAAGATCTTAAACACAATTGTCACCCTTGTATCTTCAATTTGTTAATCACCATTGAAATTCCTCACTTTCTCTCTTTAAAACTACTCCTAATCTAGAGAGAGAAACTCCTAATTTACCCTAATCCTCCTTAGAGGAGAGAGAAACTATTCTCATCTAAAGAATTTCTTGTGTGAATAATTAACAAGACCGTACAATATATAAACAAACAGAGAAAAGAAACTAAAACGCAAATAATACCCCGAAAGCTGCACCCGCTGAGAAATTGGTCGTGCCCACAGAGGAGAACAGAGTGATGAGTGTCATTTATGGCACTCATAGGGTAGTCTTTTAGGATGTTTTCATCTCCTTTTCATGCTTTCTTATCTTATTTTTGGTCCTTTTTCCTTTAGTTCCTTTCTTTCTTTCACTAGTAGAATAAACGTGATGGGAAGCTATAATTGGCAAGCGGGTTTTATATTCCGCTTCCCATTAATGAATAAAAAAAATAATAAAATAAACAATGAATTGGCAAGCGGTTTTGGCACGAACCACTTGCCATTTAACTAACGGCAAGCGTTTTAGGGTTGAACCGCTTACCTTTAGTTAAATTGGCAAGCGGTTCAACCGCAAACCGCTTCCCAATTTTTTTTAAAAAAGCGGGAGTCTTCTCTTTCTCTCCTCTCTAGTACTGCTGCCTCAACACTTAATCAATTTGAAAAAATTTCACACTCCCGCCTACACTCCTCCTCTCTGTCGTCTCCCCTTACCCCCTCTTCTAACTTCATCTAGCTTTTCCTGCCACCACCACCACCACTCTATTCAGTTGCTTTTAAGGGTGTTCAATTAGTGGGTGTTGCTCGCGTGTGGGTGCTGTTTTGAGGGTGTTTGGGGTGCTACTCGAGTGTGGGTTCTTGGGTTGTGGGTCTTGCTCGAGGCTGCTCGTGGATAGGTTAGTTGCATGTGGTGGTTGTTGCTCCTACACTAGTAGAAAAATTGCAATAGGCAGCCCCCATATGGCACCGGTTCAGGAAAAACCTGTGCCCAAAACCGAGCTAGAAATGGGCGGGATTTTATAACAGGAGAAAAGGCACCGGTTTGGCCAGAACCGGTGCCAAAATTTTAAAAGGCACCGGTTTGAACCAGTACCTAATTCAAAAAAAAAAAAAAAACCGCGTCCCTTCTTCCTTCTCTTTATCTTTCATTCATTTTCCCTATTCCATTCTCGTTCTCTTCACTCTAGTTGTTCCATTCTCTAAACCCCTCACCTCACCTACGAAACCCTTCACCTCACCTGCACTCTTACCGCAACAGTCACCGGCCACCATCACCGCCGCCACCCCTGGCTTTCTCTTTCTCCCCTGGCATTCTCTTCTCCCTTGCCGTGGTGTTTCTCCCCTCAGCTCAACCCCCTCCACGCCGACCTTATCTCTTCGACGCCGCACCACCGCCCTGCTGAAGGTTGCCGCCGCACCACCGCCTTGCTGAAGGTTGTCGCCGCACCACCGCACCACTGACCACCGCAACACTAACCACTAAAATCTCAATTTGAGTGTTTTAGGTATAATTTTTTTTATTTATTCCCAATAATTTCCCATTTATGAAATGTTTTGCATGTTGAAGAATTGTTGGGCAAATTAAAATTTAGGTTAGAATATAATTTTACTTCAATTTGTTTCAATAATTGGTTTTTTTTATTGGGAAATTGTGAAAATATTAGAAATTAGTAACTTTGTTACTCATTTAGTTGGATATTAGTAAGTTTTAATGGTTAATTTAACTTTTTTATGTGTAATTTTGAATAAAGTAGAGAATATTAGCCTTGTTACTTAATTAGTTGAATTTTGGTTTGGCATAATGGTTAGGGATTAGTAACCTTTTTAGTTTAGCAATTTTGAATAATTAAAATGAAAAAAAAATTAGAGATTAGTAACCTTTTTTGTTTAGCAATTTTGAATAAAAAAAATGAATTTTGAACAAATTAAAGTAGTGAATACATAGTTTAGCAATTGTTAGTTCGATGAATGATGTGTTTAGCTTAGAAATAAATTAGTGAACTGACATGTTATTTGTTTTTTGTTTTTAACCTAATTTTAGCTTAGAAATAAATTAGGGAGTTAGCAATTTTTGTTTTTTGTTTAGCTTAGAAATACATACATAATATTTAACCTAATTTTTGTTTTTTGTTTTTTGTTTTTTTAATATATAGATTCATATGTGAATTAAAGCACTAGTTTAATTAGCTTGAGGACTACATATTGAGCTCAAGTGGGTAGTTGCTATATTGGTATGACTTATAAACTTTACTTAGCTATATTTCTTTCTATTTATCCATTTAATAAAAGTTTATTCATGAAATTGCAACTTCTGTATTGTTTAATTGCAAATAAATACAACAATATATAGAATACTCGCATCATCATATGCCCAGATACACGTTTAAGGCTTTCTCATTAGGAGAAAGTCTTGAATAGTCCCCGGTTGGGACTGTTCTTGAATGTGTATTCTCACTTAGGTAGTGAATGTATGTTTTCTTTCGATTTTAAGGAACATCTTGGCTTACCATTTCCTCACTATGTTCTCTGGGTACATATGTGGGTAATTAATTATCTACATCGTGTACTTGGAGAACTAGGGGGAAATGCTGCCGGATTTCCTTAAAATTGGAAAGTTGACATACATTCACTAGTGAAAGTAGACATTCAAGGATGGGTTAGGTTGGAGTGATAAGGACCCTTTGGAGACATGCATTTTTTCACTATATGAATGGTATATTCACGTTTTGTACTTGAATTTGATTTACATAAAATATGTAGCACTTACACATTATAAATTATATGTTGCTATATATGTTTAAAGACAATTTACTAAATGGAGAAGGATCGTGGTTGAATGTATGGTAGACGCGATACATTGGAATTTTGGAATGGGGTTCAAGAGTTTTGCGAGAGGGCTTTAGCTTATCAACGCAAACTGAGAGGCAAAGGCCTTTATTGTCCTTGTGTTGATTGTAATAATGTGAATGTGGTCGATAGTGTTGAAATCATTAGAGATCATGTATTATGTCGTGGGTTTAGGCAATTGTACCATGTGTGGATTTGGCATGGAGAAAGTGGAGAGTACAATGGGGTTCTTGATCGGAATGATGTGCGTGTTAGAAGCAATGAGATTCATATGGACGAGGAATACGAGAATGATGAGTATATTGTTGATAATGGTGAGGATGGAGCCGATGATGATCAGGCGGATGAGGTCGAGGATCAACAAGTGGATGAGATGTTGCATGGTGTTGAAGGTGAAGTGTTTGAGTTATTATCAGAGGCTTCCAAAAAGCCTTTAATTTGTATCCCAGGTGCAAAAAATACTCCAAACTATCGGCCTTATTAACACTTTTCAACATTAAGTCGAACCATGGGTGGACGGACGTCAGTTTTACTTCTTTGTTGACCGCATTAAGTGATATATTGCCTTATGGGAATGAAATTCCTAAGTCTTACTATTACGCAAAGAAGCTCATGTTTCCCTTTGGTCTGGAGTATAAGAAAATACATGCATGTCCTAATGACTGTATTTTGCATCAAAATGAGTATGAACAACTGCAGGAGTGTCCACGATGCAAGCGGTCGCGGTACAAGCGCATGAGTTGCAATTCTGGCACGGAGGGACCTCCTGCTAAGGTGTTGTGGTATCTTCCCATTATTTCAAGGTTTAAGCGTCTGTTCTCAATACCAAAAGACGCTAAATACTTGAGGTGGCATGTAGAGGGAAGAAAGAAAAACAGAATGCTGAAGCATCCAGCTGACTCTTCATAGTGGAAGAACATTGATTTGAAGTTTGAGGAATTTGGTAATGAAGTCAGAAATTTAAAGCTTGGGTTGTGCACGGACGGGATGAATCCATTTGGCACTCTTAGTACCCAACACAGCACATGGCCGGTACTTTTAGTGATTTATAATTTGCCTCCTTAGCTGTGCATGAAACGTAAGTATGTAATGCTTTCATTGCTAATAACTGGTCCTAAGAAACCTGGAAACAACATAGATGTTTACCTTGCGCCGCTTATTGACGACTTAAGAAAGATGTGGGACGAAGGGGTTTCCGTTTTCGATGCTCATCAGAACGAGATGTTCACACTGCGTGCAGCCCTTATGTGGACCATGAATGACTTCCCTGCATATGGCAACTTGTGTGGGTACAAGGTCAAAGGGAAAAAAGCATGCCCTATATGTATTAATGACACATCAAGCGTATACCTGACTCATTCTCACAAAGATGTCTACCTACGGACTCGAAGGTTCCTTAGGCGTGATCACCCGTACCGTAGGCAGAAAAAGGCTTTCGATGGAACCGTGGAAGAGGATACTGCGCCTAGACCATTGACTTGTGCTGAGATTAGTGCTCGGGTGAAAGGGATACGAATGGTGTTTGGAAAATCAGAAAAAACTGTGGTCTCAGCTGCTCTGTTTAAGAAAGAATCAATCTTTTGGAAGCTTCCGTACTGGAGAGAACATGACGTTAGGCATTGTCTTGATGTGATGCATATAGAGAAGAATGTGTGTGATGCTCTTTTTGGGACGCTTATGAATATCCTAGGCAAAACAAAGGACGGAAAGGGTGCACAGTTAGATTTGAAAGATGGGGATTCGTCCAGAATTGTGGCCTCGAGAAAAGGTTAGAAAGGGGAAGGAGCCGAGAATAGAAGATGAAAATGTTTCGAAAAAAGGGAAGGAGAAGAGAAAGGGAAAGGGAAAGGCCAAAGATGCGTCAAATAAGAAAGTTAAGGGTAAAGGGAAGGATGAAAAGAATTATTTACCCCCGGCTTGCTATACATTGTCAAGGGTAGAGAAACGTATGTTTTGTGCATGTCTGTACATCATTATGGTTCCATCAGGGTACTCATCTAACATGAAAAGATTTGTAACCTTAAATGGAGAATTAAAGTTGACAAGTATGAAATCCCATGATTGTCACATTATGATGCAAGTATTCCTACCGATTGCAATCCGTGGTATTCTACCGAAACACGTGATGGAAGCGATTACAAGCCTTTGTTCGTTTTTCAATACAATTTGTAGAAAAGTTCTTGATCCTTGTACACTAGATGCTTTGCAAGCAGATGTGATTGTGACTTTGTGCAAATTTGAGATGTATTTCCCACCCTCATTTTTTGACATAATGGTTCATCTTGTTCTTCATTTGGTGCGTGAGATTAAGTTGTGCGGTCTAGTGTTCATGAGGTGGTGCTACCCTTTTGAAAGATACATGGGTACATTACAAGATAAAGTACGGAACCGGGCTCACCCTGAAGGAAGTATGATGCAAGGGACAGTGGGTGAGGAGATAGGTAACTTTGTGGCGGACTACATAGCCCTTGCTCAACCTATTGGTCTTCCTACTTCTCGAAATGAAGGTAGACTTGATGGTCATGGTACAATTGGGTCGAAACGAATGTCACCAGACCAACATCAGTTCTTACAAGCACACCTTTATGTGTTGCACCATGTTTTAGATGTGCACCCATATTTAGACGAGCACATGGCTAGTTTGCGTGCCGAATTTCCATCCAAAGGTGAAAGGGCACTGATGCAGTTGCATAATAAGAGATTTTTTGATTGGTTTCATGATCGAGTAATGAGTGGATTGAATGATACTAATGTGACCGATACAGTATGGTGGCTTGCGTACGGTCCTAGGGATGATGTCCGTTCATTTGAGGGATATGACATCAATGGGTACACTTTTTGGACCGAGGCTCGTGATTTGAAATCTTCCTCCACCCAAAACAGTGGTGTAACTCTTGTGGCATCGTCAAGGGAGTTTGCAAGTTCTAAGGATAAATCACATGTCGATGCAGAGTTGTCATACTATGGTCGAATTCAAGAAATATGGGAGCTTGATTATTGTGACTTCACGTTTGCTCTTTTCAAGTGTAAGTGGGTTGATAATATCAAGCGCAACGTTAAACATGTGGACTTTACTCTTGTAGATCTTGGCTACTTGAATGATAATGCGGAACCATTTATCCTTCCATCTCAAGCTAAGCAAGTGTTCTACGTAACTGACCCAATGGATTCAAAATGGTCTATAGTGCTAGCTGGCAAAAGAAGAATCCTAGGCATTGGAGATGTTAAGGATGAGGAATAATATGATGCGTTTGATGATTCAGCACCTTTCACTGTTCCTAGACCTGTTGTACTAAATGACATAGACAACGAAGCAGGTTATATGCGATCAGACCACAACGAAGGAATTTCAGAATGAGGTAGTTTGATTAAAAGTTAGTAATGGTTTCATTGCAAATATAGTTTAGTTATCATGTATATATGAGCATAAGTAGGCAAAAATGATATATTTTTAGTTTGAAATTGCCTAAGTGTACTCATTATCATGCATATTCAAGGTTATAGGACCATAAGTAGGTGAAATTGGCTTAAATAGCTTCTACTTAACCCAATTCTTTTGTTTTGTGTATGAACTAACATTTATTCATTCTAACAACCTATATTCAATATATTTAACCTGTTTGTAGTTTGAAATTGCCTAAGTGTACTCATTATCATGCATATACAAGGTTATAGGACCATAAGTAGGTGAAACTAGCTTAAATAGCTTCTACTTAACCCAACTCCTTTGTTTTGTGTATGAACTAACATTTAATCATTTTAACAACCTATTTTCCATATGTATAATTGATATGTAGATTGAAATTGCCATTTTGTACTCATTATCATGTATATACAAGGTTACAGGACCATAATAAGTAGGTTAAAATGGCTTCAATAGCTTCTACATAACCATAATAACTATCATGTATATACTTTACTATACACTAATATTTTTTTATGATTGCTTTGACAGGTGCTTATATCTCATGGCGGACGATCATGATCCTCATTTGGTAGAGGACATTGACGATGATGAGCATGAGGACGAGTACGAGGATGAGGACGAGGACGATAGTGATGTGCCTTATGATGTGAATAAGGAGGATGACTTGGGTGAGCCAGAGGATCAGACACAAGATGAGTTCGAGCGTAGGCTTGACGATTTTGAAATTTCAGCTGAACGTGCACCGCCCATTGTAAATACAGCACGTGAGATTGTTGGTGAGAACGCGACTCTTGAAAGTCAAGGCCAAGGACAAGATGAAAACAACACAGGTGGTGGAGGGGGGGGGGAAAAGGCACCGGCTTAAAGAAAAAGAAGGGGTCCGACGAGAAGCTTTAAGAAACCGGACGGTCCCATGGTCTTGGATTATGACAACAAAGGCCAACCCGGGGCCAAATGGCGTCGACAATATGCGTTTCAAGTTGGCATATGTTCGCGAAAAATCCCCGTTACACTTGTAGCAGCACAGGCAGGTGCTGCCGAGGCTGCAGCAGCCATGGCAGCCGCTTGTCGAGGCTGTAGCAGACCAAGCAGGCTGCTGCCGAGGCTGCCGCAGACTGGCAGCCACCTGCCGTGGCTGTTGTGGCCTCGGCGCGAGCTGCCTTTGCTGTTCTGGAAGCGGGGGCGGCTCCCTCGGGTGTCCTGGTGCGACGGAAGTTGCATATTTTTTAAAAAAAAATTTAAGCAATTTTCTTTATTTCATCAAAATCAAGGTCATTTGAACCGAAATGGCTACTCACTTGCCTATTTTCTTCATTTCTCAACTAATAAACTTATACATTCTCAAACCATATCATAATTACATATGTATAAGTGATTGTGAGTTGAAATTGCATAAAAGAAGGAAAGTTCTAATTTTTTTGACGCATTTTATTAAAATAAATCCACTTCGAGGCGAAATGGCTACTCCCTTGCCTATTTTCTTCATTTATCAACTTATAAACTCCTTGGATTTCAAAACTACTCATAATTACATATTTATAAGTGTTTGTCATTTGAAATTACATAAAAATCGTCAAGTTCTAAGGTTTTGGGTCCAATTCATCAAAATAAAGCTATTTTGAGCCAAAATGGCTACTCACTTGCCTATTTTCTTCATTTCTCAACTAATAAACTTATACATTCTCAAACCATATCATAATTACATATGTATAAGTGATTATGAGTTGAAACTTATTCTTTCTCAAACTATTTCAGCTTTCGAATGGAAGCAAAACTTCAAAGAGAAAGAGGGTGGAGAAGCCTAAAATATTTGATCAACCTAAGAAGAAGCTAAGTGAACAACGGTCCAATAGTGAACAAGCGTTGAAGTTTCACTCTTCGAAAGGTTCACCCATGCCACCTATTCCACTTGTTGAAGACATTGTTCTTCAATCGCTCTCTGCAGACATGACCTTTTTTCACAACCGTGCTTGTCATTTAGTCGATCCCATGGAAGTTGCACTTCCTAAGGCAATGTTCCACTATGATGAGGATGCAATTGCATGGATCAGCAAAGAAGATGTGAAGGAATTTCTACGTGGTGCAAATCTTAACATTTCCCTCATTCAAACATTCATGAGGTACTTCAATGCCCACATAATCTATACTTTTTTCAAGTTATTCAAATTGATGGTGATTATCCTACATCTGATAAATTATTCAATGTTCATGCACGCAGAGCACTATAGGAGCACTTAACTGACACTAATTCTCCTTGTAAAGTTGGGTGGTTATGCCTCGAGCAGTTATCCACTACTAGAATCATAGGTAACCCCCATGACGTGTTGTACTATGTTGAACAGAGTATTAGGGAATCAGCGCATGCGGGAGACAAGTTCATATTCGCCCCATGTTATAGAGAGTAAGTCTAACCATGTCAAATTCAATCGATTTGGCCTCATTATATGTTGACTCCTAAATATTAATTACCTTGTCTATTGTGAACTTATGTAGGGAGCATTGGAGCCTCATGGTGATTTGTAATTCCACTAACACAATTTATCACCTTGATTCAGCTCGATCATCGGAGAAGTGGCTCGTGAAGTCTATATTGCAAAAGTAAATATATATAGCAACCTAGTGATGATTATTGCTAATAATAACTAATTTAGTAATCATACGACTAATAAAATTTGAATGTACTTTTTTTTTACTACAGTGTTATGAAGAAGCTACATTGTCGTGCTCCAAAGGATCCAACATGGAAGTCACCGTTGGTAATTTACATGATATTGTGATTATCTTGAAAATCTATGTTAGTAAATATTTGCTCATTTCCTTTGCATGTTTCACTGATGTGATTTGTTTCTCATATGCTAGTGTGCACAACAAGAGAATGGACTTGATTGTGCTTTGTATGTGATGAGATTCATGCTTGACATTGTGACTCATTGTACGGACACTCAACAGCTTGATTAGGTAAGTTCTAAAACTTATTGAAATGCTATATTGATGTGATTTCTAGCCTTAGACACCTAATATTACCCCAACAATGACATATTATGAGAAACAAAAAGGCTATTTCACAAGAAAGGTAGAAAATGGGCTGAATAGAAGTCATATGGGCCATATTAGGGCCATTTTGTGTTAATATGCTCTTTTGATGTGATTTCTTTCCTTATACACCTATAACTAGATAATATTGACATGTTATGAGATAAATAAATTTGATTTAATAAGAAATGTAGGAAATGGGCAAAGTAAAGTCATATAGGCCATATTTTGGCCATTTTGAGTAAAAAGCGTCATAAACCTTAATAAAATGCTCTCCTGTAAAATTTTAGGGCTTACACACATACAACTACCCAACATTGACATGTTATAAGAAAGAAATAGTTCATTTGATAAGTAATGTAGAAAATGGGCTACACAGAAGTCATATAGGCCGTATTTGGGCCATGTTGAGTAAAATACGTTGTTAAACTTATTGAAATGCTATATTTATGTGATTTCTAGCCTTAGACACCTAATATTACCCAAGAATGACATGTTATGAGAAACAAAAAGGCCATTTCACAAGAAAGGTAGAAAATGGGCTGAATAGAAGTCATATGGGCCATATTAGGGCAATTTTGTGTTAATATGCTCTTTTGATGTGATTTCTTTCCTTATACACCTATAACTAGATAATATTGACATGTTAAGAGAAAAATAAAGTTCATTTAATAAGAAATGTAGGAAATGGGCAAAGTAAAGTCATATAGGCCATATTCGGGCTATTTTGAGTAAAAAGCGTCATAAACCTTAATAAAATGCTCTCCTGTACAATTTTAGGGCTTACACACATACAACTACCCAACATTGACATGTTATGAGAAAGAAATACTTCATTTGATAAGTAATGTAGGAAATGGGCTACATAGAAGTCATATAGGTAATATTTGATAAAATAAATATTATTTTGCCCAATTAATTAATTTTAACATATTTTTTTTGTATTTCAAGTTTTGCAAGGTCCAAAAGGATGGTCCGTTGACAATCAAGGAGCTTAATGAAGTTCGTGACATGTTGGCGTCTTTTATCACCTTCAACATGTAAATGGCATTGTAATTGTAAATTATTTATGTTAACTTTTGAACTATATAACTTATTATTCATTATATATGTACTTACCATTATTTGTATATGTAAGAACTTTTTTTTTTGTATTGCGTTTGGTAATATTTATATCTATATATATAATTGAATTCTTGTTTTTAATATTATTTTTGTATCTTATTGTAATAATTAATAATATTATTATTATTAGTTATTATAAAAATAATATTATTAATTATTTTATTTAATATAATTGTTGGAATTACAGGTTAATTATTATTGCTGGAAACAGGTTTTTTTTAATAAATATTATTGCACGAAAATTGGAAAAAAAAAAATGGTGAATAGGCACCAGTTAGGCAGCAACCAGTGCCTAAAATAGCTACCACCAAAAAAAAAATTGGCGGGAAAGCAGTTTAAGGCACCGGTTAACTAGTGCCTAAGTGGGCATATAACACCGGTTAACCGGTGCCTATTTTACCCTATGGCACCGGTTTTGAACCGGTGCTAAATATATGGTTTTTGGCACCCCTCACATAGGCAGCGGTTCAAACCGGTGCCTTAGATCGGGTTTGAACCGCTGCCAAAGGCCTTTTTCACCTAGTGCTAGTTGCTGGTGGTGTTCTTGGATTGGTTGCATTGGGTGGTGGTGAACCGAGCCCAACACACACCACAAATCTTCCTCATCCCTCAATCTTTCTCTTTCTCACTCTCAAATGAGGGTGAGTTTTGCTAAATTTAAGTTTCATATGTATTAATTGTTTATTTATTCCAAAATTTCAAGTAAGGTTTCAAGTAAAAGTTAACTCAATTTTATTTTAATTGTTTTATCATTTTTTTGCATATTAGATAATGTTTATTGTTACTTTAATTGTTCAAATGTTATATATATGTATATATGTATTGTTTGAATTTGAGTAGTTTTAAAGTGAAATTTTTTAATAGAATATATATTAGTTAACATTTTAGTTTGTTAAATTAAATGTGATTAGTAAATTGCAATGTATGAATATAATAGATTGATTTATTGATTGTATGTATGTTAATTTAATTATTAGCACTATTTAAATGAATGAACTTGTTTATTGTTGAATGTTAAATAATTTAATTATTAGCACTATTGATTGCTTGCATCCTCATTTTCCTAGATACTAGTTTGTGTCTTTCTCAATAGGAGAAAGTCTTTAATAGTCCCCAGTTGGGACTGTTCTTGGACTTTTAATCTCACTTAGGTAGTGAATGTATGTCTCTTTTTCGATTTTAAGGAATATCCGGGCTTCTCATTTTCTCACCATGTTCTCTAGGTACATATGTAGGTAAGTTATTACCTACATCGTGTACTTGGAGAACTGAGGGGAAATGCTGCCGGATTTTCCTTAAAATTTAATAGTTGACATACATTCACTAGTGAGATTAGACGTTCAAGGATGGGTTAGGTTGGAGTGATAAGGACCTTTTGGGAGCATTCATTTTTACGATATATGGATGATATATATGCTATGTACTTTGATTGACATAATATATGTTACATTTATCATTATTTGAAATATGTTGGTATGTTTAAAGGCAATTTAAAGCGTCAATGGATCGTGGTTGGATGTATGGTAGACATGATACATTGGAGTTTTTTAATGGGGTTCAAGAGTTTTGCAAAATTGCTTCACAATATTAGCTTAGAACGGTTGTCAATTACCTTTATTGTCCTTGTGTCAATTGTAATAATGTCACAAGGGTCAATAGTGTTGATACCATCATGGCTCATATACAATGTCATGGGTTTAGGCGTCAATATCATGTTTGGGTTTGGCATGGAGATGTAGACACCTAAAAATGTCTCCCCAAAACCAAACTCGATGATAAATAACCTTTCACCGCCTATGTTGGTCGGGTTTAGTATTTAATCCCGAGAATTCTTAAAAAAACGTATTTTATTAAATTCATACCTTTGAAAGGTCCATGGATTAGTCTTGATGTTTGGTAAAAGCATAGTTTTAATTTAAGCCCAAACCTTATTATTTTATTATTTATTTTTGGCCCAAACATTTTATTTATTTTTATTTTATTATTTTCCTATTTTAGCCCGAATAATAAAATTCAGAAAAAAGCCCGAAATTATCAATCGGCACTTAAAAAGCCGAAAGAAATTAGGGTTAAAAATGAATTTAGACGGAAAAATGGACTGGAAGTGACCGTGTCACGGTACAGTCTGACCGTGTCACGGGAACCCTTCCCGTATGACGGTGGGACTTCCCGTGACACGGGAGGTCTGCCATGACACGGGACGTTCCATGTCCTTTCCGCGTAAACCCTTAACGCGTTTTTCATTCCGTTTTCTGAAAATTTCCCGCGTCACTCTAAAACCGTACCGTGTCACGGGAAAGTGTACCGTCTGACGGTACAGTCTGACCGTGTCACGGTACAGTCTGACCGTGTCACGGGATACCTTTTTAGGGTTTTTATCATTTTAGGGTTCCGTGTGCTCCTTCAGCACATTTTCCCTATAAATACCCCCTCATTTCTGATGTACGGGGCAACCAGAAATTTCTAATTCTTATTTTCTCTCTTCTATGCTATTAAACTAAATACTAGCCTACCCCTTTTACTTCAAAATTCCTTCTTCAAGCACTTAAAGGAGTCCATATTTTACTCGAGGTTCTGTCCTTAAGCCAAGGTGTGAAAGGTAGAATCGTTTGAGGGTTTGGCCTCAAAATCAACCTTATTATATTTAATTTAAATTAGTTATTGTTTTATTATTTCCTTGAAGTTACTAACTCGTTTATTATTTTGTAGTTGCAAACAAACAGATTAAAAGTAAGGATCATGCTCTTTTATTATTATTATTATTATTATTTTTCTAACAATTTTATGTTGTTGGAATCCTAATTAAATTGGTTTTAATATTAATGTTTATTCTATTGTATTTTTTTATGATCACCATATTGCATGTTTAAAGGGAATATGTAATTGAAAATCACGACTAATAAGATAATTTCGATAACCGGCTTAGGTTCCCTTTTAATCTTATTATTAATTCAAGTGATCACAATATTTTAGAATTATGTGTGCATTAATAATAAACTTAGTTAAATAATAGTTTGGAGCGAATTGAATTATTGTTTGTATGCCTTTGAGATCACAGGAATGCTTTTCAATATAAGAATCGAGTAGAGGCCAATACGGGCGAATGTGACTCCATGACTCACTTCGTACCATCATCCCCGATCCTCCTTTGTGGTTCCAAACCATATGGAGTTAGTAATCTCATGGATTATGAATGGGGTGTAACCTTCACGGGTCAATCGTTGTTGCCTTCGTTGTCCCTTATCGTGGTTGCCTTTTTATGAACCATGAACGGTTTACAAGTTCCTAAAAAACTTGTTGGCGGCTCCCTACTTTATTTGTCCCTAATCGTTGTCCCTAATCGTAATGTCAATTCCCACTTCCTATGAGGGCCAAGCATATTCACACATGCTTTTAACGTAGGCGCACTTCAAACGACGCCTACAGGTGAGAAAGGATCGTATAAGGAGAATGTTGTTGGCAATGAGACGCATGTTGAAAGTGCCGAGATTCATGTTGAAGAAGAAAATGGGAGTGATGATGGTGGTGAAGGGAATGACACCGAGGATGGTGGTGGTGATGATCACTTGTACGAGATGATGCGTAATGTTGAATGTGAATTTGGTGACCAACCTGATGTATTTGAGTCATTATCAGAGGCAGCCAAAAAGCCTTTGTATCGTGGGTCCAAAAAATACACAAAACTCTCAGCCGTGCTTACACTATTTAACATTAAGTCTAAGCATAACTGGAGTGACACTAGTTCAACTTCTTTGTTGACTGCGTTATGTGTTATGCTGCCAGATGGGAATGAACTTCCTAATTCTATTGTTATGCAAAGAAACTAATTTGTCCATTTGGTTTGGATCATATGAAGATACATGCGTGTCCTAATGATTGTGTTCTGTATCGAAATGAATAGGAAGAGTTGGAGGAGTGTCCACGTTGCGGTAAGCCGCGTTACAAGCGATCAAGCTGCAATGCTGGTATTAAAGGACCTCCTGCCAAGGTGTGGTGGTATCTTCCTATTATTCCAAGGTTAAAGCGTCTATTTAGTGGTGAAGTCAGAAATTTAAGGCTTGGGTTGCGCACGGACGGTATGAATCCATTTGACACTCTTTGTACTAAACATAGCACATGCCCGGTACTTTTAGTGATTTACAACTTGCCTCCATGGTTGTGTATGAAACGGAAATATATAATGCTTTCACTTTTTATAACGGGGAAAATACAACCTGGAAACGACATTGATGTTTACCTGGAGCCCCTTATTGATGATTTGAGAAGGATGTGGGACGAAGGTGTTACCGTTTATGATGCCCATAAGAACGCGATGTTTCTTTTGCATGATGCCTTTATGTGGACCATCAATGATTTTCCCGCATATGTCAATCTATCCGGGTACAAGAACAAAGGGCATAAAGCATGTCCCATTTGTATTGATGACACACCAAACGTGTACCTTGAGCACTATGGCAAAGATGTGTATGTGAGGACTCGAAGATTTCTTAGGCGCAATCACCCGTATCGTAAGCAGAAAAAGGCCTTCAATGGGAAAGTTGAGGAGGGGGTTGCGCCTAGGCCATTAAGTGGAAAGGAGGTTTCTGCAAGAGTGAAGGGTATTCCATGTGTTTTTGGTAAAACAACGAAACCAATTGACCCACATGCTCTCTTTTAAAAGGAATCAATCTTTTGGAAGCTTGAGTACTGGATTAAACATGATGTTAGACATTGTCTTGATGTGATGCATATAGAGAAGAATGTTTGTGATGCAATTATTGGGACAATTGAACATTCCTGGAAAAATGAAGGATGGAAAGAGTGCGCGGTTAGATTTGTAAGCGTGGGGTGTTCATCCGTAGTTGTGGGTTCAAGCTAAGGTAGGGATAGCGAAGGTTAAGGAAAAGGGAAACGAAGATGGTGGTCAAAACCGTAAGGGGAAGCGCAAGGAAAAGGCCACTGGTATCGCAAAGAAGAAAGGTGATGGAAAAGAAAAGAACCAAAAGGTGTATTGACCTCAAGCTTGCTACACATTATAAAAGGAAGAAAAACGAAGGTTTTGTGCTTGTTTGTATGACATTAAGCTTCCATCTAGGTTCTCGTCAAATATGAAAAGGTTTGTTTCCTTAAATAGAGAATTGAAGTTGACAAGTATGAAATCCCATGATTGTCACATGATGATACAAGTATTCTTACCGATTGCAATTCGCGGTATTTTACCAAAGCACGAGAGAGAAGTTATTACAAGCCTCTGTGGGTTTTTCAATATTATTTGCAGCAAAGTTCTTGATCCCTTTACACTTGATGCTCTCCAGGCGAATGTTGTGGTAACTTTGTGCAAATTTGAGATGCTTTTCCCACCGTCACTTTTTGACATAATGGTGCATTTGATTATGCATTTGGTTCGTGAGATTAAGTTGTGCGGTCAAGTATTTATGAGGTGGTGCTACCCTTTTGAACGACACATGGGTACACTGCAAGATAAAGTAAGAAATCTAGCCCATCTGGAAGGCAGTATGATACAAGGAATGGTGTCCGAGGAGATTGGGAATTTCGTGGCAGAGTATGTTAACGTTGCCGAACCTATTGGGCTTCCCACTTCCTGACATGAAGGGAGACTTGATGGTCATGGCACAATCGGGTCAAAAAGGATCTGGGCTGCTCGAGATCAAATCATGCAAGCTCATCTATTTGTGCTTCATCATATTGCGGAGGTTCACCCATATTTAAAAGAGCACATGGATAGTTTGCGTGTTGAGTATCCATCAAAAGGGGAAAGAGCACTAATGCAGTTGCATAATAAGATGTTTGTGAAGTGGTTCCATGATCGTGTGATGCGTCAATTGGATGAGACTATATCTGATACAATAAAGTGGCTAGCTTATGGTCCAAAGGATGATGTTCATTTATCTGAGGGATATGACATAAATGGATACACATTTTGGACTGAAAGTCAGGATCATAAATCCTCATCGACTCAAATTAGTGGTGTCACTCTTGTGGCTTCATCAAGAGAGTTTGCAAGTGCGAAGGATACATCACAAGTTGCGCACTATTATCATAAGATGGACGAATTCAGGAAATATGGGAACTAGATTACCGTTTCTTCAAGGTTGGTATATTCAAGTGTAAATAGGCGCAACGTAAGAAATGATGACTTCACTCTTATAGATCTTGGCCACTTGCGGGATAGTCTTGAATCATTCATCCTTGCATCTCAAGCTAAGCAAGTGCTCTATGTAATTGACCCGTCCGATCCAAAATGGCCCATCGTCCTTGCTGGCAAAAGGAGAATTTTAGGGGTTGGAGAGGTTGAGGACGAGGAAGAATATGATGCATTTGATGATTCTCCCCCTTTCACTGCTCCTACACTTGATGTAGATGATGATGCTACTTATATTCGATCTGACCACAATGTGGGAATACACGAATGAGGTACTTTTATTGATGCATGTTTTATTTACTAAATATCTTATGATCCGACAACCTTGTTTATTTCAGGAAGTGTTTTATTTTTTTGCATTTTCAACGTATAAGCATGTAATATACACTAAATATATGAATTGTTAAGAGGATTATACGTGAATTTGTTATGAAACCAAAGAAGTTGGGTAAGTGTTTGTCTTTCTTTATGTCTCAGATTTGATTGCCATTACTGATGACTAACAACATGCTTTGCTTGTTTACTGTAGGTGTGCACATATCATGGATCCTGATAAGAACCTTCATTCTGATGAGGATATGGATGATGAAGATGATGACAAGTTGTATAATATTAATAAGGAGACGGATATGGGGGAACCGGAAGACCAAGCTTATGACGAGTTCCAACAGAAGCTTGATGAATATGAGCGTATAGCTGAAACAACCCCACCTGTTGAGGATAATGTGGTTTCCGAGTTTGTAGGTGATTCACATTGTGAAACTCAAATGGAAATCCAAGTGAAAACCACCGGTGGTGGGGGAGGGGTAAAGCCACCGGTGAACAGAAGGAGTAGGGGTGCAACAAAAGCTTTCAAGAAAACTGGGGTTCCTATGGTTCTTGAGTTTGATGAGTTAAGTCAACCTACTGGCCGATACAATGGCATTCTAACTCATAAATACCAATCACACTTGAGTTCACCGATAAACCTCACGGGTTTCTTCAAACATTTTTGGACGATACAATGGTAAGTATGATTTTTTCCAGACCTAGCGCATAACCTGCTCACGGGATGTGTATATCAAAACAGGTCAGTAAAACTATTATTATTAATTAATATATATTTAGGGAAATAAAATTAAAAAAAAATTGCAAAAACAACCCCCGAGCGTAACCCGAGGGCTGTAGCCGGCAGCTACCCGAGCAGCAGCCTGGGTTGGTTCAGCTGCCTACGCTTCTGACTGGGCTGGTGCAGCTGCCTGGTCTGCTGCAAGTGCCTGGGCTGCTGCAAGTGCCTGGGCTGCTGCAGCGGCCTAGGCAGCAGCCTGGTCTGCTGCAGCGGCCTAGGCAGCAGCTTGGTCTGCTGCAGCTGCCTAGGCTGCTGCCTGGGATCTGCACCTGCCTCGGCTACTACCTGGGTTGTTGCAGCTGCCAGGGCAGCATCTTGGGTGTTGTAGCGTTGTTGTCCCTATCCGCGGTTTTTTTTTTCCTTTTTTTTTCCTTCCTAACGTGGATGTTTGCGCCAATTACAGAGTATGTTCCATATTCCTGATGAGCTAGCCAAGAGAAAAGTGTTTGAAGCTTTTGTACAAGTGAGATTCATAAATTTCAAGAGTTACTTGAGGACGAGATGGATCCATAAGAAAAGAAGGAGAAGACCAAAGGAAAATGTGACTACTAATGAAGAAGAGGAGAAACCCGAACAGAAACTGTGGGATTTATATCCACAAATAACGGTCAAGGACTAGGAGAAGTTTGTGGAAAAATCTTCCACTAGGACCTCACTTGTATGTTTTTTATTTATCAATAGAGTAGCCTATTGATTTTTTAGTTTCTTACAAAGACTGATGCTAACATATATTTCTGAATGCGTAGGGAAAAAGTGAACAAGCTAGAATCAATGCCGGGAAGAAATGGTATAGCCATCATATGAGTTGTAAGACATTTGCGGAGTCTAGACCAAAGTGGATCAAAGCGGGTCTATACCCCAATTCCATAATGTCAACATCTGATAAACAACTTTCTTCCACGGTCACAACTTTGGTTAATCGTGCAACTGACTGGTGATGTGCTATGCATGGGATCGACGAGGAAACCGGCAAGTATGTCATGAAACCGGATAAGAAAGTAGTAGAAGATGCACTTGTAAGCAAACTTTACTACTTATTAATTATATTTTCTTGTCAAGTACATCTTATTTAGAACCGATAACTTTTTGTGTTGTTACAGATCGAGCATACTTCGTAAGTGATTGAAGGCAAGCTGACTCCAAGCATCGAAAATGATCCTTTCACCTTAGCTTTGGGAAAACCATAACACCCTGTGCGAGTAATTGGTTTTGGCGGGAAACAACTAGGGTGGGAGAAGGTGATGGGTTCAGAATACACCAAATCAGGAAAAATCAGATCAAGTGTTAATTCGCCACATCGTATTGATGAGAAGGAAAAGGAATCAATTAAGGCGGAGATACGTGCGGAGCTACAATAATAGAGGCAAAAACAATTCAATGCCATTCTGAAGCACATGAACTTGCCACTTTTGCCATTTCCCTCGAGTACCCCAGTAGACTCATGTAGTCACCCAGGAGGCACCGAGGACGATCCAGTAGTTGAGAGAGAGGTAATTTTAGTACAATGACGAATTACGTCATATAAAGTTCGTCAAACGAGGTCGTTTGCATGTTTAATTATTTTACTTTTGCATTATTCTAGTCCTATGGATGCAGAGTTATTGAAGAGAGCAAATCTGATGCCTCAACCTTTCCCAGATATTAAGGTAAACTTCACTACGTAATCAGCTTTATTTTCTTATGTTAGGCTTTCATTTGTTATTTCATAACTTTTGTCCTAACTCCTAATCAAATTTGTAGGAAGAGACGCCTTGATAGCTTCTTCACCCCGGGGAAAAAAATGGTGAACAGTTGCAGTTTGTGGGGTATGGTAGTGCACAACCTTTTGACAAGGTCCATTTTAAGTCCAATACTAGCACCCATTACGTCGCAGTTAGGATCGATTCAATAGTTGTTTGGTTTTAGGACTTACCACTACCGGTGCCTAGAGAGGAATATGATTTATTTAAGCTGCGTGACGCGAGCGTTAGATTTTTTGAATGGCCACGTGATCGGTTGAGGTTGGTAGGAGGGGTAAGTAAACACTACTTGTATGTAACTACTTGTATGTAACTAGATTAACATGTGCTTTGTGAAATTACCATGTTCTTTTATGTTACTAGATTACTTTGGAAAATCAGTCCGCTAAAAGGAAGAAGGTGGAGAAGCCAAAATCCAAGGAAGAATGTCCTCCGAACATGGAACAAGGACAAGTGTCGAAGAAGAGTTCGAGAGCTTCTTGTACTCCACTGATAGAAGCCAATGTCCTTAAGTCGCTTTCGAAAGCATGTACTTTTCTTCACAACCGTGTTAGTGAGTTGCCTACGGTTACACATATTCAAGTGAACTTGCCTAAGGCATTGTTCCACTATGATGAGGATGCGATCGCATACATTTCTAGAGAGGATGTGACGGAATTTCTAACCGGTTCCATGCTTAACGTTTCCATCATTCAGACATTCATGAGGTAAATTAACGAGATTATTTCTAAACATATTGTATTTTTGATATTTTCGTGCCAAAACAATGCAACTAGTAATTACTTGCACACATTACTTTATTGAAGGTCACTACAGGATCTCCTAAGTAGTAAACCCGATGGTGAAGCAGCAGTTGGGTGGTTATGCCCCAAGCAGACATCCGTAACCAAATTCTTGCATAACCCTCGTAATGTGATAGATTACATTGAGCGGGGTATTAGAGAATCAATGCGCGCGGGAAACAAGTTCATATTAGCCGCTTGCTTTGAGGAGTAAGTTTAAATATGTCACTCTTAAGTTGTTTGTTAAGTATAGATGTTGACGTATAAAAATTGATGGATTGATATTTGCTTTAATATATATGTAGTTAACATTGGAGCCTTATGGTGATATGTGTTTCCAATAACACAATCTACTACTTTCCTCGGCTCGTATATGGCCACCAAGGAAGTTGCTAGTGGATAACCTATTGAATAGGTACATACTGCTTCCTATATATTGTTTTATATCATCACCTAAGTTATTGAGTTTCTAAGTTCCTAAATTTATGCTTTAATTTTTTTTTTAAGTGTTATGAAGAAGTTGAATTGTCATTCGGTTGCGGGTCCTACGTGGAAATATTCGAAGGTAAAGCCTTGATATATTGATTTATTTAATAAAATTACCTTGAGTTATGGCTATGTATGACTAGTTTAACTTTGTGTCATGTTATTGTGCGCAACAAGACAACGACGTTGATTGTGCCCTATACGTAATGAGGTTTATGCTTGACATAGTCAATAGGTGCACGGAAGCCCAACACATTGAGGAGGTACCTATTTTTACTTTTGTTCCGTTCCATTTTGGATAAAAACCGTCCTAAAACTAAATAGAATGCTAAATTTCTATGATTTCAAACATTAGACACCTAAGACTAGTTATAATTGACATGTTATGATAAAGAAATAGTTCATTAGGTAAGAAATGTTGATTTCGGGCAAAGTAGAAGTCAAACAGGCGATTTTGGGTAAAAGCCGTCCTAAAACATAGTAAAATGCTAATTTGCTATGATTTCAAATATTAGACACCTAAGACTAGCTATAATTGACATGTTATGATAAATAAATAGTTCATTAGGTATGAAATATAGATTTCGGGCAAAGTAGAAGTCAAACATGCGATTTTGGGTGAAAGTCGTCCTAAAACTTAGTATAATGCTAATTTGCTATGATTTCAAACATTAGACACCTAAGACTAGTTATAATTGACATGTTATGATAAATAAATAGTACATTAGTTAAGAAATGTATTAATCGGGCAAAGTAGAAGTCAAACAGGCGATTTTGGGAAAAAGTCGTCCTAAAACTTAGTAAAACCTTCTTTTGATGCGATTACAGACCTTAGACACCCAAGACTAGTTAATATGGGTTTGCTCTAAGGACAACTTAGGTCATTTGAAACAAAATGTAGAAAATGGAAAAGTGAGCAGCCGAGGCAAATGCAGCACCCGAGGCAACTACAGCACCCGAAACAATAGCCTCGGGTTATGCTAGGCAGCTACAAGCAGCCACTATGCAACTGCCCAGGAACCTGCATCAACTGCCAGGCAACAGCCCAGGCAGCCGCAGCAGCAGCTGCATCAGCCATGGGAAGCAGCACGGGGATTAATTTTATGGCGCTGTCATTGGCACCACATGAAATTTTGTGTATTTTTTGCGTACTTGTTAGTGAATAAGCTAAATAAGTCAGATACGCCGATTTTTGTAGAAATCGTACTAAAACATAGTTGGGTGCTCATTTGATGTGATATCATAAATTACATGCCTAAGACTATGTAATATAGGCATGGTATGAGAAAAAAAAGTTCAAACGAAATAAAATGTAAAAAATGGGCAAGTAGAAGTGGAATAGGCAATTTTGGGTAAAAGTCGTCCTAAAACTTAGTAAAATGATCTTTTGCTATGATTTCAAACAATAGACACCTAAGAACATTTAATAATTATTAGTTATGATAAATAAATTGTTTATTAGATAAGAAATGTAAAAAATGGGCAAGTAGAAGTGGAATAGGCAATTTTGGGTGAAAGCCATCCTAACACTTAGTTGATTGATAATTCGCTATGGTTTTCAACATTAGAAAACTAAGAATAGTTAATATTAACATCTTATAAAAAAAATAGTTCATTAGATAAGAAATGTAGAAGTCAGGCAACGTAGAAGTCAAACAGGCGATTTTGGATAAAAGTTGTCCTAAAATTTAGTGGAATGCTAATTTGCTATGGTTTTAAACATTAGACACCTAAGACTAATTATAATTGACATGTTATGATACAGAAATAGTTCATTAGATAAGAAATGTAGAAATCGGGCAAAGTAGAAAACAAATAAGCGATTTTGGATAAAAGTCGTCTTAAAACTTAGTAGAATGCTAATTTGCTATGGTTTCAAACATTAGACACCTAATACTAATTATAATTGACATGTTATGATACAGAAATAGTTCATTTTATAAGAAATGTAGAAATCGGATAAAGTCGAAGTCAAATAGGCGATTTTGGGTAAAAGTCGTCCTAAAACTAAGGAGAATGATAATTTGCTATGATTTAAACATTAGAAATCTAAGACTAGTTATAATTGACTTGTTATGATAAAGGAATAGTTCATTAGGTATGAAATGTAGATTTCGGGCAAAGTAGAAGTCAAACATTCGATTTTGGGTAAAAGCCGTCCTAAAACTTAGTATAATGCTAATTTGCTATGATTTCAAACATTAGACACCTAAGACTAGTTATAATTGACATGTTATGATAAATAAATAGTTCATTAGGTAAGAAATGTATTAATCGGGCAAAGTAGAAGTCAAACAGGCAATTTGGGTAAAAGTCGTCCTAAAACCTTCTTTTGATGCGATTACAGACCTTAGACACCCAAGACTAGTTAATATGGGTTTGCTCTAAGGACAACTTAGGTCATTTGAAACAAAATGAAGAAAATGGAAAAGTGAGCACCCGAGGCAAATGCAGCACCCGAGGCAACTACAGCACCCGAAACAATAGCCTCGGGATATGCTAGGCAGCTACAAGCAGCCACTATGCAACTGCCCAGGCAACTGCATCAACTTCCAGGCAACAGCCTAGGCAGCCGCAGCAGCAGCCTAGGCAGCTACCCAGGCAGCCGCTACAACTACAAGGCATCTGCCCAGGCAGCCGCAGAAGCCACCAGGGAGCTGCCCAGAAAGCTGCAGCAGCAGCCAGGCCGATGCAGAAGCAGCCTAGGCAGCTGCACATGCAGTTGCAGTAGCCACCAGGCAACTATAGCACCCGAGGCAATTGCAGCACCCAAAGCAATAGTCTCGGGTTATGCCAGGCAACTGCGAGCAGCCACCAGGCAGCTGCCTAGGCAGCCGCAGCAGCCACCACGCATTGGCCCTGGAAGCCGCAGCAGCCACCAGGCAGCTGCCCAAGTAGGTGAAGCAGCAGCCACTAGGCTGCTGCCTAGGCAGCTGCTGCAGCAACCCAAGCAGCAGCCCAGGCAGCTGCAGCAGCCGTGCAAGCAACTGAGCAGCTGAATCAGCCATGGGAAGCAGCACGGGGAATAATTTTATGACGTTGTCATTGGCATCTCATGAATATTTGTGTATTTTTTGCGTACTTGTTAGTGAATAAGCTAAATAAGTCAGATACGCCGATTTTTGTAAAAATCGTACTAAAACAAAGTTGGGTGCTCATTTGATGTGATATCATAAATTACATGCCTAAGACTAGGTAATATGGGCATGGTATGAGAAAAAAAAGTTCAAACGAAATAAAATGTAAAAAATGGGCAAGTAGAAGTGGAATAGGCGATTTTGGGTAAAAGTCGTCCTAAAAATTAGTAAAATGATCTTTTGCTATGATTTCAAACAATAGACACCTAAGAACATTTAATAATGATAAGTTATGATAAATAAATAGTTCATTAGATAAGAAATGTAAAAATGGGCAAGTAGAAGTGGAATAGGCAATTTTGGGTGAAAGCCATCCTAACACTTAGTTGATTGATAATTCGCTACGGTTTTCAACATTAGAAAACTAAGACTAGTTAATATTGACATGTTATGATAAAGAAATAGTTCATTAGATAAGAAATGTAGAAATCGGGCAACGTAGAAAACAAATAGGCGATTTTGGATAAAAGTCGTCTTAAAACTTAGTAGAATGCTAATTTGCTATGGTTTTAAAAATTAGACACCTAATACTAATTATAATTGACATGTTATGATACAGAAATAGTTCATTTTATAAGAATGTAGAAATCGGGCAAAGTAGAAGTCAAATAGGCGATTTTGGGTAAAAGTCGTCCTAAAACTTAGGAGAATGCTAATTTGCTATGATTTAAACATTAGACATCTAAGACTAGTTATAATTGACTTGTTGTGATAAATAAATAGTTCATTAGGTTAGAAATGTAGATTTCGGGCAAAGTAGAAATCAAACAGGCGATTTTGGGTAAAAGCCGTCCTAAAACTTAGTAGAATGCTAATTTGCTATGATTTCAAATATTAGACTCCTAAGACTAGCTATAATTGACATGTTATGATAAAGAAATAGTTCATTAGGTATGAAATGTAGATTTCGGGCAAAGTAGAAGTAAAACATGCGATTTTGGGTAAAAGCCGTCCTAAAACTTAGTATAATGCTAATTTGCTATGATTTCAAACATTAGACACCTAAGACTAGTTATAATTGACATGTTATGATATATAAATAGTTCATTAGGTAAGAAATGTATTAATCGGGCAAAGTAGAAGTCAAACAGGCGATTTTGGGTAAAAGCCGTCCTAAAACTTAGTAAAACCTTCTTTTGATGCGATTATAGACCTTAGACACCCAAGACTAGTTAATATGGGTTTGCTCTAAGGACAACTTAGGTCATTTGAAACAAAATGTAGAAAATGGAAAAGTGAGCACCCGAGGCAAATGCAGCACCCGAGGCAACTACAGCACCCGAAACAATAGCCTCGGGTTATGCTAGGCAGCTACAAGCAGCCACTATGCAACTGCCCAGGCAACTGCATCAACTGCCAGGCAACAGCCCAGGCAGCCGCAGCAGCAGCCTAGGCAACTACCTAGGCAGCCGCAACAACTACAAGGCATCTGCCCAGGCAGCCGCATCAGCCACCAGGGAGCTGCCCAGAAAGCTGCTGCAGCAGCCAGGCCGATGCAGAAGCAACCTAGGCAGCTGCACAGGTAGTTGTAGTAGCCACCAGGCAACTACAACACCCGAGGCAATTGCAGCGCCCGAGGCAACTACAGCACCCGAGGCAACAGTCTCGGGTTATTCCACGCAACTGCAAGCAGCCACCAGGCACCTGCCCAGGCAGCCGTAGCAGCCACTAAGCATTTGCCCAGGAAGCCGCAGCAGCCACCATGCATTGGCCCAGGCAGCCGCAGCAGCCACCAGGCAGCTGCCCAAGTAGGTGCGGCAGCAGCCACCAGGCTGCTGCCTAGGCAACTGCTGCAGCAACCCAAGCAGCAGCCCAGGCAACTGCAGCAGCCGTGCAAGAAACCGAGCAGCTGCATCAGCCATGGGAAGCAGCACGGGGATTAATTTTTTGGCGTTGTCATTGGCACCTCATGAAATTTTGTGTATTTTTTGAGTACTTATTAGTGAATAAGCTAAATAAGTCAGATACGCCGATTTTTGTAAAAATCGTACTAAAACATAGTTGGGTGCTCATTTGATGTGATATTATAAATTACATGCCTAAGACTAGGTAATATGGGCATGGTATAAGAAAAAAAGTTCAAACGAAATAAAATGTAAAAAATGGGCAAGTAGAAGTGGAATAGGCGATTTTGGGTAAAAGTCGTCCTAAAACATAGTAAAATGATCTTTTGCTATGATTTCAAACAATAGAAACCTAAAACATTTAATAATGATAAGTTATGATAAATAAATAGTTCATTAGATAAGAAATGTAAAAAATGGGCAAGTAGAAGTGGAATAGGCAATTTTGGGTGAAAGTAATCCTAACACTTTGTTGATTGATAATTTGCTATGGTTTTCAACATTTGAAAACTAAGACTAGTTATTATTGACATTTTATGATAAAGAAATAGTTCATTAGATAAGAAATGTAGAAATCGGGCAACGTAGAAGTCAAACAGGCGATTCTGGATAAAAGTCGTCCTAAAATTTAGTAGAATGCTAATTTGATATGGTTTTAAACACTAGACACCTAAGACTAATTATAATTGACATGTTATGATAAAGAAATAGTTCATTAGATAAGAAATGTATTAATCGGGCAAAGTAGAAAACAAATAGGCTATTTTGGATAAAAGCCGTCTTAAAACTTAACATTAGCCACCTAATACTAATTATAATTGACATGTTATGATACAGAAATAGTTCATTTTATAAGAAATGTAGAAATCGGGCAAAGTAGAAGTCAAATAGGCGATTTTGGGTAAAGTCGTCCTAAAACTTAGGAGAATGCTAATTTGCTATGATTTAAACATTAGACATCTAAGACTAGTTATAATTGAATTGTTATGATAAATAAATAAATAGTTCATTAGGTTAGAAATGTAGATTTCGGGCGAAGTAGATGTCAAACAGGCGATTTTGGGTAAAAGTCGTCCTAAAACTTAGTAGAATGCTAATTTGCTATGATTTCAAATATTAGACACCTAAGACTAGTTAATATGGACATGTTATGATAAATAAATAGTTCACTAGGTAAGAAATGTATAAATCGGGCAAAGTAGAAGTCATATAGGGCTTATTTGGGAGATTTTGGATAAAAACCGTCCTATAAATTAAAAAACCCTCTTTTGATGTGATTTCAAACCTTAGACACCTAATACAATGATGTAATATGAATATTAATATGAATGATGTTTGAAATATTTAACATATACATTTTTATTTAATTATTAGTTTGAATTTTATGTAATATATAAATGATGTTTAATGTTTGGTATTTTTTTTCAAAGGTTTGTAAGATTCAAAGGAAAGGCCCTTAAACAAGGGAAAAATTTGATGAAATTTGCGACATGTGCGCTTGTTTTTTGACATTTGATTGCATCTAGGTAGATTATATAATATATATGTGCTAGCTTAGTTATATAATGAGATTGAGTTTTTTTTTAATATGTTCATTACTTATTTGTAATTAGTACTATATATTATTTATGAGTTTTATATATGTTTTTTATTATTATGCATTTTGTTGTTATTGAATTATTATTCTTAAATTTATAATATTTTAATGTAATTATTATTAATATTATTATTAATTAATAATAATAATTAATAATAATATAAATAATAATAATTTTGAAAATTACATATTAATGCGCATATCAAAACAGGTCCCTAATACTATTATTATTAATTAATATATAAAAAAACCAAATGTCAGGCGGTTTTGGCGCCAAACCGCTTCCCTTTCCCCCCTAATAAGAAGTGGTTCTGAAACACTTGCCATTTAAATGGCTATTGGCAAGCCCCCTAAACCAATGCGGTTCAGAACCGCTTCCCATTAGGGGGTTTGAAGCGCTTGCCATTACGTTTTTTCTACTAGTGTTTCTTTCCTTGTGTTTTTCGTGTTTTCTTCTTGTTTTCCTTTTATTTGGTCCTTTTTTCCCTTTTATTCCTTTCCGTTGTTTGTTCTTGTAGGTACCTAGGATTTGTCTTTGCAAGGGGATCAAGATGGACTATGCGAGGAGGATGTAATCGGCTTAGAGAGGGCTCAGAAAGGGCTTGGAAAGGCCTTGGAGAGGGCATCAAGCCCTGCCAGTTTGTCGCGGGCACAGGTCTTGAAGGCCGCAGGCGCGGGCTCGTATGCACCAAATTGGCCAATTTCGACAAGGAACTCTTCACGGCTGGCCGCAGGCTCCCCGCGAGCGCGGGTAGACTGGAGAGACCGCACCTAGCTAGAGAGACTGCGACCCTCTGATCACCGTTTGGGAGCAGGGGATTCGCCGCGCCGTTGCCGCGGGCACGGAGGCCTTTGCCGCGGGTGTGGGCTAGAGGACCCGTGGGCACGGGTGTTACCCAGATAGCACGCAGAGTTTGTTATGAGTTCCGTACCCATTTCTGCGAGGGCGCTGGGTTTACTAGAGAGGGCGCGAGGATTCTGTTTTCCTTCTTTGCCTATAAATACACTTGTAATTCCTTTGTGAAAACAACTTTTAGATCATTTTCATTAGCTTAGTTTTAGAGAGAGAAGTAAGAGAGAAGTTCTTGGTATTGGATTTGTATTTCAACATTGGATCAATTGTGCTTGGATTTCTTCATTTTCAATCATTAATGTTAGTGAGAATCTCTTCTTCTTGTTCATCTATTTACTTGTTTGTTTTAGTTTCATGTTTGATTGTTTGATTTGCTTGGATTTGAATTGGATATTGTTGTTGATATTGTTTTGTCTTGATTTTGATTTTGAATGATGATCAATGCTATTTCTAGTGATTTTTTCTTGAGTTACACCATGATTAGTGAGTAGATTAGTTGCTAGGGAGAAGGGGAAGCATGCTTGATTAATAATTTGTGCTAGTTGATGATCTTTGATTGATTGAATTGTTGCAATTAAATTGGTTGACATAGTTTTGCATGTGATTAATTAGATTAGGAATGATCAACCTATAAGATTAATCTAGATTGCATTGCGATTCTTAATGACACGAACCATCAATTTGAGAATTGCTTTAAATGATTGAGTTTGATTGTGAATTTCCTTGATTAGCCATTCATAGTGACCCCTAGCTTGGCCTCTAGGAGATAGTTCTTGAACACTCTTGATTGCTACTATTTTTTGTCCTTTGAAATGCTTGAATCAAGCTAATGAACTATCAATTAGCATGATTATTGAACTTTCATGTGGAACCTATATCCCTAGTATTTAGTTTCTTGAATTACTTTATTAGTCTAATTTTGTTACCATAATACCAACCATTTTCTCACTACAATCTTCGAAAGAGCTTGACTTAGGCTATAGTTAATACCGTCTCACTCCTTTAGGTTCAACCCTATACTTGCCTTATACTTGTATTAGGTTGGTTTAGGATATTACAAATTGTGTTTGATTTAGGAATAGACAATTAACGACTCGTTTATTCCTCTATCAAAATGGCGCTATTGTCGGGGAATGATATTGGTGCTTAGCTTTAGTTGTTTATTCTATTTCACTTTAATTGAAAAAATACAAAAAGATTTTTTTTCTTAAGGCTACATTTGTAGCGATGCTACTAATATTTTTATTGAGTTTTGCATGCATAGAGATCGTGATCGATCCATTGTGCCTTTTGATCCGGAAATCGAAAGGACTCTCTCAAGGAGAAGAATTGCTAGTCGATCCTTGGAGTTTAGTTCCTCAAGCGAAGAAGGATTTGAAGAAGAACTAGGCATGGGAGAACAACCAAGAGTTGCTTTGAAAGAATTGGGAATTCCCGGTGCTTACAAGTTTGAGAGTGGAATTGCTTTACCTAGAACACCATCAAATGATTTTGAAACTAGGCCGGCTATGATCGCTTTGATCGAGAGGAGACAATATAGCGGAGCTAAGAATGAGAGTCCGTTAAACCATCTCAAGGAGTTCGACAAGTATCGCAACACTATCAAAGTGAACGGAGTTTCTCAAGAGTTAATCCGGCTAAAGTTGTTTCCCTTTTCTCTCATAGGCCGAGCCTTGGAGTGGTTGGATAAGGAGGTAAAACCAAACTCCCTACGAACATGGGACGAAGTCACCAAGGAATTCTTGTCCCGATTCTACCCACAAAAGAAAACGGCGGAGGTTAGAGCTTTGATTCAAGGGTTGAAGCAAAGACCTAATGAAGGCCTTTACGAAGCATGGGAGAGGTATAAAGAGTACCAAAGGGAGTGTCCCCACCACGGAATTCCAACCTATCAAGTCATTCAAATTTTCTATGGTGGCCTAAGTCCTCAAGGAAAATCATGCCTTGATGGGGGAGCCGGAGGTCCCATAATGAATAGGACGGAAGAAGAAGTGGTGGACATTATTGAGGACGTGGTTAAGTACAAAGATTGGAAAGATGGTGAGAGGGATTCAACTAGCAAGAGTGGCTCTTCAGTGTACTCTATAGACCATCTAAATGCGATCAACAACTTATCCTCACAAATGACAAACATGGGGAAAGAAATGACCGCAATCAAAGCCAAGTTGGAAATCTCCTCTTCTTTTCAAGCTTCGAATCTTCCCTCCCAATTTAAGGGGAGAGGTACTCTTTCGAACTCTAAACCCCTCCCTCATCAAATAATATGCCTAGTGGTTGCTTGTTTTGTGATACATGTGGATCTTATGATAATGACTCTTGTAATTGCCCTCATGCTTCTCTGGAATGTGGTGATGATTTTGATAATATTGAGAGTGAGCATGTGAATTATGTGTCAAATAATAATGTGCAAAGGTTTGATAATCAAAGAGGTCAATGGAATAGGAATTACAACAACATAGGTAATTTTGACAACTATAACCAAGGTGGGGGTTATAGGAACCAAGGGAACCAAGGTTCTCGTGGTAACTATAACAATCAATGTTATAGTAGTCAAAATCAAAACCAAAGTTATGGAAATCATATCCAAGGTAGTGGAAACGATAATCAAGGTTATGGTAAAAATCAAAATAGGGGTAATTGGAACAATCAAGGTAGGGGCAATTTTCAAAATAATTCTCAAAGAGGTCCCCCACTTAGATTTATTCCAAAGACTCAAGGTGAAAATTCCTATTCACAACCTTCTTCTTCTAGGAACAATTTGGAGGAAATAATTGAAAATCAAACCAAGTTATTGAACACATACATGGCCGTTAGTGATAAGAAGTTCAATGAGATGATGACCCACAACAAAATGCTCGAAAACCAAATTTCTCAACTTGCTAATGCTTTGATAGACCAAGCAATCCCTTCTTCTTTACCTTCCCAAGGCATTGGTCCCAAGAAACCCGTGAATGCTATTGTTACAAGGAGTGGTAAGGTTCTTGAGGAGAGATTGCCTAGGAGGAGTGAAGACAAGGAGGTCCCCAAGGAAGCTTTGGTTGAGAATGAGAGAGATAGAGCATCTTTAGATGAGGTTGTTGTTGAGACACCAAGAGAGGTGAGAGTATAGAAAGAGATTGTGAAACCCAAGCTCACTTATTCCCAAAAATTAATGAGACACAAATTGGATGAGCAATTTGGGAGATTTATTGATATGCTCAAACAATTTCATCTTTCTCTACCTTTCACCAATGTGATCAACCAACTGCCTAATTATGCAAAATTCCTCAGAGACATTTTGAGTGGGAAAAGGACTTGTGATGTTGTGGAGACTATCAACTTGACTAAAAATTGTAGTGCGATCATCATGAACAAAATGCCACCCAAGTGAAAGACCCCGGAAACTTCTCCATCCCTTGTGCTATTAACAAGATGCAAATTGACAGTGCCTTATGTTACTTAGGAGATAATGTAAGCCTAATGCCATATTCGGTTTATAAAATACTTGATCTAAGGGAACTCTTACCTTCTAACATTACCTTGCAACTAGCCAATAGGTTAATCAAGTTTCCAAAAGGTAAAGTGGAAGATGTTCCATTGAGGGTTGGGAAGTTTGTGTTCCCGGTGGATTTAGTTGTTCTAGAAATGGATGAAGATGCTACCATTCCAATTATTCTAGGTAGACCCTTTCTTGCTACCTCGGGTGCTATGATAGATGTCAAGTGTGCAAAGATTTCCCTTAAGGTAGGAGATGAGCTCATAGAATTCGATTTGAATTAAAGCATGAAATATCCAAGTTCTTCTCTTGAAAATTGTATGATGATTGACTTTCTTGATCATGTTGTGTCTTCCATGCATGAGCACTTTCTTACCTCTAACGATGCTCTTGAGAATGTTTTGTTGAACAATGACAAGCTTGGTGCACCATACAAGGAGATGGAATTGTATGAGGAATTGCTTAATGGAAGCATGGAGGAAGTGGATGAACAATTGTGCTTGAAGATCTCAAGCCATGAAGCTTTGCAAGCGACCGCAACAAAAGAAGGTAAAGGTGTGCCTATGGTAGAGTTCAAACCTCTACCATCACACCTTAGGTATGAATTCTTAGGCCCAAATTCCACTTATCCCGTAATTGTTAGTGAATCCTTGAGCGAGAGCCAAGCTCCAGCGTTATGTTATGTCTTGAGAAAGCACCAAGGTTCTTTGGGCTATACTATCGATGATCTTAAAGGTATAGCCCTACTTTGTGTACACACCACATAACGCTTGAGGAAGGCACCCTTCCTTCTATTGAACGACAAAGAAAGCTACACCCTCAAATGGGAGAGGTGGTGAAAAAAGAGATCACCAAGCTCTTGGATGCGGGAATCATATTCCCCACCTCAAGCTCTAGGTGGGTCTCTCCCGTTCATGTCGTTCCTAAGAAGGGGGGTATGACCATAGTCAAGAATGAGAGAGGTGAGCTCATTCCAAATAGGACGTTCACCCAGTTGGAGGATGTGTATAGACTATAGACGTCTAAATACATCCTTCAAAAAGGATCACTTTCCCCTTCCATTCATTGATCAAATGTTAGAGGGACTAACAAGGCACAATTTCTATTGCTTCCTTGATGGCTATTTGGGTTTTTTCCAAATTCCAATCCACCCTGAAGATCAAGAGAAGACAACATTTATAGGCCCCTAGCCCTTTGGCCTTTGTAATCCCCCCGCAACTTTTTAAAGGTGCATGACGAGAATTTTTTGAGACATGTTGGAGGAAGAAATGGAGGTATTTATGGATGACTTCTCCGTAGGTGGGGTTTCATTTGAAGAGTGCCTTGTGAATCTTGAGAAACGTTTGGCACGGTGTGTAAAGGTTGATCTTGTCTTGAATTGGGAGAAGTGCCATTTCATAGTGAAGGAAGGAATAGTGCTTGAACATAAGATCTCTCATAAAGTAATAGAGGTAGATAAGGCCAAGATCGAGGTTATTAAGAAACTTCCGCCTCCGATGAATGTCAAGGGAGTGAGATAATTTTTGGGACATGCGAGTTTCTTCTTCAAAAATATGTTGAGTTTTTTTTTTATGCTAAATGCTTGGAAGCATTTAATAGATTAAAGAAGGCCCAAATCTCTACCCCCATTGTTCAAGCCCCAAGATGGGATTTTCCCTTTGAATTGATGTGTGATGCTAGTTATTGGGTAATTGGAGGTGTTTTGGGACAACGTGTGGACAAGAAGCTTTATGTGATTCATTATATGTCCGAGACACTAAATTGGGCCCAAAAGAATTACACAACAACGGAAAAAGAATTCTTGGCCATTGTTCACTCTTTTGAGAAATTCCAGTGTTATTTGTTGGGTTCCAAGACCATTGTCGTCACGTATCATGCGGCTCTCAAATATCTCTTTTCCAAGAAAGAGTCCAAGACAAGGTTGATTCGTTGGGTGCTTGAATTATAAACTTTTGAAATAGAGATTAGGGATAAGAAAGGTGCAGAAAATGTTGTGGCGGACCATCTTTCTCGCCTTGAGGGTGATCAAATTAATGATGATGGTTTACCAATTGAAGATAAAATGCTTGATGATGTCTTGTAAGCCATTAAGGTTAAGGAGTTCCCATGGTATGCCGACTTGGTGAACTTTTTAGCATGTGGGTAGTTTCCACCTCTTTCTCCAAGAACCAAAGGAAGAAGCTCAAGTGGGAGGCAAGACATTATTTGTGGGATGATCACATCTTGTATAAACAAGAGGTTAATTCCTTGCTTCGGCGTTGTGTTTCGAATGAAGAGGTGCCAAGTGTTCTAAAGATGTTCCATTCGGATCCTAGTGGTGGTCATATGGGCATTTCCAAAACCGCCACTAAGGTTCTACAATGTGGTTTGTGGTGGCCACATCTGTTCAAGGATTCATGGGGCTTTGTATAGTCATGAGACCGATGTCAAAGAGTTGGGAATATCTCTAAGAGGAATGAGATGCCTCAACAGCCTATTCTTGAGTTACAGGTGTTTGATGTATGGGGGATTGACTTTATGGGACCATTCCCATCTTCATATGGAACTCAATTCATACTTGTGGCTGTGGACTATGTTTCTAAATGTGTTTAGGCCATTGCTTCCCCAACTAATGAACACAAAGTAGTGTTGAAGTTGTTTAACAAAATCATCTTCCCAAGGTTTGGCATGCCTAAGGTTGTGATAAGCGATAGTGGTTCTCATTTTGGTCACAACGCCTTCCAAAAGATGTTAAGGAAACATGGAGTTCATTAACGGTTCGACCTTGCATATTATCCTCAAACGAGTGGCCAAGTCGAGGTTTCCAATTGTCAAATAAAGCTTATTCTTAAGAAGACGGTTGCAAGGAATAGAAACGATTGGTCGGACAAGTTAGATGATGCTCTCGGGCCTATAGGACGGCTTTCAAGACACCTATTGGCACCACTTTATATCGCCTTGTCTATGGCAAATCTTGTCATCCCCCGGTGGAGCTTGAACACCGTGCTTGTGGGAAATTAAGAAGATAAACTTTGATTTAGAAAGTGCGGGGGAGAAAAGGTGGTTGGATCTTCATGAGCTAGAGGAGCTTAGACTTGATTCTTATGAAAGCGCTAGCACCTACAAAGCTCGTTTTAAGGAAGCTAATGATAAGCTTATTGAGAAAAAGGAGTTTTGTGTGGGTGATAAATTCCTCCTCTACAATTCAAGAATGAAGTTATTTCCCGGAAGCACATGTCAAGATGGAGTGGCCCTTAATTGGTGAAAGATGTTTTTGCTCATGGTACCGTGGAGATTTCTCCTTTGGATTCCTCATCTTCTTTCAAGGTAAACGGTCATCGGCTAAAGAGATATTTTAATGGAGTGTTTGTTAGTCTTATTCATAAAATGATTCTTTTCAAGCCACCTTGAGTGTGGTGGTAAACGACGAGCTAACGACGTTAAACAAAAGCGCTTACGGGAGGAAACTCGAATTCTCACCTCTACTCTCTTTTCCTTCCATTCTTTTATTTTTCTTTGTTGATTTTCGCTCTTAACTTTACTTGTGTTTTTTGGATTATTTTGTAAGTTGCCTTCATTCATCATCTATGAAGTTAATGTGTTTAATGAGGTTGGAAAAAGGAGGTATTATATTGCAGGGGAGAGGGCACCCCGCGAGCTTGGAGAGGCCTCGGGTGCCCTTGCTTTCAAAATGGAGGAAATCGGATCAGTAGCTCTCCGTAGTCTCTCCGCGGGCTCCCTGCGGGCGCTGGTGCCTTAGAGAGGGAGCGGGGAGAATCAGAGAGGGCGCGACCTATTTTCACCAAATTGGATTAGGAACTCTATGCGGTTGCCCCGCGGGCTTGACAATCCTAGACAGGGTGCGGAGAAATTCGGAGAGGGGGCGACCTCTTTTTAGGTAAAAAAATACAAATTTTTCCAAAACTTACCCGCGGTTGCCCCGCGGTCTTTCCGCGAGCGCATGCTGATCCACGCGGGCGCGGAGATGTCGATAGAGGGCGCGGGAACCTAGGTTTTTCAATAACCGGTTTCCCCTCTCTCTCTCCTCTCTTATTTTCCATTTCACTCTTATCTTTTCCCCATTCTCCCTCTTCCTCATCTGAAACCGTAACCCCCAAATCATCTCTTTCACACATATTTACTCACATTCACCCTTGTTTTCACTTAAATTTCCATCCCAACTTCCTTCATACCCTATTTTCATCAAGCTTACTCTCTGTTCTCGTGGTCTTTTTCAGGAATTTTGAGTCATAAACGGTTTTTTGAGCTTACTTTGAGTCTTCAATCTTGGTATACTTCTAACCTATGTTTTATTTTTGTCAATTTCAATGGATTATTATGCATTGGTTTTGATTTGCCTTGATTAAGCATGATTATGATGTTTTTGGTAGGTTGTATGGTGGCTTTGGAATTATTTTGGGTGATTTGTGCTTATTTTTGTGGTAGATTGATAATGTTGTTGGTTGTTATTGGATTTTTAGTTTTTTGTTGCTTGTAACAGGTACTTTGTAGTTTGTGGTGGTTTTGGGTGGTCTTGTGAAGGGTGGTTTGATCAATTTGGTGGTAGTATTGATTTTGGGTGTTTTTTGTGATTTCTTGTGTTGGTTGAGCTTGAGACTATGGATTTTTTGAGGAAAGTTAAAAGTAGAAAGAAAAGTTCAAACCAATCCCCAGGTCAATCCTCTCGTAGCCAACCTTCAACCACTGAACCCCCTCAACACCAAACTACTCAAGCTGATGCCTCACCTCCTCCTTTCCCTGCTCTAAAATTTCATAACCGGTCCAAACATACCCCTATCTATAACAGAATGAAATCCCGGAAATCTAGACCGACCCGCAACTATTTTCCATATGATATGGTCAAATTTGGTGTTGATGCCGATCTTAACATCTTGCTCCATAATCTTGGTTTGGATGAGTTTTTAAAGTCATCCTCCCGAACTTATTTGGAACCGTGCATTGAGTTTTTCTCCACCTTTGTGCTTAATATGACGGGGGATACCGACTATATCATCTCTTTTCAACTTTTCAATTCGAAGCATACCATGAACCTTGCAGAATTCAACAAAGCCCTTGGCTTCAACCCCAATACCGACATCTATGAGCCCTTGATTGCCCTTCTCAAGTCTGATTACAATGAGGTTGCATGGTGCAGAGCCATAGCTAAAGAGAAGGTGTTTAACTCTAAGGAATCACTTGCTAGCGAGATCATTCACCCGGATCTTCGAATTCTCCATCGGATTCTTGGCTATACAATGTTTAATAAGCAAGATCTTGGGAAGCTTTCGAGGGAGGAGATCTTGGTGCTTTAGATGTCTACAAGGTCGGATTTGGGGCCGAGGATGAATTTTGGGTATATTTTCATGAATTGTTGTTAAGTAATCATCAATGGGAAGAAGACGGGTGACATTTATTGTGGTGGTATGATTACTAGATTGGTGCATTATTTCAAGCAAGAACGTTTCTTGAGGTCTTGCACTCCGGTTGGAGGAAGTGAAGACATGTATTTGGATTTGAAGCAGCTTAACACTTTGCGCTTCATTACTGAAACTAAGGGAAACGGTGTTTATTCTTGGCTAGTGCGTAATGTGCACCATTGTTTTCTCCCAAACCCGACTGCCACATCAATTACTCGAGAGGCTAGGATTGTTTGGAGGATTCCCACGGACGTTGGGAGAGTTAAGAATGTTGTGGAGGAGGATGATAATGATGAGGATGATGATGATGATGATGGTGAAGACGGAGAAGGAGAAGGTGGTTATGAAGAAGAAGAAGAAGCAGAACAAGAACAAGAACAACAACATCAACAATTTCAACATGAACAACAAAAACCACAGCAAAGAAAAAGTAGAAGACAACAACATCAACAACAAGACTACCGAGGAGATACCTATCTCCATGAGATGGAGGCTATGCATGAGCATATGGAGCGCATGCAATTGAGCATGCAAGGTATGTATTCAAACAATCAAACTTTGTCTTTTCAAACTATCACCCTATATGACGCTAGTGTGCGTAGGGGGGAGGTCACTCCTCCGGTTAACTACCCATATGTGCCGCCCCAACAAGGGTCGGTGCCATCTTGGCATGGTTACAACCTTCCCACGTAACACTATTGGTCGGGGTTACAAACCTTGATGAGCTAAGGCGTGACTTCCCAGATGAGTCCGGTCATTATGACTACCGGGTCTCGGGGGGAGTTATTATCGGGGTGACCCCGACTACTACTATGTTCACCCCACTTACCCCGAGCTTTGTATGCAACCCAAGCCATTTGACCAATTGTCCACATCCCAACTTCACCTTTTTAAGGGTCGCTATGGTTTCCCTCCCGGTTTTACCGGAGGTTGGGATGTGGGTGATGGTGGTGCCGGCCCTAGTGGCCAATAGTTTCCCCCTTTGTTGTTTGTTTCAATTTTTGTTTCCTCCCTTTTAGCTTTGCATGTTTTTGAGCATCGCGGTCAATGCCCTTATTTTGTGCGGGGGAGGGGACCAAAAAGGATGTTTTGGATAGGTTTTGGGGGAGGCACCTTGGACTCATGGGGATGTGTTTGAAAGGGCTTTGATGGATTTCTCTTGCTTCGCTCTTAGTAGTCTCGTTGGTATGCTGTTTGTTTTGTTGTCTTGGTATTGATGATGATGTTTTGTGGTTACTTTTATTGATGATGATGATGATGATGATGGTTTCTCTAGGTCTTTGTACATAGTATTCGCGTAAGCTTTCTTTTGTTTGCCTTTGTTTGGAAGTTACTAACAATTTCATTTTGTATATAGTCCTTTTCTTTTTTTTTTCTCCCCTTGCTCGTAGCTTACGCTTTGGTCTTTGAAGCTTCTTGGAGGAGGTCGTTCTTGCTCCTTGGTTATTGCAGCATAGCTTGGACGCTTGGTGAGGCCTTTCTTGTTTTATCTCTTTAATTTTATTCCTTTATTTTTTTTTGTTTTCTTAGATTAGGATTAGTTTTAGGAGAGTTGAACGGTTCGAGGATGTATGATTATAACACCTAATGTGTTTGGGGTCTTTGGGGATGTGGCCATTTGACCGCTTGTATGTCGATTGGGAAATACGTGTTATGATTGCATCTTTGTCCTTTTCTTTGTTCTCTTACTTTTCCTTTATCTTTGTTTTCCATATTTTCTTTTCTTTTCTTTTCTTTTCTTTTTGTTTTTTGTTTTGTACATAGCTTTTTGAGGCTTTATTTTTCACTCTTCCTATTTTGACTTGGACTTGTAAACAATGGACTCTTGCTTTTGAATAATAATCTTACTAGGTGGTCATCGTATGCACGGTTTGAGAATACGTTTGGTTGATTCTAGGATAAAGCATGCTAAGGTAGTTGTCTAGAACTAAGGGGATCATGAAACCGGATTCTACTCGTTTGTGGCATGTTGGTAGTTGCTCCTTATCTTCGATTTGACAACCTTAGTGAGTTTTTGCTACAACCATGTGAGATTCATACTTTTTCAAGCTTTCAACATATTCTTGTATGAGCGGCGTGGATCCTTGACTTTTGCAAACTAATCTAGAATCTTAACTATGATTTTTAAGACCGAGACCGAACCACCTAGGGAGGACAAAGGCATCTTTTCGGGGATGTATTTTTCCTTTTTCTAGGATAATGTCCTTTTTACTTTTGGTTTTTGGGATACATTTGCCTACTTGCTAGCCCTTTGAGCTTTTTTCCCTTCTTTTCAAGCCACATCTTTAGATCTTGAGCCTTTTGTTTCATTTTCGTTTTCATCTTTGGGTTTTTGTGAAGTAAATGATCATATTTTGGAGATTGTGGTATATAAGTTTGGTTATTAGTTCAAAATGAAAGCAAGATCGTGTTTTGTGTATATGTTGTGAATAATGGAAAGTGAATAAATGAAAAAGACGTCCAAAGTAAAAAAGGCAAGGACAATGCAAGTGCAAAGTTGAAAAAGCCGTCCAAAGTTAAAAGAGCCGATGACAAAGCACTAATAAAGAAAAATGAAAAAAAAAGTGAAAAATGCAAAAAAAATTTAATGTGAGTATTCTTCCTTTTTGAGCATTGAGGACAATGCTCCATTTAAGCTTGGGGGGAAGCGTTCTCACGCTTTTTGTGTATATGTTTGTGATCTTATCTTTGAATAAGCTTGGGGGTGTTGGTATTTTTGTTTAGTGATTAATTGGTTATAGTGTATAGAAATGTGCAATCTTTGCTTCACAATTTAGGTTAACCACCAAATTTTAAATTTAGCCTACCCTAACCCTTTTTTCCTTACGTTAAAACCTTTGGGAAGGCCTTTTGACCTAGGGCTTGAGTAATTCATCGGTGGAGGGAATCATGGGTTATAGCCTAAGGAAAGGGGATGCGAAGTGAAGATGTCGAGTAGAAAAAAATTTGATCTTTTTCCGGTTCCTTTGTGGAATCTATGTGACGCTCACTAAGGGGAGATATGAGATTAGTAGGGGGGACGCGGTGAGATCGTTTGGGATGAAAATGGAGTGTGACAACTAGTTCCTATGCTTAGCATATTTATGTTTCAATCAACCTTAGGTATCTTATAACGTGCATACCATGATTTACTTTCGAAAGGTTGTTATTCATTTGAAATATAGTCACATGGTAAAGTCCATTTCACAAAGATTTTTTTGAAATCATTTTTGTTTTTCAAAATTTGCTCTTTATTCTTGTATTTTGCCTCATTTTTGCTTCATTTGTTTTGTTTAGTAAGACTTATAGGTTATCTTTAGGAAACCTTTACGAAAGCATCACTCGTCTTCTAGAGCGATCTAGGGTTTAAATGGCTTGTCTTTTGTTGCTAAAATTGACCGTGATTCCTACGAAAGTGAGTTAGTGTATATTCTCACTTCTTTCTTTTTCTTTTCTTATTTTGATTAAGCCCTTCTTTTTCCATTTTAGCCCTTGTTTTGCTCGGGACGAGCAAAAGTGTAGCTTGGGGGAATTTGGTGAGTGTCATTTATGGCACTCATAGGGTAGTCTCTTAGGATGTTTTCATCTCCTTTTCATGCTTTCTTATCTTATTTTTTGTCCTTTTCCTTGAGTTCCTTTCTTTCTTTCTTTCATTGTGTTTTTTTTTTTTTTTTGTGTTTTCTTCGTGTTTTCCTTTTATTTGGTCCTTTTTCCCTATTATTCCTTTCCGTTGTTTGTTCTTGTAGGTACTTAGGATTTGTCTTTGCAAGGGGATCAAGATGGGCTATATTGAGTAAGCAAGGAGGAAGTAATCGGCTTGGAAAGGGCTCAGAGAGGGCTTGGAGAGGGCTTAGAGAGGGCATCAAGCCCTGCCAGTTTGCCGCGGGCTCGTACGCACCAAATTGGCCAATTTCGACCAGGAACTCTCCGCGATCTGGCCGCGAGCTTTCCGCGGGTGCGGGTAGACTAGAAAGACCGCTCAAGACTAGAGAGACTGCGACCCTCTGATCACCCTTTGGGAGCAGGGGATTCGCTGAGCCCTTGGCGCGGGCGAAGAGGCCTTTGCCGCGGGCGCGGGCTAAAAGACCTGTAGATGCGGATGTTGCCTTGATAGCCCGCAGAGTTTGTTATGGGTTCCGTACCCATTTCCCCGAGGGCGCGGGGTTTACAAGAGAGGGTGCGGGGATTCTGTTTTCCTTCTTTGCTTGTAAATACACTTGTAATTCCTTTTTGAAAACAACTTTTAGATAATTTTCATTAGCTTAGTTTTAGAGAGAAAAGTTAGAGAGAAGTTCTTGGTATTGGATTTGTATTTCAACATTGGATCAGTTGTGCTTGGATTTCTTCATTTTCAATCATTAATGTTAGAGAGAATTTCTTCTTCTAGTTCATCTCTTTACTTGTTTGTTTTAGTTTCATGTTTGATTGTTTAATTTGCTTGGATTAGAATTGGATATTGTTGTTGATATAGTTTTGTCTTGATTTTGATTAAGAATTATGATCAATGCTTTTTCTAGTGATTTGTTCTTGAGTTACACCATGATTAGTGAGTAGATTTGTTGCCAAGGAGAAGGGGAAGCATGCTTGATTGATAATTTGTGCTAGTTGATGATCTTTGATTGATTGAATTGTTGCAATTAAATTGGTTGACATAGTTTTGCATGTGATTAATTAGATTAGGAATGATTAACCTATAAGATTAATCTAGATTGTATTGCAATTCTTAATGACATGAACCATCAATTTGAGAATTCCTTTAATTGATTGAGTTTAATTTTGGATTTCCTTAATTAGCCATTCATAGTGACCCCTAGCTTGGCCTCTAGGAGATAGTTCTTGAACTCTCTTGATTGCTACTATTTTTTGCCCTTTAAAATGCTTGAATCAAGCTAATGAACTATCAATTAGCATGATTATTGAACTTTCATGTGGAACCTATATCCCTAGTATTTAGTTTCTTGAATTACTTGATTAGTCTAATTTTGTTACCATAATACCAACCATTTTCTCACTACAATCTTCAAAATAGCTTAACTTAGGCTATAGTTAATACCGACTCACTCCTTTAGGTTCAACCCTATACTTGTCTTATACTTGTATTAGGTTGGTTTAGGATATTTTAAATTGTGTTTGATTTAGGAATTGACAATTAACGACTCGTTTATTCCTCTATCACAGAGCACGAGGAAAATTCTGCCTGCGGCCAAAGCCCGTGCCCGCGCAGTGCCTGCATCCTGCCTGCGGTGAGTTCCTACTCAAATCTGCTGCTTTTGAGGTGCAGCTACCCGCGCCCGCGACCATCCCGTGGCTGCTTGCTGGGCAGCTGGGTAATGCGTCCTTGGTGCGTGGCTGCTTTGTGGATGCTTCTTTGATGATGTGCATGGCTACTCGGGCTGCTTTTTGGTGCTTGCGAAGTACGCTTGGTTGCTTGACATGAATGCTTATCTTCTCGAACTCGGTCCATTGAATTCCTTGAATGCATTTAAGCACCCTCCTTGATAGTTAAAGCTGGAAACTCGACACACCTACAAAACAAGACAAATAAACGGAGATGCGAGAGAGATAGCCGAGAAATGAATAAAATAATAAGAAAACCATTAAAAGCACGCATTTCTTTAAACTTACACGCAAATCAAGCATTATTCCCTAAAAACACAAAATAAACAACTAAAAATGAGCATAAAAATATGAAGAAAACCTAGTCTAAGAGTGCCATAAATGGCGCGCATCGAAAATGAAGCAACTCTTCTAGTGGGCAAAATACTAATCATATCATTTTCGAAATTCAACCTAAAATGGAAGAAAAGTGTAGGTCGTAATTAATGTGACTTTTTTGTCTAAAATGTGAGAAAACTTTTGTATATGTAATCTAGTTCTCTCCCTTTTTTAATGTTTGTCATCATTATCATACTTTGTTAATCGAAAGTGAAGTTGTAGTTTTAAAAAGAGTATTTATCATGAATTGTTTAATCAAATAGGAAGTAGTGTTCTTCCTTTTTTCATTTAAACAGGTATCGTAGTTTCTCATATTTTAAACCCCAGGATTTGTGTTTCCAACTTCTGGGATTTTGCACATATTTATCATGAATTGTTTAATCAAGTAGGAAGTAGTGTTCTTCCTTTTGTCATTTAAAGTTATTAAGATGATTAATAATAAGCTTTACAAGACATTGATTTTTTTAACATAATTAGCGAGCTTAAATTTGTAAATAGAGGGAATAGAGGGATGTCTTGGATTTTTGATCCCCCAAAGAGAATGAACAAAAAAGACGGATTTGCATAAAAAGGAAGGGAAATCCAACTTTCCCGTTGAAGATTAATAACAAAAAGGTTTAGACATGTTTTCGAAAAGCAAGGATTATCGGCTTAATAGTTGAATCATCGTGATGACTTGGCAGTGAGGTATTAAAAGGAATGGTGTCTTTCGAACAAGTGTATTATTCTGATAGTGGGTTCAGAATTATTAGAAAGCTTATATATTCAGGAAGGTCAAGTGATCGGAATGCCTAGGTGGAGGCCGCTTCCGATTAGTAATATTAATGTATCATTAATATTTCAGCTTAATCTTGATTAAACCCTTCGGATCACACCCAAGCAATGAACGAACCGACACGATGAATTAATTCCGAAGAATTAATGAATCGTCCGAGCAATAAATATTTGGACAGCAGAAATTCGAGCATGGAGCGTCGAAACCGAGCGACAGAGAATCTCAAATATCGAGCAAAAATTTAGGATTTCATGAGATGGGAAAATACTTCAAGTAACAAGTAAAACCATAGCCACGCGAAAGGCTAGGAAAACGCGCCAAATAGGAGCGTGCCATGTGGCAGCATACATGGCAAAATGCCATGTGGTAGCACACGTGGCAGCCGCCACTTTGGCATGCCACGTGACCGCGCCACGTTAGCAGCGTGCCACGGTGGCAGCGCATGTGGCAACGGTCGTGGACCCGGGTGATGGGTCATGGAAACGGGCTAAAAGAAAGTGGCCCAACCGAACCTAACTTGGGGCTTAAGTGGGTGACACATGGTTAGTTCACAATGTTTGTGAAATGCCTTGGGGACCAAGTGAGAAAGTGGTCCTCACCTAACCATGTGACACTTGTTACTTGTGCCTTGGTTTATTTAAATAATGGTTGAATTCATCAATCTTTCCATGTGGGATTTTTTTGTGAAATAAATCTCACATTGAAAGATGAGTGGAGTTCACAAGCTATCCTTCCTTATAAATAGCCAAAGCATGGCTTGCGATTTCTTTGCTTGAGTAGGAGTTCAATAGGGCATTGCCTTTGCAAAAACTCTTAAATATAATACTCGGGTTTTTGTCGGGTCTCGCTAACCTCGAGGTAGTGAACCTAAAAGTCAGAAGTCGGTTTGCTGGTAAATTTCCGTTGGAGGTTCTCGTGCTTTCGGGGCTAAGCTTTCAATTAAGAGCCCATTCGGTCAGGCAAAGCATGCATCAAAGGTATATTTCCTATTTTCCGCTTTGTGATTAATTTATGCTTTAGTGATATTAACTATTGCGAGCATGATCCTTGGCTCGGGTTTATTTCCGCGGTGAGTTGGACTCATCAAACCCCAACCGCTGTATCAGAGCCCCGCTCGTTTATTTTTAATTATCTTATTTTTCAAGGTATTTTTTATGGCTTAGTTTTTCTGGTTATAAGTTGCTAATTAGATTAGTAGCTCGTTTTAACCATTTTAAACTTGTATTTGAGCTAACTTAAGCTCCCGAACCCAGATTTCGACCCAATAATAGTGAATTTTGGGTGGAAAAACATTTTTCGAGGGGTTTTTTGTTTTTACGAAAAATTTTAAGTCTTTCTAACTTTGAAAATTAATTGCATATTTATGGTGGTTATGTAATTGGTTCAATACATATTTTATATGCAATTTTAAACCTCTTTAGGCATGATTACTTGGTGATAATTTGTGTTTGAAAGCTTGGTTTTATTTTTAACATAATTGCAAATTGATTGCATTAAGTGTGAAATTTTTGTTTTTGAGGCTTCCAAAGTGCTAAAGATTCAAACATTCACTAGGTTAAATTATTGAAACTTTAAAAGCTACAAAATTTCATAAATTTTATGTTGAACTTTGTTCTTTTAATCATTTTTAGTTGATTGGAAACATGAAGTTTCAAACTTTGTGACAGAAATTTGGTTATCTTCACATTGGAAGATATAATTTTCGAGGATTCACAAATGTTAGTAGTTGGATATTTCATTTGAACATTAAAGTTCATATTTTTCCAACTCCCTCTTACTTTTTCAAAATCTCAAGATTAATTTAAATTGATTAAATTAATAATGAGAAATTGCCTTATTTAATTGTTGCATCAAGTTAAACCAATTTAATGAAAGAATAGTTCTAGGAAATTATTTTGGTTAAATGCACTTTAATGAATATTATTTAAGTTAGACTTGTTATTATTTTCATGTTTCCTCAATAAATTAATTCTTAAATTAATTTAGAATTGATTAATAATCTCACACAATATCGGGAATTTTTTATGAGGAATGAGCACACAAATCGAGGCCTAAGAGCACACATGGGGCTGCCGAGGTTGCAAGGCGCCTCGATGGTGTGTGAGTGTTGTTGTGCGTGCGATGTGTACAACAGAGGTAATGTGTCGCTTGGTGCGTGTAGGCGTGGTATGCGAAGGGCGTGTGAGCCCGACATAGCAGCATGAGCCCGACATAGCAGCAAGTGCGTGCGAGCAGCAGCTTGCACCCCTGACGAGGCTTGGTGCCTAGCAAACCAAGCCTCATTGCTTGGTGTTAGGCACACACACAAAATCATTGGGGTATGTTTTGCATTTTAAGCTGTTTTAATTATTTTAATTAATTTTTTTTATTTTAATTAAAAATTTTGGAGGCTAGGCCTCGGTTTTTGAGCGACATTGGCAAAATTTATTTTGAAAAATTTTGGGTTCTACCGGCTTAAATAATTTTATTAATTAATGTAATACCCCGTATTTTTATGTATTTTTATAAAGTATTTAAGTATTAATAAAATATATTGTCACGAACTCAATTATTTTAATTAAATATTTTAAAGGGTTAAAGTATTTTAAATATAAGGTTTTATGAAAGTAAAATATGTTTTGGGCCAAACGTTTATTAATTATTGGGCAATGTAAATTATTCCTACATATTCTTATTGGAATAACCCATTCAAAAACCCATAACTTAAGCCCTATCCCATAACTTAAGCCCATATTTTTATAAGCCCAAATTTAACCCTACACTCTCTACTCTATAAATACCCCATGAATCCTCAAAAATTTTCCACCCAAAAAGGTTAGTCTTATTTTCTTTCTCGTTTGTTTTATTATTTTGTATAATTAACATTATTGATTTAGGGTTTTGATTTTATTGTTTTAAATTAATTTAATTAGTATCAAATTGTATTTTGATGATTAAAATTTATAAATTCATATTTTATAAATGTCATAATTTTTAGATTTTGTAAATTTTATAACCTAGGGTTTTTAATTATTGAAAATCATGATTTTAGGGTTTTATGAACAATTGATTTAGGGCTTTTATAGAAATGATGTTTTGAAACTTTGGTGATTATAACTACTGATTAGTTTATCTTAATTCTAGATTATTTTGAACCCTTAACCGCGTATTCTCAGCATCCGGATTCTACATGTGAATTCGTGTTTTAATATTTAGATTTCCATTCATTAAAATTAATCCCGTTTTAATCCCGATCAGATTATGAACTCATCTGATTTTGATAAAAAAAAAGTAGTGTTTCCATGTGGAAACAACGTTTTAAGAAAGAGATAATTTAATGTTTCCATGGATAATTTAAGTATAAAGATGTATTTTGATGAAGTTTTAAATGGTTTTTTATTAGTTTAAAATGCTGGAATTTTATTTAAAGTAGTATAATTGTGATTTTAATAAAAGGGGGTGATTATCCATTAAAAAAAGGAGTTTAATTAGAGGTTTTAAAATAATTTTCAGATTATTTTAAGTAATTTAAAGTAAGTTTAAGTTTCTGGAAATTATGTATACAAGGAGAATTAATATAGTATTACTGTCACTTTATGTAGGAGACTTGATTCGGGAACTGCTGTAGTGAAATCGGCTACTTAAATGGCTTAATTGAGGTACGTTCGTGTACATAGCATATTTTGGTGATGTGGTATCATGCTAGGCTTGATTTAAATTAGTCCCAAGTAGTATCATGTTATGATTATGATTGCAAATTGTTGATTATTGATATTGGTGATTAAATTGGAAAGCATGATTTATTTGTGATGGATTATGGAATGGAAAATTATATTTTGGCGTGTTTGTATGAACCACACTTGTATTTATGGCATGTTGGAATGCATATTTAATTAAACTACATGTTTAATTTTGCTTGGAATATTGAAAAGAAATATTATTATGGTTCATATAATTTTTATTGATGCTATAAGCATGGGAAATGAGCTATATAAGTGTCTATGTACACGAGGAATAAATTATATTTGGGTGCCTTAGTGCACTTAAGGTGTTTCTAACACCGAGGGATAGGATTTGTGGTGCTTTATGCGTTTAAGGTGTCTTTGAAACTGAGGTAGATTTAAAAAGGGTTTAACATTAAATATTATGTGGTCACTAATTACTCAAGAATTAAATTGGTATGTTTGATTATTTGAATAATTATCATTGATTGAATTATTATGGTTTGAAAGTCATCACCAAGTTTAATAATATGTAAATAACGTAAAGTGAAAGAGATTATATGCACCAAAACTCTTGGAACGTATATACCTTGAGTATGAACATATGGGGGGAGTTATGGGGTTTTATATTTAAACATAACTTCTACTGGAGTACTGGACGCTGTACATTCCTTTTATTTATGATTATGCGCAGGAATTCCGCCACCTATGTGTGGTTTTGATGTTGGCACGGTTAGCTCCCGTGTAAGTAACCTCAATTAATTTGGGGGAGGTAGAGTTGGAAACCCGTTCGATGCGTAATCAACGCTGAATAAATTATGTAGTTGTCTAGTTGAGAAGTTTTGTTGGATGTTCTATGATTGAAAAAGAGACGCAACAAGGTAAGTTGTGTGTTTATAGGTAAATGCATGTTAGTGTGTTAATTACGCTTATGTACTCAGCATTACTGATTGTGCGTTTTGTGTGTTTGTTTCTCTTGTCTTTATCTTGGCCCTATAATGACGCATTATTAATGGAGAGTAGTGGAAACAAGTAGAGAGAAGCTTTTCAGGTCATGAAGCATATTCATGAATGGTCATGAGTTAAGAGCGAATCATGCTAGTTTCTATAAGTATATGATGTGTTTAATGCTTTAAATATTTATGATATTATTATCATGCATGACTAACGCAAAAGTTTTAAAGTTGGTTTGATTTTAATAAGGGCCTACAATGGTTTCAAGTTGTAGGATGTAGGATGGTTTTATTTTACTTCGTTTGACTTTGGTTTTGACTTTACTTTCGTTGGTTAACTTTTCTAGTTGACTTGTTTTGAATGGTTTTGAAATTAGTCTTCCGCTGTGTGTCTTTGATGGTTTCCTTGGCCGTTTTCACGGTTGCGGTAATATCTTTGATGACAAACTCTCCTCAAAATATTTTTGAGTGGCAACATCACTCTTTTCCTCAATTGGGGATAAATGAGCTACATACAAATCATCATAGAAAAGAGGGTCCCCAATAAGCTCATTTACAAAAGAAGGGAGGGAAATAGGAGGGTAAGGGATATGGTTGAATCTTCTTGAAAAGGGGTATGAAAAAGGGAAAAGGGGCTATGGTCTCACAAAAAAACTCTTTATCACCACCATGCCTCAAATCACCAATAAGAGCATGGAAATCAATCAAAGCGTCCTAAAAAGAAGAACACTCATGATCTCCATCTCCCTCAAACATCCAACTTCCAAGAGGAGCTACATAATCCCCTCCATCACAACTATGAAAAACAACTCCCTCAACAGCTTTAAGGCCCAAGGTCTCAAAACCATGCATGAATAGATGCGAATTCATTTCAAACTCATCTCTTTCGCATGAATCATCCTCAATGAACTCATTTAAAAGGTTATGGGTTTTCTTTCGACTCTTAAAGAACTCATTGGACATAACCTCAAACGAGTCTAGATACTCATGGATAGAAAAATCACAATCATGCACAAGAGACTCATCAAGATGGGAAGGAGGGTTAGGATAATAACATTCAACACTCTATTGGTTCTAAACTCCTTCACCATCACTAAAATGCTCACCAAAGGGATCCTCACCCTCTCTTGGTTACTCAAAATCATCATCATCATCCTCAACACACACATTGGATAGGGATTTTTCACATACAAGCATCAAGGATGACAATTCATTTTCCAACTCTTATTTTCTTTTCAAGTCTTCATTAAAAAGATCCTCGCCCTCTCTAATCATCTCTAATTGTCTCCTTAAAATTTCCATCATTTGTCTCTCTAAGGTCCTAAGATTAGGATTCATCTCTAATTCCCACAAAGATTCATCAATTTGGCTATAGGGGACTAGAGACTCATCACAAGAGTTTGGAGAATGAAAAGGAAAAGAGGGTTGATCAATAGTAAAAGAAGAGTCACAATCAAGGGTAGGACCATGCACATTAAAATCATGAAAATTTTCATTAATTAGGGGAGAGGGGGCACAATTAAGCATATGAAATTCTTTATTAAGGGAATGAACTACATCACAAGAAGACATGGCAAATAATGAAGAAAATTGAAACACACCATTAGCATTCACTTGAGCATGTATTTCATCATCATGAACAAAAGTGGAAATAGAATCGAAAGCACTTGTTCTAAGTTCACTCATGGGATCATTTGACAATTCATGGGAATTCATGCTAATATAAGAAGAATCAAGACATTGCAAATAAATATTAGGATCATGAATACCCCTATTATAAACATCCCTAGCTAACCAAACAAAAAAAATTTCCAGCATCATCAATTGACAATGCTCTAAATCTACCATTATTCATGCATTCAATTTTATTCCTAGTTTGTTCATTTAAATAAAAATAACAAATCTCACAAGCCTACCAAAGACTACAACGATTATAGTCAAGAAATCTCTCATGTCTATGGAAATATTCACAAAAAGGCTCATTGTCAAATTGAGGAAAAGTTAGACATGCCATTTTTATTTAAAGCAAACAAAAATCAAATATAAGAAAAGTATATACAAAGACCTAGATTCAAGCAATCAAAAACACTCAAACATAGACACCGTTTCCCGGCAACGGCACCATTTTGACGAGGGGGAAAACTAGCTCGTTATCTAATCTTCCCTCGGTCAAACAAAATTTATAAACACTTAGCAAAACTAATGACGAGTATAGAGCCAAGTCAAGGGTCGAACCGTAAGGAACAATAATGTTCAAGCACTTTCAATTATGCGCTTAAGCTAGGTCGAAATCGAAGGTAAAATGTAATACTAACAACTAACAAAACAAGTAACCAAGGAAATAAAACACTAGGAATGGGGATCAACAAGTAATCATGCCAATTGTAATTACTTGAGAAGAGCATATGAATCAAAGTTTGTGAAGACTAATGATAAGAGCAAAAAATTGGAAACAAAGATCTATCTCCTAATTCTTAAGCAAGGGTTCACTATGAATAACAAACTAAGAGAATCACAATAAAAACCTATCGATAATTGCAATTCCTAAATCAATTGTTCGTGTTATTAACAATTACAATGCAATCTAGCATAATTCTCAAAGCCTAATTCAATTACACACATGGAAACCTTCACCAATCACTTTAATCTCAACGATCAATCAACACAATTCCCAAATTAATCAAAATTAATTAATCATACAAGTTTCACCCAATTCCTAGCAAACAACTACTCAAATATCATCATCTATCAACAATCAACTAAAGAAATCAAGAATAACCAATATATCAAGAACAATTATACTAATCAAGCATCAACCATCAACATAAAACCAAACAAACATGAAATTAAGCAAAGCAATAAGATGAGATAGAGTAAAGAACGATCATTGATAATAGAGAACATCTTGAACACAATTGTCAGACTTGTATCTTCAACCTCTCATTCACCATTGAAATCCTTCATTTTCTCTCTCTAAAACTACTCCTAATCTGGAGAGAGGATCTTCTAATTTAAGCTAATCCTCCTTAGAGGAGAGAGAAACTCTTCTAATCTAAAGTATTTCATGTCTCAAGAATAAAAAAGGTCGTGCAATATATATACAATAGGAGAAAATAAATGAAATCGCAAAGAAAACCAAACCCGCACCCGCAGAGAAATCGAACGCGCCCGCGGAGGAAAGCAGCTGGAACAAAGCAGCCCAAGGCCGCGCCCGCGGCCAGCCTGCAACGAGTTCCTGCTCAAAATTTAGTTAATTGGGCTACAACAACCCGCGCCCGTGGCTGCGTGGCCCACGTCCGCGGCTGCTTGGTGCGTGGTAGCGCTGCTAGCTACTAGGGTGTGTTGCTGCGTTGCGCGGTTACTCGGGGCTGCTGCTTGGTTGCTTCACTTGCATGATTGGCTTCTCGAACTCGGCTCCATAAACTTCCTTTAATGCACTTCAGTTCCCTCCTTGATTATTAAATCCCGGGAAACTCGACAAACCTACAAAATAAGTCAAATAAACAGAGAAGCGAGAGAAATTGTTGAGAAATGATCGAAATAATAACAAAACCATTAAAAGCACGCATTTTTCTAAACTTAAACGCAAACACGCTAATCAAACATTATTCCCTAAAAACACGACATATATAAATGACTGAAAACGAGCATAAAAATATGAAGAAAACCTAGCCTAAGAGTGCCATAAATGGCACGCATCTGATATGTCCGAAACCTTCCAAACATCTAATGGGGAAAAAGGCTCTAAAAGCAGGGAGCAATCCTTGGACTTAGATTTTATAGATGCATGAACTCTTAAGAAAAACAAACAGGTAGGAACTGAGGAAGGAAAGATAGAAAACGTGGTTAAGGAGTACCTCAAAGCATTTGAGGCCAATATTGCCAAGATCCTTGGAGTGTCAAAGCACATGGAGGAAGAAGAAGTAGATGGCTACATAGAGTATCCTTTCTCAGTAGAGATCACCATGGTGGAAGTACCAAAGAGGTTCATCACGCCCAATATGGCCATGTACGATGGAACAACAAACCCTGATGAGAACGTATCCCTCTACAAGCAGAAGATGATGACTAGCTCAATCCCTAGATATATCAGAGTAGCCATCATGTGAAAAATCTTTGAAGCCACGTTATTTGGTCCAACACTGATAAATCATATTTATATAGTTTTATTTAAGCACGTTTTTGCTATAGTTATAGCTTTTTCATAGTCTTCTTAGTCGTTTTTAGAGTCATGTCTGCATAAGTTATTATATGTCTCTCTATTACGCTCCGTTTGTGTTTTTCTTAATGTTCAAGGTGATTTCACAGTCATTTGGAAGCTTTCGAAGTGTTTAGAGATGATTCGGATGATATTTGAATGGAAATCGATGAATCGAGTTCATCGATCGACGGATTTATGCTTGTGGATGTTGGATCTAAGGATTTTGTGCATGGAAAATGAAAATAGCATCCACGAGAGTCACTATGGACCTTACGGAAGTGAATTTGAGTTAGAAACGGGGAAAAATGAAGGTTTGCAAGGTATCAAAAATGACCTTTGCTTACTCTTTTGATTATATCTTGAGTTTTACAAATCGGATTGATGCGATTCAAGTTACATTGGAAACTAGACTGGAAGAGATTTCCAATGATAGGTCACCCGCTCCGAGAAGATTCCTAAAAAAGAAGTAAGGAGCATTTGATCTAGCCGATGCAATCAGCCAACCGCAAGGCTGGCTGCGCCTCTGTCCCGCGCCCCCTCGAGGTTGCTTCCGCCACTGCCAATGCGCGGGAACCACCCTACGGCTACGGGTCTGTTCGAGTGGTTGAGCAGCGTTTTGAAGCCACGAGCGACCTTAAGTCTTCACTTCTTTTCACGTCATCGGTCTACTGACTTTATTTGTTGCCATATCATCATCTACCATCCAATAATATTGTAGCTTATGCATTTATTTATTTATTTTTATTTTAATTAGCTTAGAATTAGATTTGAATATAAATACTTGAGGGATTTTCTTTTCCTCTCTTATACTTTATTTTTCTAGATTAAACGCTTCTTAGTTTTCTTTCTCTCCATTGTTGAACCCTAGCTTTTCATTCTTCATTAATTCAATCATCGAGGTATTTCAATTATTATTTTCGTTCTTTATTTATTTTATTAATAATGAATTCAAGTTTATTTATCTCTTTTTTTTTCAATTATGAGTGAGTAGTCGTTTTATAGGGTTAAGTGAGGGAAGCCATGTTTATACAATGATTATTTGTGCTTATTTATTTATAAATTTATGAATTAGGGTTTGAATAATTCCAATTGATTTGTGCTTTATTGTTTGATTCATGTAATTGGCCAATATCATGAGTCAATTATTTTGCTAATAAAAATTAGAATTGAAAAATCATATTTTTAGAGGCTTAATTACAATTGGCGAATTTGATTATGTTAGCGACCGAACTAAATATGTTAATTCATAAGCATTAATTCCCGACCGTAGGATTAACAAATGCTTTAATTATTTTACCTAGGTTGTTTATTAATGGATTGTTTGCATTTCTTGGATTGGTATAAGCATGGTGGACCGAACGTATGCCCTAGACTTTAATTTGTCTGAGAACAACCTTATTTTCATTATTGTCATTCTTTATTTAATTAATCATCGAATCATTATTCGTTTATAGAAATAGTTCATATAATTGGGTAAAAACTAATAGAACCTGTCTCCCTATGGGATTCGACCCGTATTTGCTAAATCTCTGCTAACAACAGACACCGTGCACTTGCGGTATAAATTTTTATTCATCAAGTTTTTGGCGCCGTTGCTGGGGAGAAGGCTAGATTCTATTAGTTTTAGTTTGATTGTTTGAACTGTTTTTATTGTCCTGTTGGAACTTCTAGTTTCAATTGGGACATTCTCATTGCTTTCTTTTCTTTTTGTTTATTGCTAGGTCAAAACGAACAGGTGATTTTATCCCTACGGATCCAGACTTGGACAAGTCCCTTAGGCAACTCAAAAAACAAGGAAAAGGGAATCAGAAAAAGACCCACTCACAGAAGAGCTCTACAACACAGTCTGACACACGCAAAGAGATGACTAATAATAGGTCTCTTATTTATTACGGAGTACCATCCCAAGATGGCATTCCAACGAGTCTTAAAATCCTAGCAATCACTGCAAAGAACTTTGAAATTAATTCCGCATTGCTCAGTATGGTCCAACAAAATCAGTTTTGCGGCCATCCTACTAACGAGCCAATTAATCACTTGCAGCGATTTCAACATTTATGCTCCATTGTTCATCACAAAGGAGTCACTCAAGATCAACTGAAGGTGATGTTGTTCGGATTTTCCCTTCGCGATAGAGCTCAAAAGTGGTTGAACAATGTCGAGGAGACGGAGTGGAGGAAGATTTCTCAAGCATTCCTCAAAGAATATTTTCCCCCTGAAAAAACTAAAAAGATTCGACATCAAATATCTACATTTTCTCAAGAGTCGGGGTAATCTCTTAGGGAAGCATGGGATATATTCTTAGATCTTCAACGATCATGCCCGCATCAAAATTTTGAAAAGTGGAATCTTGTTCGTATTTTCTATAACGGACTAGAACCTGAGACTAAATGTATTGTTGATTTTGCCGCAGGTTGTGTTTTCCTTGACAAGACAATCGAGGAAGGGTATGATTTCCTTGCAAATCTTGCAGCCAATCATTTCTCTTCTATAAGAACGCGAGCTAAGAAAGGGAATATAGAAGTTGAAGCCTATTCAATCTTGACTTCTCAGATGGCTCAATTAACTGCAAAGATTGATGCGTTACAGGCCACTCAGGACTCCTCTCTTGTATCTGTTAATGTCTTCTCAACCTCTGCAAACTAATTTTTTTTGTGAATTGTGTGGTATACAGGGTCATTTTGGATATCAATGCTCTCAGAATTCTCAAGACACCAATTAGATGGAGCAGGTGAATGCCTTTCAACAAAGGCAACCAAATGATCCATATTCTAACACATTTAATTTAGGTTGGAGGAATCATCCCTACCTTTCATACAAAAGAAATAATGTTCAAAAACCTCAACCTCAACAATAATGGGCACAACCTCGCAACAGTGGTCACAGCCTCGGAACCCTCAACCTCAGCAATATGTTGCAAGGCCTCCACAACATCAACAAGGGGCCTTTCATCATCCTCCTCCGGGTTTCAATAGACCACCTCAACAACCTACTCATGGAAATTCTAGCACTCAAGAGCCTGCTATGTCTGACCTCATATGAATGATGACATCCATGAAGCAAAACAGTGAAGATAACATCAAGGAGTTGAAAAATACGACAAAACATTTGGAGAACCAAATCGCGCAAGTTGCAGGTACCAATATCCAAAGGCAACCTGGAAACTTACCAGGACAGCCTATCCCTAAGGAGACCGCCAATGCTATCACTACTCGTTGTGGTGTTAGCTATGAAGGGCCCCAAATGCCTATTGATGATGCAAATCTTGAGAAGGATAAGATTAAGGTTGCAGAGAAGGCCTTGGATGATGTTCCCACCTCAAATGATGGGAAAGCTAAAGCAAGTGATACTGAGAAAGAGAAAAAGAAAGGTTCCGAGCCTCCACCTATCGAGCCAAAGCTACCATTCCAACATCGGATGCAAAAGAACAAGGTAGATCAACAATTTGGTAATTTCTTGAGTATGGTCAAGAACCTTGAGGTAACTGTTCCTCTTACTGATTTGGTCTCTCAAGTTCCAATGTATGCAAAGTTTTTAAAGGAAATGATTACTAAGAAGAAAGAATTTGGTGGTGTACGCTCTAACTGCAGAGTGTAGTGCTATATTGCAAAATAAATCCCCACCTATGCTTAAGGACCCTGGTAGTTTTTTCCATCCCATGTCATGTAGGTGCATTATTCATTGATAAAGCTTTGTGTGACTTAGGTGCTAGTGTGTCTGTTATGCCTCTTTCTGTTTGTAACAGGTTGAATATGGGAGCTTTAAAATGCACATAAATCACCTTGCAAATGGCAGATCGTTCAATAAAATACCCTTTAGGTATTTTGGAGGATGTCCCCTTTCGGGTTGGGAAATTTTTCATTCCTGTTGACTTTGTAGTTCTAGATATGGAGGAGGATAGAAATATCCTGATCATTTTAGGTAGACCTTTCTTGTGTACTGCATGTGCTGTTATTGATGTCAAGTATGGTCCCTTACTTTGTCTGTTTTTGATGATACAGTGACTTTTAATCTAACCAATTTAATGAAGTCGCCTATGCTTGAGAATACTTGTTGTAGGATTGATGTGCTTGTTGAAATTGTGAGAGATGATATGCCTCGTGAATTAGCTAATGATCCATTAGAAGCTGTTCTCACCTTGGAGGTTTCTGAAGGAGAAGGAGATATAGAGATTGATGCACATAACACTGAGGGGTTTAAGGTAATGGAAACTATTTGTTCTACTTCTGAGTCACAAGTAAAAAAGGAAGAGTTAAAACCTTTGCCTTCTCATCTTAAATATGCATTTCTTGATGATAATGAGGAATCACTAGGCGAAAATATGAATTAGCCACCAGTTCAAAACCCCCCAAGGCCACCGGTTTTGAACCGGTGGTCATTTGGGGGGTGGCAATAAACCGAAGCAAGGCCACCGGTTCAAAACCGGTGGCAAAAAGACTTATTGCCACCGGTTACACCGGTTAACCGGTGGCAATAACACTTCCCGCATTTTATTTTTTTTGGTATTAATAAGTATTGCCACCGGTTTGTAGGTGGAACCGGTGGCAATAATGCCCAAAAAAAACAAAAAATAATTTTTTTTTTTCAATTTTTTCACTTAAAAATCAAGAGACAATTACATATAATCGTAATAAACATCTTTTCTTTTACAAAAAATTTAAACACAATTAAAAATCAAAATCTGCAAAAAAAAAACTACCAAAATATATTGAACCCAGAAATATATTATAATCACTTGAAATATATTATTACATGCAAAAGAACAAAAATTACAACATAAAAATAAAAAGAAAAAAAATTACAAAATCAAAAAAGAAAATTACAACATCAAAATCATAAATCAACATCTTCAATCTTCACAATCATAAACTAATACCTGCATGAATAAATACACCAAATTAAAATTAATAAAATCACATAGGAAACTGCAATGAAAATTAAAAAAAAATAAAAAAATAAGAACACTTAACGTAGAAATGAAACCCATAACCCACGACCCACAACCTACCACCCATGACCCACAACCCAACACCCACAACCCACAACTTTACCACCTAAAACCACCCACCTCCCACAAACCTCCCACCTAAAACCACCAACCCTGACCGTACCCCCACCAAACCCATTCAAACCCAGATCTACCCACCTAAACAACCAACCTTGACCGAACGCACACTCCTCCAACCCACCCACCTAAAACCCTCAACACGTAAGACCACCACCACTGAACCAACAATCAAACCCACCAACCTAACACCATCCAAAAATTTAATAAAAAAATCAAAAGAAAAAATATTAAAACGAACCTTAAAAGTAAAAAAAGCTTCGAAATTCCCTCGAACTTGGTTTAATAAGGTCAAATTCGGCCATAAAAACGCTAGATCTAGCGTTTTTATGGTGGAATTTGACCTTGAAAACCATTAATTTGCCTAAAACCATCACCACAAATGCGTGAGAAAAGAGGGATGTTGTTGATGAAGGTCTTCGGCGGTGGTTAGTGGTCGTTGAGGGGAAAGAAGAGGGCAACGAGAGAGAAAGAGAGAGGGGGGTAAGTTCGCAGGAGAGATAGAGAAGGAGAGGAGAGAGAAAGAGATAGGTGAAAGGAGGAGAGGAGGATCGCAGGAGAGAGAGAAAGAGACAGGAGAGAGAAGGAGGAGAGGGGAGAGTGAAGGAGAGAGGCTGAGTGAGAGGAGAGTGTTAGGGTTAGGGGTTTATAAAGGTGAACTGCTAAACATCGCCCGCAAATCTCCACATAAAACCCACAAATTAAAAGTGAAATGACTCTTTTGCCCTCGAACTAAAATTATATTCTCTCTACTCTAGTAAAAAACACACTCTCATCTTCTCTTAACTTTGTAGTCTCACTTTCTCTCTCGAAAATATTTTTTCAAAATGTCGAGGCGGCAAGGCAGGGAAGTGGCGGCACCGGTGGCCGGAGCAAGGGGGTTTGGAGGAGGAAAGGTATGTTTTTTGTTTTTGTTAATTTTTTTATTTAAAAAAAAAAAAAAAAAACCGGAAAAGGTGGCGGCCCGGCGGCGACTGGTGGCTGGACGGCGGCGAATGGGCGGCGGCGTTTGGCCCAGACGCCGACACCACGGTTCCGGCGCCTGTCCCAGACGCCATTGCCACAGTGATGGCGCCTGGGCAGGGCGCCGGTACCACGGTGGCGGCGTCCACGTCAGAAAACACAATTAACAAGTCAGCAGAAAACTAAACAAACACTCTAAAAAGTAAATTAAACTAAAGTACCGTACCGGTGCCGGGCATATTCACCGACGAAGAAGTTTGACTACCACTTGATGACGATGTACGACTACGGCCACGACCACGACCACGACCACGAATGTACTCAAACGCACTCCTTTCCCGCCGTGGTTGTCGGCCCCGTGGTCGCTCGACCCCCTCAGGTTCCTCATGATCCAAGCACGACGAGTTGAACATGTCATGAAGTACGTGGGTAGCACTACGAATGATTGAAGGGTGGCTGGAGGACACTTGGTCAAACATCGAACGAAACTGCTCCAACTCCTCCTGTTCACGGTTGACTGTCTGTGGAACAACATGCTCTCCGATAACGAGCGTCCGCCAGAATGGATGAACCTGATCAACATGTAACGACGCCCTATCTTGCGTAATTACGCGGTGAATGGTGCATGCACAAGGTAGTCCATGAGTCACCGATATAGCACATCCGCACCGAATAGCCACTTCATCACCCAACTCCCTCATCCTGGTGTGCTCGCTCAGAATCAACCCCAAGCAGTAGTGTGACACACGACCATGGAGAATCTTAAATATGAAATGGCTATACATCGTGCCATGTCGCCGTCTGGAGTCCTCGAGAGAGTTCTTGATGCCGTTCCTCTGAGTATCAATAGCCTTGTTTATTCTCTCGAACAGTGTATCCAGAGCAGAGGTGGAAGAATCAATCCAGTCCTTCAGAGCTCTATGAGCGCTCTCAACTCTACATGTAGTAGTGTTTCCAAAATGAAGAACTTGGTTTGTCCAATATCTGACAAACTTTTCCCTCTGAGGCACCCACTGCTGCATCACATAGTCTACGATTGCCGGGCACCATTGGTATGCATCCTTGAAGTTATCCAAGGCTCGGTCGTACTCTGCCTCCGTGGTAGCTTGCAGGATCTTCCGCCACTTACCATTTACCAATCTCTCTGCTGAATCTAAGTTCTTGTTGAAAAGGTTGTAGGCTTTGACTTTCACGCAGTTGTTGATGTGCCATGTGCACAGTAAATGGCTCGACTCCGGAAACAGCTCCGCTATAGGGGCAAAGAGACCTCCCTCACAATCGCTGACGATGGCCGATGGCTGAACACTTGGGCCGATGTAATTTCTCAACTTCTCCAACACCCAACGGTAACTCGCAACCGTCTCATCCTTCATAACTGCATAACCAATCAAAAAGTTCTGGTTCGTTGGAGTCATCCCAACCATCTCAACCAGTGGAAACTTATACTTGTTTGTCTTGTACGTTGAATCGATCAGAATCACAGATGGCCAAGACGAAATCATATCAGCACAATCAGGATGCACAAGGAACAAATGAGTCACCTCCGATGTGTCTTCGTCAGATTCAAACCAGTACAGGTAACCACGTGCTTGTGCCTGTTGTAGAAGCTGCTGTATAGGGTTCCTTCCCTCTGACCGTTCAAACCTCAATTTCTGTCTGACGTTGTAGATGTGTCTTCGGTTTGGCTGGTCTTCAGGAAATTTCTCCAACACAGATGCTAATATTTTAGTAGGCTTCACTTGAGCATCACTCATTTCTTTTACAATTAGTTTCGCACCAGGACTTAGGCCACTTAACTGTCGATGACCCACTTCATATGCGATCATCTCATGGTTGTGATACCCCCATTTACCGTAACTCTTCACTTCCCAACCGTCACCCCTTTGCTGTTGTCGAACCTTTACTCTGAACTGACACCCACAACCTTTCCGCTTTGTATCAAACCGAATCGCTTGATTGAAATCTCGTTCCTCCCTTTTGCGATAACGGTCGCATCTCAAAATGCGATCCATTCTACCATCCTGTTGAGATTTATGAGTTGCTACTACTAAACAAAAACCTGATCTAATTGCAACATGTTTCGCCCAATCAACCGCTTGTTGAGCATCTTCGAACAGACCATCGTGTACAAAAATCCCACTATAATCATTTCCGTCTCCACCATAATCCTGCAACAATAACATATAAATATAATCACATAAGATTAGATTAAATTAATACATTTGACACAACATTAGCACAAAAGCAAAAACAATAATAAAATATAAACAACAAACAAAGAAATAAAAAACATAAACAAAAAGTATTCAAAAAAAAAAAAAAAAAACAAAACACAAAAATAAAAAACATAAACAAAACTTTAGATTAAATAAAAAAAAAACCAAAAAAATAAAAACAAAAAAAAAAACATAAACATAAAAAACATAGCGATCAAAAACACAAAAATCAAACACAAAATTTTACATTACATTTTAAAACAATTAAAAACAAAACAAAAAAAAAACCAAAAAAAAACGAAAAAAAATTGTAACACAAAAAAAAAAAAAATAAACAAATTTTAAATTAAATTAAAAAAAAAAATAAAAAAAAAATGCAGTGGCGCCTAGCCAGGACGCCGCTACCGTGGCGGTGGCGTCTAGCCAGGACGCCGCCACCGTGGCGATGGCGCCTGGCCAGGACGCCGCTTTCATGGTGGCGGCGTCTTGGCCAGACGCCACGGCCACGGTGGCGGCGTCCTGGCCAGGCGCCATACCTACGGAGGCAGCGTCCTGGCTAGGCGCCACCACTACGGTCACGGCGTCCCGGCAGGACGCCAGCCGCCAATTCGTGGTTTTAGATGGCTTCGTACCTCCTTTTCCGGCGTCAACGGCGTCTCTCCGGTGCATCTAGCCGACGTTGAGGGCTCTTCGGTTTCACTCGGCGATCCAGTCCTGCTCCACATTTTTGGTGAGTGAAAATTTTCATTTTCGGTAAAAATTAAAACAAGGGCAATAATGTCAAAATTTTTAAAAAATGTGGGCTTTATGTAGAAAAACGCGGGCGATGTTTAACAAGTCCCTTATAAAGGGGGGAATTTTTTTTAAAAAAAAACTAAGCCACTGGTTTTAAACCGGTGGGTTTAATATTTTCCCCACCGGTTCGGTTTGAACCAGTGGCAATACTAACCCCTCAAAATCCCGCCCATTTTTCCCTTACTTTTTCCCACCGGTTTTCGAAAATCGGTGGCCATTGAGCGGTGCCTTTTTGCATTTTTCTACTAGTGAATGCCCTGTAATTGTTAGTGCTAAAGTCGATGATAGCAAACTTTCTAAGCTTTTGACTGTGCTTCGCATGCATAAAAAGGCAATCGGGTATAGCGTTGATGATCTTACAGGGATAAGTCCTAATTTTTGTATGCATAGAATTGATTTGGAAGGGAATCATCGCCCTTGCATTCAACCACAACGTCGATTGAATCCTAATATTCAAGAGGTGGTGAAGAAAGAGGTAATGAAACTTCTTGACGCGGGCATCATCTACCCCATCTCAGATTCTAAGTGGGTGAGCCCGGTACAAGTTGTTCCTAAGAAAGGGGGGACAACTGTTGTTAAAAATGATAAGAATGAACTAATTCCTACTCGTGATGTCACATGTTGGCGTATGTGTATCGATTATCGCAGGTTGAATACAGCCACCTTGAAAGATCACTTCCCCTTACCATTTATAGATCAAATGCTTGAAAGATTAGCAAAACATAGTTTTTTTCTGTTATTTGGATGGATATTCAGGTTTCTTTTAGATTCCCATTCATCCGGAAGATCAAGAAAAGACAACATTCACATGCCCCTATGGTACATTTTCTTATCGCATAATGGCATTTGGGTTGTGTAACGCCCCTGCGACGTTTCAAAGGTGTATGATGGCCATTTTCTCTGATTTAATTGAAAACATCATGGAGGTATTTAAGGATGATTTCAGTGTTTATGGTTTTGAATTTGATATGTGCTTGCATAATCTTTTTAAGGTGCTTAAACGTTGTACATATGTCAATTTGGTCTTGAATTGGGAAAAGTGCCACTTCATGGTCAATGAAGGAGTGGTACTTGGTCATCTTATTTCTGATCGTAACATCCAAGTTGACAAAGAAAAAATTGAGGTGATTGAGAAACTTCCCCCTCCCGTGAATGTCAAGGGAGTGAGACGTTTTCTTGGTCATGCAGGGTTTTATCGCCGATTTATAAAAGAATTTTCGAAAATAGTGAAACCCCTCACTTAATTATTGCTTAAGGATGCCACATTTGAGTTTATTGATGCTTGTATGGAGTCTTTTAACAGGATTAAGGAGGCATTGATAACTGCTCCTATCATACAACCTCCGGATTAGGATTTGCCATTCAAGATAATGTGTGATGCGAGTGACTATGCTGTGGGAGCCGTGCTTGGACAACGAAAGAACAAGGTTTTTCATGCCATTTACTATGCTAGTAAAACCTTGGATGAGGCTCATATGAATTATGCCACCACTGAGAAAGAACTCCTAGCTATTGTGTATGCTCTTGACAAGTTTCGAACTAACCTCATTTGTTCGAAAGTAATTGTCCACACTGACCATGCCGCTCTAAAGTATCTCCTAGCAAAGAAAGAGGCTAAAACAAGGCTCATTCGATGGATTTTGCTCCTTCAAGAGTTCGATTTAGAGATTCGAGATAAAAAGGGTGCCGAGAACGTTGTTCTGGTTCACCTTTCTCGATTGAGATTTCAGTCTACTTCAGATAGCCCTATAAATGACTCTTTCCCCGATGATCGTTTATTCTCTTTTTCTTCTGTATCTCCATGGTATGCTGACTATGCTAATTTTTGTGTAGGTGGTTCACATCCTCCGGATTTAACTTACCAACAACGCAAGAAGTTCTACCATGATGCCAAGCGGTACTTTTGGGATGACCCTCACTTGTATCGTAAGTGTTCTGATGGGAGGTTTCGAAGATGTGTAGCAGATTGGGATACTCATGGTTTCCTTCATCATTGCCATAATCTACCTTCTAGTGGGCATCTTGGTTCTAGTGCAACTGCCTACCGAGTGCTTCAATGTGGTTTCTATTGACCCTCATTATTCAAGGATGCTCGTGCCTTTTGTAATGCATGTGATGAGTGTCAAAGAACGGGAAGTATATCGAAGAGGCAAGAGATGCCACAAAATGGGGTTCTTGAGGTCGAGCCTTTTGATGTCTGGGGTATTGATTTTATGGGACCATTTCCCTCTTCTTGTGGGAATCGATACATTTTAGTTGCCGTCGACTATGTCACCAAGTGGGTCGAAGCTATTGTGTCGCCTACTAATGATTCAACAGTCGTGATGAAGCTTTTTAAAAAGATCATCTTTCCGCGCTTTGGAGTCTCAAGAGTTGTTATGAGTGACGGTGGCTCTAATTTCCATCAACGAATCAAAGCTCTTCTTAAGAAACATGGAGTTACTCAAAAGGTTGGCTTGGCCTATCATCCTCAAACGAGCGGCCAAGTCGAGGTATCTAATCGACAAATCAAAATAATCCTTGAAAAGGTTATCAACAAGTCCCGGAAAGATTGGTCATTGATGTTGGATGATACATTGTGGGCATTGCGAACGGCTTACAAGACTCCGTTAGGGACAACTCCATATCGGTTGGTGTATGGAAAAGCTTGTCATTTACCGGTCGAAATGGAATATCTTTCATAATGGGCCGTCAAGGAAATAAATTTAGATCTAGAAAAGGCCAGTGAAGCGAGACTTCTTCAATTGAACGAGCTAGATGAGATACGGCTTGATGCTTACGAGAACCATAGGCTCTACAAAGACCAAACGAAGAAGTTTCATGATAAGATGATCCAGAAACGAGAGTTCAAGGATGGCGACAAGGTCTTGCTTTATAACTCGAGACTTCGGCTCTTTCCTGGAAAGCTTAAATCTAGATGGTCTGGGCCTTTCACAGTTACTGATGTCAAAGCACATGGAGCCATTGAGGTTGCTAGCGAAAATGGCACGAAATTCAAGGTAAATGGACAACGTTTGATGCTATATATTGAGGGTGCTTTCATCTACAAATTGGAGACAATTTATCTCTCCGATTCACCAATTGATGCTTGAAATAGAGGTAAGAAGTCAAGCTCACGACTTTAAAAGAGCACTTATCGGGAGGTAACCCGATTTCTTATTTCTTTTATTTCTTTTTAGTTTTCTTATAATTTTAGTTTATTTTATTATTTTTTTATTTTTTTCTTCTTCACAAACATCTTAGTTTATATTTTATTATTTTAGTTTATTAGTTTTAGTTTTCTTATTTATTTTTTTAGTTTTCTTTGATTCACTAACATTTTTTTTCTTTCTTTGTTTTTTTTAGTGAAGGCCTTAAAAAAAAAAACAGCAGCAGCAAAAAAACCCGCAGCCCACCCTCCTCCGCAGCCACTGCTAGCCTGCGGCCGCGGGTTTTGGCGAACCCACCGAGCAAAAAAAAAAAAAAAAAAAAAAAAAAAAAACCAGAAAACCAAAACTGAAAAAAAAGAGAAGAACGTAATACATTCCCCTTCTCTCTCTCTCCTCTCCCTCACCACCTCCACCACAACCGCACCCACCACCGTCGCCCCACCCCACCAGCGACCACCACCCACCGAACCTCCACCCTCTTATCACCATTTATCACCATAATCCTTCTCTTCCTTATGAATTTCATAAACCCTAACTTTTCCGATTGATTTAGGGCTTTTGAAATTCCAAGTTTTGTGACATCAAATTGGGAATTTTGGGGGTATCCTTGGACTATTATAAGAGGTTTGACATATTTTTGATGCACAATTCTCATTGTAGAGGTATAAATTTCAAACTTTCCATCTCTTACTTTTCTACAGTTGTGCTAATTCTTGAGTTTTAACCTTTTTATCATCTATTTCCCTAAGTTGGTGTGGTAGTATTGATTTTGTGTATAATTTTTGTGTGGATTGGTTGTGAATTATTTTGGGTGACACATATTTGGCTTTGGATTATTCTTGTTCATTGATTTTTGTTTCTTTGTTGATTAATTTTCTCATCACTTTCACCATGAGGACAAGAACAAGAACCTCTTCGGCACCTAAGCCACTCTATGACCCCAACACATATTCTAAAAAAATCACAACAAAACCACCGACCAAACCCACAAAACGACCTACACAATCTAAGCCAACCTCTAAACCCTCCACACCTAAAGCACCATCTAGATTCTAACCTCTCCCCCCATCGCCATCAACTTCACTTTCTTGGTTAACCGAGTCTCAAAAACAATGTGCAAGGAAGCTCAAAGATCGAACCATGGGACACACTCTTTACTTTTCTCTCTCAGATGCTAAAAACCTTGGGTTTGAATGGTTCTTTGATAGCATTGCAATAACACATGGATGGAGTAAGGTCCTTCGTATTGATCATGATATATGTCCATCACTTGTCATTGAATTTCTTGTCTCACTTGATGTCCAATCAAATAAGGGAGATGTGGTATATTCTTTGGATGGAGACAAGCGGATTATGTCGTGGGACGATGTGAACATGGCTTTTGGATGGCCGAATAAAGGTGTCATGGGTCCGAAAGCGTTTATGAAATTAAAGGGAAGTCCAAGCTACTCTCTCTTTGATTCGAGCACTTTTTGGAAACAAATAACAGGTCGAACAGATTGGGAGTCCGGTGTTAGCAAATCTAGTTCTATTGGTTGTCCAGCTCTTTGCATGTACATCGATTTATACTTCAGTTATTTCGACCCAAGAGTTAGGCCGGCCAGGTGACTACATTGGACTGAAAACTTCTATGGTGGCTCACTAGATGTCATTGAAATGCAATCCTTAATCTCGCCAAATTCCTCATTGAAGCATTTTTATGGGAGCGGGATCTGAATAAGGGTGATATTTCCATGGGTGGATTTGTTTCTGTGTTATGTGCGGTATTATATGTTGATTTGAAAAATAAAGAGACGTTTGAATCCACCAACTACATCAATCAGGCTGTAATGGACATATTCGGTTTGCTTTTTCACCGGTCCAAGGGTCGATATGTTTGGTTTGTTAAGGGTTGCCGAAGTCCCGATGCAAGGTTGGTGTACGACATTTCCCGAATGATGCACCCCACGATGCAAGTAGTCTAAGTTGGAAACCACGTGAGATCACCGAGCGAATAGAGGTACACGGTGAAGTGCAACGTACTTTCCCTTGTTCACATTGTAAATCGGCGGCTGCTAGACCAAATAGCCCGGTGGTTGAAGATACCTCTCATTCTCGCCCTCCACAATCCTCTAGTAATCTAACTTCTAGTACTACGACAGCTTCACTCACTCTTGATGAGCAACTGAAAAATTATATGGATTCTTGTCTTTTTTTTCAGGATTCAGTTCTCACACGACTCACCACCATTGAAGGACGGGTACAGGATCTGTATGCTGAGATTCGTTATTTGCGTCGCCATGTTGGAGTTCCTAGGGCCACTGTTTCTGATGTTGTCACTGCTACCGTATCTAATGGTAGTAGCGAGTCCCTTTGAGTGAGCCATACCTTTCCTTTCTCCTTTGTATGCTTGTACACAGTGAGGACATTGTGCTTCATTCTAGCTTGGGGGAGGGATACTTATCTTTAATTGCTTTCATTGTGTAGTTTTTATTTCTTTCTTAGGACTGTTGTACGATTTGTACCATTCATTTGGAGTGGGAGTTTACGTGCAACGAAAAAAAAATGTATTGCTTTCTTAGTTTAGTTGTGCTATTGATTAATGTATTCTTGTGCCTATCTTACACTTGTTTGACTTCGAACCATGTGCGGATTAGATTAGACTCTCTTGCGCTTCTTCTCATCATAGTTATGATTTTGAAATTTGGTCGGTGTGCTTTATACGTTGATAACTGCGTAGCAATGTAGCTTACGATTAATAGGTTTATGGTAAGATGTTTTGATCTTTTTGAGTCTAGCTAGTCGAGATTTTGTAGACCCCAATCCATGTGAGTTTTTGAAACCTGATTGATTGACTGTCACATTTATAACCGTCTATATTTTTGTATGTGTGATAGTTCCTGGTGCAACTTTGATCTTGATTTTGCCGTAAGACTCGTAGTAATTCGGTTGTGATGAGTGTACGATTGAAATGATAAAGGTCTTTCTTTTTCTTAATTTGAGCCTCCAGAAGTTATTTTTGTACATTTGCTCCTAATTGTTACCCATGTTGAGCTTTATCCTTCATTGAATTAGCCATATTACAAGCCTTCGGCCTCAATTGGTTACTATTCCCAAGTCTAGCTTGGGAGAGTGGTCTATTTGTGATTTGTAATTTTTATTTTGCTAAATATTTTGTTCATGGTGCAATAATGGAGATTTTGAAAAAAAAAAGAAAAAAAAAACTAAAAGAAGAGAAAAAGCAGAATAAATGGGGTATAAAAAAAATAAGAGAATGATGAAAAAAAAAGAAGGTTGAAGAAAGAAGGGAAGAAGAGGATATTAAATCACTTTGGTGTATTGTGAATTTTTTTTTTATCTTTATGGTGTATGGGGAGGCAAGATGCTAAACAAGATTATCTTTGACATGCATTCAATTGTGTTGTTATTGTGGACTATCATTATCACTCTCCTAGTTAGCTCACCTATCCCATTTCCCAAATTATTTATCCCACCTCTCAACCTAGCCCCATTACAACCCTCATAAAGACCTTTTGATATTCGTGCATAAGTTATGATTAAGTGAAATGAGTTTTGAGTCAAAGTTAAAGAGTATTTGTGGCATTCCGAGTCGACATGGTATAGGTTGAGTGTTAGTTATAACCCTAGCTTGTAGGGCACCTCTCGTGCTCTACTTCAGCATATCTACAGGAAATCGGCGGAGACTAGCTTGGAAAGAGACTGTTTGTGGCCTCTAGATTGGAGAGTTAATTGCAAGACTATGAGTGCTACGTGGTTCTATATGTATCCGAGCCAGATTTCAGTTTCGCTAACTTTGGTTTGATAGTTTGCTCGAGAGTCGAGTCAGTCTTATTCTGGTTCCCTGGATGTCTTGTTTGTCTTGTTTCTCCGTCTTTAGTCTAGTGTTGCTTAGGGACAAGCAACGCTTTAGCTTGGGGGAATTTGATAAATCATATTTATATAGTTTTATTTAGGCACGTTTTTGCTATAGTTAGAGCTTTTTCATAGTATTCTCAGTCATTTTTAGAGTCATGTCTGCATAAGTTATTATATGTCTCTCTATTACGCTCCGTTTTTGTTTTTCTTAATGTTTCAGGTGATTTCACAGTCATTTAGAAGCTTTCGAAGTTTTTAGAGATGATTCAGATGATATTTGAATGGAAATCAATGGATCGAGTTCATCGATCGAGGGATTTATGCTCGTGGAAGTTGGCTCTAAGGATTTTGTGCATGGAAAATGAAAATAGCATCCACCGGAGTCACTATGGACCTTACGAAAGTGAATTTGAGTTAGAAACGGGGAAAAACGAAGGTTTGCAAGGTACCAAAAATGACCTTTTCTCACTCTTTTGATCATATCTTGAGTTCTACAACTTGGATTGATGCGATTCAAGTTGGGTTGGAAACTAGACTTGAAGATATTTCCAATGATAGGTCACATGCCCCTAGAAGATTCTTAGACCAGAATGTATGAGCATTTTAATCTGGCCGATGCAATCAGCCAACCGCAGGGCTGGCTGCGCCTCTGTCCGGCGCCCCCTCGAGGGTGCTGCCGCCACTGCCAGGGCGCGGGAACCACTTGCGGCCGCGGGTTTGGTCGAGTGGTTGAGCAGCGTTTTGAAGCCGCGAGCGACCTTAAGTCTTCACTTCTTTTCACGTCATCGGTCTACTGACTTTATTTGTTGCCACATCATCATCTACCATCCAATAATATTGTAGCTTATGCAATAATTTATTTATTTATATTTTAATTAGCTTAAAATTAGATTTGAATATAAATTCTTGAGGGATTTTATTTTCCTTTCTTATGCTTTATTTTTCTAGATTAAGCACTTCTTATTTTTCTTTCTCTCCATTGTTGAACCCTAGCTTTTCATTCTTCATTAATTCAATCATCGAGGTATTTCAGTTATTCTTTTCGTTCTTTATTTATTTTATCAATTATGAATTAAAGTTTATTTATCTCTTTTGTTTTGTTTATTTGAATTATGAGTGAGTAGTCGTTTTATAGGGTTAAGTGAGGGAAGCCATGTTTATACCATGATTATTTGTGCTTATTTATTTATAACTTTATGAATTAGGGTTTGAATAATTCCAATTGATTTGTGCTTTATTGTTTGATTCATGTAATTGGCCAATATCATGAGTTAATTATTTAGCTAATAAAAATTAGAATTGAAAGATCATATTTTTAAAGGCTTAATTACAATTGTCGAATTTGATTATGTTAGCAACCGAACTACATATGTTAATTCGTAAGCGTTAATTCCCGACCGTAGAATTAACAAGTGCTTTAATTATTCGACCTTGTTTGTTTATTAATGGATTGTTTGCATTTCTTGGATTGGTATAAGCATGTTGGACCGAACGTATGCCCTAAACTTTAATTTGTCTGAGAACAACCTTATTTTCGTTATTGTCATTCTTTAGTTAATTAATCATCGAATCATTATTCGTTTTTAGAAATAGTTCATATAATTGGGCAAAAACTAATAGAACCTGTCTCCCTTTGGGATTTGTCCCGTATTTGCTAAATCTCTGCTAACAACAGACACCGTGCACTTGCGGTATAACTTTTTATTCATCAAGCACTAACTTGGTTCATTAATTTAGATAATGGGACAATTTAATCTTTTGTAGGGATGGTGAATCTCTTCAAGGTTTAATTCGGTAGTAGCGGGAAAATCGTGAAGCAATCCTCAGATCTGTACCGTGTCGTGTAGAGACATGGAGAATCCTTGAGGGATTATCTGAACAGGTTCAACAGGGATAAGATCGAGATACACAAGTGCGATGCTCCTACAACAATCAAAGCATTCAGAAGGGGGGTGCTAGATCATAGTGAACTCTATATGGAATTAACAAAGTATTCCTGCACAACCTTTGAAGACGTACAAGCCAAAGCAATGGCACAAGTGAGATTTGAAGAAGATGTGTATGCAAGAAAGACTCCAGATCCAGATCGCCAGCCAAGAAGGAGTAATAACTTCCCCTTAAAGGATAATCGATTCAAGCCATATCAGCATTCCCGTTTTGAGGAAGGGTCATTTAATTCTGTCGAGGGAGAATTCTCATATTGGAGGGAAGATCCTGAACTCCCACCTAAATTGAATGAATATTGTTTCAATGTTAACCCTGCAAGTGTAATCAGAACCTTGAACAAAATGGGAGATACCGCTAAGTGGCCCAGAAAGAGTGACAAGTTAGGAGAAAAGAAAGATCCATCAAGATGGTGCGATTTCCAATCAGATATTGGCCATACAACTGATGAATACGTCGCGCTCAGGAAGGCAGTTGCTTACCTATTAAAGAAGGGCTACCTCAAAGAATTCTTGTTAGATACGACTAAAGCTCCAGGAAGAGAAAATGATTCAAAGAAAGGTGGACCCCCATCTCCTCCTCTAATCGTCAAGACCATCTACTTCATATCAGGAGGGTAAGAGGTGTGTGGCTTAACTTATTTAGGAGCAAAGAGGCATGCTAAAGAAAGCCATAAGGATCAGCCCGATAGAAAGGCAAGGTTAAAAAGGGAAATCCCAATAATGTTCGAAGAAAGTGATGTAGTAGAAGGCCATCATGATGGCCTTGTGATTTCGATCCCAATAGGAAATAACATGATCAAGAGAATCCTTGTTAACGACAGAAGCTTCGCGAACATCATTACGCTTGATACCTTGAAACATATGAACATTAATGAGAATAACATCATCAACAAGTCAACAATTCTAGTAGGTTTCAGCAGAGACACCAAGAAAACAAGAGGAGAAATTACATTGGCAACTTACGCAAAAGAGATTAACCTACAAGTCAAGTTCCTAGTGATCGATACCTTACCATCGTATAATATGATTTTAGGAAGACCATCATGTCATTAAGTTCCCTACAAGGTGGGGCATTCAAGAAATTAAAGGGGTTCCTAAAGAAGCCAAAGAATATTACAAGATCGCCCTGAAAGCAACATCCGTATAGAAGAGTTCAACATAGAGATCAGAGGGTCAGCAGGGCCAAGAGAAACTCATTATAGCTGAAGAGAAAGAAGCAATAGAGGTCTAGCTGAACCCCAACCATCCCGATCAAGAAGTTAGGATAAGATTAGAATTAAGTATAGACCTTCGACAGCAAATTTCAAAATTCTTGGAAGTAGAAAAAGACGCATTATCTTGGAATCACGAAGATATGAAGGGAATCTCTCCAGATGTGATCACTGAAAAGTTGAACGTAGATCCAATGCATATACCAGTAAAGCAGAAAAGAAGAAAGTTCGCGCCCGAAAGGAACAAGATCATCAATGTAGAAATTCAAAACTTTTTGAAGACAGGAAAGATCACAGAAATAAAGTACCCAGAGTGGCTTGCCAATGTAGTAATGGTAAAAAAGAAGAATGGAAAATGGAGAATATGCACCGACTTCACAAACATCAACAAGGCCTGCCCAAAAGACCCCTTCCCGTTACCTCACATTAATTAAATGGTAGATGCAACAACATGGGATGAGCTACTCTCCTTTATGGGCGCATACAGTGTCTACAAACAGATCCTCATGCACAAGGAAGACAAAGCAAAGACTACTTTCATTTTTAGCCAAGGAATCTATTGCTACAGGGTAATGCCTTTTGGATTAAAGAATGCAAGAGCGATGTACTAGAGGTTGGTAAATAAAATGTTTGCAGAACAAATTGGGAAGACAATGGAAGTCTATATAGAGGATATGGTAGTCAAGTCCAAAAAGGAATTTGATCACGTCAAGGACCTCAGAGAAGCCTTCGCTATCATGAAGTAGTACGGAATGAAGTTAAATCCTACAAAGTGTACATTCGCAGTACAATCAAGGAAATTCTTAGGTTACATGGTGACACAAAGAGGAATATAAGCTGGCCCGGATCAAGTCAAAGCCATCCTGGATCTAGAACGACCAAAGTCAAAGAAAGACGTACAAAGTCTAACACGGAGAATAGCAATACTGAATAGGTTAATCTCCTAATCTTCTGAAAAGTACAAAGCTTTCTATGAATTACTGATGATGAACAAAATGTTCAAATGGGACAAGCAGCATGAGGAGGCTTTTTAGAAGCTAAAAGAGTATTTAGCCAACCCTTTGATACATTCCAAACCCAAAGAGGGAGAACCACTTCAGTTGTACCTCATAGTATCTAAAAGCACGATCAGTGCTGTCCTCACCAGGGAAGAAGACATAGAGCAATTTCCTATCTACTATGTATGCAAAACCTTACTTAGTATGAAATAAAGGTACACCTCCTTAGAGAAAATCATCTTAGCTTTAGTCACCGCTTCAATAAAATTACGTCCATACTTTGAAAGCCACTCTATACGTGTACAAACTAACTATCCCATCAAAGCCATCATGAGAAAGCTAGAAATGTTAGGGAGAATGGAGAAGTGGGCTCTACATCTCAGCCGGTACGATATACAGTACGAACCCAGCATATCAATTAAAACACAAGCTCTTACAGATTTGGTAGCAGACTTCAACCCAACTCTTGAAGAAGAAGCACAAAAGGAGGTATTGACCCTACAGGAACCAAAGGCTACACAGAAATGGACACTCCATACAGATGATGTGGCAAACATAGGAGGTGCAGGTCTAGGAGTAGTGCTTACATCGCCGCAAGGAGACAAAATAGCACAAGTAGTAAGGTGTAACTTCAAAGCAACCAATAATGAAGCCGAATATGAAGTATTAATCACAGGACTGACAGTGGCAAGAGACATGAAGATACAACAACTGGATATGACATCGGATTCTTTACTCATCGTGAATTAAATCAACAGGGATTACGCAGCAAAAGATGCCAAAATGATAGCCTACCTAGAGGTAACAAAGAAACTTATTAAGGAATTTAAGATAGACCAGGTACCTAGGAACCTGAACACTGAAGCAGACGCCCTGGGAAACTTGGGGTCAAACATTATCCCTGATGAGTTTGGAGCTATCCCATTAGTGCACGTACTCTCACTAGCTATAGAGAAAGAGTCAACTACGAACGTCTATGAAATACAAATGGATCCTACAGGGAAGGAAGATAGTATTGGACAAAACCTCTCAAAGATTATTTCTAAGATAAAAGAACTCCAACATGGAAGGTTACAATTCAAGCAGTCGCTTTAAAAACGTCTAAATATTGTCTAATCAACAACGTGCTCTTCAAAAAGTTAGCTGCAGGTCCCTTCTTACGATGTTTAGAGAAAGGAGAAGCGCAACAAGTTCTACATTCTCTAAAATGCGGCAAATGCGAAAACCACTCAGGAGGGAGGGACCTTGCCAACAGGGCACTCAGAATGGGTTACTACTGGACCAGCATGAGGCATGACGCTGCATAGTTTTCCAAGAAATGTTTAGCATGAAAAAAACACGCACCTTTGACACATAGGCCATCTGAAGAGCTGCACCCAACATTTACGCCTTGGCTATTCATGAAGTGGGGAATGGATATAGTGAAGCTACCTCCATCATCAGGGCAAAGAGTGTATTTCCTAGAAATGACGGATTACTTTTCAAAATGGATAGAGGCAGAAGCATACAAGGACATAAAAGTCCCCGCTGCAAGGTACGGGTTAATGACAGAAGAAAGAAACCAAGCCGAACTGATACATAATCTGGATAATGTAGAAGAACTTAGAGAGGATGCAAAAATGAGAATGACAGCCTACTGTTTCGGGGTTTTCTGATGTCCTGCGGGAGAGTTACAATTTCGAGACTGGAACCGGACGCCTGTACCTGCAAAACAACGGAGACTCCTGGTGGTGGGAGCTCCGCCTCCAACGGTCAAGTTAGTACTTGATTAAGAAGTAATTAATGCGGAAATTAAAGTGATTGGGTCTCTCTAGGTGAGAGTGTTTAATGTGAGTTTCTTAACGTGATCCCCCTTAATGAGGATTAAGGGAGGTATTTATAACCTTGGGAAACGTGCCCATCCTAGGTTTAGGTTAACCTAGGGCTTATTGGGCTTCCCTCGGAAGTTGGGCCTGGGTGGCCGGTTTCTCCATTAGGCATGGAGTATGCCACGTGTCATGACATAATAGGTCCAAGGTGGACGAATAAGCGTGTGCCACGTGGCAAGCCCTGAAAGTTCCAACTGGGGGACACATGGCAGGACCTGATTGGCCCACGTGGCGCATTCCGATTGGTGGGAGAAAAATCCCCTAATCATTTGCCCCTCACAGGTGGCACGTGACTGGTCACGTGTTACCTGTGACAGGTGTCGCACTGTAACAGGCGACGGCCTGCTACAGGTGTCAGTCGGCGAAAGGCCGAGAGATTTCCCGCCCAAATTTTGAATTCTGAAAGTGACCCTTCGCCTATATAAGGGAGTGTTGACTTCAGTCATTTTCACACTTGAGAACTTTGTGAGAGAACATTCGGACCCCTGAACTTGCTCTGACAATTTGGACCTTTTCTGCCTACCGCCTGTTCTGACAAGCCGACTGCAAAGGATTTTCAGAACTTCATCAACCGTCACTCGTTCAGGTAACCGTCGGTTCTCTTACTCTTAATTTTCTCTTTATTTTATTTTTTTTGAAATGGCACCACGGAAGCACACGACACAACCTAGGTTAGTGATCAGTCGGTCACCGGGGACGGCTGAATCTAGGACTAGGAGTGCCGCCTGCCCTTTTCCGGACCCATCTTTGCCCTTTATACAAAGTCCCACTGTATCTGTGTCTATGCAGAGCATGATGGCCAGAACAAAAAAGACTGCCAGGATCTCAAATTCAGACGGCTCCTCCCGCAGGGTGCCGATTAGTGAAACATCTGACCAGGCGCCAGATGTGGAAGTGAAACAAAGCGGCTTGAAAGCCGGTTGTTCTGAGGGAGGAATCAAAGTGGCCCCTTCCCATTTCTCAGTTGGCAATTCTTCTTTCTCTCCTGCTCCTTTTAAAGGAGAGGAAGCGGGACCCTCTGGGAGAGGGGAGGAGTCGTCCTCTTCGGACTCGTCAGAGGACGATTCCGAGTCTAGCTCTTCTGGCCATGCTTCTCTGGACACAGAAGAGAAAAACAGTCGCCTGCAAGAGGCGAGGCTTTCTCACGCAGTTGAGAAGGGGGACAATTGGGCGGAGCCATCCGCCTCTTACCGAGAGCAAAATACCCCCTACTACTGCACGGTACCTCGGGGCCGGATCACAGTCATGCAAGAGAAAGTGGAGAGCTTTATCGCAAACCACACAATGGGCCCCGACTTTTTAGTGTTCGTGCCGGATCCAGAAGACACAGTCGTCTGGCCGGCTGGTACCAGTTATGATAGCGCCTGCTTTGGCTGCTACGAGGCGGCCATCAAGGCTGGGCTGCGCTTCCCACTACATCCGGCTGTTCAGCGGATCTTGGATGGGTATGAGTTGGGGTTATGGCAGTTAGCCCCGAACTCCTGGGTCAACGTACTCGGCTATGTGGCCGGGTGCGAACTGCACGGGGTGGAGCCGAGCTTCGAGGCTTTCGCCCACATGAACTATCTCATCCGGACCCCTACGGCAGGCGGTACCGGCTGGTATCAATTGACGAGCCACAGGGGCTACCTCATGACGAGAGGTAAAGCAAACAAATGGAAGGACTGGCGGAGCACCTTCCTCATCCTTGAGAGTTCAGACACAGAGCTGAACAAGCGCCTCAACAGGTGGAACAGGAATCCGCCCCTTCTTGCAGGCGGCCGCAGCATGCCGCCTGTTCCCCCCAAGGCTAAGAAAGAGATCCTAGATAAAGGACTCTTCAAAGTAGAGTCGAAGGTGAACTCTACTTCAGGGGTACGAGAGCAAGTACCCATGCACTGCGTCCCGAGCTTCAAATGGCTCTACGACGAGTACTTTTTGGCCGCCTGTGGCCTCAGCAGTCGATGCTCAAGAGGTAGCCGGCCTGTCGAATACTCTGTTATTTCATGCATTTCTTGTTATGACTTGTATTAACTTTGCTAATTGTTTTTGCAGCGGACGCCATGAGCAAAATTACCGCCTCCAAGACTGCGGCGGCCATGTTGCGGGCCTCCATCATGCAACAAGCTTCAACCGACTCCCCCAAGAAGGGGGCACCCTTGGTGGGCTTCGAACCTTTTACCCCTTTTTTTTTTAGTTGTGTTTATGCATATACTGACTTTTTTCTTCTTTTTTAGACGGGCGCTCCAAGAGCTTCTTCTTTCCAACAGCCGGACCCCAAGGCCCGGAGGACGACTGTTGCGAGCTCTCCTGGTTCTGCCAGGAAACATGCGGCGGCTGAGAAACAGCCGGCCACTTCTTCTAAAACTCCAGCTGGGCTGCCTAGAAGTATGAAGTTGTCCTTGTAAATTTTAGACTTGCTCCCTTTTTTACTAGGTCTAATCCGTTTGTTTATGCTTGATGCAGCCGGCCCTCAGGAGCCTGACTTGGTTGAGGTGGCCAAGTCTATGATCAAGGTCGTTCCTCCTGCTGAAAGGGAGGCGGTCAGGGGTGTCGGCACCCTTGACCTAGACGGGATTGCAGGGATCCTTGCTGAGGTATACTTAGCATATTTTTGAGTATTTGAATTCCTGGACGCCTGTTTTCTTTTTTGTTTGGAAACTGACGCCTGTTCCTTTTTACTTAGGCCCTGCTCCGAGTGAACGGCCTTCGCAAGCCGCTTGACCGGAAGAACAAAGAGGTAAAGGCCGCCTCCAATTGTGATAAGGCAATGTTTCAAATTGCCCAAAATGAAGTTCTGACCATTGATATTCTTTATTATCAGGCGCAGGCTACCGCCGCTATTCGGGCTCAGTTAGAGGCGGCCCAGAAGAGGAATGGCGAGCTGGAGGCGACCATCACCAATCTCAAGGCCGAGCTGAAACCTCTTCGCCTAAAGATGAACTCATACGAAGCCTTGGAGAAATCCTTGGCCAACGTAAAGGAACGCCTGGTGACCCAGGAGAAGAGTCTTACTCAGGAGCTCTCGGAAAAGGCCGAGCAAGAGAAGAAAGAGCTGGTCCGAGAGATGATGGAAGACTCTGCTCAAATCCAGCGCATGACTTGGGGCCGCCTCTTCCCCAATGCCGACTTTGCCTAATGGGAATAAACGTACCGCCAGTGTTCTGATACATATAATCAAGAGATCCTGGCGGCTGCTGAGGAAGAGGCGTTGGAGGAAGCGTTGGAGGAGGAGGAGCCGGTAGTGGCGCTTGTGCCGCTTGGGGGTAATGCATCAAAGAAGAATGCAGCTGAAGCCGAGTCCAGCAAGAAGAGTGCTGACCAGGCGGTAGCTGCTAATATTGAAGATCTGCCCCCTTCTTAAGCTTTATGTATTCTTTCCACGGCCTGCGTGCCGTTTGTTTTGTATTTACCCGGCCAGGGGGCCGGGGCTCTGAATATTTTGCCGGTCTTCAATGACCGGCTTCTTTTTAATGAATTTTTTGTTTTGCTTCAAATTTGTCTTAAGTATTGAATATTCTGATATCCAATTGTTTACTATACCGACTGTTTTACATGGTCGATAGCTGCAGACAGGTACGGATAGTTAGTCACGCCGCCTATGCCCCTGGACGACTGGTTGTCTGTTTCCAGGATAGACGATCAGTCGGCCATTTAACCAATCGGTATTCGAACCATTTTAAAGACTGGATCCCCTTTAGGCAGGCGGTTTTGTCATTTGTAAAATTAACCAAGTAGGAAAGTGGTCTGACCAAGTAAACATGATTGTTACCTAGTTGCCAAGGAACTGAGTAGTAGAGGTATCAAGCGGTGGGTACCGGTTGTTCCCCTTTATTCACCAATGTTTGTTGGCTTTTAACTCATAAGTTGTTAACCTAGCAGGAGTAGTGGTTGAGAGCCTCTGTTTGCTAAAAACAGGCGGACGACTCATACCTTTTAGGCTCCATACTAAGTTTGAGGGGGTGACCATAAGTTAACATAGGAGTTACTTAGTCTCCGTCACACTCTAGATTGAGTAGTAGAGGTACCAGGCGGCGGAGGCCGGCTGATCCCCTTGGTTCGCCAATGTTTGTTGGCTGTTAACCCGAGGGGTTGCCTAGTAGGAATAGGGGTTTGAGTGCCCCTGTTTGCCAAAAAAACAGGCGGTCTACTCAAACCTTTTAGGTTCCATACCAAGTTTGAGGGAGTGACTATGAGTTAACGTTGGTGTTACTCAGTCTCCGTCACTCTTGCTTGAGAAGTAGAGGTACCAGGCGGCGGAGGCCGGCTAGACCCCTTGATTCGCCAATGTTTGTTGGCTATTAACTCAAGAGGTACCCCCTGCATTTATCCCAAGTAATACAGGCGGTCATCTGACTCAGATGTCAACTGCTACCACTGGTTTGGTTAGTGATAGAGTTATCCTTGTCTCAAAAACGGCTACGTGGTTGCCCTTGGGGGCAGTCGTATAGGTGCCGTGTAATTAGTTTATAGAGCAATGTTCCACCTAAAAGGGAGCTGCTCTCTGCGACGAATTTCATCCGGAGGGATGCCGCCGGACGCCTGCTATGATGTTGGGACAGGTCGTATTAGTTTTGAAGATTGGATCAGTTGGCTTGGCGCCTGGTCTGATCATTCGGCATGTGGCCTTGGTAAGTTCTTGGTGAACGTAGGTGCTAAGTAAAAGGAGGGTAGCCGCCTGTTTAGGCACAAGGTCGGCCAGGCCCTAATCTTTTTTGCTAAGTATAAGGGGGGTGGCTGTGTGCTTTGGAATCAGTCGGCCATCTTCTATGTAGAGTAGCCGACTATATGTCCAGACGACATGCCCCTATGGTGATAAGAGTAAAATACTCAATGGAGAGTAGCCGACTGTAAAGGTACAGGCGGCATGCCCCTCTGAAAATAGAGTAAAACTTAATGGAGAGTAGCCAACTGTAAAGGTACAGGCGGCATGCCCCTCTGAAGATAGAATAAAGTACTCAATGGAGAGTAGCCGACTGTAAAGGTACAGATGGCATGCCCCTCTGAAGAGAGTAAAATACTCAATAGAGAGTAGCCGACTGTAAAGGTACAGACGGCATGCCCCTCTTAAGTAAGAATTTAACATGGAGAGTAGCCGACTATTTGTTAGTAGGCGTGCCCCTCTTAGTACAAAATTGAATATTAAGTGCAAAATTTTATTAAGTAGCCCTTGATTATTTACATCATTCAAAAGAAATATTTCTTAAGATTATCTACATTCCAAGTTCGAGGCAACGGTTGTCCGTCTGGTGTTTCCAGCCAGTAGGTACCGTCCCTGACCTCTTCACAGATTCGGTAGGGTCCTTCCCAGTTGGGAGTTAGTTTGCCAGACTCATTAGCCCTACCAACTGCTTCCATTTTTCTAAGTACAAAGTCCCCCACTTTGAGTGGACGCCTGTGTACTTTTTTGTTGTATGATCTAGTCATTCTCAGGCGGTAAATTTTATGGCGCAAGACAGCATTGCCCCTCCTTTCAGGAAGTGAGTCTAATGCCATGCGCATGGCTTCCCAGTTTGCCTCTTCGTCATATAGCATTACTCGAAGAGTCGGCTCGTAGTTTCTCTAGTCGCCCCTTTTTCAGTCGTCCTAATGGCCCAGAGAACATGTGGTAATTCATCCGCCCATAGGCCGCCTGCTCGTTCAATCTTTTTCTTGAGACCGTCTGAGATGATTTTATTAAAGGCTTTTACCTGGCCGTTTGCTTGTGGACGGCCGACAGATGCAAAGTAGTGTGCAATTCCTTGGTCACCCAACCAGCTTTTGAGAACAGGCGTCTCAAATTGGGGACCATTATCAAAAACCATAGACATGGGAACCCCGAACCGAGTGATGACATTTTTCCAAATGAATGAAATTACATCCTTCGTCTTGATTCCCTTTACAGCCTCCGCCTCTACCCATTTAGTGAAGTAGTCGACGGCGACAAGTATGTACCTCCTTCCGCCTGTAGCAGGCGTATATGGACCCAGAATATCCATGCCCCACTTAGCAAACGGTAGTGGGCTATGAATGGTAGTGAGGTCAGTAGCTGGACGGTGAATTAGCTTGCCAAACCTTTGGCACTTGTCACATTTTGTCACCATCTCCATTGCATCTGCTTCTAAAGTAGGCCAAAAGTAGCCCTGTCGCCTTGCCCGTTGAGCAAGCGTCCTACCGCCTATATGAGAAGCTTAGTAACCAGAGTGAAGATCGTCTAGTATTTCTTGTCCTTTTTCTGGAGTAACACACTTTAAGAAGGGTTGAAGGTACCCCTTTTTGTGAAGTTCTTCTTTTATTATCTCAAAACTGGTGGCTCGTTTTTTCAGTGCTGCCGCCTGTTGATGATCATCCGGCAGGGTACCGTTTGTCAGATATGCCCTGATTGGATCCATCCAGGTTGAGCTTCTGTCTAGGATTGCAATAGGTTCTTCCTCAATGCTTCTCCTCTCCATTACTTCCCAAAAAACAGTTCGAGGAGTATCAGAGGAGGCGGACGATGCTAATTTTGACAGTGCATCCGCCTGGTTGTTTTCTGATCTCGACACTTGGATCAGATGGAAATCCTCAAGGGAGCCGACTGCTTGTCGGACCGCCTGTAAATACTTGATCATGGCCGGATGGGTTGCTTCGTATTCGTCATTGTACTGACTCACTATCAATTGTGAATCGGAACAAGCGTCTATTTTTCTTGCCCCTGCCGCCTTGCACATGCGGATTCCGACTAGCAAAGCTTCATACTCTCCCTCATTGTTTGAGGCCTGAAAACTGAAGCGTAGAGCATACTCGTACCTGTCACCCTCTGGCGACTGACATATGACGCCTGCTCCACAACCATTTGAAGTAGAGCTTCCGTCCACATATACCTTCCAGACCTGGTCTGTAACTTGAGAGTCAGGAGAACGAGTCATCTCAACAATAAAGTCAGCAAAGGCTTGCTCCTTCACTGCTTTTCTAGGCTCAAAAGTAACTTCGAGGCTCTGAATTTTTATGGCCCATTTGATCATTCGGCCTGACAACTCCATGATGGTCAGTGGCCGCTTGATAGGTTGGTCTGTATACACGATGACTGCATGTGCCAAAAAGTAGGGCTTCAATTTTTTAACAGCCATGAAGAGTGCAAGACCAAATTTCTCCACTAAAGGATACCTCAACTCGGCATTTTTCAGTACGTGACTGACAAAGTAGACCGGGAGCTGACAGCCGTCTCTTTCAGCAAGGAGAACAGCGCTTAACGCATGATCAGAGACGGCCAGGTACATGTAGAGTACTTCTTTGGGCAAAGGGCTGACCAGCCTCGGCAAGGAATGCAAGTGAACTTTCAATTTCTTGAAGGCGGCCTCAGCATCCGGCCCCCATTCAAACCTTGCCTTTTCTTAATTGCCTGGAAAAAGTATAGGCATTTGTCGCCTGATCGGCTTAGAAATCTTCCCAAGGCCGCCAGACAACCTGTTAACTTTTGAACCTCTCGGATGGTACGAGGCGACTGCATGTCAATGACCGCCTGCACCTTCTCAGGGTTCGCCTCTATTCCTCTCTGATTGATAAGGAATCCGAGAAATTTCCCAGACTCAACTCCAAAGACACATTTCTTGGGATTGAGCATGACATGGTGCCGCCTGAGTGTGGCGAAAGTTTCTCGGAGGTCCGACAGATGATCTTTCTGAAGTTTAGTCTTGACAATCATATCATCAATGTATGCCTCGACGTTTCTCCCAATCTGATCAAAGAACACAGTGTTTATCATTCGCTGGAAGGTAGCCGAGGCATTCTTAAGACCAAATGGCATGACCGTGTAACAGTATAACCCCTGATCAGTGACGAAGGCCGTCTTCTCCTGATCTTTCTTCCATAAAGGAATTTGATGGAAACCAGAGTAGGCTTCCATAAAGCTCATCAAAGCATGGCCGGCTGTTGAGTCGACCAGATTATCAATTTTAGGCAGAGGGTAACTGTCTTTGGGGCACGCCTTGTTTAAGTCTGTGTAGTCTACACACATTCGCCAGGTGCCATTCGGCTTTTTAACAAGCACCACATTTGCAACCCAGTCTGGGAAGTAACATTGCCGAATGAACCCTGCATCAAGTAATTTTTTAACTTCGGCGGCTGCCGCCTGACTTCTTTCTTCGCCATGGTTCCGCTTCTTCTGCCGTACCAGCTTCTTTTTCGGATCCACGGCCAGTTTATGTACCGCCAGATCAGGACTAATGCCTGGCATTTCATGGACTTCGAATGCAAAGATGTCCTTGTATTCTTTCAATAGTTTGTGAAAGTCGTCACCAAGGTCTCTCAGAGCAGTCGTCCCAACTTTGACTGTTCGATCAGGACGTGAGTCGTCTAAGATCAGGTCCGTATGCTCACCAGCCGGCTGAGGGCGGAACTCATCCGACCGCTCCTCTGCCAATGATTGCTATTTTCTTTCTTTTCTTGCGGCCCCTGTCTCGGATGCCTTTCTCTTCTTGCCGCCTGCTTCTTGAACAGGCGCACTCTCCTTGACATTGTCAAGGTCTGTTTTTTCACCACTTGACCCAGTGGCCATAACAGTGGGCTTGACATCCGAGAGATAGCACTCTCGGGCCATCCTCTGATCTCCCCTTAGGGAGCCGACTGTTCCATTATCCCTCTCAAACTTGAGCAACATAAGAGATGGGATTATAACAGCCTTGGAATTATTCAGGGTTGGTCGTCCCAGAATCATGTTGTAGGCCGAGAGTTCTTCTACTACCAGGAACCGGACTACCATGTGTCGTCCTTCCCCTTTTTCGCCCAGGCGGATGGGTAAATCCACTCGTCCTAGTGGGTGGACGACTCCTCCTCCAAACCCTACTAAAGGGTGGGATGCCGGATGTACGCAATTAGTCTGATATTTTAGTTTCGACAGACATTTGCTACTGATGAGATCTGAGGAGCTTCCGGTATCTATGAGAATTCGGCCAACTCTTTGGTTGACCACTTTACATTCAATGACGATAGGGTCGTCATGCGGCCCTCTTACCCCTCCTAGATCTTCTTCAGTGATGACAATCTCAGGAAATGAATATTTGGAGGGCCGTTCTTGGTGAACGGAATTTACATCTAACCGTCTGATGTTGTCTTTGTTGCCCCGAATAGTGGGGCCGCCTCCTGAGAAGCCGCCTGCAATGGTGTAGACGACTGCATCATCTGTATCGGAGCTGTCGGCCTGTTGTTTCTTTTTGGCCGACTGCTTTTTCGAGGAAGTGTTCCCCGTAGATTTCTAGACATAAGTGTCAAGATCACCTTGCTCAGCCAGGCGGTCCAGATACCGCATGAGACTGATGCAGTCATTGGTGTGATGGCCAACATCTTCATGATAAGCACAAAATTTTTCTTGGTTCCAGTTGTTTGCAGAACCCTTCATTGGGACCGGCTTCTCAATTGAGATCCGTCCCTTGATTTCTTTTAGGATAAACTGGTTATCCTTGTTAAACACATACTTTGGGGAGTATGGTTTGAATTCTTTTTTCTTTTTCTGGGCCGGCTGTTTAGAGGAATCAGCCGCCCAGACCTCTTTTCTCTCCTCATCTTTGTTTGACGACTGTTTCTGTCGTCTTTCTCTTTTGTCGAACCTTTTCCCATCCGACTGTTTTCTCGTACTACAAAGATCAGTCGCCTGTATATAGGCTTCCGCTTCAATCAAGGCCTCTTGAAGAGTCGCCACCCTCTTTCGGACCAAGTCAAATTTGAAGATTGACCCGTCCTTGAGACCTCTGAAAAAGTCAGTATAGGCTACCTCATCCGGTAACCCTTGAATCTGTATTCTCATCAGGTTAAACCGCCTGATGTAAGAACAAAGACCCTCCTTCTCGCCCTGCTAAATTGTTCCTAAATCAAGGGTCGTCTTCTTCGTAGGGATGTTCATGGCGAAGTTGGAGGTGAATAAGTAAGCAAGCGTCCTGAAGTTATTTACACAACCAGTTGGCAGGTTGCCGAACCATTGTTGTGCGATTCCTTTGAGAGTCGCTGGGAAACACTTGCACCAAGTGGGATCATCATACCCTTGAAGGTACATCAGGTTGGTGAATGCCATCAGATAGTCTTCTGGGTTAGTAGTGCCGTCATAGGCGCCTACTAATACATTTGTCACTTTAGCCAGCTGAGCGGCTTCAGTAATTTCCTTGGAGAAGGCCGACGGCTGTTCACCAAGTCTAAGCAACCGTAGCTGCCAGTCCATAGGTTGGACGTTTTTTGCTGCATGTCCACCAAACGGAGGTGGCTGCAAAAAATACTGTTATTGCGGCACAAACGGTAAGTTTGTTACCGCCTGGTCGCTATGAAAGCCGGACTGACGGGAGGTGCCGCCTGACTGACTCTCATGATACGACTGAGTATGCCTCATCGAGGCATTTCGCAGACTGTCTTGGAAGTTTGAAGTAGAGGCCGACTCTGACAATCGGTTACTCTTCTTCTACTCTAGCAGCAGCCAAGCGTCTGTGAATGTTTGCTTCGACCCGTCCGCCTGAATATGACGAACAGGTTTCCTATTTCCTGTAGGAAAACGGAATTTTGTGAAATCAAGGGCAGGTGGCTCCCGCTTCCTAGATTTAGGATGAGGAGTCGCCTCTCGCCCTTGAACTGGCTTCCTCTTCAGTGAAGTGGAGGGTTTCTTAGCCGACTGCTCTTTGACCAGAGCAGGCGGCTTCTTGTTGATCAACTCTTGAATCTCTCCCTTGAAGTCCCTCATGAAGGTCATGAGTTCGTTCCTTGTGATGGTAGCAGACCCATCAGTCGGCTACTGCCGAACAGGCGGTGCGCCTGCTGGCTCGCTTCCTGTTTGAAGATGTTCCCGTTCCCTTCTTTCGGTATGACGGGTACGTCGGGCCCTTAGGGTCCCGTCTGAAGCTGTGTGAGCTTCAACTTCAAATTCATCCTCAGTATCGTGGTCCGACTGAACTTGAGGGTCGTCTAGGGGACGCCTCTCTTCAGGAGTCGGTACAGACTTGGATGCCATCTCAGAAGTACTCTCCCCACAGACGGCGCCAGATGTTTCGGGGTTTTCTGATGTCCTGCGGGAGAATTACAATTCCGAGACTGGAACCGGACGCTTGTACCTGCAAAACAACGGAGACTCCTGGTGGTGGGAGCTCCGCCTCTAACGGTCAAGTTAGTACTTGATTAAGAAGTAATTAATGCGGAAATTAAAGTTATTGGGTCTCTCTAGGTGAGAGTGTTTAATGTGAGTTTCTTAACGTGATCCCCCTTAATGAGGATTAAGGGAGGTATTTATAACCTTGGGAAACGTGCCCATCCTAGGTTTAGGTTAACCTAGGGCTGATTGGGCTTCCCTCGGAAGTTGGGCCTGGGTGGCCGGTTTCTCCATTAGGCATGGAGTATGCCACGTGGCAAGCCCTGACAGTTCCAACTAAGGGACACTTGGCAGGACCTGATTGGCCTACGTGGCGCATTCTGATTGGTGGGAGCAAAATCCCCTAATAACCTACCAGCAAGAAGTAGCAAGGTCTTTTAACAAGAACGTCAGAGCAAGAGTTTTAAAAATAGGAGATTGGGTCCTCAGAAAGGTATACGAAAACACAAGAGAAGTAAATGCAAGAAAACTAGCACCCAACTGGGAAAGACTCTATGAGATCATCAAGGTAGTAGGCAACGGAGCCTACAGACTCAAGAGTGCAAAAGGAAAAGAAGTAAAAAGAAGCTGGAACGTAGGACACATAAAGCTCTATTATTTCTAAAGAAAGAAGGTATGTAGTAATTATTCCAACCTTTTTTTAGTTTTTACAAAAAATAAAAGAATAAAAAAGAAGAAAAACAATGGAAAACTCAAAAGAAATATAGAAGAAGAAAAAATAAAAGAAGAAAAGCAAAAAAGCAAAAAATCTACAACAGCCAGATGCAGCACGAAAAGTACTCTTCTTCACTTAAACTAAGTTAGTTCATTTTACATTTAGTACGAGTACTAACTTAAGCATCGGAGGGCCGTTGGGGAAACCCACGGCCACCCATCACCCAATTCTATTTTGCAAGGACAACGACTACACTTCCATACAGAGCACAGAAAAGCATAACATTTATGCAAGTATCTATCCTTGTAGAACAAGTAAACGCTAACAGCGAATACATGTAAGCAATATTGCATCCATACTACAACTATAATATAAATGTAATATAACTGTAATACAACTGTAACACAATGAGAAACACAAGGCAACACAAAATACGCATGTAGACACCCATTTGTGTCTCCCCAAAAAAAAAAACCTAGTGATGAGTACCTTTCACGTCGAATCATAATCGAATGAAGTGAAAGTGTGGAAGGTCTAGTGTTGCAGATAGTTTTTATTTCTTTTCTTTTTCTTTGTTGTTGAAAAATTATTTTAAGAAAACAGCCAATCCAGTTTGTTTTGGTCCATGGAAAGGGTCCAACAATAGTGTAGTTGGGTCGGGTTCGAAAAGAACATTCCAACGATATATTATAAGCCCAATTGCGACGAATAATGAGGAAGTTATGGCCAAATTACTAAACTGGGCTCGGTTTGATGCTTATATGCGGCCCAATTATCTAGAGGAGGGCCTAATATTGATTTATCATTCCTAATGCAATTAGAATTGATTAGAGTCTTCTAGATTCTTCTAGAAGGTTCTTTTCATTCTTAATTTAATTAGCATTCATAAATTGACTTTAGTTGACTTTTTAGAGTTTTAATCAGAATAAAAGAAGTGTTTTTTTAAGGAAAATATAATTTGCCCTTCTGTACGGCTAAATTTGATCAAATTAAGAAAACGCATAGACTTTGTTTTCTAGCGTCTGACGACAGGATTAGCGCCTGGCGCTAATGCTTAGCGTTTGGCGCTAGACTTAGCGTCTGGCGCTAATGCCTGGCGTCTGGCGCCAATCGTGTTTTATTCTCTTCAAAACTCTGATTTGTTTTTCTATCCATCCAGCGGATTTTCTCTACAAATAGACTCCTAAATCTCCGTTTTTAATCATCTACATCTATAAAATCTCAACAGTTTCCATCATCAATTCTCTAATTCTCTTCTCTCTCTAAGCTAAAGCATACTCTCTCTCTCTCTCTTTTCTAAACAAGCCTTTTACCTACAAAATTCCGCATTCACAAGATCTAGAAACACCTAACCAAGTTTAAAGTTTCCTTTGCCCTAGACATGAAAATTTTGGTATTTCATAGGGTTTGGTCCCAAATCTCTCTTTCAATTATTTAATTTAATTGTTTGTTTATATTTTCCTTGAAGTTACTAACGCGTGTATTTTATTATTAGAAAGAGGTACGAGGCATCCAAGTAAGTTCTTTAATTGATAATTGATATTATGATATAGAAATCATGTCTAGATTGTTACTATGATTCCTAGTGTCATATTAGGGCGTTTTAATTTTCCTAGTATCATGTTTAGGGTAACAACTATATTTTCTAATATCAAATATAACAATTGTGATTTCTGCAATGCTTCCTATTTTCTTTCCTAATAATTATTTTTAGTATCATGTTAGGGCTATATAGTTGATTTCTATTGCTTAGTGACATGCTAGGGTTTGTTATTAATCTTGTTAATATCATGCCTTGGATCTTGCTTTTATTATGCTTTAACATGATTATGATTATTTTAATTATTATTATTATTATTATTATAATTGTTATAATTTATGATTAGCGCCTGGCGCTAATGCGTGGCGTCTGGCGCCTATTACATAATTTACGATGATAATTTGCGTAACTTATAATGATTATGATTATGATTATTATAATTGTTATAATTTATTAGGATTCTTTATTATGTTGCTTGACTATATTTATTCTTATTGCTTGATAAAACCTTTTATGCATGTTTAAAGGGAAATTTTACTTGTAATCACGTTTAATAAGATAATTGATAATCTTGTTTAGGGTTTTTTTTTATTATAATTCAAGTGATCGCCAATAATAGTTTTATTTATGCATTAATAACATAGATTAAACTGGTTTAGGGTAAACCTAATGATTGCATGTTAGTCGGAAAGCGCACAAGAATAGGATCAGAATAAAGTAGAGGCCTATTATTAAGGAAGGTTCAATCTCTTTTAGGTTGGATTTGTACCTTCATCCCCAAACTACCAGTCATGGTTCCATACCCATTGGAGTTAACAATATTCTGGATCGTTAAGGGGTGTAACATTCACCCTGTGAACGGTTTACAAGTTCCTAAAACTTGTTGGCGACTCTTTTGCTCCATCTTCTTTCCCTTTGGACGCCACCTTGTTTAAGTGTATGATCATAGTGGGGTTCAAGTTTGGGATAATGTTTGAAATATTCCATACAATTTTTTGACGACTTCACTGGGGAGGATTTCTATTTTAATTCTTGAAATTTTTTTCGGCAATGATATAGAATGAGTGGATGAGACTCGAAAAGTTCTAAGTATTTCATGTGCGTAATTTTGATAACATTATTGTCATATGCATAAAAAATATCTTATTGGAAAGACCATCCGTAATGATTTAAAAAAAATAGGATATTTACACGTAGAAAATTTGAGGAATATCTTTAACAACTAGGATCGAAATAATGCTGCGCGAAACTGAAATTTTTTTTCGAGCACAGAAAGATAATGAGGTATGTAGGAACTAGCATCAGAAAACAGAGTCTAGCGCCAATGATATGACTCTGGCGCCAAACGAAAGCTCCTCTTGCCAGGCGCCAAAGCCAAATTGCGGCGCCGGCCAAGTTCTTCCAATACCGAGCCTGAAATATGCGTTCTAATTTTGACCAGTTTTTAGCATTGTTTGATTGATCCTACTTCCTGATTGAGTTTTTCTCACTTTTCTGAAACCCATATGTGTTTTACATATGGACATAACCCTATGGGAATTCATGATCCATCTACCTGATTGAACGCTCTGTGCAATAAAGGGTACATCCGAGAATGTTGAATTCACCAAACCATGGAAGCGAGTTTTTAACTCGCGGTGTCCCATCCACTCGCGCCAACCCTTCAAAAGGTAAGGCTTCCGCGCGGTGCATCCGGACAATTAACCCCGGACCCTCTTTGACTAACCCATATCCCAAACTTTAGAGAACTAGATTTATTGTTAGGTAGCGCACTCATTGCATCATATTGTGAATACTTGACTATTTTTGCATTCTTTTCTTGTGCATACTCTATGTGTTTTTCCTAAACGTGTGTTTGACTTGTGATTAAGCCTAAATAAACTAATTATTGTCTAAAGGACTTTGTTTATTTAATTAATTAATTAATTTGATCTAAAAATATACCTAAAATCGAGTCATAGTTCCTTTAAGTCAACTCGGATTATTTGTTCATACACAGAGTTCTAAGAAGAACTACGAGTTGTACAACCTATGGATCTGTAGCCATGAGTTTTATCTTTAATTTGGCGTTTGTTTAATCCCGATCAGAGTCACATATCAAAAGTTATGACTAAAATATTATAACCTATCCAGTTTAATGAATATACATGAAGTCCGAACTTAGTCTATGCTTAAGTCTAGTCACATAGTCTAGCCACATTGTCTTACACAAGAGTCAAAGCATGTGAATATACTCACTAGTATTAGCACACACTTTGAGTATATGTCACCATGACCATGTCTTAGGTTCATTCATGAGTCGATTTTTCCGTCTTTTGAGTTGGGGGTACATTTTATTCCTAATTTTTATATTTCCCCATCTACATCATCTTTCTCCATATCACAGCTTTCATTCTTTTTACCTTCTTCTGTCCATTGCATATTGAATAGAGTTTGAGTCAAATAATTAATAGTCGATATCCCTATTTTTCCTTTCTACAATACTTGGTCAAGGAGATAAGGGCGATTAATCAAGGACAACCTCTTTGATAAAGTCTTACTTTTTGATAAACCGATTCGTCAAAAGAGGAAAGCTAAAAATATAATGGCAACCTAGCAAGAAGTCAACGAACTTAGGAATCAATTGACTGATGTGACTGAGGCATAGAAGGCTTTAACCCTCAAAATCAATGACCCTGTGAAGCAACAACAAATGGAGCTCATGCAAGAAAGTTTGAGCAAGCTATCTAGTGACTACAAGTTCCAAGGCATTAGTTCACAAGGGGTCTTGGTGGACAAGGAGCTTCTTTCGCAGAAGTTCAATGCCACTAAAATCCCTAAATTCAAGACAACTGATAATCCTTATCTTTACACAAGAGCCTTTAAAACTATAATGAACATTAAGGGGATTGATAAGAAAGTATTTCATTCCTTGTTTTCCTTATCTCTTAAAACCGTTTGCCAACAATGGTTTTTCTCCCTTTACAAAGAGAAAACCTCTACCTTGGAATCGATAGTAAGCGCTTTCATCGATAGGTATAAATGCAATATTCAAGTCAAAACTGATTTTAGACAACTTGAGATGCTAAGACAAAGAGAGAATGAAGGCTTTACTTCTTTCTGCAATAAGTGGAGGGAAACTTTCACTAAGATGATTGAGGTGCCTCCCGAAAAAGGATCTGTGAGGATGTTCATCAATAACTTACAAGAAATGTATTCAAAGCACTTAAAATATCAACACAACTTGAATACTTTCAAAGCCATCTATGACATAGGTATCAAGATCGAAGATGACCTCGCAAAGAAAAAAGCAACTAACAATAGCAATAACAGTGGCTGGAAAGGAAAGGAGAACGACAATCCTTCATCTTTCGAAAATGCCCACTCTAGTAACAATGTTAGTACCTATGATCGGAGTGAAGCTTTAGCCATGGATAACCAAGGATCTAAGAAGCAACTAAGGAAAGACTTCACCCCCATAGGGATGAGTTATGATACTGCCTTCGATCGACTCCATGCCAAGGGACTCATTTTTCCCATTGGACCTATTCAAGATCCCGCACCAGAAAAGAGATTGCCTAGTTGGAATCAAGATGACTACTACAAGTACCATAAAGGTAGGGGTCAGGCTACTGAGAGCTGTTAGAAGCTAAAGGAGGATATCCAACATTTGATCGATAATAACAAGCTTCCCAGGCCTCTAGCTAACAAGAATAGCGAGTGATGATAAAGCAAACCACACCAGACAAGAGGCGAGCTTTAACGACAAGATTTCGTGACCTCTTTTTCTATTTCATTTTTATTTACCCGTTCCCCAATCAGTCTAGCATAGACACCTTTCTTTTCCCTTAGATTAATTTTGTAGGATCATTATTTCTTCTCCTTTTAATAAAAATGAGCATTTATTTCCTTACATATGATCATTTCATTATATTGCATCGCCAAAAAAAAAATCCATATCGAATTAAGTACAAGGTATACCAATGATTTGAGGCACCCGTTGTAGCCACATCATATTGCATTTCACCCTTCTAACTTACAATCCTTTCTTGATATACAACTTTGAGCCTCGTCTAACAAACGACAAGTGTTCCAATGTGTTTGATATGAAAATGTCTTTGATATGAACGTCTCAGATTACGTCTCTTATCGAGTGCTCAGTACCGTGCCTGAGAAACATGAATGCCAAGTGAGTGATAGACCGCATGATCGGGATTGCCCACACTTATAAAAAAAGGTTCCAAATGCAAAAGCAAAAAGAGGAAAGAGAGCTAAAAAAGAGTTAAAACGCTCAAGCATAAAAATACAAAGATTCAAAAGCAAGGTTGCACACCTTGGGGGCTTATCTAGGGTCTTGAGCCTTTATCCCCTCCTTCTTCAAACCTTTAGCCTAACCACGTTACAACCTTTCAAAAGACCTTTTTGAGGTATACACACACTTGTGCAAGGTTAGGCTAGAGCTATGTTCGGCCTGATTCCTAATGGATACGTAGGCAACCTCACATTGAGGTGCTGCTAATAAAAATGCATTCATATTCACATTCACACACTCACACCATGATCATATCAAGGGATTCCCTGTGCTCATCCCTATTCATTTAGAGCTAGACTTAAGGCTTGATCCCTACATCATTAGCTTACCTAGCCTAAGAGTCACAACCAATTGACTCTTTTCAAATACACTTAGCCCTTGCAGCCTAACTTTCGTATCACTATCACACACATCACAGATACATGACCAAATATACTTCCCCTTAGGAACCCTTTGTCATGAAATCTTAACACAACGTTGAATCATGCCTTGTCATATCACTCATCACTCATCATTTCATCACAAAGTATGAAGTGCTTAACCTCCGTGCCTAAGTTACCTAAATACTTTCATTATTAATTCAACTAAGATAGCCTAGGATGAATTAATCCATTGCAAAACATTTGACTAAGCTCATTCAACATGAACCCTCAAGCACTTTGATTTCTTTTCACGTCTTTCTTTTTCGGGAGAAAGTTGGTACCCTCCACAAAAATGACGAAATTTTTTTGCTCTTTTGCATTTTCGAGTGGCACGATCACATCACTATGCACACACGAGTCACACGAAGTGAGTCGCTATACCTAGAGTCATGTCAAGTCAATGAGTCAAGCAACACTAAACCTTAGGTCAACCCTAAGATAATTTAAAAGATAAGCAAAGTCTATAGTTAAAGATATAAATGCAGGTACATCCTAGCAAGCAAGAACATTCCCGGATCATTTTTTCAAGAAACCGCGAATATGACACATGAGACTCTTCCAAGATGAAAGGAGTTTGAGCGAAATTGTATAGATTAGTAAATTGGAGATGAAGAGCTTTAATTTACAAAAGATTTGAGCGGATTTGGTTGAAATGAAACAACCAAGCACAAAGTTCAGAGCAAAACCGAGCAATGAACAGCAGCAAGAAGGGAAAAATAGGAAAGACCCAAATCCAGCCCCAAACGACAAGGCTGTCGCCTGGCGATGGAAAAAAAAAGCGTAGCGCCAGATAGTTCCAGGGAGCGCTGGTGTAGCGACACAAAGCGTGGCCCCCATATTAGATTATGCGGACCTAGTGCAGCAATTTCCGGATTCCTTGGTTTTCCAGTTACCTCCTATAAGAAATTTGACATGATTGATTAATTGACTTGATTACAATCGCAAATAAGTTATCGACCTGACGAAAGATCGTCTCGCTTATCTTAAAGCGCCTAGACATTGGCTCATCGCAAAGGCACCAACATAATGGTTCATAAACAACAGAAGCACCGATATACTTTTTTACAAGTAGTGGAAGCGCCGACGCACTGGCTAAAGCAAGTTCAAGCGAGCTTTAAAGATCGACAAGCGTTGGTCTTCGGTAATTTTCTTCGAAATATTATCGCAACAACTGAGGATGACTTCAACTAAAGTTATTTTCGACATCATTCACTAAGATTGTGGAAGTTGTCACTAGAGATTTGAGAAGACAGCACGAGATGAGAAGTCCTCGACAGCATTCGCTAAGATTGTAGAGGTTGTCACCCAAGATTTGAGAAGATAGCACGAGATGGGCAGTCTTCGACGACATTCGCTAAGATTGTGAGGGTTTTTACTTAGATTTGAGAAGATAGCACGAGATGGGCGGTCTTCGACAGCATTCTCTAAGATTGTGGAGGTTGTCACTGAGATTTGGAAGGACGGTTCGCGATGAGGCGGTCTTCGACGACTTTTGCTATGATTGTGAAGGTTGTCACTAAGATTCAAGGAAAAGGCTTGAGATGTAGCAGCAATGATCGACAACATTCCCTTGCTTGCGGAGGGTTGTCACAAACAACTGGAGGTGATTTCAAGCAAAATTATCTTCGATCGTGTTCCTTGGCTTGCGGAAGATGGTCACAAAGCGCTAGAAGGTCGTTTCAAGCGATGCAATCTTCGATGGGGTTCCCTAGCTTGCATAAGTCTATCACATCAGAAATTGGAGATAGTTACAGGCGTAGCAGTCTTCAGGCGGTATTCTTTAGCTAGCAGAAGATCGTCAAAACAAACAGAAGGATGGCGTTCCCCTAGCTTGTGGAAGGTTGTCACAACAAACAGCAACAAGTCGGTTACCTCTAGAGATGTGTGCTCGGCGGTGCAAGATACGCGTTTCTTAACTCTCTTATCTGTTTTAAACTAACGCTAGTTTGCAGGTATCGGCGTTGCAAGTAAGGTTTAGTAACGCAGAACGTTCTGAATCATTCTGCGTCCCTATCGATACTTTGACTTTGGTTTTTGAAACATACATTTCTCCAAACTAAGTCAAAGTGGGGGCTTCTGTAGACACCCATTCGTGTCTCCCCAAAACAAAACCCAGTGATGAGTACCTTTCACATCGAATCATAATCGAATGAATTGAAGTGAAAGTGTGGAAGGTCTACTATTACGGATAGTTTTTATTTCATTTCTTTTCTCTGTTTTTGAAAACCTATTTTACGAAAACAGCCAATCAAGTTTTTTTTGGTCCATGTCAATGGTCCAATAATAGTGTAGTTGGTTCGGATTAAAAAAGAGCTTTCCAACGATATATTATACACCCAATTCCAATGAATAATGAGGAAGTTATGGCCAAATTACTAAACTGGGCTCGGTTTGATGTTTTTATGCGGCCCAATGATCTAGAGGAGGGCCTAATAATGTTTTATCAATCCTAATGCAATTAGAATTGATTATAGTCCTCTAGATTTTTCTAGAAGGTTCTTTTCATTCTTAGCTTAATTATCATTGATCAATTGACTTTAGTTGACTTTTTAGAGTTTTAATAAGAATAAAAGAAGTGTTTTTAAGGAAAATACGATTTTGCCCTTCTGTACGGCTAAATTTTATCAAATTAAGAAAATGCGGGGAAATTGTTTTCTAGCGTCTTGTTTAGTGTAATTTTACCCCGCCACGTGGTCCAATCAGAGGATGACACGTGTCAGCCCCTGGATGGCCCAAAGTGGACCAATCCCTACTTGACACGTGTCACTCCAAAAATTAAGCGGAAAATGGCAGCCTTCAGGCCCAAATGTCGAGAAAGTCGCAATGCGGCGCAGCCCACCAAAGATTACTGATCAGTGACCTAATCAGGGGCACAAATCCCGAGGACCCTATAAATAGGGAGATTTCCCTCTTTTGGAGGACACGTTTTGATCATTTATTACACATTGTCCCTGTGATAGAGACATCTGAACTTGGAATCCGAGCAGACACCCACCTAAATTTCCGTACCTTTTTTTCTCCCTTCAAGTTACTAACTTGTTCGTCGTAGGCGGAGCACCATTCAACTGGTGTCTCTGTTTATTTTGCAGGTACAACTCACGCCGGGTCTGTCTTCTTGTTGTAACTCTCCCGAGGGACAAAAGCACCCAAAACATTTAGCGCCGTCTATGGAGAGAGTACCTCGAAGATGGTTCAAGAGTCTGTACCGCCCCCGAACCGTCTGGGCGATGACCTAGAAGTCTTTACAGACCATGAGGATGAGGATCCTATAGTCGAAACTTTTACAGCCGATGATGGCTCTCTCAAAACCAAACCCATCCGGCCAAGAGACACTCTGGAGCCAGGTGCCTCCCAGGCGGGTGCAAGTCGACCCCCTGGGCAACCGGAAGGGGAACCCATACGACATCTAGATCAGCACCTGTCACCCGAGATGAACTCATGAGACTCATGACAACTTTCAATGGTGAAATTAAAGAGCTGATCACCAAGAACCGGGCTAGTAAGGGTCAGACGGCCAAGAAGACTCCCCTGGAAAAGGTGAAGTCAATCAGAGACCGGCAGCCCACTCCTCACCTAAAGGAGAAAGCAGCCGGGACCATTGATTGTTCCAAAATTCTTCTTCCTAAGAGGAATACTAACGATACCCGCCGGACTCAACAGCCGGGGGGAAGTAAAAAATCAACTCCTGATGCCCGGGAAATAATCAACCGGAAGAGGAATCGACAGCTGTCAGAGTCGGCTTCAACGTCGAACTTTCCTGACAGCTTTAACAACACTTTTGCAGGGAATGCTCTCTCCTTACATGAGAGCCAGAAAGGCGGTAATACTGTCCATTCTGGCCCTCAGATGATTGGTAATGTACCGTATATACCTTCTCAGGTTTACGGCCAGTATCCCCCTCACTTCATGCAGCTGGCTCTCTTCGGAGGACAGGCGACATATCAAAATGTCCAGCCACTAGACTGGCAGCTCCGTCTGCTACGCCTAGTTGAACAACCTTTTGCGTTCACCCGGGAGACAACCGAGGCGGCACAGCCGGCCAAGGTTAAGAATGTATTGGTGGGTACCTATGATGGTACCACCAACCCAGAAGATCACCTTATGGAATACACCAACCTCATGTACTTACAGGGATTGGATGATGTCACTTGGTGTCGATGCTTCCCGGCTACATTGAAGGGCATTGCCCAACAATGGTTTGGAAACTTGCCAGCCGGGTCCATTGACAATTTCAGGAAGCTCGCTTTCCTGTTTGCTTCCAACTTCTCAATGAACATCCCTGCTAAGAAAACAAGTATTGACTTGAGCACTGTTAAGCAGGAAGAGAGAGAAGAGTTGCGCTCATATGTCAGGCGGTTTAATCTGATCAGAATTCATATCCAAGGACGTCTGATGAGGTAGCTTTTACAAAAGTTTTTAAGGGTCTGAGAGACGGGTCGACCTTTAAGTTCGACCTAGTCAGAAAAGGGGCTTTCACCTTACAGGCGCCCCTGAGGGAGGCGGAAAGCTATATTCAAGCTACCGACCTCTGCTCGCCTGGTAGCCAGTCGGACTCCAAGAAGTCCGACAAGCAAAAAGACAGTCGGCCTGCTCAGCCGGCCAAAAATAAAGAAGAGAGCAAGAAAAGAAAAGAAATCTAGGCGGTTAATGGCTCTGACCAGCCTTCCCAGATGAAAAAGAAAGAGTTTATACTGTACGTTCCTAAGTACGAGTTTAACAAGGACTGCAACTCCATCCTCATGGAAATTAAGGACCAGCTGTCCCTAGAAAAACCGAATCCAATGAAAAGTTCCATTCAATCAAGGAACAAGAACAAATTCTACCAATACCATGAGGAAGTTGGCCATGACACCAACGACTGCTTTAGTCTTTAACGGGCGTTCGACAGTCTGACTGACAAGGGGTTGTTGAAGTCCTACATTTCTAAGTCCCCAGCCGGGGCAAAAAAGAAGAATAAGAGTCAGTCCTCCAAGACTACCCCCAGCCTGCTAGTAGCTCAGATACCGATAAGGAGTCGGTCTACACAATAGCAAGCGGATTCTCATGCGGTGGCCCTACCATCCGGGGCACCAAGAGCCATCTTCGAAAGATGGACAAAGATGATGATGAGTAGGCGTCTGCAAGCACCTCCTTCCCAGATGTCTTGATCACTGAAAAGGACAGGGGCAACATCCGTCGTCCGCATGATGACCTGTTCGTCATTGAATGTAAGGTTGCCAACCAGCTGGTTGGACAGATCCTTATCGACACCGGAAGCTCATCAGACATCATTAGCCTCCGGTGCCTGCAAAAGCTGAAATACAATGTCAGCAGCATGCATCCGGTCACCCACCCCTTGGTTGGTTTTGGGGGGGATGGTCTACCCAGCCGGAAGAATTGACTTACCCATCCGGCTGGGGGTGAAAGGCCAAGGACGACATATTGTTGTTAGATTCTTGGTTGTTGAGGAGTTGACCGCCTACAACATTATCCTTGGCCGGCCAACTCTCCACGAAGCCAAGGCAGTAATCATCCCGTCTCTCATGTTCATCAAGTATGAGAGGGATGACGGCTCTGTTGGTTCCCTGAATGGGGATCAGAAGACGGCCCGAGAGTGCTACCTCTCATCCGTGTCTATTGACTCACATTTGGACTTTAGCCAGTATGAGGGAAAATATGAGGCCACTCATCCGGCTATGATCAAATATCTTTAGGCAGTCAAAGAAGAGGCTGAGGCACTTGAGGAATTCCATCTGAATCAAGTGCCTAGGTCGGAAAACAACCAGGCGGATGCATTGTCAAAACTGGCATCTTCCGCCTGCCATGATACGCCTCAGTCAGTCTTTTCGGAAGTTCTTGAAAAAAGAAACATCTATGAGGATCCCATTGGAATTCTAGACCGAAGCTCTACCTAGATGGATGGCATCCGGGCCTATCTTTCAGACGGTACACTTCCTGATTTGCCACAGGAGGCAGCCATCATGAAGAAGCAAGTGGCAAACTTCGAGTTGAGAAACGGAGAACTCTTCAAGGCGGGGTTTCTTAAGCCCCTGTTGAAGTGTGTCACCCCAGAAAAGGGGAAGGAGGTTCTCGAAGACTTGCACTCGGGATTTTGCGCCTCTCACATAGGCGGCATGTCCCTAGTTGTCAGAGCCAGACGTCATTATTTTTGGCCTACTCTTGAGGCATACGCCAAGGAGTTGGTGAAGAAATGTGACAAGTGCCAATAATTTGGCAAACTTATTCACTGTCCGGCTACTGATCTGACGGCCATCCACAGCCCAATCCCGTTTGCAAAATGGGGCATGGACATTTTAGGTCCTTACACGCCTTCTCCATGCGGAAAGTGCTACATCTTGGTGGTTGTGGATTATTTCAACAAGTGGGTGGAGGCTGAGGCGGTTAAGAACATCAAGACCTCATACGTAATTTCCTTCATCTGGAAGAATATTATCACCCGGTATGGGGTGCCTATGTCTATGGTGTTCGATAATGGTCCTCAGTTTGAGACGCCTCATCTGAAAACTTGGTTGGGAGATCAAGGGATCTCAAGCTATTTTGCATCCGTCGGTCGGCCCCAAGCAAACGGTCAAGTTGAAGCCTTCACCAAACTCATCTCAAACGGCATTAAGAAGAAAATAGAAAGAGCCGGTGGCTTGTGGGCAGAAGAGTTAATCCATGTCCTATGGGCTATCTGGACAACAGCAAAGGGGGCAACGGTGAAACCCCATTTCTCATGGTTTATGGTGCTGAAGCCGTCTTGCCCATCGAACATTACGAACCAACTCTCCGAGTCATGCTATATGATGAGGAGGCAAACTGGGAAGCAATGCTCCTGACATTGGATTCACTCGCAGAACGCAGTGGCAATGCCGCCTTGCGTCAGGAGATTTACCGTCTGAGAATGAACAGAGCCTACAACAAGAAAGTACTACTTCTAGGGCAACCGATAGGGCCAATGAGCTGGGAAAGCTAACTCCAAATTGGGAAGGCCCCTTCCGGATCTATGAAGAAGTAAGAGACGGCACCTATCGCCTGGAAACTCTAGACGGCAGGCGCCTACCTAGAACTTGGAATGTAGACAATTTGAAAAAGTACTACTTCTGAGAATGTTAGTTTTTTGTAAACAGTGAGTCAATTAATGAGAATTCAGACTTTGTTTGCAAATTGTTTTGTTTTTCCGCCCGGGTAATACTCGGACGAATCCTTCATTTAATTAACTAAGTTTGACACTTAGTAAAGGTTATTTTACTAAGTTTGACTTAGTAATTGCCTGTTTGCCTGGGTAATGATCCAGACGGATTTTTTGTTTAACTTACTAAGTTCGGTACTTAGTGTAATGAAATAACGTTCGGCCAATGCTCCAATTAAAAACTAAGCACAAAAACGCTTAGTGGCTATACAACCGGTCTCAAACAAGACCAAAGGCTAAAATGGCCGGATGGTTGCTCATTTTATAAAATCGCCTGTCCCAACATGGAAAAAGGCGTCCGGCGACACCCCTCTGGTGCAATCGCCGCAGAGAACAGACTATTTGTCAGTTCTACGTACCTATGCAGACGGAAAAAATTGAATGACCGAATTGGTCAACTCATAGCCGTCTGACCAGAATGATCTGTGAAGAACGATCAGGTTACCGAATACCGGATGCCCTAGGGCACCAGTCGGTCACCGGTGGAAGTTCTCACTTAGGTTATTTATTCCAAAGTTGCACTTACTATCCCAATTGGGGCAAAAGAATTGTGCAATGGCTATGCAATCTCTACCAAGACGGAAAAACACCGTCTGGTTAGTGACTGGAACGCCTGTTGGTGTACGGTTGTGCACTTGGTTTGGGGCAATCACTACTGTGATTGATTAACTTACAAACGTATCATGCTCTTTCCAGCATCAGACGTTCCCAAGTCAATCAACCAACTCCATTTGAAACCAACCACACAACCGTCCAGGGGCAAGGACAGCCAGGCTTTTGATAAGTTAGGCAAAAAATCGTCACATGCTTTTGATACCTTAGGCAAAAATGCAAAAATAGAAAGTCGCAAAAATTGAAATTCAAACAAACCGACTCAGTCGGTGCATTCATTAAAAGTCCACCCAACCAAACGGCTGTAGTGGATTAAATGTTAATCGGACCCCGTCCGGGAGAAAAGAGAAATTGTTAATTAACACAGCTCCTTAGCCGGTAAATAAAAAAATACTCGGCACGCAGGCCGGAAAAGCAAGTTTTGGCATACTGCCGCAGAATTAAAGAAAAAAAAAAGAGGGATTGGCATACTGCCGCTGAAAAATCATTTCTGGCCTACAGGCGGTTCCTCCGGGTCCTCTTCCTTATCATCTGAGGAAATCTCTTGTGCTACACACGGACCAGGCAGCTCAGGCGCGGGGGGCTCATTGTTGGTGTTAACTCAGGCGTCGAAGGACTCAGGCTCTGGCTCACCTTGCTCTCTCAAGTACACCACGTACTCGGCGTAACTGTGAGCCAATGCCCAGACGCTATAATCCGTGTCTGGGTACAAGGCAGCCTAGGCGATCTTCATACGGGCGTCGTTGTCAGCATCACTCTCAGCAACCAGGCGTTTTTTCTCCGCCTCCAAAGTTACTGCAAAGTTTGTCTGAGCTTGAGCAGCCTCCTTTTTTAGCTTCTCAACCTTAGTTTTCAGGTTGGTGTTTTCTTCAGAAACACCTTGGAGTGTGCCAAGGTCCGCCTAGGCCTTCTTGAGCGCCTCGTCAGCCTTCTTGAAGCTCTCATCCGCCTTTTTCTGGGCCTCCACTGCCTACTTCTGAGCCGTCTCAGCGTCGCTCACCCGCTAGTTAGCCGTTTTCAGATCCGCCTCCAGCTGCTGGATATTAGACGCCTGTGTCATTATGATTGCTTTAGTTTCAAGATCATTTACAATAGTGGAGTATAAAGCAACGTTATCAGCGTCTGTGGCGGACTTCTTGGCCCTTTATACCTCTTCACGTTTGCGGGAATAAGGACGCTTGAGCCCGTCTACCCGCAGCATAGCCTGCAAAAAAGCAAGCGGCATTAGTATTGCTGGCGGGGTAAAGCACTTGGAAAAAATAAAAAAATTTGTTAAGTCTCTTACCTTAGCCAGAAGGGATAGAATGCGTTCCAGATTGAACATCTCTATCCCAGGGATGTTGTCTTTGTCCCTCTTGTGGACGGCGTCAAGCATGGCCTTGGCATTCTTCTGGACGTCTGGCCAGCGGGGAGATTGATCTGCACCATAATCAATAGGTGATGAGTGCGAAATTAAGGCAACACATATCTGTTGCCGACCGTCTAAGGATGAAATCTGTTGGGAGTGGGATTTCACTCGCAAAGGCCACCCCAGCTTAGGCGGGGATTCAAAAGGGTTCTTACCTTCAGAGCCAGCCAAGCGGGAGCCGCTTGCAGGCGTGGTGAACCCCCCAGTTGCTTATAGGGGGTTAACGAGGTCGAGGCCCAGACTGCCGCCTACCCTCTCGTTTCGCCCCCCTATTCGCATCTGTTGGATTTTTTGAGGCGGAGGTGGATCTTTTGGTTTTGTTGATAATGGAGGTGGGTTCCTCCCTAGCCTGTTTGAGATTTTTCTCAAAAGTCTTTCCTATGTCTCCCCCCTGTGAAAATAACCAAGTTAAAGTTTTGAGGCCGATTTAAGAAAGGGTCGAGCGGTTTTTACCTTGGCCTTGACTGCGGCCGCATGTTTCTCCGCAAGCTCCTTGCGGATGGTTGCAGAGGATCGCCTGGGTGTTTTCTCCGTCTGCAGCATGTTTAGAGCTTCTTCTATAAAAAAGAAAAAGATTAGTCAATGTCATAAATCAATTCTGACACAAAAGCACTACAGGCGGATGTAAACTCAGGCGCATACGATTGATAAACATGTGTCCTAGCCTGCAGGCGGCTAAGAAACACTCGTCCCTGAACCAGGCGCTCTTGGGGATCCAGTTCTTGGGGACTTTTATTGTTTCCTCAGTTGACAAGGTCGCGTCTGTGAGGCCGAAAAAGTCTGCCTCAATGATTTTGTCAAAATCCTCATCCGGGATCCGGGGAAAAGCGCATTTCCGGCTTATCAGGTCGGGCTTCTTATTGTACTGGCGGAATTCATAGTTTTCCCACTTGCTAGGGGATGACATCAGGTAGAAATTGTGCTTCCAGCCGTCGAACTTTGAGACCTTGTCCAAGGTCATCATGTATTGGGGATGCGTGGTTAAAGTGTACCACGCCCTACAATCGCCTAGGCTTCGACTAAGATAATGCATCCTAGCAAAAGCTTCCCATCTGGGATGGAGCCCTTGGAACTCGCAGGCGGCAACATACCCCAAAATGTTTGCCCAAGAATTGGGGGTAAGTTGCCAGACTCCGAGGCCGTAGCCTCTCAAGATTGCCTTCACCGCCTGGTGAAGGGGAAAGAGAAGACCGACCTTGAACGCCGCCTCATAACAGCCGAAGTAGCTGTTGGCGTTCTGTTGATCGTCTTCCCAGGAGATGGTGCTGTCCTCAAGAAACACTCTGATTCTGTACCCGTCCCCTAACGGGTGCATTTGCGTAAAGTTATTCAAGTTCTCCTCCATTTGAATCTTGTCCTTGGAGGAGACGTGAATTTTGAAAGGGTCGTCCTTCTCATTCCACTTCTTCCTCTCCTCCTCCTCGCTATACTCAAGCGGGGGCAAGTCGTTGCTGCTCTCAGAGCTGGAGGCGGAGTTGTCGCTCTCCGTCTCCTCCTCATTTTGGGTCAAAGGAGCTGAGACGGCTTCATCGCCGCCTTAATCGCACTCTTCCAAAAAGGAATCTGCGGGTGTTGAAGGGGCACGCGGAAGGGATCTCTCCAGAGCCGTCTGGTTTTTCTGACTAGACGTTTCTCCCTCAGGCATTTGGCCGCCTGAGCCCTCACTTCTGTAGTTCGGATCGGTGGTCGTCTACATAGTCCGAGCCATTGTGTTTTGCACAGACACATAAATGGTCAGAATCCAAGGCAAAATGTGGTCCCTACACCCCTAGACGGCACTCCCAATCCTAGACTCAGCCGTCCCTGGTGACCGCCTAGACTCTAACCTAGGCTGCGCCGTGTGTGTTGGTGATGCATCCATTTATTGCAAGAAATATGTACAAGCGGTGAAACAAGAAAAAGAGCTGAGAGAGGCAGAGACAGTAACTTTAGATGTGGTATCTAAAGATAGACGGGTCCGGCTGGGTTAACGAAGAACGAGCTTTCTTACTTGCGCCTGACTCAAACGGATGACTTCTGCTATCTCAAAACTGTTTCTCTAGAAAATTTTTTGTAAACGTACAAAATTATGAGGGTAAACATCTTTATATAGAGGGTAAATACAGGGGCATTCCCGTAATTTACTCGGAAAGCGAATGGTTACCCTTTGATGGTAAAATTACCACCAGTCGGAGAGTGACACGTGTCACATATGCCACGTGGCGTGCCACGTCACATCTGTGAGGGGCTAATGTTTAGGGTAATTTTACCCGCCACTTGTTCCAATCAGAGGATGACATGTGTAAGCCCCAAGATGGCCCAAAGTGGACCAATCCCTGATTGACACGTGTCACTCCAGAAATTAAAGGGAAAATGACGGCCTTCAGGCCCAAATCCCGAGAATGCCGCAATGCGGCGTAGCCCACCAAAGATTAGGGATCAGTGACCTAATTAGGGGCACAAATCCCAAGGACCCTATAAATAGGGAGGTTTCCCTCTTTTGGAGGACACGTTTTGATAATTTATTACACACTGTCCCTGTGATAGAGACATCTGAGCATGGAATCCGAGCAGATACCCACCTAAATTTCCGCGCCTTTTTCACTCCCTTCAAGTTACTAACTTGTTCGTCGGAGACGGAGCACCATCCAACCGATGTCTCTGTTTGTTTTGCAAGTACAGCTCACGCCGGATCAGTCTTCGTGTTGTAACTCTTTCGAGGGACAAAAGCACCCAAAACACGTCTGACGATAGGATTAGTGCCTGGCGCTAGCCTTAGTGTCTGGCACTAATGCCTCGCGTCTGGCGCTAATGTCTGGCGTCTGGCGCGAATCGTGTTTTATTCTCTTCGAAACACTGATTCATTTTTCTATCCATCAGACTGATATTCTCTATAAATAGCCTCCTAAATCTCCATTTTTAATCATCAACAACTAATTAATCTAATCAATTTCCATCATCAATTCTCTAATTCTCTTCTCTCTCTAAGCTAAAGCTTATTCTTCTTTCTCTTTTCTAAACTAGCCTTTTACATAAAAATTTCGCATTCACAAGATCTAGAAACACCTAGCATTGTTTGAAGTTGCCTTCTCCCTAGACGTGAAAGGTTTTAATGTCTGAGGATTTTGTCCCAAATCTCTCATTCAATTATTTACTTTAATTGTTTGATTTTATTTTTTTCCTTGAAGTTACTAACGTGTGTAATTTGGTTTTAAAAAGAGGTATGAGGCATCCAAGTAAGTTCTTTAATTGATTTATTGATATTATGAAATAGAAATCTAAAATGAATGGTGTCCTTCGAACAAGTGTATTGTTCTGATAGTAGGTTCAGAATTATTAGAAAGCTAATGTATATAGTAAGGTCAAGTGATCGGAATGCCTAGGTGGAGGCCGCTTCCTATCACTAATATTAATGCATAATTAATATAACAGCTTAATCTTGACAGAACGCTTTGGGTCACACCCTTAGCAGTTAACGAATCGACTCGACGAATTATTTAGACCTCGGAAATTCGAGGTTGGAGCGTCAAAACCGAGCGTCGGAGAATCTCAAATGTCGAGCCAAAATTTAGGATTTGGCAAGACGGGATAATGCTTCAAGTAACAAGTAAAATCCTATCCACGCGAAAGGCTAGGAAAGCGTGCCCAATAGGAGCGTGCCACGTGGTTGCCACGTTTGCAGCCGCCAAGTGGCAGCGGCCATGTTGGCGACCACCAAGTGGCAGCGTGCCACGTGGCTGCGCGCCATGGTGGCAGCATGCCAATGTGGCGAAACATGTGGCAAGGCCCGTGGACCCGAGGCGATGGGTCATGGACACGGCCCAAAAAGAAATGGCCTAACCGAACCCAACTTTGGGCTCAAGGTTGGGTGACACATGGTTAGTTCATATTGCATGTGAAATGCCTTGGGGACCAAGTGAGAAAGTGGTCCATTCCTAATTAACCATGTGACACTTGTTACTTGTTCCTTTGTTTATTTCACTAAGGGTTGAATTCATCAATCTTTCCATGTGCGATCTTTTTGTGAAAAGTCCCACATTGATATTGAGTAATTGCCCTCTTATTTTTGTTGCACCAACTTAAACCAATTTTGTTAAAGAATGGTTCCGGGAAATAATCTTGGTTACATGCACTTGGATGATTTTTTTATTAAAGTTAGACTTTTTTAAATTTTCAATTTTTGTCACAAAAATTAGTTCTAAAATTAATTTAGAATTAATAAATTGTTACGCGAAATTTGAGATTAAAATCCCGAGGCTACGGCACGCAAATCGAGGCAAAGCCACCCTTGGCTAGGCAGGCTGCATAGCAGCCCGCATGTGGCTGCCAAGGGCATGCTTGATGTGTGCGTGTATGTGCTTGGTGTTTTGGGGTATGTGCTTGGTGTTTTGGTGTAAAGGCGCCAATTTACAGAACCTCAAAAGTTCTTGACTACACCTCTTTAATTTACAGAACCTTTAAAGTTCGACCACACCTTTTGAGCATTTAGTGCGTGTACGTGCTTGGTGTTTTGGTGTAAAGGGGCAAGCAGTCGTGGCCTTGTGTCTAGCACCTTGTAACCCGTAGCAAACGCTACATGGGTGTACGTAGCTAGTGCTACGTGGGGTGGTGAAGGCACGTGCGCCAAGCCGTATAGTGCGGGGTTATTAGACAACCTTAATTTTCATGTGGCACATATGTAGTGCGTGAACCACTTGAGTACGGTTGGCTTCGTTTTTGCTTATTTTGTCATTTTAATTATTTTATTAATCTAATTTAGTTTTAATTATTTCATTAAATTTTGAGGCTAGGCCTTAGTTTTTGAGCGGCATTGGAAAATTTTATTTTGACAAATATTTGGGTTTACCGACTTAATTATTTGGTTTAATTAAGTTGGATGCGGAATTTAGTGGGAGCTTCATTTATTATTTTCATAACCGGTTAAAACAACTTTGAGTAGTTTTAATTAGGCGTGTTTATTGGTTTAATCACCTAGATTAGTTACTAGTTCTGGCGTGTTAATGCATTATTACATGTTTTTTTAATACATGGGCCATTCATAAATATTGAATGGATGAATGGAATACATATTCTCTCACAAGTTTTATGAAATGGCAACTAGTGGGACCTGATTAGGATAGAAAATACGGACTACATGGGCCATTCAGTATCTTTGTAACCCTAATGGGTCCTTAGTATAAATAGCATAGTTAGACATCATAATACTCATGTACGCTCACATATACACTAATATAAACTATTTTTTTTGCTTATGCTCTCGGGATCATGTCTTTGCTGAACAAGAAGGTCTATCGTTACTCAGTATTGTATCTCTAAACTTATTCTCTTTTACTTTAATTGTTTACTTATTATTTTATTATTGCTCTTGGTTATTGTACTCCATACTTGTGGTTTGATTTTTATTACCCCTAAATTCCTAAACAAATTCCTAGATGCCTTTACTAAGATTTGCCTAAACATTGCACCAGTGCCAGCGTCTGGCAACGACGATATTTTCTCGCGCCAAATTCTTCCACTACCGAGCCAGAAATCTACCTTCTTGTATCAACTAGTTTTGTAGTACCGTTTTCTCTGTTTTACTTCCTGATTGAGTTTTTCCCTTTTTCTGAAACCTATAAGTGTTATACATATGGCCATAACCTTTTGGGAATTCACGCTCCATCTACCCTATTGAACGCTCCTAGCAACGAAGGGTACATCCGAGTTCGTTGAATTCACAAAACCATGGAAGCGAGTTTAACTCGCGAGGTCCCATCCACACGCGCCAACCCTTCCAAAGGTAAGGCTTTTGCGCGATGCATCCGGACTCATAACCATGGACCCTCTTTGACTAACCCATATCCTAAATTTTAAAGACCTAGAGACATGGTTAGGTTGCAAACTTATTGCATCATATCGTGACTATATGACTACTTGTGCATTATTTGTTATGCATATCTTATATGTGTCTTCCCTAGCGGTTTGTTTGACTTGTAAATGAGTTAAATGAATTAATTAATAAATAAAGGACTTTGCTAATTGTAGACACCCATTTGTGTCTCCCCAAAACAAAACCCAGTGATAAATATCTTTTGCGTCGAATCATAATCGAATGAAGTGAAAGTGAGGAAAGTCTAAAGTTGCGATAAGTTTTTATTAATAATCTCTCTTTCTGTTTTCAAAAACCTACTCAATTTTATGAAAATATCCCATCTAGTTTATTTTGGTTCATAACAAGGGTCCAATAATATTGTAGTTGAATGGGGCTTTAAATGATCTTTCCAACGATATATTATAAGCCCAATTCCGATGAATAATGAGGAAGTTATGGCAAAATTACTAAAATGTGTCCGGTTTGGTTTTTATATGCGGTCTAATGATCTAGAAGAGGGCCTATTATAAATAATTATTCCTAATGTAATTAGGATTGATTATAATCTTCTAGAAACTTCTAGAAGGTTCTTTTGAATCCTAAACGGTATAGGATTCTTAATTATGTGTTATGAGCTTTATTTGGAATAAAAAAGTGTTTTATGTGAAATTACGATTTTACCCTTGGAACGGACTTTTACGATTTAATTTTATCAAAAAATAGAAAACGTGTGGAAAACCTTCTGCGTCGCCAAACGAAAGGGTGTTGCCTAGCGACATACCCTATCGCGCGACGCCAGATGTTGTAGTTAGCGACAGAGGCGTGTTTTATTCCTTTTCGAACTCTGATTCTTATTATCAATCCAGACTATTTCATTATAAATAGCATCATTACATCTCCGTTTTTAATCACCAATTCTCATCAACTCTCATCTAGAATTTCTTGATTTTTTTCTCTCTATCTTTCTAAACAAACCCTTTAACAATCAAAATTCTGCATTCACAAGATCTAGACACACCAAGACAAATTCGAACTTGCCTTCTCCCTAGACGTGAAAGGTTTGATATTTTTTAGGTTTTGGTCCTAAATCAATATTTCAATTATTTAATTTAATTCTTTAAATTTATCATTTTCCTTGAAGTTACTAACATGTGTATTTTGTTATTAAAAAGAGGTACGAGGCATCCAAGTAAGTGCTTCAATTGTTTTATTGACATTATGATATAGAAATCATGTTTAGGTTGTTATTTTGATTCCTAGTATCATGTTAGGATGCTTTTCCCTAGTATCATGATAGGATGCTTTTCTTAGTATGATGTTTAGGGTAAAAATAAGTTTCTTAATTATATCAATTATGATTGTTATGATGCTTCCTATTTCTTTCCTAATATCATGTTGGTATCATGTTAGGGCTAAAGCTTTGATCTTTGATGTTTAGTGAAATGCTGGGGTTTGTTATTAGTCTTGTTAGTATCATGCCTAGTATCTTGCTATTATTATGCTTTATTTTTAACATTAACATGATAATGATAATTATGATTATTATTATTATTTTGATGATGATTAATGTTATTATAATTATAATTTGTTAATATTATGTTGTTTGATTATATTTATTGTTATTGCTTGATCACACCTTTAATGCATGTTTAAAGGGAATTTGTACTTGTAATCACGCTTAATAAGAAACTTAATAATCTTGTTTAAGGATAATATGATTATAATTAAAGTGATCGCCAATAATAGTTTTATTTGTGCATTAGTATTCAACCAACATAGATAAAAAGGTTTAGGATTAACCTAATGATTGTATGTTAGTCAGAAAGCGCACATGAATACAAGAAGAATAAAGTAGAGGCCTATTATTAGGGCAGGTTCTTTCTCTGTTAGATTGGATTTGTACATTCATCCCCGAACTTCCAGTCTTGGTTCCATATCTATTGGAGTTAACGATCTCCTGGATCGTTAAGGGGTGTAACCTTCACCCTGTGAACAATTTACAAGTTCCTAAATAATGATAGCGACTCTTTTTCTTTATCTTCCTTCCCTTTTGACGCAACCATGCTTAAGTGTATGATCATAGTGGGGTTCAATTTTGTGGTAATGCTTGAAATATTCCCTACAGTATTTGGCTACTCCGCTAGGGAGGATTTCTATTTTAATTCCTTAAATTTATTTTGGCAATGATTTTGAATGAGTGGATGAGGCTCGAAAAGTTCTAAGTATTTCATGTGCGTAATTTTGATTAACATTATTTCCATATGCATAAAAAATGTTCTCATTGGAATGACCATTCGTAATGAGTCAAAAACATAAGATTTTTACACATAGGAAATTTGAGAAATATCATTCACAACTAGAATCAAAATAATATTGCGAAACTGGAAAATTCTCAGAACACATAAAGCTGCTGAGGCATGTAGGAACTAGCGTCTAGAAAACAGAGCCTGTCGACGATGATATGGCTCTGTCGCCTGGCGACAATTCTGCCGTCTAGCGATAGGGCTTATCTTCTAGGGACTGAATCTGTTGTCTGGCGCCGTGTTCTTCCAATGCCGAGCCAGAATTCTGCCTTCTTGTTTCAACTAGTTCTAGCACTATTGGCTCGATTCTACTTCCTGATTGAGTTTTTCTCACTTTTCTGAAACCCATATGTGTAACACATATGTACATAACCCTCTAGGAATTCATGCTCCATCTACCTGATTGAACGCTCTGAGCAACAAAGGGTACATCCGAGAATGTTGAATTCACCAAACCATGGAAGCGCATTTAACTCGCGGGGTCCCATCTACACGCGCCAACCCTTCCAAAGGTAAGGCTTTCACGCGGTGCATTCGGAATCATAACCATGGACCCTCTTTGACTAACCCATATCCCGAACTTTAGAGAACTAGAGCCATGGTTAGGTTGCAAACTCATTATATCATGTTGTGCCTACTTGACTATTTGTGCATTATTTTTGTGCATACTCTATTTTTTTATCCTAACCATTTGTTTAACTTGTTATTATTTATAAATAAACTAATTAATGACTAAAAGGACTTTGCCTAATTAATTAATTTGAGTAATTAAAGTTTAATAACTTAATCAAAACTTACTTGGTACGACTTTAGGCTTGTCCATGTAGAGTAAAATTACTGAAAGCAGTCCCAGATTAATGTACCAGTAATGGCGCAAAACTCTGGGCTGCAGCGCCGAACGCCGATGTGCAACGCCATGCAACAACTCTGTCGTCTGGCGCTGCACTGCAGTGTACGGCGACAGTTTAGTGTTCTGCTCGAGTCATCACGATGAGTCTAATTATACAGTTTATTACTAAGTTTGATTAGTTTGTTAATGGAAGTAACCATATTTAGTTCTTAGTTGAGTCTAAGCACTTAGTCCCATTGTCTTACACATGAGTCAAAGCATGTTGCCTGCACTCATAAGTAAAGCACACTCTAATATAAATGTAAACTTTGACCATGTCTAGAGGGTTTGCATGCGCGTGTTTTCAGTCATTTTTTAGGGGGTAAGTTGGATATTAATCCTCCAATTAAACCATTTGTTTGAACCCATATACTTGATCCCCAAAATTATGCACCGTATTTTTGATTTTTTCTTTTTCTTTATAAACCAGTAAAGTCAAAGTCAATTTGAGTCAATTCATTAAAACAAATAAAAGGGTTTAATTTGCAGCGCGTGGTCAAGAAAGGAAGGGCGTTTAATCAAGGACAACCTTTTCGTTCAAGTACAACTTTTTGATAAACAAGTCAGCTGGAAAAGAAAAGCTAAGAAGATAATGGCGAGTAAAGAAGAAGTCAATGAGCTCAATTAGCAAATTCCTAGTGTTACTGAGGTATTAAAGACTTTAACCATCCAAATCAAGGACCCTGTGAAGCAACGGCAAATGGAGCTCATGCAAGAAAGCTTGAGCAAGATATCCAATGACTACAAGTTCCAGGGCATCAGCTCGCAAGGGTTCTCGGTGGACAAGTTGCTTCTTCCGCAGAATTTCAATGCCAACGACATCCCAAATTTCAAAGCAATGGACAATCCCTATTTCCATTTAAGAGCCTTTGAGACTATAACTAAAATTAAGGGAATTGATAGAAAGATATTTCATTCTTTATTCTCTTTATCTCTTGAAACCGTTTTTCAACAATGGTTCTTTTCCCTTGACAAAGAGAAAACCTCTACTTGGGAATCTATTGTAAACGCTTTCATTGATAGGTATAAATGTAATATTCAAGTTGAAACTTATTATAGAAAAATTGAAATACTTAAGAAAAAAGAGAATGAAGGTTTCAATTCTTTCTTTAATAAATGGAGAGAAACTTCTACTAGGATGATTGAAGTACCAAGTGAAAAAGAATCTGTGAGGATATTCATTAAGAACCTCCAAGAAAAATACTCCAAGCAACGTAAGTATCAAAACAACTTGCATACTTTTAAGGCCGTCTATGATATTGGGATTAACATTGAAGATGACCTTGCTAAACAAAAAGTTGTTAATAATAATAAATCCAACAGTTGCTGGAAAGGTAAGAAGAACGACAATCCTTCTTCTTCCAAAACCACCAACTCAAATAATGTTAGCACCTTTAACTTGAGTGAAGTCCTTGCTATGAACAACCAAGGTCAAAAGAAACTATTTAGGAGGAACTTTCTCTTATTGGTATGAGTTATAACACTGCATTTGACCGACTAAATGCAAAAGCTCTTATAACTCCCATTGGAGCATACGGGGATAGATCCACCTGTTGAAAAAAAGGACAGCCAACTTGAATCCCAACGCACATTACAAGTATCACCAAGGCAGGGGCCATCTCACTAAAAACTGTAAGAAGCTTAAGGAAGCTATCAAGGACTTGATTTACAGCAATAAGCTTCCATTGCCCCTTGTAAGTAAGAAGCCAAGTATCAATAACGCACCCCTTTCTAATTCTTTGTCTATCTCTGATGAGAAAGTCCATGTCAATCCCTCATCCCTCATCAAACCAGTTGAAGAAATTCATGCTATCGAAGAAGAGGAGGAAACCTTTTTCGATGCCATGAGTGATTTTCCTCCCAGACAAGAACCTGCAACTATAGAAGAAGTGTGAATTATCATATGATTAATGTGGGTGGGAATAGACTTGTTACGAGAAGCTATCGAATTCGCGAAGAAACAAGAAAAGGTGGTCCAAAGCAAACATGTCAAAGTTCCACCTATGGAAAGAAGCCATTTTCTCTCCAAGGATTTACCTAATTTGGACTTCCTATGCTAACATGTTCACAATGCTCCCCGGGAGTGGTATAATTAAACCTCTTAAATTGAGACCATTTGATTCATTAAAGAGGACATATAGGTTCTATTGTCCATATCATCAATCAGTGGGGCATACCATTGAGAATTGTTTTAAATTTAAATATTTAATTTAAAAGCTGATTGATAACAAGAAACTAGTCCAAATTCCACAAGAACAAGATATTAGCATCAATAGGGTTTGGGGCAGCGATGATGAAGACGTCTATCATAAGGATATAGAAGAACCTCCACTTTCTATTATATATCGAGTAAGTGTTTTTTGAGATGAAAGGATTCACCCATAGACGTCCTCACAAGATCTGGGAGAATGCAACCTCCCATCTCCACACAACCTATTCCTACGATGCAACAAGTTTCCATACTGTTTATAGAAGACAACGATGTTGTCAAGAAATTCAAGATGACCAAGGTCGAGATGAATTTATGGAAACTTCTAGCTACATCCCGAGAACATAGGTTAGCGGCAATGAATGCCTTGGACAAGATAGGGATAGTCTCCGAAACCACTCCTGAGGGGTTGGCTAACTTCTCACAAGTGATCTCCCTAGTACCATCAACTTTATCACCTTTTCTTACAAGATTTACCTCCGGAAGGTGACAAGAATTACAAGGCTCTAAACCTAACAATAGTTTGCAAGAGAATGAATGTCCTAATGACTATTGTAGATAATATAATGGATCGGCAATCAATGTTTGTCCACTTAGAACTGCAAAGATGCTAGGAATAAGGGATGAAGATTTAACCCTGTCAACACAAGGAATAAGAGCCTACAACAACACTCGTCGCCAAGCTCTTGGAAAGATTACCATGAACGTAACGACGGGAGCAATAGAACATGCCACTACTTTCGAAGTAGTGGATATTAAATCTTCCTTCAACTTATTGTTGGAACGCCCTTGGCTTCATGAACTTAAGACCGTCTCTTCATCCCTTCATCAACAAGTAAAGGTTATAGTTGGAGGGATCCATATTACAATCGATGCTTCACTTATGAGGATTAAAGTTGTTGAAAATCCCATTATTAATGTGGAGCACGATAAGAATGATGAATATTTGTGGGGAATTAATGAAGAGGTCTCCTTAATCAAGGAAGATGAAAGGACCCCTCTTTTGCAAGACCCCCACTCTAATATGACGGTAAATGCTATTCTAAAAAAACAGGGACACTTTCCCAGAATGACTCTAGGAAAGGAAAAGGAGATAGCAAAGCAAATAGAATTGCCTGGCCTCCCTAAATTAGATACTTTTTGACTTGGTTTTGGACCGACTCTAGAAGATCTAGAGCGAGCCCAAGAGAAATCTAAGGCGCGTAGAAACGCTCGCACCCAAAAGAAAGCTATCCCAATAGATCAATATCCCCTTACTCTTAATGGACAGTTTATAAGAGAAGGAGAGGGCTATCCATGTAACGAATTTCCCGAGCCCTTTGTTTTACATCTCATAAGGCAACCTGGGTTTGAAATCTTTTTGGATTGTTACATTCTAGATGAGATCCCAACTCCAATTCACAAGGAAAAAGCACCCCCATGCTTTAACTTCAATGTCATGGGACTCCTCTTTGGGCACGAAAAATATGAGGCAAAGTACATGGAGGACAACTCCTCGCTCATTCAAACGGTTCTACAAAGCGAGAATTTCGACCCTTCGAAGCTCATCACTCCACCAGAGGGTTTAGTGCAAGGATGGCGCAAGACAGTCAAGGTGACTTCTCCGAGTGGAAGAAAGATCTCAATAACAACAAGACAAGGACCAATGTTTGATGAGTCGTATGAGTCAGAGTCAAATCCTTTTCCTATAAAGTCTTCCAAGTCCTTAGTTGTAGCACCTTCTTCTTCTAATTCATCTATTTTAGCATCTACTCCGGATAGTTAGCAATCAAGTCCCTGAAAACATTTCCGTATTTGATGCAATGATTTCAGAGTTTAATAAAATGTCTTCTTCCTCTTACTCCTCTTACTCCTCTTAACTAACAATGAAAACGACAAAGAAATTATTAAAGCAATGGAAACACTTGAAAAGAAAACACAAGTAATTAAGGACACTAAAACAGTTGATATCTCAAACGATCCAACTATTAAAAGAGAAGTTAAAATCGGGTTAACGTTAAATGAAGAGGAAAGAACCGATTTAATTAATCTACTTAAAGAATTTATCGATGTATTTGCTTGGTCATATGAAGATATGCCAGGTATTAATAGAGAAATAGCTCAACACACTATACCCCGACTGTAAAACAAAAAATGCATCAAATGAAACCCGGCGTAGCTCTCAAAATAAAAGAAGTTCAAAAACAAATAACTACAGGTTTTATCAGGGTATCCAAATACCCCGACTGGGTATCAAATGTGGTCCCGATTCCAAAGAAGGATGAAAGGGTAATAATGTGTTTCGACTATTGAGATCTTAATAAGGCAAGTCTAAAGGACGACTTCCCTTTACCACACATCGACATCTTAGTAGATAGTATAGTAAATCACGCGCTTCTCTCGTTTATGGATGGATACGCATGGTACAACAAGATTCTCATGCCAGAAGAAGACATGGAAAAAACGATATTTATAACACCTTGGGGTACTTATTGTTACACGGTAATGGCATTCGGGTTGAAAAATGCAGGTGCCATATACCAACAAGTAGCAACTGCCCTACTCCATGATATGATGCACAAAGAGGTTGAAGTATATGTGGACGATCTGATCGTGAAATCAAAGGATTGCTCGGAACATCAATTTGCCTTAAGAAATTTCTGTAAAAGGCTAAGGAAATACAACATGAGGTTGAATCCATCCAAGTGTGCTTTTGGATTCACCTCAGGAAAACTCTTGGTGTACGTCATAAGTTCTAGAGGAATAGAGATAGACCCAACTAAGATCAAAGCAATTATGTCAATGCCACCGCTCAAAATCGAGAAACGAATTCGAGGATTTATTTGCCGGTTGCAATACATAAGTAGGTTCGTATCTAAGCTAACTACAATATGTGAACCAATATTCAAGAAACTAAAAAAGAATGTACCAGTAATATGGGACGATGAGTTTCAAAAAGCCTTTGAGAAGATTAAAGCCTATCTCGCAAATCCTCCCGTATTAGCACCAGCGCTTCCAGAGATTCCTCTTAGATTGTACTTAGCAGTCAGCAAAGAGACAATGGGGGCTATGCTTGCACAAGAAGTAGAAGGAAAAGAAAATGCAATCTACTACCTAAGCAAGAAAATGCTCGAGTGTGAAGTACGCTACACGCTGCTTGATAAATTGTGCCTCGCATTAGTATGGGCCATAACCAAGTTAAGACATTACATGCTCGTGCGTACAGACTTTCTAGTTTCTCGAATGGATCCACTTAAGTATTTGTTCGAAAAATCTACACTCAATGGGCACATATCAAGATGGATAATCAACCTAGCTCAATTAGATGTAAGATTTATGCCTCAAAAGGCCATTAAAGGATCCGTTGTCTCGGACTTCTTAGAGGATTTCCTAATAGAAGACTCGACACTAATACATGACAACGAATTTCAAGTTGAAGACTTGATGGTAACATAAGATGATACTTGGACTTTATAATTCGACAGAGCCTCAAACCAAAAGAGATGATGTTGGAGTACTATTAGTATCACCTAAAGAAGAGCATGTTCCAATCTCCATAAAGTTAGATTTCGACGTTACTAACAACGCTGCTAAATACAAAGCATGCGTGGTGGGCCTCAAAACAGCTCTGGCATTGGGAGTAAAGAAAATGCAAATATTTGGAGACTCTTCTTTGATCATCAACCAAATTTTTAAAAGATGTAAAGTAAGGAGTGAGAGTTTAGCCCCTTACCAAACTTATCTAAAGACTCTCACCAACCAATTGGAAAAGGTAGAATACACGTACCTACCTAGAGAGGAAAACCAATTTGTTGATGCCTTGGCAAGACTAGCGTCAATGGTTATAATTTAGCCGTAGAAAAAAGGCATAAACCGGCTTACATTCAAGCCATAGAAGACGACGAAGTGGTCCAAGATGAAGAAGAAGAAGAATAAGAACCATGGATAACCTATATACTCAACTATTTCACAAAGGAGAATATCCCCCTCATGCTGACAAAAGAGTAAAACGAGCATTAAGACTCTTGGCTTCTCAATATGTACTCATAGACAACGAGTTACTCAAAAGGGTACCTATGGGCCGAGCTCTCTTATGTGTAGGAAAAAAGGAAGCCCAAAGAGTTATGAGGATAGGCCACGAGGGCATTTGTGGAACTCATCTTAATGGAAAAATGCTAGTCTAAAAGATAATGTGAGCAGGATATTATTGGACTACCATGAATAGGGACTGTCATCAATATGTAAAAAGATGCCCTAAATGCTAAATATACGCTAGTTTGAAACATGTTCCTCCATATATACTCTACACCTACACTTCACCATGGCCATTTTCAACATGGGGAATTAATATCATCGTTAAATTACCCCTCCTAGGACAGAAGGTCACGAATACATCTTAGTAGGAATCGGTTACTTCACAAAGTGGGTTGAAGCACAGTCAAATGCTAAACTCAATGCAAAACATATAGCACTTTTTATTGAAAGGAACATTATTTGTCGATATGGACAATCCCGCATGAGATGATAAGTGACAATGGAACTCACTTTCAAGCAGAATGTGAAGAATTGTTACAAAAATATGGTATTCAACACCATCATTCCTCTCCTTATAGATCTCAAGCAAATGGAGCAGTTGAGGCAGCTAAAAAAAATTTAAAGACTATTATCGAGAAAATGATCGAAAATTATAAGGATTGGCTTGACAAACTCCATTTCGCACTTTGGGGTTATCGCACGTCAATTTGTACATCAATAGGAAATACGCCATTCTCCTTAGTTTATGTAATGGATGTCGTACAACTTGTGGAGCTAGAGATACCTTCTCTACGCATCGCATTGGAAAGTAAACTCGATGAAGTCAAATGGACTAGGGTAAGATATGAAAAGCTAATTCTACTCGATGAAAAGCGGCTAGAAGCTCTACATCATACTCAATGCTATAAAAATCGTATGGCTCGACACTTTTATACGAGGGTCAAGACAAGAAACATCAAAGTAGGAGATTGTTTTCAAAATCATTAAGGAAATATGTTTTGGATCCAAGAGGCAAATTTAGGCCTAATTAGTCCGAACCATATATCGTCAAAATCGTCCTGTCAAGAGGTGCAGCGAAACTAACTGATTTGGATGGCAATGAGTTCTCAAACATGACGAACCTTGACCAACATAAAAAGTACTACCCATAATTACTTGAGTAGGACACTCAAGAGAGCTACGTTTTCCCTGATTACTTAAGAAAAGATACGCAGGCAACCCTTTACAGGGTGTGGCCACTTTAATTTTCGCAAACCTCGCATCCCAGCATCAATAAAAATTCGACGCAACATCAGCACAACAGAAAAAAGTCTGCCGCTAGACGAAAGACTGCAGCGCAAGACGACAAAGCCTGTCGCCTGGCGACGAAATTAAAATTGCGGCACAAGTTTTATGCGAACATCTAGGCAAATTTCGGTGTATTTAGGAAAATTTTCGACTTCCGTACACGAGAAATTTTCTGGAAAATAATTGAAGTTGTTTTTATTGCTTTAATAAATTAAATGTAAAGTTGATTTAATTTAAAAAGTTGAAATTGCATTAATAAAATAAAGTAAAAATTACATTATTGATGGAATATAGATGAAAGCTTAATAAAATTAATGACTAAAAATTTAAACTAGTCTATTAAATTAAAAGTTAAGAAATGCTTCAATCTTTTCTTCTCTTTCTTTGCTCTTTCCCAATTCTTGTTCGTGTCCTCTTCATCATCCATGACTTTAGCTAGTAGGAATCCATTAGAGGACCTGCATTCAATTTTACAGTAAATGGTTTCTCCCTTAGCTAGGACTCCATGTTTCTTTTCTACCCAAGCTTTCTTTTCTGAAGTGTCATCTTTCCTTTTCTCTTTGCCCGCAATAGTGTCTTTCTTCTTAGGCATCATAGGGGTTTTAATTCAACTTTTCACCCAAGCGTTCCTTAACTGGAATTACTTTGTCACCTAGACGATTCTTCACATTGGTTTTACTCCGATCTTTCTTCATGTCCTTTTTAGGCTTTTTAAGAAGCCAATTCTTCACATTATTATTGGGCAAGGAAAGAGGAACATTTTGGGTTAATCATTTACCATAAAGGCCTAGCACTCCAATATGTGTCAGAATTCCCTACTTCTTATGAAACAGGGAATTCATAGGGATGACTGAGATCCCCAGAAGGAATTGTTTGAAGTAGATCGACTTCCTTTTTACCCTGTAGGGATAATAAAAAGTCATCTTGGTTAAGTTTGGAAGACGGCAAAAGGGTTTCTTGTTGACACCAACCATCTTCTCAATTTTCCACCATGGGACGACCCACTTGATAGCAAAGTTACAAGAGGCAAAAATTTTACACCACTCATGGCGACCCATTTTTGAGAAACGCTTCTTTCGCCATACAAAGCAATTTGGAGTATATTTTTCAATATTTTCAAGAGGACTAATTAATTCTAGTCTATCCATTAGCCACATTTGCAAAAATATTCAATGCAAATAATTAGTATTACTATACAAAAATATATTTTTGATTTCTGTAATTAAAAGTATTATTTTTCTACCTATAATAAAATTTGAGAGCCCCAAAAAGGTGCTTTTTGATTTTTCTTTAATTCATCTAGACTGAGCATAGTCACTCCAACAATTAGTGTCATTGGATTCCTTAAAAATTCAATTTGCTCCAAGATAGATAATATGATTGCTTGACCTTCATTATTTCTACAACTAGTAAGATGATATTGGTTAAGCATACAAAAGAAGAAAGCCCTTCTTCTGTACACATGAAAAGACTCAGAGTACGGTCTATCAAAGTAGTGGCGTGCAAATTCTTTTAAATTAAACGCAACATCTAGAATATTTGTTAGATCTCTGTCTTTTAAATTAAGGAAGCGCTCAAAATCTTTATAATAATATTCGTTCACTCTAGGAATTACCGCAAGATCTAATGAAGGGAAGCCTAGAATGGCACTAAATTCTTCCGGTTTAAGGCTAATCTCATCACAGCCTAGTCAAAAGCAATGTGTGTTTGTATCCCAATATTCTAAGGTGGTATGAATAAAATCTATGTCAAGATCTACCCCCTTAATACCATAAATACCTTCCATGTGAAAAAAAGTCGAGTTCTTTCTCTCTTTAGCTGTTAAAGACCGACACCACTCACGAGTAAAATCGCTAAAATTCTTAGTGAATAAAGACATGATTATTCTATGAGAAGTAAAAATTATAATTAATCTGTTCGAATGATACAGAAAATCGGCAGATTAGGGGGCTACTTATGAAAAAAATTGATGCAATTCAACTCCTGAAAGGATTCGGAGGCAACACACTACAGCGCCAAACGACAATTCTGTCGCCTGGCAACATAAGGAGCGCTTGGCGACAAAATGAAGCGCGTGGCAACAAAAAAACGCTGCAATGCAGCTCAGCGCGCTATGAAAACCGCGTTTTTTTTTGCTATGATTCCAATTCGTACATTGACTTTACAATTTTACCCCTTGTTCAAATCACCTTATACACATAAATTCAATATTTTTCCTTCTTTTTCTTGGATTTATTCAAGCTTAATTAAATTTAGGCTCATTTTTAAGTCCAATTTATTTTTCATTTTTTCTTTTGGGGGAGAAAGTCGGATACCCTCCATCAATAATAAAATTGACGGAATTTTTTGCGCAAAATTAATCACAAATTTTTTGCACACACATATGAACATAAAATGAAAAATAAATGCAAAGATAAATCAGTCATAATAGATAATAGTTTGTACATACAAATATGTCTAATAAATGAGTTATATAATACAGTTGGCAAAGTCCTACAAAATTCAAAATAAAATGAAAACACAGGTACAACTACGGTGCTGGAGGGCGTAGATAATGAGGAATGTTCATCGGATCGAAGAACATCGCAGACTGTGGAGTATGCTCCTTACCAGCTCCAGACTCGCCAGGAGTCGGAAACCTCAACTCAGAACCAGTCCACCCAGGCTCACCCTGGTGCTGAATCAACAAAGGCTCACCAGAAGTAGTGCGACGACGCCTCGAGCCAGACCTAGACGGCTCCTTCCTAGCCTCGGGTCTCGTCCGAGTGCGTGAAGGAATAGGATGTCCCTAAAAAATTAAATCAAGTCAGATGTAAAGGAAACAGAAGGATAAACAATGCAAAATAAGAGGAAAAAAGATACCTCCTAAGCAGCGTCGTCACGATGACAGGAAGTTACGTTCCTCATCCTCACCAGCTGACTCCGAAAGGCGTCTAAGCACCTCGCCATCACTGTCAGCACCTCGTGGGAGAACTATCAAAAAACAAAGTCAGTAACAATACAAGACAAGTATAAAGAAAAAGCCAGCAAGTAACTCACCGGAGTCTGGTGACGAGGAATAGATCGCTCCACGAAGCGCTGATCCTTAGGAGCTGGAGGAATCATCTCCTCAACAGGGTCGTATGTCCCCTGATAGCTGATATACATCTTAGGAGGAAAGAACTCAGCCAGCTCCTGGCAAAAAAACAAATCTAAATGATTAAGGACCATTTTGGGGCTATCTAGCAAAGAACTAAAAGATAAAAAGCATGTCGCCGCCTCCTCAGATAAAACAGGGGCTGGAGCTAACAGTGGCAGCAAGTCCTCCTTGTAGCACTGCCCCGAATGATCATGAGATCGCCAAGGGGTACGAGCAGGAGACCTCTCCGCCAAGTTTATCAGCATCGCATCATGGAACATGTGTCGAGGCGAAGGAGCAGAGACGACAAAAATCTCCTAAGAGTGCGGAACATCAACTCTCTCACCGACATACACCACGGCCTCATACTTCCCCTGAAAGTAGCGACGCTTAGTGGTGTAGTGCGCAAGCAGCGCATGAATAGCTAGATAAACCCATGGCCGATAAACTACCTCGAGCTCCTGCAAAACACGTTTGTGAGATAAAGTCTATTAAAGGCAATACATAAAGGACAAGCATCTAAAAACATACCAAGAGGATCAACTCTCGGACATGGGCAGTAGTCGCCTGATCACTAATGCGACCTCCCCATCAGGCGCTAATAGGGAGCTCGCGAGGAGATGGTCTTGCCGGCGCTAGCGTCGGAAAGTACTCGTATAACCAGATCTACAAAGACAAAAGAAGATCAGCGAATGCTAATAATAATCCAAAGCCAACTTTAAACAGAGATAAAGTATATCTCTAAGATTCTCTAAAAGCTGGAGAGTGCGATGTTTCCTGTGAAAGCTCTGTGAAGATTGGAGCTTCGCAAGCCCCGCAAGAAATCAGCGTAGGCCAAGTTGGCCCTTTCATAGGTCCCGACCAGCTGAAGGTCGCGGAGAGCAGGAAGGTAGTAGAGAAGTACGCGACTACCTTTGTCAGGAGAAAAAGACCCTGACAGGAAGATAAGAACGAAGATGCGCACCCGCAGCTCTCTTATGGTCACATCATCCTTTAAAGCCATCGCCAGAGTAGACCGACGGATACATTGAGCGCTAAGTGATGACGGCTCAACCTCGTCACGGGGCCGAACAGTAATCGGACCCAACACCTCCTCGACTATCGGAGAAAGGACATAAATAGTACTATCAAATGGCAGCGCAATCGAGTGGAACTACATTCCCGAGATGAGACTAAAGTCAGTAGGGGTGACAGTCATCTCGCCCAAGGGAAAGTGAAAGGTGTTGGTGATGTCCTAGAAGCTCTCCACGAAAGCTCAAACCACGTGGTGGCTCGCGTGAAAAGAGTACATAGCCTGAGTAGCCCGAAGCAAGGCAGTTAGCCCACAAGACTCCCAAAGCCGTCGCAAATCTTCATCGTCGCGAAAATACTTGTTGTGCAAATAGCTCATGGACTCGTTGCTAGAGCCGTGGCTACGCGTCCTCCCACTAACGATCCCGCGACGCACCCGCTTAGAAATGTGGTGCTCGGGAGTGAAAAAACAAGGCCCGCTCATCCCACTCAGGGAAAAGACCAAGAGAGGTGGATGGTTCCTCGCCCTCACCCACGGCCTCGTGCTCCGAGTGTCTCTAAACCGGGAACTAGAACTGTGTTGTCTAGCCCTGCTACATTATGCAAATAACAAAAAATTAAGGTTGTATAATATCTAAGGTTCGCCTAGCCGCATGATACTATGTTCGCAATAAACAGAGTACGTAGTACAAAAATCGAGCACGATTTCAATTAAAGAATATATGGCATTTTCAAGCAATCAAAAAATTTCTTGCAATACTATGACAATTATTATGATAAATTGGACAAGAATAGCTAGCAAAAAAAGCGAAGAACAAGCCACATTATTCTCACTACCTCAAGGGGTTCAACAATGATGAATTGTTCGTTTCTCCACCAAATTGAGTCAAACAAGTGTCCAAATACTCGCAAGGCAATATACAAACATAATCAAGCAATTTCATGGCATAAAATTTGACAAACAAAGGAAATTAAGCAAAATAAATTTTAAATTTTTAGAAAATTCGTGAATTAACAAGTCAAAATTCGGCAAAATTCGAGCAAGTTTGAAGAAAACTTACATAGATCAACCAACTATATGAACTAAGCTTCGATTTGAAAAATGCTTGAGCGAATTTGGTTGAGAAATGAGCGAAAACGAGTAATTTGAAGTTTTGAGGCGAATTGCGACCAAAAACAGCAGCAGCGGCAAAATGAAGAAGAAAGGTGATTTATTCAAAAATCCTAAACGCAGCGTCGCACAAAAAATTTGTCGCCTCGCGATAGAGTCTGTCGCCAAGCTACAGGAGCAATTTGCGGCGACAACAACTTCTAACAGCCGCTGGTTCGGCGACAGAGTTTGAGGCCTCGTAAAATGGTTATGTAGACCTCGTGCAGCAGTTTGGGTTTCTTGGTACGCCAGTTAGCCCCTCTTAATAACTTGACATGATTTATTAATCGACCTGATAAACGATCGTCTCACTTAGCTTAAAGCGCCTAAACCTTAGCTCATTGCAAAGGCACCGACATAATGGTTCATAAAAAGCGAAGGCATCCACATAATGGTTCATAAACAGCAAAAGCACTGACCTAATGGTTCACAAGCAGAAAGAATTGGCATTACCTTACTCATTCAAGTAAGCAAGTAGTCGAGTTCCTTCGCCTTACGAGTCTACAAGCCTTTCTCATTTCAGTGCTCGAGCTTGAGCTGATTTCAGCTTCCGTAGCTTGAAAGAGAACGGAGGTAGGTCTCCCCTATGAGGTAGGTTCTAAAAAGTGGCGCCGACATACTAGCATAGTGGAAGAAAAGTTCAAGCGACCTTTTAAGGATCGACAAGCGTTGATCTTCGATAATTTTCTTCGGAATATTATCGTAACAAATGAGGATTACTTCATATGAAGATATCTTTGACAGCATTCCCTAGCTTGCACAGGGTTGTCACGAACAATTGAGGATTACTTCAAGCGAAGATGTCTTTGACACGATCCCCAGCTTGCGGAGAGTTGTCACAAACATCTAAGGATGATTTCAAGAAAAGTTATCTTCAATCATGTTCCCTGGCTTGCAGAATATGGTCACAAGGCAAATGAAGATCGTTTTAAGTGAAGCAAACTTCGATAGGATTCTCTAGTTTGTAGAAGACTATCACAACGGAAAGTGGAGGCAGTTACAAGCGTAGCAGTCTTCAGGCGGTATCCTCTAGCTTAAGGAATATTGTCAAAGTAGTAGGATGACATTCCCTAGCTTGTGGAAGGTTGTCACAACAACAAAAGCAACAAATCGGTTAGTTTTGATTAAAAATTTCTCTTTTTGTCTTCGAAAACCTACTCTATTTTATCAAAATAGCCAATCCTATTTTGTTTGCTCCATAAAATGGGTGAAAAAATAGTGTTGTTGGATGGGGCTTGAAAAGACCTTTCCAACAATATATTTTAAGCCCAATTCCGATGAATAATGACAAAGTAATGGCCAAATTACTAAACTAGGCCCGGTTTTGTTTTTATATGCGGTCCAATAATCTAGAGGATAGCCTATTATGAATTATCAATCCTAATGTAATTAGGATTGATTATAGTCTTCTAGAAACTTTTAGAAGGTTCTTTTGAATCCGAATAGGATTTAAATTGATAATAATGTTTTATGAGTTTTATTTGGAATAAAAGAAGTGTTTTATGTGAAATTACGATTTTACCCTTCGTACGGACTTTTACGATTTAATTTTATCAAAAAATAAAAAACGCGTGGAAAATCTTCTACGTTGCCAAACAACAGGCTGTCGCCTAGCGACAGACCCTGTCGCGCGGCGACAGATGCTGTTGTTGGCAACAAAGGCGTGTTTTATTCCCTTTCGAACTCTGATTCGTATTATCAATTCCGAACTATTTCATTATAAATAGCGTCTTTAGACCTCCGTTTTTTATCACCAATTATCACTAAATATTATCAACTCTCATTAAGAATTTTTTTATTTTTTCTATTTCTCTTTCTAAACCAATCCTTTTACAAACAAAATTCTGCATTCACAAGATCTAAACACACCTAGACAATTTCAAAATTGCCTTCTCCTTAGACGTGAAAGGTTTGATATTTCTGAGGGTTTGGTCCCAAATCTCTATTTCAATTACTTCATTTAATTCTTTAATTTTATTATTTTCCTTGAAGTTACTAACGTGTGTATTTTGTTATTAGAAAGACATACGAGGCATCCAAGTAAGTGCTTCAATTATTTCATTGATATTATGGTATAGAAATCATGTTTAGGTTATTTTTTTTTATTCCTAGTATCATGTTAGGATGCTTTTCTCTAGTATCATGATCAGATGCTTTTCTTAGTATGATGTTTAGGGTAAAAATAAGTTTCTTAATTATATCAATTATGATTGTTATGATGCTTTCTATTTCTTTCCTAATATCATATTAGTATCATGCTAGGGCTAAGCTTTGATCTTTTAATTTTAGTGACATGTTGGGGTTTGTTATTAATCTTGTTAGTATCATGCCTAGGATCTTGCTATTATTATGCTTTATTTTTGACATGTACACGATTATGATAATTATGATTATTATTATTTTGATTATGATTAAAGTTATTTTAATTATAATTTGTTAATATTATGTTGCTTGATTTTACTTATTGTTATTGCTTGATCATAACTTTTATGCATGTTTAAAGGGAATTTGTACTTGTAATCATGCTTAATAAGATAATTAATAATCTTGTTTAAGGTTAATATGATTATAATTCAAGTGATCGCCAATAATACTTATATTTGTGCATTAATATTCAACCAACTTAGATAATTAGGTTTAGGGTTCACCTAATGATTGCATGTTAGTCAGAAAGCGCACATGAATACGAGAAGAATAAAGTAGAGGCCTATTATTAGGGCAGGTTCTTTGTCTTTTAGATTGGATTTGTACCTTCTTCCCCGAACTTCCAATCTTGGTTCTAGACCTATTGGTCTTAACGATCTCCTAGATTGTTAAGGGGTGTAACCTTCACCTTGTGAACGGTTTACAAGTTCCTAAAACTTGTTGGTGACTCTTTTGCTCTATCTTTCTTCCCATTGGACGCCACCATGCTTAAGTGTATGATAACAGTGGGGTTCAAGTTTTAAGTAATGCTTGAAATATTCCCTACACTAATTTAATTAATTAATTAATTAACAAATGATTAAAGTTTAATAAATTGATAAAACTTGTCTTGGTACGACTTTTAGGCTAGTCCCTTTAGAGAAAAATACTGGAAACAGTCTTAGATCGATGTTCAAGAATGGTGCAAAGATTTAGACTATGGCGTCACACGCTAGTGATTGGCGACAGGTGACAATCTCGTCATCTAGCGCTGACCCATATATAGCGTTTGGCGACGGTACCGTCGTCTGACGATAACCTGTATTTTGCTAGAATCTTCACGACGATTCAGCCTAATTAATTTGCTAATAAGGTTTAATCAGTTTGTTAATGACGGTAATTATGTTCAGTCCTTAATTGAGTCTAGGCACATAGTCCTACGGTCTCATAAAAGTGTCAAATTATGTCACTCACATTCACCACTAAAGCACACACATTATATGTCACACTTTCACCATGTCTAGAGAGTCTTCTATGCGCGTTTTTTCGTCATTTCTTTAGGGGGGTAAGTCGGATATTAATCCTCCAATTAAACCATACTTATTTAAACCCTTTATTGGTCTTCAAAAATAAACCCTATTTTTATTTTTTTGTTTTTGAAATCAATAAAATGAAAGTCAAATTTGAGTCAAGTAATTAAAACAAATAAATGGTTTAATTAATAGCTCTTGGTCAAGAAAAGAAGGGAGGTTAATCAAAGACAATACATTCGAATATTATTCCTTTTTGACAAACCCATTACTCGAAAAATAAAATCTAAGAAGATCATGGCGTCTGAAGAAGAAGTTAATGAACTCAAGAAGGATGTGGCTAACCTAACTGAATTGATGAAGATCATAGCGCTTTAAATCAATGACCCTAATGACCTTGTAAGGAAACAAAAAATGGAGCTCATGCAAGAAAGCTTAAGCAAGATATCAAATGACTACAGATTTCAGGGCAATAGCTCACAAGGGGTCTTAGTGGATAAGGAATTTCTTCTGTAGAAGTTCAATGCCACTGACATCCCTAAGTTCAAGGCAACAGACAATCCTTACTTCCACTTAAGAGCGTTTGAGACAATAATGAATATTAAGGGGATAGATAAGAAAATTTTTATACATTGTTTTCTTCATCACTCGAAAATGTTTGTCAACAATGGTTCTTTTTCCTTGACAAGGAGAGAACCTCTAATTGGGATGCCATTGTAAACCCTTTTATTTATAGGTACAAGTGTAATATTTAATTTGAACTTGATCATAGGGAACTTGAGATACTTAAACAAAAAGAGAATGAAGGTTTTACTTCTTTCTTTAATAAGTTGAGTTAAACCTCTGCTAAGATGATTGAGGTACCTACTGAAAAGGAATCTGTGAGATTGTTCATAACGAATCTCAAGGAAAAATATTCTAAACATCTCAAGTACCAAAGCAACTTGAAAACTTTCAAGGCCATCTATGACATTGGGATTAGTATTGAAGATGACCTTGCGAAGCAAAAAGCTGCTAACACTAACTTCAATAGTGGCTGGAAAGGAAAGAAGAACGACAATCCTTATTCTAAACCCACCGACTCAAATAATGTTAGCATCTTTAATCTGAATGAAGTCCTAGTTATGAACAATCAAAGACAAAAGAAACCATTTAGGAGAAATGTTACTCCTATTGGTATGAGTTATGACACCACATTTGATCGTCTTCTTGCAAAAGGTCTTACAACTCCTGTTGGACAATTTGGGGATCCACCAGTCGAAAAGAGGACGGCTAATTGAAACCCCAATGCACACTTCAAAGACCATCAAGGTAGGGGTCATTTTACCGAGAATTGATGGAAGGTAAAGGATGCTATCTAGGACTTGATTGACAACAATAAACTTCCGGTGCCTCTTGCAAGCAAGAAGCCTAGCATCAACAGTGCACCACTTTCTAACTCCTTCGTTATCTCTGATGATGAAAATTGTGTTACTCCCTCATATTTGATCAAACCATTTGAAGAAACTCATGCCCTTAAAGAAGAAGAAGAAGTATTCTTCGACGCCGTGAGTGAACTGTCCCCAATGCAGAACCACCCACAAAAGAAGATATATTGCTCCTCGTATATTCGGTAGAGAAATTTGTAGGCATGTGTAGAAAAATTCATGAACGCACAAAACAAGAACGAAATAAACATGTAAACAATGAGGTAACACCGACTACTAAGAATACATTCTCTCTTCAAATATTTGAAACACCCAAAAGGAGCCAGAGGTCCTACACTCCAAATATGACCACCTATGCGAATATGTTCAAAATGCTCTCCGAGAGTGGCAAGATTAAACCTCTCAAACCGACACCATTTGAATCACTAAGAGGACGGATAGGTTCTAATGTCCATATCACAAATTAGGGGGACATACAATAGAACACTGTTTTAAATTTAAGGATTTAATTCAGAAGTTGATTGATGATAACAAGATAGTCTATATTCCACAAGAGAAAGATGTTACCATTAATAAAGTTTGGGACAGTGACTATAAGGATGTCTACCTCAAGGATATAGAAGAGACCCCACTCTCCACAATATATCAGTGGATGAAATTTGGGATGAAGAAAATTCACCCAAAGATGTTCTCACAAGATCCGAGAGAATGCAACCTCCCATTACTATGCAACAACCTACTCCTTCTACTCAACAAGTTTCCATACCTATCATAGAAGACAACGATGTTGCTAAGAAATTAAAGAAGGCTAAAGTTGAATGAATGTACGAAAACTCTTAGCTACATCTCATCAACATAGGTTGGCAGTAATGAATGTTTTGCACAAGATATAAATAGATTCTGAAACCACTCCTGAGGGGTTAGCTAACTTTCTCACGAGTGATCTTCCTAGTCCCATTAATTTGATCACCTTCTGACAAGGACTTACCTCAAGAGGGTGATAAGCATAACTTTATTACCTCCAAAGGGTGATAAGCATACCTCTGGGAAATTCATAGTTGCTAACACCAAGGCATCAGTTCAAAAGCAAGCGCATCACTTATACAACAATTTATCCAAAATTGGATTGTCATTTTCAACTAACAATATTTCCAAAATATGGATTGTCGCGCATCTTCTTCAAATGATAATTTTTCAAAGATTGGATTGTCATCCCGGACAAAGTTTCCAAGCGTGGATTGTCGTGCTCCTTCTTTGTTTTCCATGTTTTTCCAAGTTCGGATTGTCATACATTCATCGATTCATTGGCAAGTTTTCTGAGATTGGATTGTCATACACCCAGTTCCCTATGGAAAAATTTCCCAATGTATTATCGTAGATCTCTACTCATCATAAATTTCGGCAAAGTTTCCAAACGTGGATTTTCCTTCATTTCAGTAAATGGCATATTTTCCTGAAGTAAATTGTCGATCGACTCTTTTTTAGCAAATTTCAAAGGTGGATTGATTTCAAGATTTATATTCCAAGATGTGGATTGTCGATAGTAGCAAAGTTCTTATGACAGATTGTTACGAAGCATTAGCAACTTTTCCCGAAATTGGATTTTGGCTAATTTTCCAAGATACGGATTGTCGCTTCATCGTGGCAACATTTCCAAGGATGGATGGTTACATGGCTTTGACAACTTTCCCTAAATCGGATTGTCACACTTCATATAAGAGTTGTGTTGGCAACTATTCACAAAGAAAAGAGGATTGTCATCACAGCAAAAGCACCGTCATACTGGTTCACAAGCAGCAACGCACCGACGTACTAGCATAGCAGCATTAAGGATCAACAAGTAGTGATCTTTTCAAAGACTATCACAGCAGAAATTAGAGGCAGTTACAGGTGTAGCAGTCTTCAGGCGGTATTCTCTAGCTTGCGGAAGATCGTCACAAAAAATCAGTTACCTCTAGAGACGTGTGCTCGACGGTGCAAGATACACGTTTGTTAACTCTTTTATCTGTTTTAACTAATGCTAGTTTTGCAGGTATCGGTGTTACAAGAGTAATTTAAGATCGAAGAAAGTTCTGAGTCATTCTCCGTCCCTATCAATACTTTGACTTTTGTTTTCGAAACTTGTGTTTCTCCAAACTCAGTCAAAGTGGGGGCTTCTGTAGACACCCATTTGTGTCTCCCCGAAACCAAACCCGGTGATGAGTACCTTTCACATCCAATCATAATCGAATGAAGTGAAAGTGTGGAAAGTCTAGTGCTGCGGATAGTTTTTAATTCTTTTCTTTCTCTCTGTTTTTGATAACCTATTTTAAGAAAACAGGCAATCCATTTTTTTTGTTCCATAGAAAGGGTCCAATAATGGTGTAGTTCGATGGGGCTTGAAAAGAGTTTCCCAACGATATATTATAACCCTAATTCCGATGAATAATGAGGAAGTTATGGCCAAATTACTAAACTGGGCCCGGTTTAATCTTTATATGCGACCCAATGATCTAGAGTAGGGCCTAATATTAGTTTATCATTCCTTATTCAATTAGAATTTATTTTAGTCTTCTAGATTCTTTTAGAAGGTTCTCTTCATTCCTAATTTAATTAGCATTGATAAATTGACTTTGGTTGACTTTTTAATGTTTTAATTTGAATAAAAGAGTGTTTTAAAGGAAAATATGATTTTGCCCTTTTGTACGGCTAAATTTTATCAAAAATACGAAAACGCGTGAAATTAATGACTAGCGCCTGACGACAAGGATAAGCGCCTGGCGCTAATGCTTGGCGTCTGGCGCTACCCTTAGCGCCTGGCGCTAATGACCAACATCTGGCGCTAATCGAGTTTTTTCTCTTCGAAACTCTGATTTGATTTTCTATCCGTCCGGCTGATTTTCTCAATAAATCGCCTCCTAAAACCTCCATTTTCAACATCAATTCTCATCAGTTTTTGATCAATTCACATCAACGACAATTATTTTTCTTAATCTCTCTAGTTTTCAAGATTTTTAGGGCTATATATTTGATTTTTGTTGTTTAGTGACATGTTAGAGTTTGTTATTAATCTTGTTAGTATCATGCCTAGGATCTTGCTATTATTATGCTTTAACTTGATTATTATGACTATTATAATTGTTTTGATTATTATTATGATTATTATTATGTTGCTTGATATTTATTTATTGCTTGATCACGCCTTTTATGCATGTTTAAAGGGAATTTCTACTTGTAATCACGCTTAATATGATAATTAATAATCTTGTTTAGGGTTAATTTGATTATAATTCAAGTGATCGCCAATAAAAGCTTTGTTTGTGCATTAATATTCAACCAACATAGATAAACAGGTTTAGGGTAAACCTATTGATTGCATGTTAGTCAGAAAGCGCATATGAATACGATTAGAATAAAGTAGAGGCCTATTATTGGGGCAGGTTCAATCTCTTTTTGGTTGGATTTGTACCTTCATCCCCGAACTACAGTCATGGTTCCAGACCTATCGTAGTTGACGATCTCCTGGGTCGTTAAGGGTTGTATCCTTCACCTTGTGAACGGTTTAAAAGTTCCTAAAACTTGTTGGCGACTCTTTTGCTCTATCTTCTTTCCCTTTGGACACCACAGTACTTTAGTGTATGATCACAATGGGGTTTAAGCTTATGATAATGCTTGAAATATTCCCTACATTAGCCCCGAGTTTTATCATTAATTTTACGTTGGTTTTGACTATACATGAAGTCTTAATTAGTCTTTGCTTGTGGCTAGTCACATAGTCTAGCCACATGGCCATGACACGAGTCTTAACATGTTACATACACTCACTAGTCTTACCAAACACTTTGTGCATATGTCACCATGACCATGTCTTAGCTTCATGCATGAGTTGGTTTTTTTCCGTCATTTGAATTGGGGGTACATTCTATCCCAAATTTTTTCATATCTCTCCATCTAAATCATCTTTCCATTCTCTACATGTTTTCTCCATATCACAACCTTCATTCTTCCTACCTTCTTCCATCCATGCATGTTGAATCGAGTATGAGTCATGTGATTGAAAAACAAAAAAAAAAAAAATGAGGGTAATGATGAAACAAATGCACAAGGTAAGCTTCTCACTAATATTTCATCATTTCTTCTTTTTTTAAAACCTTTCCCTAATAAGTCTAGCATAGGCACCCTTCATCCTCCTTGAATTTATTTCTTAGAGTTTGATTTTTACCCTTCACTTTTTAAATAAAATGAGCATTTATTTCCTTACATATGATCATTGCATTGAAAAAAAAATAAAAAAAAAAAAAAAATCCATGTCACACTAAGTACAAGGTATACCAATAATTTGAGGCATCTCTTATAGCCACAAACCCTTCAAATATGTAATCCTTTTTTGATAAACCACTTTAAGCCTCGTTTAACGATAGAACTTTCATTTTTAAACCCATATCCACCTAACTTGGGATGGGATGGTGTGCAATTTATGCAATTTTCAATTTCATAAAAAGCTTGAGTGACTTCAAAAGATTAAAATAGCAAAAAATAAGCAAAATAAATAAATAAAAGTGTACAAAAGGGAAAGTGTTCCAATGTCTTTGATATGAACACATCTCGGATTGCATCTCTTATCGAGTGCTCAGTACCGTTCCTGAGAAACATGAATGCTAAGTGAGTCATAGACCGCATGATCGGGATTGCCCACACTTACAAAAATAAAATAAATGCTAAAGCAAAAGAGAGTATAAAAAATATAAACAAAAGAGAGTTCAAAAGTGAGAAGCCTCAAGCATAAAAATATAAAGATTCAAAAGCAAGGTTGCACACCTTGGGGGCTTATCTAGGGTCTAGAGCTTTTATCACTTTCTTCTTCAACCTTTAGCCTAACCATGTTACAAACTTTAATATACACACACTTGTGTGTGGTTCGGCTAGAGTTACGTTCAGCCTGATTCCTAAAAGATACGTAGGCAACCTCACATCAAGGTACGACCGTAATAAAAATACATTCATATTCACATTCACACACTCACACCATGATCATATCAAGGGATCCCCTGTGCTTATCCCTATTCATTTAGAGCTACACTTGGGGGCTTGATCCCTACATTATTAGCCTACCCAACCAAAGTGTCACCACCATTAGACTCTTTTCAATATATTTTTCCACACATTTATCCCTTGCGACCTAACTTTAGTGTCACTATGACACACATCACAAATACATGACCAAATATACTTCCCTTAGCATATATAGGAACCCTTTGTCATTAAATGTTAACACAACGTTGAAGCATGCCTTGTCATATCAACATAAATCATCATTGCATCACAAAGTATGTTGTACTTAGCCTCCGCGCCTAAGTTACCTGAATACTTTCATTATCGAGTCAACTAGGATAGCCTAAAATGAACTATTACTTGCATCTTAAGAAATAGAATCAAACGCATATATTTGACTAAGCTCATTCGACATGCACCCTCAAACACTTTGATTCTTTTTCGCATCTTTATTTTTCGGGAGAAATTCGGTGCCCTCCACAAAAATGACGGAAATTTTTTGTTTTTTTGCATTTTCAAGTCGCACGATCACATTAAAATGCATACACGACTCATGTACACATTGAGTCATGTCGTGTTATCACATCGAGTTAAGTCTACGCACACATGAGTCACATGAAGTGAGTTGTCATACCTTGAGTCGTGTCAAGTCAATGAGTCAAGCAACACTAAGTCTTAAGTCAACCCTAATTACATGAGAAAAGTCATATAATCCAAAATATAAATGCAGGTACATTCCAGTGAGCAAGAACATTCCTGGATTTTTTCGAAAAGCCGCGAATGAAAACCAAACTCCAACGTCAGACTATAAAGCTGTCACCTGGCGACAAAATCTGTTGCCTAGCGACACAGCGAGAACGCAACGACAATATGTTCTGGCGAGCGCCAGTGTAACGACAAGATGTGTGGTCCCATATTGAATTATGCGGACCTCTTACACTAATTTCGGGTTCCGTGGTACGCCAGTTAGCCCCTATAAGCAAATTAACTTGGCTTGATTACAATCGCAGTAAGTGATTGACCTGACGACGGTCGTCTCACTTAGCTTAAGGGCCTAAGCATTAGCTCATTACAAGCACCAAGGCATCGATTCAAAAGCAAGCAATTATACGATAATTTTTCCAATATTGGATTGTCATCCCCGACTAACAATATTTCCAAATTAGGATAGTCGTGCATCTTCTTCAACGGCAATTTTTCCAAGATTGGATTGTCATCTCTGGCAAAGTTTGCAAGCGTGGATTGTCGTGCTCCTTCTCTTTTTGGAAATTTTTTACAACTTCGGATTGTCATCTCTGGCATGTTTTCTGAGATTGGATCGTCATGCATATAGTTCCTATATTTAGGCAAAGGTTCCTCAACGTGGATTGTCATTCATTTCAGTAAATGGTAAATTTTCCCGAAGTGGATTATCAGTCAACTTTTTTTTTGCAAATTTTCCAAGACGCGGATTGTCAATAGTCGAAATATTTTCCTAAAGGGATTGTCGCATAGCGTTGGAAAATTTCCAAGGTGGATTTCTTTCAATATTTACATTCCAAGATGTGGATTGTCGATTGTAGCAAGGTTCTTATGACAGATTGTTATGAAGCATTGGCAACCTTCCCCAAAATTGGATTTTGGCAAATATTCCGAAATACTGATTGTCACTCCATTGTGGCAACATTTTCAAGGATTTATTGTTACGAAGCATTGATAAATTTTCCTGAATCGGATTTTCATACATCATACAAGAGTTGTGTTGGCAACTATTCCCAAAGAAAAGAGGATTGTCATCACCCAAAGTATCGCAACAACTGAAGATGGCTTCAGGCGGAGTAATCTTCGATCATATTCCCTGGCTTGCGGAAGATGGTCACAAGGCGGTAAAAGATCGTTTCAGGTGAAGCAATCTTCGGTAGTATTCTCTGGCTTGCAGAAGACTATCACAGCAGAAATTGAGGGCAGTTACAGGCGTAGCAGTCTTCAGGCAGGTATCCCCTAGCTTCAGGAAGATCGTCAAAGCTCTTTGTTTTGAGACGCGTGGACATATAAAAAAAGTTCCATTGTTCAGAGATGAGTGAACATCAAAATAGTAAGATGGAGTTCCCTAGCTAGAGGAAGGTTGTCACAACAACAATGAAAAAATCGGTTACTTTAGAGACGTGTGCTCGACGGTGCAAGACACGCATTTCTTAACTCTCTTTTATCGGTTTAACTTACGCAATTTTTGCAGGTAACAGCGTTACAAGAATGATTTAGGATAGCAGAACGTTCGGAATCATTCTCCGTCGCTATCGATACTTTGACTTTTGTTTTCGAAACTTGCGTTTCTTAAAACTCAGTCAAAGTGGGGGCTTCTGTAGACACCCATTTGTGTCTCCCCAAAGCCAAACCCAGTGATGAATACCTTTCATGTCATTTGATAATCAAATGGAGTGAAAGTGTGAAAGTGTCTAGTGATGATGATGTTTTTATTAAAATATCTCTTCCTTCTGTTTTTGAAAATATTTCTTTTCTTACCCTATTTTTGAAAAACGTGCATTCCAGTTTATTTTTGTCCATGATATGGGTCCAATAATTGTGTAGTTGGATGGGACTTAAAAATATCTTTCCAACGATATATTATAAGCCCAATTCCGATGAATAATGAGGACGTTATGGCTAAAATACTAAATTGGGCCCAAACCGATTTTTACCTACGGCCCAATGATCATGTGGAGGGTCCAAAGGTTTTAATCCTATTCCTAAACTAATTAGGATGAATTAGAAGCTTGTATAAGTTTCTAAAAGATCTTAATTATCCTTTTTCAAAAGATAAAATTAAAGAATATGGGTTAAATAAAACTTTCCTTTTATAAAAACTTTCCTTTTTTTAATCCTAATTCTATTCAAATTTAAAGATGTTCAAAGACAATAAAATAATATTTTTGTTCCTCATAATATTTATCCAAATATTATATAGTTGGATAAACCTTGAAATTATCTTTCCAATGATATATTATAATATTAAATCCGAGCTATAACGAAAAAGATATGAATGAGATAGGAAACTCTATCCAAAACTTACATCGTCCTACTATTTCGGCCATAACTTTTTATCTACAAAATATTTTAATTTGATTCTAATTGAGATGTAAAGTAGACTTCAATATATTTCTAACGAAATATTATTTGCCTTATTTGGACTTCTGGATCAACAAATATGATAAAACCAAAATCCGAAAAAACTGTTGTCCATCAAGTTTTATTTCGATTCGAATTCGGATTCTTTTCTTAATCTTCGACCCTCTTTTTTTTCTCTATAAATAGAGGTCATATCTCCCCTTTTTCAATAATCAACTCTCATCAAGAATTTCTCGATTCTCTCTCCCTCTTTCTAGCTTAGCCTTTTACAAACAAAATTCCTCATTCATTAGCACTAGCCACACCTTGCCAAGTTCGAAGTTGTCCTGCCCTAAACGTGAAAGGTTTGATATTTCTGAGGGTTTGGTCCCAAATCTCTATTTCAATTATTTAATTTAATTGTTTTTTTTTATATTTTCCTTGAAGTTACAAACGTGTGTATTTTGTTATTAGAAAGAGATACGAGGCATCCAAGTTAGTGCTTTAATTGCTTTATTGATATTATGATATAGGAATCATGTTTAGATTATTATTTTTATTCCTAGTAAAATGTTAGGATGTTTTATTGCTTTCTAGTATATGTTTAGGGTGACAACAACAAGTTTCTTAATTATATCAATTATGATTTCTATGATGCTTCCTATTTTCTTTCTTAATAGAATGTTAGTATCATGTTAGGGCTAAAGCTTTGATTTTTATTGTTTAGTGACATGCTAGGGTTTGTTATTAATCTTGTTAGCATCATGCCTAGGATCTTCCTAATATTATGCTTTAACATGATTTATGATTATAATGATTATTATTATGTTGCTTGTTATATATTTGTTGTTGTTGCTTGGTCACGCCATTTATGCATGTTTAAAAGGAATTTGTACTTGTAATCACGCTTAATAAGATAATTAATAATCTTGTTTAGGGTTAATTTGATTATAATTCAAGTGATAGCTAATAAAGTAGAGGCTTATTATTAGGGCAGGTTTAATCTCTTTTAGATTGAATTTTTACCTTCATCCCCAAACTTCCAGTCTTAGTTCTAGACCCATTGGAGTTAACGATATCCTGGATCGTTAAGGGGTGTAACCTTCACCCTATAAACGGTTTACAAGTTCCTAAAACTTGTTGGCGTCTCTTTTGCTCTAGCTTCCTCTCCTTTGGACGCCACCATGCTTAAGTGTATGCTCACAGTGGGGTTCAAGTTTTGGGTAATGCTTGAAATATTCCCTAAAGTCTCACTTAGCTTAAAGCGCCTAAACATTGGCTCATCGCAAAATGTACTGACATAATGGTTCACAAACAGCAAAGGCACCTACGTAATGGTTCACAAAAAGCAAAATGTGCCGACGTACTGGCACCGCGGAAATTTTAGAAAATATCACGGCAGCAAAGTTCAAGCGAGCTTTAAGGATCGACAATTGTTGGTCTTCGATAATTTTCTTCGGAATATTATCGCAACAACTGAAGATGGCTACAAGTGGAGTTATCTTCGACGGCGTTCCCTAGCTTGTGGAGGGTTGTCACAAACAAATGAGGATGGCTTCAAGCAAAGTTATCTTCGACGGCGTTCCCTAAGATGTGGAAGGTTGTCAAAATCAGGAGGTGGCTTCAAGCGAAGTTAATTTCGATCATGTTCCGTAGTGTAGGCGTCGCTCGAAGTGCTTCGATGTTAAAGCATGTGTGAATATTCTTGGCACTCATAGGAAGTGGGAATTGACATAATACGATTAGGGACAAAGCAAAGTAGGGAGCCACCAACTAGTTTATAAGGAACTTGTAAACCGTTCACGGATCATAAAAGGCAACCACGATTAAGGGACAACGAAATGTAACAACGATTGACCCGTGAAGGTTACACCCCATTCATAAGACATGAAATTACTAACACCATATGGTTCGGAACCATGAAAGGAGGATCAGGGATGATGGTACGAAGTGAGTCATGGAGTCACATTCGCCCGTATTGGCCTCTACTCGATTCTTATAGTGAAAAGTGATTCCTGCGATCTCAAAGGCATGCAAACAAAGATTCAATTTGCTCCAAACTATTATTAAGATAAATTGGTTTAATATTAATGCACCACATATTTCTAAAATATCGTGATCACTTTATTATACAACAAAATTATAAAGGAACCTAAACCGGTTGTCCAAATTATCATATTGGGCGTGATTTTCAATTACATATTCCCTTTAAACATGCAATAAGGTTACAAATAATTAATAATAGAATAAACATTAATATTTGAAGCAATTTAACAAAAATAGCGTTAGTCAAATAAAATAATAAATTAACCTAATCATGATATTAGCAATATAAAAATAAAATAAGTAAATAAATTAACTAATTACTCACATTTTGCGCATTCCTTAAAATAGTTACATCATGAACAAACTGTTAGTAACTTCAATAAACAACAAATCAAATTGAAATAATTAAATTAAATAAATGTAGATTTGATTTGGTCCAAACCCTCAGTTAACTCTACCTTTCACGCCATGGTTTAAGGACGGAATCTCGGATTAAGTATGGACTCCTTGGAGTACTTAAGGGAAGAATGGTGTAATTAGGAATATAGGTTTAATTCTTAGCATATGAGAGAGAGAGAGAGAGAGAGAGAAGAATGATTTTGGTGTAAAAGAGAGGAAGAGAGAAGGATTTGATGCCCCGTACATCTGAAATGAGGGGGTATTTATATGGAAAATGAGTAGAGGGAACACACGGAACCCTAAAAAGATAAAAACCCTAATAAATAACGCCGCGATACGGCAGGGCACATCGCGACACTGTTCCAGACACCGTCATACCCAGACACCATCAGACGAGGGAAAATCCCGTGACACGACGGAAAACTGAGTGACGCGGGACATATTTGACCTACGGGAAGTGAAAACGCGTGAAGGGTTTACGCGGAAAACACACGAGAAAATTCTGTGACACGGTAGTGTACATTGTGGCACGGTACAGTACACCTTGTCACAATATGGGAAAACGAAGAAATTACACGGAAAAAGCACCATGACACGGTGAAAAATACTGTGTCACGGCAGTAGGTACTGTGTCACGGCAACAGGTACCGTGCCACGGTGGATTTTCACGTGAAAAAGATTTGAAAATAGCACTGTAAAATGATGTCAGTTACCGTGTCACGGCACTAGGCACCATGCCACGTCATGACACGGTGTTTTTATATTGTGCGCGGTAATTCCAATTTTTTACGAGTTTTTAAAATTGCGATAACTTTTGATTCGTAACTCGAAATAAGGCATATAATATACCATTGAAAATATTATTTAGTATACTCTCCAATCCAATTAAAATGAGGTCATAATCATTTGCAGATTTTACGATATGGCTGTTTTAGTGGAAGGGTGTCGGTTTTGGGTCGAGTTTAGTGTTTTGCTTATATCTTTTTCGTTATGGCTCGGAATTGGGCTTATGATACCTGGTTGGAAAGATTATTTCAAGGCCTATCCAAACAAATAATAATTGGATCGAAATTATATAGACATAAAATTAGTTCAGCTCGGTTTTGTGATGTGGATACGAAAAGAGGAAAACAAGTTATGGTATAAGGAAATGAGCTTGGAAATGGGTTGGTTTATGAAATGTATTAGATAATACATGTATTTAAGCACTCCAAATATTAAATACTCAACCCGACCAATAATGGCGGTGAAAGGTTGTTCATCATCGAGTTTGATTTTGGGGAGACATTTTTAGGTGTCTACACCTAGGATGTGGAAGATGGTCATAAAATAGCGGAAATTGAAGACAGATGCAAGCGTGGTAGTCTTCAGGCGGTATCCCCTGGCTTGAGGAAGATCATCACAAACCGGTTACTTCAGAGACGTGTGCTCGACGATGCAAGACACGCGTTTCTTAACTCTTTTATCTGTTTAACTAACGCTAAGCGAGTTTGAAGGTATCAGTGTTACAAGAATGATTTAGGATCGCAGAACGTTCTGAGTCATTCTCCGTCCCTATCACTACTTTGACTTTAGTTTTAGAAACATAAGTTTCTCCAAACTTAGTCAAAGTGGGGGCTTCTGTAGACACCTAATTGTGTCTCCCCAAAACCAAACCCAGTGTTGAATTCTGTTCACGTCATTTGATTATCGAACAAAGTGAAAGTGTGGAAAGTTTAGTGATGAGGATGTTTTTATTGAAATATTTCTCTTTCTGTTTCAAAAATATTTCTTTTCTTACCCTCTTTATGAAAAATAGCAAGTCCAATTTGTTTGGTCCACGATAAGGATCCAATAATAGTGTAGTTGGATTGGGCTCGAAAAGAGCTTTCCAATGATATATTATAAGCCCAATTTCGATGAATTATGAGAAAGTTATGGATTATATTAAATTAGGCCCAATGATCTAGAGGAGGGCCTATTAATTATTTTTCCTAAAGTGATTAGGATTGAATTTAGTCTTCAAGGAATATCTAGAAGGTTCTTTTTTATTCTAATGAGGTTTGGATTAATAATTATATTTATAAAGATGTTTTATTTTGAATAAAATATATTAAATTTGATTTTAAATCTACTTGGACGCATAGTTACTTGTAACCGATTTTAAAGGTAATTACGCGTGTAAAAGCGCGTTCTATTTTTGAACCAGCGCGATATGACAGAGTCATCACCTGGCGTTGACTTTCGTCGTCTGGAGCTGAACTTCGTCGCCTGGCTACAAGACTGTTGTCTGGCGTTGACTCCTATAGTTTGCGACAGGAGGTATTTTTTTTCCGAATATGATTTTCTTTGATCCCTTGCTATTTTTTTTTATAAATAGGGGTTATATTTCAATGTATTCAAGTCATCTACATATACAATCTACATATACATTCTACACCCATAATTCTATTCTCTCTCTCTCACTAAAATCTAGAAACACCTAGCCATGTTCGAAGTTGCCTTCGTCCTAGACGTGAAAGGTTTGATATTTCATAGGGTTTGGTCCCAAATCTCTATTTTAATTATTTAATTTAATTGTTTGTTTATTATTTTCCTTAAAGTTACTAACGTGTGTCTTTTGTTATTAGAAAGAGATACGAGGCATCGAAGTAAGTAATTTAATTAATTTAGTTATTGATCTTTTGATATAGAAATCATGCTTAGATTATTTTGTTGATTCCTAGTATCATGTTAGGATGTTTTAATGCTTCCTAGTATCACGTTTACAGATAATTAATATTTATAATATCAATTATGATTATTATGATGCTTCCTATTTGTTTTCTAATATCATGTTAGTATGATGTTAGGGCTAAAGATTTGATCTTGATGTTTAGTGACATGCTAGGGTCTGTTATTATTCTTGTTAGTATTATGCCTAGGATCTTGCTATTACTATTATACTTTAACATGATTATTATGATCGTGATTATTATTTTTTAATGATTTATTGTGTTGCTTGAATTATAATTATTATTATTGCTTGATCACAGCTTTTATGCATGTTTAAAGGGAATTTGTACTTGTAGTCACGCTTAATAAGATAATTAATAATCTTGTTTTTAGGCTAATATGATTGTAATTTAAGTGATCGCCAATAATAGATTTATTTTTGCATTAATATTCAACCGACATAGTTAAATAGGTTTATGGTAAACCTATTGATTGCATGTTAGTTAGAAAGCGCATATGAATATGAGAAGAATAAAGTAAAGGCCTATTTTTAAGGCACATCCAATCTCTTTTAGGTTGGATTTGTACCTTCATCCCCGAACTTCCAGTCATGGTTCCAGACCTATTGGAGTTAACGATCTCCTGGATCGTTAAAGGGTTTAACCTTCAGTCCTTCACCCTGTGAATGGTTTACAAGTTCCTAAAACTTGTTGGCGACTCTTTTACTCTAGTGTCCTTCCCTTTGGATGCCACCATGCTTAAGTTTATGATCACAGTGGGGCTCAAGTGTGAGATGACTTGAAATATTTCCTATAACATTGTAGTGTAATCTGTTTAGTTTTGTAACATATTATTATGATTCTTCTTACATGACTTGTAGTAATGAATGAAAATATCCAAATTTCAGTATACCAAGGATTTTTTCTTTGTTGTTCATTATTCTAACAACAATTGAATTCATAATAATTGTGCCAACTGATGTCATAAACATTTTAAATACCTTATTATACTTCTAAACTTATTTTTCTAAACTTGTAAATGCCTTTTTATAAATCTAAACAGAAAAACGGAAATATCTCTACTTTTAAATAGCCTTAACTTGTATATGCGTTTTTTATAATACATAGTAGTTGAGAGATTAAATTTAAGATTGTTGTTGTTCTGTGCTTAAGATAATTGTTACTCGTATTGTTTGTCTTCATATTGCCAAACAAAATCACCCTTACTTTAATTGCAGCAACTATTTTTGGATTTTAGAGTGGTATACTCCCAAAATAATCGCAGTAATCAAAATAATCCAACGCAACCTTATAAAAGTTTAATGGTACTGTTACTTCTTGTGGTCAAACCCTAAAGAAAGGTATCGAGTTTAATAATTTCTTTTAATTGTATGTTTTAAGTGTGTCCTCAAATTGTAACATAATGGTCATAGTACGGGTTCTATACACCTTGAAAAGAGTTTAATAATTTTTTTTTATTGTATATTGTAATGGGTCCTCAAATTCTAAAATACTGGTCATAGTGCGGCTTCTATACACCTTGTAAAGAGTTTAATAACTTCTTTTTATTGTATATTGTAAGGGGTCCTCAAATTCTAATTTGTTATGGTCAAACCATAAAGGTCATAGTGGGGGTACTATACACCTTGTAAGGGGTCCTCAAATTCTAAGTTGTTATTGTATATTACCCATATTGGCCTGAAAAGAGTTACCAATCTATAACAATTGACAAATTATTGTAAGCCATCACCATCGTACACTTACATCAAAATCAAATGTCAAACTTATAACAATTCTCAATTTATATGCATCATCATAATATACTACTCTAATCACACTGAAATACTCTACTCACATTCATATACTTTTTACACATTCATCATTCACTCGTCTATGTATATTAAAATGGCTACATATGTTTCTTTTCAAGTGAAATGGTTACATATATTACCTCAACTTAAAAATGTTCATTGTTCATTTATAAACATCTACTAAACATATAGTACCCTAAAGGGTTTATGCACAGCTATGAACCTCTAGATACTTACATTCTATAGCGGTACCCTAAAATTTATGGTACCCTAAGTACTTTTTGTTGGACCCTTTGGAATTATGCAGTGTACCCTAGATTAGGTGTATGGTACCGATACTAGTTTCAATGGTTCCTATTTTCACTTGGTGGTACCCAAACTAGTATCAATGGTAGTCTAAAAGGTCCCCTGTTTTGTAATAGGAACTAGCACCTTATACAATGAAATCCAATTCAGAATCCATTTCAATAAATGCAAATGATCCTAAAGCAAATAATCCATTTCAATTAAGCCTAAGGCTTGTGAAACCCATACAGAATCATGTTTCCAAACATTTACATATGTATACCACTCAAATGTACAAGGGTCTCATTATCCTACATTAGGTGTAGTCTAAGTTAAACAATAGCAGTTTCAATGGTCTTAATTAAGTGACTATCATGTACTATTTGAGTATACTAAAGTTTAACTGAAACCACATCAGTATGTCGGGGTCCAACTATAAAAAACGACAGAGTTTGGTGGCGGGAGTATTTGTGTTTGTGGCATTAGCGCCATTACTAGAAAGAACATTCATATATACTCTACTCCCAATCCAAAACAGAGTTCCAAAAAACACATTGTAACATAAAGTTACTTAATTACACAATTATCCATGCACAAAATTTAAATTAAAATGGTGTTCAACAATTTCAAAGTTCTAATCATCAATAAACTTTAATTATATTCAATCCATACTAAAATTGTCATATACGTTCATAATTCAAAAAAAAAACAAAGAAAACATACTATATTAGAAACATAATCCATATTTAAACTAAATTAAACATTCAAAAAAGCACCAAAAAACAAAAAAAAAACATAATCCTTATAAACAATTCCTTACAAAAACAGGGGAGGAGGCTTAAACCATGTTTAAATAGTTTCAAGGAGAGCGATTGAAATCATCACAGCTTGAAGAGGAAGAGGAAGAGCGCTCAGTGCCAGAGCCAAACTCGTATTGAGAAAACGAGTCGTCACTAGGCCCCTGTGGCTCTTCGAAGTCCATCGCCATGCCATAGAAAGGATCATGAAGCTTGACAGCATCATCACCAGCGTCGTCGTCATCATCATCTTCTTCAGAATCCTCCCAACACTCCTCTTCTCCCTGTTCCTCTTCCTCTTCCTTATCATTAGCATCTTCACCATCACCATGTTCCACTAGTGCGGCTTCAATATGTGGCGCTTCCATAACTGGTGGCGCTTAAGCCCTTCCCGCCGGTGCTACCAGAACCTCTGCATTTTCTTTCTCCTCTGTCATCTCCCTCTTACTACCCCCTTCATCAACACCCTCTGCGCTCTTTTACCCTGCAATCTTTCTCTTCACCCAACAGTCGTTAACTCGACTTTTGATTTCTTCTAGTTGTCGTTCCTTCTCAGCACAGCGGTTGTCCATCTATTTTAATTCCGCTTTAATATACTCCACCCTCCTCTCTACGTAGCTTTCCTCATCCTCTAAATGAACATTGGTACTGGATGAAGCTATTTTGTTGTTGTTTGCCATTTTTGGGAAGAAATTAAGGGTTGATTGTGGAGAAATTTGGTGAAAAAAGGATATAACAAAGGGTATGAAATGGGAAATTAAAAGAGAAGTACTGTATTTATGTGTTAATGGTGATGTAATTGAAGTGTGACGTTTGGTGCAGTAAACGAAGCAACCCTTCACGCCAAACAATGCAATTATCTATTAATTGCATTTTTATGTTATAATTTTATTTCGTTTTATAAAAACAGAAATGTAATTATATTTCAGAAAATATTACGCAAAATTATTTTATGCTACGTAATTAATTTGTTATTTTTTTTAACATGCAATTATTACTTTAAATTTCCAAGACAATATTTTTTAGCATAATGTCAAAAAAAATTTAAACTTAAGGGTTCGTTTGGCATCGTTGTGGTTTTCTGTTTTTTTGTTTTTTGTTTTTTAAAAGTGTATTAAATATGTCACATAATGAATAAAAAAATATATAGACTTATTAAAATCATGATAATTCTGAAAACTGACAACAGAAAAGTGGAAACACCTTTTTCTTGTTTCCTGTTTTTGGTTTTTGGTTTTCAAAAAAACAAAAAATTGAAAACAAAAAATGATGCCAAACAAGCCCTAAAGTAAAAACTTTTTAACACAAGTTTTGTCACAATTTTTTTAACTTATAGTATAAAGTTTTATGACAATTTTCTTAAAACATAAAGAAAGTACTAATTCACACTAGTCGTTACATTTCAAATCCTTAAATTATTGTAATGAACACGTAACATCAGTAGTTTTGGATTAATGTACCCTCTAATAGTAGGGTATTTTTGCACCATTACACATTGTGCAACTAGAGTATAATGTCACATTTTTTTTAATTTATATTATAAATTTTAACACAATTTTAATTAGGACACGGCAAATAGTAACGATATTTTTTTATCACAAATTTTTTCACAGTTTTTTAAACTTAGAATATAAAGTTGTATGACAATTTTTAATTAGCAAGTATTAATTCACACTAGTCGCTACATTTCGAATCTTTAAATTATTGTAATGAACACGTGACATTAGTAGTTTGCACCATTACACATTGTGCAAATTAAGTAGATCAATGAAGGAGTCGAATTACATACCAAATGCTCAACTAGGACAACTAGGATTTGAACATCACAAAAGGGGGTGTTGAAAACAATGTTCAATACAAATATTATCCCTAGACTAGATGTCCGAACAAGCATAGAAGAGTTAGTTGAAATAACGCTCAATAATACACAAGAATTTAACATAATAAAGCCATACTACAATACGAAACAAATAACACCCCGGAGGTTCTCAAACAAGTGACCATCAAAACAACACCTCCCAAAAGAGCAGCTAAGCCGCTTGTACCTGAATTTAGTCACTAGCATCTGTCGCTGACGAAACCTGAAGTCGGGCTGAAAAATGTCCAAAAATTTATGCAGTCGTCAAACTTATACGTGTTAAATAAAAGAGCATGTATATTGAACAACCAAAATAAAAGTGTAAAATGAAAGTGGTCTATAAAAAATTAAATAAAACAAATAAAAGTATGGCACTATAAAAAAAAAATTTAAAAAAAAAGTATTGAATTTTCTAGATTAACATGAAGTACAAAAATTTTATGAGGGTCCATTTATTAATGTTATAAATAGAAAAGCTAGTATTACCATTCTGAAATAATTTGACCACTACAAAATCTTCTTTGACCACTGTAAATTCCCAGTGTTGCCTTAGGAAACAATAAGTTTAATGTGACATTGGCCTTAATTACATATCCTTTTAATTTAATTTATCGCCATTTCAACCCAAAAATGTCATATACCACTGAAAAAAGAAATAGTACCATTACATCATATTATGCCAATCCTTTTAATTTAATCAATTACCATTTCAACCTATAAAAATGTCATATACCACTTAGTACAGAAATAATATCGTCGCTACACCAAAAAAAAGTATTATTACCACTGAATTAAGAAATAATACCATTAACTAAATAATACCATTAAAGTATATTATTATAAGAAAAAAAACAGTAGATGTAATGGAAAAATCATGCCAACTTTGTTAAAAACAATATACTATTGTGCAATAAAACAATCACACTAAAACCTAGCAATTAGACTACTGACGAATGCAATTAAACACCTATAAATCATCTACTTGAAAGTAACACAAATCAACTAAGTAACACAAATTAACTAAGAAACACCAAAATTGAAGGAACATAAACTTCAGGACACAGTAATAAACAAGGGTGTGTAATATAATTCAAGGAGTAATTACCTCAATGGAAACACCCATCTTAATTGTGACCAAAATATCTTTGCCCCTCTTAATAACCCATGGGAAGGCATCTCTCTTGGCCCAAATTAGCAGAACATGACTGTAACGGTTCACAGTCCCAAATGCATCAACACTATGTACTCCATTTAGTATTTCAGTGATATAGTCGAGCATTGTTTGATCAGCCCTAGCCTTAGTAATTATCACAACTTCTGGAGAGAAGGCATAGAAGAGTTTTTTAAATGTCTCTTTGAAAGATGGTCGGTGGATGTTTCTAGCATTCCAAGCAATAATAGCGGAGCCTATAGGAAAGCATCCAAAACCAGGAATATCGTCGTGTTGATTACCATACAAAGAAATGCGATGGTACTCCACATTCAGGATAGGTGTAATGCAGGTGAACACATTCACCTTAAGTAGCTTGGAAATTCCTTTCACCTCCATGACATGGATGTTGGAACTCTTTTCCCTAAAGAATATGTGTCTTTCTCTAATAGGGAGTGTGTATATAGGAAGAAGGGCAGGGTTGAAATATGGCTTCATATCGAAGAAAGGAATTATCTCATGTGGAACAAAAGGACAACCGTCTTTCTTTGTTTTCTCAAAGAACAACTTAGCGAAGGCAGCTACCCCCTTGTGGAGATAGCAATCCAAACAAGAAAGGAGGGGGTAATAAGCTGGTTGACAATCATTATCACCAACTTCCATGACACTCTAAGGGATGAAGGTTATAGTCTTGTAGTTAAAAGAGTTCTCAAGCTGGTCACGAAGTACACTGTTTGGTACAGGGGAGGCCATTTGATAGTAGTCCATGTGGTTAGCATAGTATTCAATAAAGATAAAATTAATCTCTGGGGTAAGTGATGCAATGAATGGAGAAAAATAAAAAACTGGTTCGATGGGGTGGAGATGCATTTCCTTACTAGTAATGCTAAAAATTTGCTTAATGTTGTTCATGGTTTCTCAGCAAAAAGTGAGAATTCAAAGAAAAGGAGGTTTATTTTCAAGGGGAGGTAAACGAAGTGTGATGAGTTAAAGGTTTTTAATAGAAAAGGAAGGGTAAGGTTGGGTTTTTAAAATTTCTTTTACTAATTTTTGCAATATCCTGGGGTAAATTTTTTTAAGATAACCAGTGTTGACCCATCACCCACTTCTGTGAAAAGCCTGCTACAGTTGAGTGTGGTAAAAATTCTGTTGTACTACATTTTCCGTAATTGACAGGGTAATTCCTACTACGTAGAAAACCAAAGGGCTTAAGGAAGGGTAGTACACCCTAATTGTGCTGACGTTTGGCTCAAGGCACCACCCCTCTCTGGAAACAAATCTCCCCCATATCTTTTCATACTAAGCCTCTCTATTTTTTTCAAGAATGTGTCCTTTGGAGCTATGAAATTATACCACCCACCATCCACACTTTCAAAAGTAAGAGATTTTCATAAACCACTCAACAATGGGGAATAAAGGAAAAGATTGAATTAAATATTTCAAAATTGGGAACAAAGTTGTTGTGTTTTTTAATTTTTACATATTAGGAACTAATTTCATGTATTGGTCTTTCTTGGTCTTTGCAGTGATAAGGAAAGAAAGACAGGAGCGGAGGAGAAAGAGGGTCTTAAAAAAGGTGAAGAAACTCAAAGAAAAATGGAAATCATGACGTGAATTCTGTTATAAGGAACTTCCACATGCCAAAGAAGAGCAGGGATATGATGTTTAGTCATCAACTGGCAACTATTGCAAGAGGGGGTTTAATTGATGCAGTAAAAGGTATTGACTTTCATCTCGATAATTCTTTCTTAACAATGTTTCAAATTGGGAGGGCAAGACATGTTCGCAAAGAAGCGTATTGTTTTATGTTTTATTTTGTAGATGTTGCAAAAATTGATGTAAGCTTCAACTAACGAAGCCTCTTGAAAACTATCATGGAATGTATGGATACCCAGTGTACTCTAAATATTTGAGGTTGTTTTTCGAGTTGATTGATGACAATAATGACGACTGGTACTGTAGGAAATATTTCAAGAATTACCCCAAACTTGAACCCCACTGTGATCATACACTTAAGTATGGTGGCGTCCAAAGGGAAGGAAGCAAGAGCAAAACTATCGCCAACAAGTTTTAGGAACTTGTAAACCGTTCACGGGGTGAAGGTTACACCCCTTAACGATCCAGGAGATCGTCAACTCCAATAGGTCTGGAACCAAGACTGGAAGTTAGGGGATGAAGGTACAAATCCAATCTAAAAGAGAAAGAACCTTCCCTATTAATAGGCCTCTACTTTATTCTTCTCGTATTCATGTGCGCTTTCTAACTAACATGCAATTAATAGATTAACCTTAAACCTATTTAATCTATGTTGGTTGAATATTAATGCACAAATAAATCTATTATTTGCGATCACTTAAGTTATAATCAAATTAACCCTAACAAAGTTATTAATTATCTTATTAAGCGTGTTTACAAGTACCAATTCCCTTTAAACATGCATAAAAGGCGTGATCAAGCAATGAAAATAAATATATATCAAGCAAAATTATAATTATCATAATCATAATTAATAATAATAATCATAATTAATTATAATCAAAACAATCATGTTAAAGCATAATATTATTAGCAGGATCCTAGGCATGATAATAACAAGATTAATCACAAACCCTAGGAAGTCACTAAGCATTAAAGATCAAATTTTTAACCCTAACATGATATTAAGAAAGAAAATCGGAAGCATCACAACAATCATACTTGATATTAGGAATTTATAGTTGTTACCCTAAACATAATAGTAGGAAGCAATAAAACATCCTAACATGATACAAGGAATCAAAATAACAATCTAAGCATGATTTCTATATCAAAATATCAATTAAACAATTAAAGTACTTACTTGGATACCTCGTTTCTCTTTCTAATAACAAAATACACACATTAGTAATTTCAAGGAAAATATAAAATAAAACAATTAAATTAAATAATTGAAATAGAGATTTGGGACAAAACCCTCAGAACTATCAAACCTTTCACGTCTAGGGCGAAGGCAACTTTGAATTTGGCTAGGTGTGTCTAGATATAATATATGAGGAATTTTATAAAAGGGAAGGTTTAGAAAAAGAATAGAGAGAGAAAGCTTATAGCTTTTAGAGAAAGATGATTGTTGATTATTAAAAATGGAGGTCTAAGGACGCTATTTATAATGAAAACAGCCCCGATTTGATAAAAAAGAATCGGAGTTTGCAAAGGAATAAAACACGAAGCTGGCACGGCAATTGCCTCTGTCGCCGCGCGACAGGCCTGTCGTCTAGTGCTGCAAGACATTTTTTGCAGATTTTGTTTTTATCATATCTTTTGATTCAAGAGTCCAAATAAGGCATATAATATGTCGTTGGAAAGCTCTTGAAGTCTATGTTCTACCCAATTAGAATCAGATCAAAATATTATTTAGATTAAAATATATGTCCGAAATTGTGGAAGGGTGTCAATTTTGGATAGAGTTTCGTACCACATTCATATCTTTTTCTTTTATAGCTCGAATTTAATATTATAATAAATCATTGGAAAGATAATTTCAATATCTATCCAATCATATAAAATTTGGATAAATATTATGAGGCAAAAAAATAATATTTGAACATATTCCATCTCGTATAAAACAAGGATTCTCAAAAGGAGTAGTTTTATTCAATTTCAAACTCTTTTCAACATAATTATCAATCCTAACTCCATAAGGATTTAAATGTACCTTCTATAGTATTCTAGAAGAATATAATCAATCCTAATCGCTTTAGGAATGATAATTAATAATAGGCCCTTCTCTAGATCATTGGGTCGTATGTATGAACCAAACCGAGCCCATTTAAGTATTTTGGCCATAACTTCCTCATTATTCATCGGAATTGGGCTTATAGTATATCGTTGGAAATTTCTTTCAAACCCCATCCAACTACACTATTATTTGACCCATATCATGGACCAAACTAAACTAGAATGCACGTTATTCATAAATACGGTAAGAAAAGAAATATTTTCAAAATCAGAAAGAAGAGATACTTTAATAAAAACATCGTCATCACTAGACTTTTCACACTCTTGCTTTGTTTGATAAAAAATGACATGAAAGGTATTCATTTCTAGGTTTTGTTTTGGGGAGACACATTTAGGTTTCTACAGAAGCCCTCACTTTGACTGAGTTTGGAAAAACAAAAGACAATGTAGCGATAGGGACGAAGAATGATTCAGAACATTCTGCGATCCTAAATCATTCTTGTAATGCCAATACCTACAAACTAGCGTTAGATAAAACAAATAAGAGAGTTAATAAACACATATCTTGCACCGTCAAGCACACGTCTGTGCAGATAATTGATTTGTTGCTGCATTTGTTGCTGTGACAACCTTGTGTAAGCTAGGGAACGCTATCTTGCGGTTTTAATTTTCACTCGTCTCTGAACAATGGTGCTTTTTTGATATGTCCACGCGTCTCTAAACAAAGAGCTTTAAATGATATGCCCACGCGTCTCTAAGCAAAGAGCTTTCCGTATTTGTTTGATGATCTTCCTCAAGCTATGGGATATCGCTTCAAGACTGCTACGCCTGTAACTGCCTCCAATCTCCGCTGTGATAGTCATCTGCAAGCCAGAGAATACTATCGAAGGTTGTCTCGCTTGAAATGATCTTATATTGCCTTGTGACCATCTTCCCAAGCAAGGGAACATGACCAAAGATTGCTCCGCCTGAAGCCATGCTCATTTGTTGCGATAATATTCCGAAGAATATCACTGAAGACCAACGCTTGTCGATCCTTAATGCTCGCTTGAACTTTGTCGTTGATGCTTAGAGTGATGACAATCCTCTTTTCTTTGGGAATAGTTTCCAACACAACTCTTGTATGATGCATGACAATCCGATTTAGGGAAAGTTGTCAATGCCACGTAACAATCCATCCTTTGAAATGTTGCTACAATGAAGCGACAATCAGTATCTTAGAAAATTTCCCAAAATCCATTTTTGGGAAAAGTTGCCAATGCTTCGTAACAATCTGTCATAAGAACATTGCTACGATCGATAATCTACATCTTGGAATATAACTCTTGAAAGCAATCCACCTTGGAAATTTGCCAATGCTATGCGACAATCCTTTTAGGAAAATATTGCCACAATTGACAATCCGCGTCTTGGAAAATTTGCAAAAAAGAGTCAATCGACAATCCCCTTCGGGAAAATTTGCCACTTACTGAAATGAATGACAATCCACGTTGAGGAACCTTTGCCGAAATTTATGATGAATAAAGACATGCGACAATCCTTTGGGAAATTTTTCCATAGGGAACTATTTGTATGACAATCCAATCTCGGAAAACTTTCAAATGATGATAATCTGAACATGGAAAAAATCGCCAAACAGAGAAGGAGCACAACAATCCACGCTTAGAAACTTTGCCAGAGATGACAATCCAATCTTGGAAAAATTGTCGTTGAAGAAGATGCGCAACAAACCATATTTGGAAATATTGTCGGTTGGGGATGACAATCCAGTCTTGGAAAAATTGTCGTATAAGTGCTTACTTTTGAACTGATGTGTTGGTGCTTGTAATGAGACAATGCTTAGGCGCTTAAACTATGTGAAACGATCGTCATAAGGTCAATCACTTACTGTGATTGTAATCGAGCCGACAACTAATCATGTCAATTTGCTCATAGGGGCTAACTGGCATACAAAGGAAATCAATCAATTAATATGACCGCCGTCAAGCCGAGCGACAATAAAATATGATTGCACTCAAGCTGACTCTAGTTGATTTGCTAAGTTGTTTGCATCCTTTTGCTTCAAACCTTTTGTAAAGCTTACCCGTCAGTCTGAGACTTAGTGTACCTGCTTTTACATTTTGGACTATAGGACTTTGCTCATGTAATTAGGGTTGACCTAAGACTTAGTGTTGCTTGACTCATTGACTTGACATGACTCAAGGTATAAACTTGACTCATCGTGACTGACTGACTTGAGGTTGACTCGACTCGATATGACTCATGTGTGCGGGGTGTTGACTCATGAAGAAAAACAAAAATTTTTGTCATTTTTGTGGAGGGTACTGACTTTCTCCCGAAAAAGAAAGACGCAAAAAGGAAGAAGCAAAGTTTTTGATGGTGCATGTTGAATGAGCTTAGTGAAATGTTGTTTGATACTATCTCTCAAGGTGCAAGGATTAATTCATCCTAGGCTATCTCAATTGTTGACTCAATGATGAAAGCATTTGGGTAACTTAGGCACGGAGACTAAGCACTTCATACTTTGTGGTGCACTGATGATTATGATTAATGAGTGATGTTGATATGACGAGGCGTGCTTCAACGTTGTGTTAAGATTTCATGACAAAGGGTTCCTAAGGGAAGGACTATTTGGTCACGTATCTGTGATGGGTGTGATAGTGACACTAATGTTAGGCCGCAAGGGCTGAGTGTGTGAAAAAATATATTGAAAAGAGTCAAATGGTGGTGACTCTAAGGCTGGGTAGGCTAATGATGTAGGGATCAAGCTCCCAAGTGTAACTCTAAATTAATAGGGATGAGCACAAGGGATCCCTTGATATGATCATGGTGTGAGTGTGTGAATGTGAATATGAATGAATTTTTATTACGGGCGCACCTCGATCTGAGGTTGCCTACATATTCATTAGGAATTAGGCCGAACGTAACTCTAGCCGAACCTCGCACAATTATGTGTATACCTCAAAGAGGTCATTTAAGGGTTGTGACGTGGTTAGGCTAAAGGTTTGAAGAATAAAGGGATAAAGGCTCAAGACCCTCGATAAGCCCTCAAGGTGTGTAACCATTCTTTTGAATCTTTATATTTTTATGCTTGAGGTTTCTCACTTTTGAACTCTCATTTTTTTTTTTTTGCTCTCTCTTTTGCTTTAGCATTTATTTTATTTTTATAAGTGCGGGCAATCTTGATCATGCAGTCTATCACTCACTTGGCATTCATGTTTCTCAAGCACGGTACCGAGCACTCGATAAGAGACGCAATTTGAGAGGTGTTCATATCAAAGACATTAGAACACTTGCCTTTTGTACACTTTTATTTATTTTTTTGCTTATTTTGCTATTTTAATCTTTTGAAGTCACTCAAGCTTTTTATGAATTTGAAAATTGCATAAGTTGCACACCATCCCATCCTAAGGTTAGGTAAATATGGGTTGAAAAATGAAAGGTCTATCGTTAGACAAAGCTCAATGTCGTTTATCAAAAAAAGTGATTACATATTTGAAGGGTGAAAGGTGATATTATGTGGCTACAAGGGGTGCCTCAAATCATTGGTGTACCTTGTGCTTAGTTTGACAATGATTTTTTTTTTTTTTTTTTTTTGTAATGAAATGATCATATGTAAAAAAATAAATGGTCATTTTATTTAAAAAGGAAAAAGTAAAAGAAAGTCCTACAAAATATATCTAAGGAAAATAAAAGGTGTCTATGCTAGACCTATTAGGGAAAAAAAATAATGAAAAAGAAATAGAAAAAAGAGGTCATGAAATCTTGTCGTTGAAGCTCGCCTCTTTTATTGTGCTTATAATCACCCGGTCTTCTTGCTAGCTAGAGGCAATGGGATCTTGTTTGCTTCTATGAGATCTTGAATGAGATTTTGGAATCTGTAGCATTCATCGGTGTTATTTGTAATAAGAATTGGGATCCCATCTTAAAGATCTATTTTTTGGCGTTGGATCCTCGGTAGGGCCAATAGTTTTAATTGATCCTTGATCATAGAGACGATCAAAAGCAAGATCATAGGTCATTCCAATGGGTGTGAACTCTCTTTTGGGTTTCTTTTTATATCCTTGATTATCGATGGCTAAGACTTTATTGAGATAAAAAATTCTAACATTGTTGCTAGAATGGGTGTTTACGAAAGATGAAGGATTGTTGTTTTTCTTTCCTTTCCATCCACTGTTGTTACTATTGTTAGTAGCTTTTTACCTTGCGAGGTCATCTTCGAGTTCAAAACCGATGTCATAGACGGCCTTGAAAGTATTCAAATTATGTTGATATTTTAAATGCTTCGAATACTTCTCTTGGAGATTATTGATAAACATCGTTACAGATTCTTTTTCGGTCGGCACCTCAATCATCTTAGCGGAAATTTCCCTCCACTTATTAAAGAAAAAAGTAAATCCTTCATTCTCTTTTTGTCTTATCATCTCAAGTTTTCTATAGTCGGTTTCGACTTGAATATTACATTTATATCTATCAATGAAAGCATTTACAATAGCATCCCAAGTAGAGGTTTTCTCTTTATCAAGAGAAAAGAACCATCATTGACAAACGATTTCAAGAGATAAAGAAAACAAGGAATGAAAGACTTTACTATCAATCCCCTTAATATTCATTATTGTCTCAAAGGCTCTTAAGTGGAAATAAGCGTTGTCTGTTTCCTTGATCTTTGAGATGTCGTTGGCATTGAACTTCTGCGGAAGAAGCTCCTTGTCCACCGAGACTCCTTGTGAGCTAATGCCCTGGAATCTATAGTCATTGGATATTTTGCTCAAACTTTCTTACATGAACTCCATTTGTTGTTGTTTCACATGGTCATTGATTTGAAGGGTTAAAGACTTAAACACCTCGGTAACGCTAGCCATTTACTTCTTAAGTTCATTGACTTCCTCTTGACTCGCCATTATCTTCTTAGTTTTTCTTTTCCCACCAATTGGTTTATCAAAAAGTTGAACTTGAACGAAGGTGTTGACCTTGATTAAACACCCTTCTTTCCTTGACCAAGTACTCGGGAAAGGAAATTGGGGATATTTACTGTTAATTATTTATTTTGACTCAAGATCTATTCAACATGGAAGAGAATGTGGAAAAGAATGGGAGTAGATTGGACCCCCCCACTCGAATGATGGAAAACGACTCATGCATGAACCTAAGACATGGTCATATTGACATATACAAAGTTTGTGCTAAGACTAGTGAGTGCAAGTGATATGTTAAGACTCGTGTCATTACCGTGTGGCTAGACTATGTGACTTGACTAGCAAAGACTAAGTTAAGACCTCACATATATGCATTAAACTGGACAGGCTGTGGCATTTTATTCATAACTTTTTATCTGTGACTCTGATTAGTACGAAACCAACGCCAAATTAAATATAAAACTCGGGGCTACAGATCCATAGGTTTTACGACTCGTAAATTTTCCAAGAACCTCGGCTACGACCAAAATAAGTTGACGCTTGTGCAGTATACGAGAATAAAAATCCAGGTTGACTTAAAGGAACTATGACTCGATTTTAGACATATTTATTAGCTCAAATTAATTAATCAATTAATTATGCAAAGTTCTTTAGTCTTTGGTTAGTTTATTTAAGCATATTCATAATTACAAGTCAAACCAAACGGTTAGTTTAATCACATGTAAGAATGCACAAGCTAATAATGCACAAGTAGTCAAATAGTCACAACATGATGCAACGAGTTTGCAACCTAACCATGGCTCTAGTTCTCTAAAGTTTAAGGATATGGTTTATTCAAAGAGGGTCCATCGTAATAAGTCGAGATGCACCGCGCAGAAGCCTTACCTTTGGAAGGGTTGGTGCATGTGGATAGGACCCCACGAGTTAAACTCGCTTCCATGGTTTGGTGAATTCAACATTCTCGGATGTACCCTTTGTTGCTTAAAGCTTTCAATTGGGTAGATGGAGCATGAATTCCCAGAGGGTTATAACCATATGTACAACACATATGGGTTTCTTAAAAAACGAGAAAAACTCAATCAGGAAGTAGATTCGAGCCAACAGTGCTAAAACTAGTCGAAACAAGAAGGTAGTTTTCTAGCTCGGTATTGAAAGAACATGGTACCAGACTGATGGGTGTCATACATGGCACCCATTTGATGAGAAATTAGGTTGTTTTCACCTTCTTTTCATAGCTTTCCTTCTTAATAAATGCTTAGTTTTATGCATTTGGTCTTGGTTTTACCTGTCCTATCTTATTTTGTAGCTTTTATGCATTTTGTTGGTTTTTCTACTCTTTTCTCCTTTATTAGCCCTATTTTCATGGTCGTAGGTATTGTACGAGGTACGGGTCTTGATATTGGCGAATTACTAAGGTGGGAGATGCTTTTGGAGCAAGCTCGTGGCAATGGGAAAGCTGAAGATGCAAGGAAGTGGATTCTCCAAGTTCTAGCTCTTGCGCTATCAAGCCGTGCTCTCATGAATATGGGGTGTTGAACCCACAATCATGTGCTTTTGGTACTGCCTCACTTAGTGTTCATCATCATCATGATTGTGCGTTCATTCAAAGAACTTAGCGAACGCATGAAGCCGCGAGAAGATCAAAGAAATCCAGAGATGAGCGGGCGCGCCACTAACATATGAAGGTGCGCCACCCCCTGCAGCACGGGTGCGCCTCCCCTGCAGCACGGGCGCGCCTTCCTGGGTATTTATTTGCTCGGTTTGTGTTTTTGCGCCTCTATAAATACCTTAGTAAACCCGATTTTTGGTGCAAGTTTGGAATAAGCTTCATTTCACATTTTAGATCATATTCTTTGCCTAGTTGAGAGCTTCTCTTTATAGTTTTAGGGTTAGTTTAGGAGTAGATTTTAGTGACAGAAAGTGAGGAATTTCAATGGTGATTGAGAGATTGAAGATTCAACGGTGACAATTGTGTTGGAGATCTTCTCTATTATTAATGAGCATTCTTAACTCTATCTCATTTTATTGCTTTGTTTGATTTCATATTTGTTTGGTTTGATTTTGATGTTTGATTGATGATTAGTGTAATTGTTCTTCATAGATTGTTGATTCTTGATTTCTTTAGTTGTTTGTTAATTATATGATGATGTTAGTGTACTTGTTTGCTAGGAATTAGGTGAAACTTGTATGATTGATCAATTGTTCTTAATTTGGGAATTATGTTGATCAATTGTTGATATTAATTGATTAATGGAAGTTTGCATGTGTGTAATTCGATTAGGCCTTGAGAATTATGTTAGATTGCATTGTGAGTCTACAATAATACGGACCATTGATTTGTAGCTTGCTATTGTCGATTGAGCTTTATTAGTGATGCTCCTTGTTAGAGTCTATCGCAGTCGACGCTAGTTTGAACTCTATGAGATAGCTTGTTGACTCTTTTGATTGAGCTTGCCATAAGTCTTCACAACTATTGATTTGCATATTGTTTCCGAGTTTCTATAATTGTCATTATTGCTTGTTGATCCTGTTCCTAATGCTTTATTTATTTGGTTTCTTTGTTTATTAGTTGTTAGTGTTCTCTCTTTATCTTTGTCTTCGACCTAGCTTAGGCGCATAATTCATAGCGCTTGAACATTACCGTTCCTTTAGGTTCAACCCTTGACTTGCCTCTATTCTATTATATAGGTTTGTTAAGTGTTTATAAATTTAGTTTGATCGAGGGAGGATTAGTTTCAACCTCCTAGTTCCACCCCTCGTCAAAATGTCGTCGTTATTGGGGAACGGTGTCTATGATTGTGTGTTTTTGATTTCTTGAGTCTAGGAATTTGTATATAATTTTCTTTTATTTGATTTTTATTTGCTTTTGATAAAAATGGCATGTCTATATTTTCCTAAATTTGACAATGAGCCTTTTTGTGAATATTTCCATAGACTTGAGAGATTTCTTGACTATAATCTTTGTTGTCTTTGGGAGGCTTGTGAGATTTTTTATTTTTGTTTGAATGAACGAACTAGTAATAAAGTTGAATGCATGCATAATGGTAAATTTAGAGCATTCTCAATTGATGATTCTTATGATTTTTATGTTTGGTTTGCTAGGGATGTTTATGATAGGAATAATCATGAATCTAATATTGATTTGCAATGTCTTAATTCTTCTAATGTTAGCATGATTTCCCATGATTTGTCACATGATCCCATAAGTGAACCTAGAACACATGATTTTAACTTTATTTCTCATTTTGTTCATGACGATGAAGTGCATGCTCAAGTTGATGCTAATGATGTGTTTCAATATTCTTCATTATTTACCATGCCTTCTTGTGTGTGCTTCGTTCCCTTAATGATGAATCTCATGTGTTTGATTGTGCCCCCACTCCCTAAAGTGATGTATATGCTCATGATCTTAATGTTGATTCTTCCAATCTTGGTTGTACTTCTTCTTCTTCTCCTATTGGGCCTCAACCTTCTACGTCTTTTAAATCTCTTGTTGATATATTTGACTCTCAAATTAGGTGCATTGAGCTTGATAATGAGTTTGGGCCAAGTAAGGAGATGATTCTTAATTCTATGAGAGGTCAATTAGAGATAATGAAAAAGAATGAGGAGCGTATTGAGGAGGAAAAGAGAAGAGGAGAAGAGTTCGAAAGCTAATTGTCATCCTTGATGCTTGTTTGTGAAAAATCCCAATTTAAGTTTTGTGTTGAAGATGGTGATGATGATATTGAGAAACCAAGAGAGTGTGAGGATCCCGTTGGTGAGCATTTGAGAGATGGTGAAGTAGTTGAGAATGAAGAGAGTGTTGATTTTCATAACCTCAACCCTACTTCCCATCTTGATGAGTGTCTTATGCATGATTGTGATTCTTCTATCCATGAGTATTCGGACTCGATTGAGGTTATAACCAATGTGTTTTTTGAGTGTCAAATGAAAACCCATAGCCTTTTGAGTGAGTTCATTAAGAATTCTTCATGGGAGAGAGATGAGTTTGAAATGAATTTTCATCCATTCATACATGGCTTTGAGACTTTATGCTTTATGGAAGTTGAGGGAATTGTTTTTCATGGTTGTAGTGAAGGAGATTATGTTGTTCCTCTTGAAAGTTGGATGTTTGAGGGGGATGATGATCATAAGTGTTCTTCTTTTGAGGATTCTATGGTTAATTTTCAAGCTCTTATTGGTGATCTGAGGCATGGTGGTGAGGAAGAGATCATTAGTGAGACCATAGCCCCTATTCCCATCTCTCATGTCCCTTTTTCAAGGAGGTTTGACCTATCCCTTACACTCCTATATCCTTCCCTTCCTTTGTTAATGAGCCTATTGGGGACCTCCTCTTCTATGATGATTTTCATGTCCCTCATTTTTCTTCTATTGAGGAAAAGGGTGATGTAGCCACCCAAAAAATATTTGAGGAGATTTTGCCTTCTTCTTCTTCTTTTTTTTCATTTTCTTTTTTTGTTGAATTTTCTTTTGATTCTTCTTCTTTTTGTTGTCATCTCTCTCCTCACTTGCGTGCAACAATCTTGTTGCACGTTTTAATCCCTGTCATTTGCCTACCTTCTCTCTTACGAAATGTGTAGTAGTGCAATTGACAAGCTCTTGCGTACATTGAATTATTATTTTACTAGAGCGGTCAAGCTTGGACCTTAAGAAAGCCTTTCTCAGGAAGTAACCCGTGCTTTAGATTAGATTTTCATCTGCATTTTAGAATAGATTTCCTCTCAGGGAAATGTTTGTGTGCTTTTTGCTAGGTACATGACTTGATATACTTTGGTGTTTCGATTTGGATAAAGAATCAAGGAAGTTTGACTCTTATTTTAGCTAGCATATGTAGGGAAAGGTTCAATTCTTGAGGAAATTTGTTTTGAAAGGTTTAATTGGGTCATTTGCGGGTCTTTACACCCACCTAATATCCATTAAGATCTTTCCTTGCTCTTCCTCTATTGGTTGGAGACTTGTTGGAAATATGTTGGTTTGATTGGATTGATCTCCTTGTTTTCCCCTCCCGCGGAATATTTGATTTATGTTTGAGCATGTTATCTCATTCAAGCTTGGAGGAGTGTATTCTATCATGTTTGGTGGAATGTTGATTCATATATGCTATGAACCTTTGTATATGCATTTCCATGTTCTTTATTTAGAAAAACTCTAAAAAGATTTTTGTTTCTATCAAGGCAAATTTGCAATGTATTTTTGTTTTGTTCTTGCTTTGGACATAATACATTTGGACTTGGATAATTGAATGCTATTCTTTTTAAACGGTAATGGTGTGCACAGTTTGAGAGTATTCTTTGTTAATTCTAGGATAAATCATGCTAAGGTAGTTGGTTAGACTTAGTGGGACCAAGAAACCAGATTGTACTTGTTTGTGGTTTGTTGGTAGTTGCTTCCTATAGTCGAATTGACACCAATAGTGAGTTTTTGCTACATCCATGTGAGGTTCATTATTTTTCAAGCCTTCAACATATATTTCCATGAGTGGCATGGATCCTTGACTATTGCGGACCTAATCTTGAATCTTAACTCATAATTCTCAAACTCGAGACCGAACCAACTAGGAAGGACAAAGACAACTTTTCGGGGTGGTAACTATTCTTTTCTAGGTTAATCTTCTTTATTTTTAGTTCATTTAGGTTTACATTTTCCTTCTTGCTAACCATTTGAGCCTTTCCCCTTCATTTCAAGCCACATCTTTAGAACTTTGAGCCTTTTGTTTCTTTTTGTTCCATTTTTGGTTTTTGTGAAGCAAATGGTCATGTTTTCGGAGTTTGTGGTATATAAGGTTGGATATTGGTTCTATTTGTAAGCAAGCTTGTCTTTTGTATATATTGTGAATAATGGCATGTTAGTTGAGACGATTAATACAAGAGGGGGGGTGAGTTATATTGAGTTCTTAATGACTACTTTTTGCGGATTAATAAACAATGCATATAGGAACTTGCTAGCACACACAGATTTTACGAGGAAACCTTTTAGGGCCTAACTGGAAGTAAAACCTCGACCTTGCCTTAGGGATTACAAATACACAAACTTCACTATAATAGGGAAAACACCAAGTTACAACCTATTAGACACAGACCTTTAGTTTCACAAGATCCTCACTGGACATGCTACTTGATAGGACCCTACCCTGCCCAACCTAAGCACCACACTTAGATTCACTCGTAACAACAAAGTACTACACGTACTGCCAAAGTACAAAACTCTCAGCCTCACCAAGAAGCTTAGAAAACTGTGTGTAAAATAAACAATAAACTCACCAAAAATAACCCAACCCAATACAAGTGTACGACACCTAGTATGATAGGTAAGAAATGCACGAAATCCAAAACTAATATGACAAGTTAGAAGCTTGGTAAACTTACTCAATTATAGCACAATGATTTCTTCACACATAAACTCACATAAACCTAAAACCATTTTACTCTCCACTATTTTTACATGTAACATTCGTATAGAAAGTAGGTTTTCTAAAAGATAAATAAGTTAACTTAACTTATCTTTAAAACATGGTTTTATGTAAATCAAGTGAATAAAATCTTTTCCGGAAAATAAAGATAACAAGATATTTTGTTAAAAAGAATTATCTTTTTAACAACCTGATTTAAAGGAAATAAAACTTTTTAGAAAATCTTTTCCTAAAATCTATCTTTTATTACTTTCCGTATTATTTTATTTACCAAGCCATTTTGTCACGCCTCTAATAAATTTCGTGGAATAACCTACTTAACATATTAAAAATAATCTAGAATATAAAAACATTAACTAAAATATTTGCTGCGCCACGCCTTTGTTCAGGTAGATTACTTGAGCTCCAAGCTTATTAAGTTCCACCAAAGAACTTAAGCTTGTTGTCTTCAAGTTCCTGTAAGGGAATGTTCCTTTTAGGGAACTCAGTTCTTGTCAGAGAACTTTTCTTCTAATTTGTTTAACTTCTTTGATAAAGATCTCTTCATGTCTTCTTAGTTCAAGCTACTTCATCCATCACCATGATTAACTCTACCTAAACTAATCAAACACTTGAAAACCTTTATTAGTCGAGTTTGCTTTAGTTTAAGTTCCTAATCATCAAAACCTTTATGCTTCAACAATTTCCCCCTTTTTGATGATGACAAACTTAAGCAAACTCTAGAAACAAGTTAAACAAAATAGAAGGTCGTATTTTTGTGTTTTTGGTTTATTGACTTAAAGTAAACACACATTGAAATAAAAACAAAAACAACAAAAAAAAACAAAGTAAACTAAACAGAAATAAAACTAAACTACTATAGGATCATATCAGTGAAATTCCTATCAGCATCCAAGTTTGCTTCTTCTTTTACCCCTTTTGGCATTATCAAAAAGTCATGCTTTTTCAAGTTTATTAAGCATCTAGCCACAACCCCACAAGTAATTCATCGAGTGTGGGAAACTAAAAGCAGCGCTGCTAACTTCTCTTTAGTTAGTTCCACTTTACTGCATAAGCTTTCATAATATACACATACACACATGTAAAGGTAGTTCCAAAAGCATTCATAAAAAAAACCAAAAGATTAACCATCCTGCTGAACAAATTTTTACAAACAAAAATAAATTGTTCAAGCATTGAAAACATAAACTGAAAATGTTCATGACTGCAAAAGAAACTAGGATAGGCTAGAAAGGTTAAGGCTTATAACAGGCTAGGTTTTTAGAAAATCCATAATCTGTTTACTGTCCTCTCTTTGCTGTGCAGTCAGGGCTTCAATTTTGTCTTCAAGACCCTGAATTTTCTCATAGAACTCATCTTGTTGTTTCTTCAGAATCTTGTCCTGTTCCTGGATCAGCTTTTTCAGAGCTTTTAGCTCTTTGTTCTGATCCTGCACAGTGTTCTCCAGCTTCTGCACATGACTCTTTGCAGCAGCTTCTTTCACTTGTCTCTCTGTCAGATCCATTATGTCTGCTAGTTCTACAACTTTCCCCACAAGCACTCCTCATGAGTATCCAGTTCCAATAGTGTCTCCATACTGGTTTGAGGAAGAGTACTTGATAAGTGGCATTTATGCCACTATTTAGATCCTCTAATTGCGGTATTTTTCTACGTTTGTCCCTTGTTTGTACCCCTTTTGCTCCGTTTCTCCCTTTATTATGTTTTTGTGCTTTTCCTCGTGTTTTGTAGGCTTTTGGAGTTGATTTTGAGAGAATGAAGAGCTTGGAGAATTGGAGTTCATTTGAAGAGCTACAAAGGAAGTTAAGGAGCAAGCAAGCAAGGCCATGCGGACAACGCGGGTCGCGCTTTCAGAATGGCGCGGGCGCGCCAAGCCAAGCGCGGGCGTGCCTAACATTGGGGTTGAAAATATTGAAGGAGGAAGAATGTAGGCGCGATTTGGGCGCGGCTTAGGCGCGGGCGCTCCTAAGATAGGCGCGGGCGCTCCTAAGATAGGCGCGGGCGCTCAAGGGCCTGAACTCCGAAACTAACCTTTGTTCACTCTTTTAGCGATAACTTTTTATCTACAAATTGGATTGAGGTGATTCAAGTTGCATTGGAAACTAGACTTAAAGAGCTTTCCAACGGTAGGTTGCACGCCCATAGAAAACTCCTAGAACAGAAGTTATGGCCGTTTGAAAATGAATGTCGCTGTCAGGCCAATCCCAGTGCGCGGGCGCGCAGGCAAATATCGCGGGCGCGCACGAGCAGCTACGGGTCTTTTAAACGCTTCTTCCTCTCCTCTTTTTAGAAGTTTTGGTGGTGGGTTTCTTTGGGGGTTTTCTCTCTCCTCTTTGAGGGGTTAAACCCTAACATCTCTCCATCAATCTTCACATAAATTAGGCTTAGATTTAGTTTTAATCTTTGTTTTTATACTTTGCAATGTAGATTAAGAGTAATTTAGGGTATTTTAGAGAGAGAAAGTGAAGAGCTTCAATGGTGGATTGAAGAAGATGAAGATGCAAAGTGACATTGTTTTGGATTCCTTTTCAATACTTCAATGAGCATTCTAAACTCTATCTCATTTATTGTTCTTTCTTAATTTCTTGCTTGATTAGAGTAGTTGTTTAGTTTAATTGCTTCTCTTTGTTCTTCTTGTTGGGTTTTGTGTTAGTTGTTCATGATTAGTGAGTAATTCCCTTTACTAAGGGATTGGTGATAGCATGTGGTGAATCTTGAATGTATTAGGCTAGACAAATGTTGGTTATATGTGATTAAATATACCTTGTAACCATGTTTTACTAATTACTCCATGTGAATGGCCAATCATGTGTTGTAATTGGGTGGATTGAACTAAGTTATGACGATAGTGTAACTTAGGGATATCCATTAGGTGATCGATTCTATGCAAAAACCTTAACTTTCACAACTTATGACGATAGTATGAGCATGTGTTAAGTTGGGAAAGCCTTTGACCCCGATAGGTGGTTAGATGGTATTGTTGGTATTGCCTTATATGAGATATTTGGTTTGCATGTAAACTCATTTCCATTGCCTAACTTTATTGAAGATCATTGTCATGTTTGACCCTCTCCCTTGGTGTTAGTTTAACTTAATATAAATCTCATTTTTGTTTATTGTTCTATCCATCCTATCTCTTTGACCTAGCTTAATTGGTGGTGGTGTTGATAGTGTTTATGTCGTCTCCGTGGTTCGACCCTCTACTTACCACTAAACTTGTTTAGTGTAGGTGTAGGTTTATAAATATTGTTTGGTTGAGGGTAGTTAGTCCAACGACCTAATTATCCTTCACCAAAATTGCGCCGTTGCCGGGGACGGCTTCCATTATTGTTATATTACCTTATTGAGTCTAGGTCTTTGCGAATATTTTCTTTTCTTTTTGTTTATTTTTTGTTTAAAAAAAAGGAAAAAAAAGGGGAAATTCCAAAAATATTTGAGCTTTCTTATTTGGTTGCTATTTGTTTTGCCTCATTGAGTCATGGATCAATTTGTCCAAAATGAAATGTCATGTCCTTCTTTGCCTCAATTTGAATATGAGCCCTTTTGGGTATACTTTAATAGGTTTGAAGACTTCTCTAATTACCTTGGTTGTACTTTAAGGGAGTCTTGTGAGATAATTTATTGGGGTTTGAATGAGTACACTAGGGGGGTGGTTGAAAACAAATTTAATGGTGAATTTCGAGCCACATCTTCGGATGAGGCTTGGGATTTCTATTTGTGGTTTGCTCGGGATAGCAATGAGCAAGATAATTATGATAATTGTCGTGATTTTTCTAACTCTTGCATAAACTCTAATGATGATTCTTATGTTCCCCATGATGATCCCTTGATGCATGATGGCAACCCTTCCCTTTTGTATGCTAATTGTAATGAGATGCATCCCAATGTTGATAATGTTCATGATATTTTTCAATGTTCATCAATTATGTGCATGAATTCCAATGATGCTTCACACACCCAAAATTCTCAAATGCATAATTCTTCATCTTCCTTTCCTTTTTCATACACGATTCCTAATGAGTTCCCATATGTGTCTAATGAGCCTTTTTGTGAGGGTAATTTAGTGGGGAGATCGAAGGAAGAAGAGTGTATGGAGATGCTTAAGGAGTTTATGAGAAAACAAGATGAAGAGAGGAATGAAAGGGAAGCTTGGATTAAAATGATGGAAAGTAAAATTTCCCAACTAGCCTCATCCCAAGAGGATGCCTTTCCTTCTTCTCCCTCCTCCCATTTGAGTGAGCCTAAGGGTAATCAAGAGAGTGAGACAACTCATTTGGAATTTGAGAATGTGATTGAGGATGATGATTTTGAAAGTGATGGAGGGAGTATGGATGGTGAGATTTTTCATGACTTCGTGAATACCAACCCCTCCACCCAATTTGAGCCTCAAAACTCTTCGCAACCCATTGACGATACAAAATTGATGCAATTAAACATTGATTTGAGGTTGCTTAGAGAAAAGTTTGGTTTAGGTGATGATGAGATACCAATGTTCATTCATGGTGACTTGGGGAATGTTAAAAATGATGATCATGCTCTTGTTGAGAGTGAAATATCCCAATTGGTGATTGAGAATACATCGAAAATCTTTGAGGGTATTGAAGATGAGTTGGAAGAGAAAGCTTGTGATTCAATGCTAGGTGGTGTAATTGAGGTGGTGAGTGCGATCCCAATTCAAACCCCTTCAACTTACATCCCTTTTTCAAGGAAGTTTAGCAATATTCCTTCTTTTCCCATCTCACTACCATATTTTCTTAAAAATAAACCAATTGAGGACCCCCTTGCCTCTCTATACCACCACGACCTTACTTTTGATTTCAATGATGAGCTTTCACCTTCCAAAATGCAACTAAATGAGTTTGTTCCCTCTTTTTCTTTTTCTTATTTTAATTTTTCTTTTGATTCTTTTGATTTTTCTTTTCCCCCTCCCCTCAAGCATAGAGTTTCTTTCAACTTTGTGCTTGCTTGTCATATGAGCATCGTATATGCTCTATTTCTTGAAATGTTTTCCGATGCGTATGACAAGCTTTTGCGTTCTTTGTCCGGTTATTTACTAATAAGGTCAATCTTGGACCTTAAACAAGACTTTCTCGGGAAGTAACCCGTGTTTATATTGCTTTTACTTTTCTTTTATATCTTTTAATTTTGTTTTCCTCTTGTTTATCTTTGTATATAGGTACTTGATGTCTATACTTTTGCGCATGACCTTGGACCGAGAACCATAAGAAGTAGCAAACCAAGGAATATTTTTAAATGGAAGTTGAAGCATCAAAGAAGAGCAATTTAATGGAAATGAGGAAAATGACTTAATTTGCGGGTTTCTACACCCACCTAACATTTTGGTTCACTCTTTCCATCTCCTCTCTTTTGTTGCTTTACCCCTTTTATTTTCATATGGTTTGAAAGATAAATGTTTGTGGTTTTGTTGTTTCCTTCTTCCCTTTCTTGGTCTCTTGATTGCTTGATTTACCCCCCATACATACCAAGGTTTATTTTTGACTTTGGTTATTCTATATTTGGATGGCCATGAGCGCCTTATTGATTTGACTTTTGGTATACATGGATTTGTTGATCATGCTCTCATCTTGCGCAACTGTATAAACATTCTCAGGTTGTTCTTGTCTTGTGAATATTTGCTTGTATGGAGTCTTTTCCTTTAAAAACAAGGCAAGTTTTCGTATGTGTTTTATTCATTCTTGTTTTGGACTTAATGTTTTGAGCTTGTGTCCTTGAAGGCTTTCCTTCCTAATTGGTAATGGTATGCACGGTTTGAGAGTGTTTTGGGTTGAGTTAAACATATTTTAATGCTAAGGTAGCGGTTTTAAGAACTTTGGGATACTTGTAGCCTTAATCCATGGTTGTGGTAAGACGGTGTCGCTCTCCATAGTGGATATGAACCCCTTAGGTCGGTAATTGCTATACAAATCCCGTGTGAGGTTTATTTGTTCTAGCCTTCATCAACTTTGTTGAGTGGCATATTTGGATCCTTGGTTATGCATTTTTCAATCCAGAGTTTGACTTCTATCTACCCGAGATCGTGACCGAACCCTTTAAGGGAGGAAATAGGCATTTTTCATTTTCTTATCCTTCTTTTTGTTTTGTTACAAAATTGGTTTTCTTTTAAATTTGCCCCTCTTTCTAACCCTTTGAGCCTATTTCCCTTTCTTGATTTTGAGCCACATTACAAACCGAATGACCTTTTGTTCCCCTAAACCTTTTGTTTATGTGAAGCATGTTGGTTTGAGAATTGTTTTGTGTTGATTTTGAACGCAAATGAGAAAGTTGTAGTTCTTTGGTCAAGCAAGTGAGTAAACTGTGTTTCTATTCAGTGAAATAAGAGAAAATGCTTATGAAAAGCCGTCCTTACTCAAATAAGGTAAGGACCAAAAAAAAAAAAAAAAAAAAAAAAAAAAAAACTTCATATCCCTCGTGCTTGAGCATTGAGGACAATGCTCCGTTCAAGTGTGGGGGAGTCCTGTTTCTTAGTCTTGTTAGTGTGTGTTTATTGAATAAGTGTGGGGGAATACCACCAAATTTTTAAATTTTTTAAAATTTTTCCCACCTTACACCCCAAGCATACCCTTACAACCAATAAAAGACCTTTAGACCCTATAGAGTTTAGTCTTTATCGATGGAGGAAGATAGTTGTCAAGCTTATAGAGAGAGAGTGCATAGCCAAGACGTCGGGATAACCTTCTCATCGTTTTCATTTCTTTATCTTTTTCCGGTTCCTTCGAGGAACCATGAGAAGCCCGCCTAATGGTTGACTTGAAGCTAGTGGAGAGAACGCGGCTAGCTAGTTTGGGATGAAAGGTGAATTGTACGGCTCTTAGTTCTCTATGCTTAGCTTAGTCTATGTTTCTTTCAACCCTAAACATCTTGGAACGTGCATACCCTTATTTGTTTAGAAAGTTGTGCATTCATTGGTGCTTGTTTCATTCCAAAAAGTCCACCAAGAACGTCTTGTTTTTGTGTTTATTTTATTTGTCTATGCATTGCCTTGTTTGTGTTTCTTTATGTGTAGAGTTATGGGTTAAACTCTTTGGAAACCCTTACGAGAGCACACTCGTCCTCATAGGCGACTTTGAGGTTTAAATGGCTTGTTGTTTACGCTAAAAACAACCGTGATTCCTACGAAAGTGAGTTAGTGTATATTCTTTTTCACCCCTCTCCTTTTAGTGTTTTTAGATCCTTTTTCTTTCTTTTTGTTTCTGCTTTTGTTCTTGCTTGAGGACAAGCAAGAGGCAAGTGTGGGGGAATTTGATAAGTGGCATTTATGCCACTATTTAGATCCTCTAATTGCGGTATTTTTCTACGTTTGTCCCTTGTTTGTACCCCTTTTGCTCCGTTTCTCCCTTTATTATGTTTTTGTGCTTTTCCTCGTGTTTTGTAGGCTTTTGGAGTTGATTTTGAGAGAATGAAGAGCTTGGAGAATTGGAGTTCATTTGAAGAGCTACAAAGGAAGTTAAGGAGCAAGCAAGCAAGGCCATGCGGACAACGCGGGTCGCGCTTTCAGAATGGCGCGGGCGCGCCAAGCCAAGCGCGGGCGTGCCTAACATTGGGGTTGAAAATATTGAAGGAGGCAGAATGTAGGCGCGATTTGGGCGCGGCTTAGGCGCGGGCGCTCCTAAGATAGGCGCGGGCGCTCCTAAGATAGGCGCGGGCGCTCAAGGGCCTGAACTCCGAAACTAACCTTTGTTTACTCTTTTAGCCATAACTTTTTATCTACAAATTGGATTGAGGTGATTCAAGTTGCATTGGAAACTAGACTTAAAGAGCTTTCCAACGGTAGGTTGCACGCCCATAGAAGACTCCTAGAACAGAAGTTATGGCCGTTTGAAAATGAATATCGCTGTCAGGCCAATCCCAGTGCGCGGGCGCGCAGGCAAATATCGCGGGCGCGCACGAGCAGCTACGGGTCTTTTAAACGCTTCTTCCTGTCCTCTTTTTAGAAGTTTTGGTGGTGGGTTTCTTTGGGGGTTTTCTCTCTCCTCTTTGAGGGGTTAAACCCTAACATCTCTCCATCAATCTTCACATAAATTAGGCTTAGATTTAGTTTTAATCTTTGTTTTTATACTTTGCAATGTAGATTAAGAGTAATTTAGGGTATTTTAGAGAGAGAAAGTGAAGAGCTTCAATGGTGGATTGAAGAAGATGAAGATGCAAAGTGACATTGTTTTGGATTCCTTTTCAATACTTCAATGAGCATTCTAAACTCTATCTCATTTATTGTTCTTTCTTAATTTCTTGCTTGATTAGAGTAGTTGTTTAGTTTAATTGCTTCTCTTTGTTCTTCTTGTTGGGTTTTGTGTTAGTTGTTCATGATTAGTGAGTAATTCCCTTTACTAAGGGATTGGTGATAGCATGTGGTGAATCTTGAATGTATTAGGCTAGACAAATGTTGGTTATATGTGATTAAATATACCTTGTAACCATGTTTTACTAATTACTCCATGTGAATGGCCAATCATGTGTTGTAATTGGGTGGATTGAACTAAGTTATGACGATAGTGTAACTTAGGGATATCCATTAGGTGATCGATTCTATGCAAAAACCTTAACTTTCACAGCTTATGACGATAGTATGAGCATGTGTTAAGTTGGGAAAGCCTTTGACCCCGATAGGTGGTTAGATGGTATTGTTGGTATTGCCTTATATGAGATATTTGGTTTGCATGTAAACTCATTTCCATTGCCTAACTTTATTGAAGATCATTGTCATGTTTGACCCTCTCCCTTGGTGTTAGTTTAACTTAATATAAATCTCATTTTTGTTTATTGTTCTATCCATCCTATCTCTTTGACCTAGCTTAATTGGTGGTGGTGTTGATAGTGTTTATGTCGTCTCCGTGGTTCGACCCTCTACTTACCACTAAACTTGTTTAGTGTAGGTGTAGGTTTATAAATATTGTTTGGTTGAGGGTAGTTAGTCCAACGACCTAATTATCCTTCACCAGTACTTGTTGATAGCCTCCTGCTTTTCCTAACAGGTTGCTCCACCACTTCTTTTTCCTTTATTTTTCCTGTTCTCTTTTCTTTCTTCTCCTCTTCCTTTTCCAACTTCTGTATTCTCCCTTGCACCATCTCTAGACTAAGACCAGCCGCTGTTTCTCCATTGATTACATTTTCTGGCTTCTCATCCAAACCACCATACTTTCCTTTTAACAATACACCCATAATTTCAAAGATAGTAGACAAAATAACTCCATACCCTACATTGGTCTTTCCAGGAATACAATGTGCTAAGTGTTGATACATTAAAGAAGGGAAATTAACCTTAATTCTCCTAGAAATGCAGAAAATTACTGCCATATCCATCAAACATGCTTCCCCTTTCTTAGCAGTTCTAAGCAGAATTGTTTTCTTAACAAGGTTAAACAGCAATTTGTTCATAGGACTTAGATCATTATGACTCATAAAGTTCTTCCCCCTTTTTCCTCCTAAAGCTTCAACTATATCCCTACTCAGATAATTTCCCACTTTCACACTAGCTTTTCCTTTGATGTATGTTTCATATCCCTTAGTAGGAGTTTTCAAGATTTTACCCAGAGTTTCAACATCAAGTTCAATTTTAGTACCATCAACTTCACTAGTGATTACCCCCAATTTTGCTTCAAAATTTTGACAACATTCAGTCATTGCAATTGGATACATGAAATTATCTGAGGCTTTAGTCAACATATATTCCCACCCCTGGAATTTAATTAAATCAAGAAATTCTAGGAACTTAGCTTGTCTACACCAATTCAAATCAATTATGTGACCCACTACATACCTCCCTGCTTGTGACTCAAGTTCAGCTTGATCAGCGATCTCCTCTTCTTCTTCCTTCTCCGATTCCTCTTTATCAGAATTCCCTATCTTCTCAGCGAAATCCTAAACTTCCTTAATGTGCTCTTCAACCTTCTTCCTATTTCCTTGCTTCTCTTTCCATTCTTTCAATTTTTCGATCACTTGCTCATAGGTTAGGTTTTCGGTTTCAACGGGTTTTGGATTTTGCATGATGTTTGAAGGAGGGGTACTGATTGTGTTTCACTGAAGGTGACAATTGGAAGTGAACTTACTTCTTCTTGGTCAGTGTGATGATTATTTTGAGAATTTTCGGAAGAGGCAATTGAGGTGATTATGGCCATAGTTATCTTCTTGAGGGTTTTAGGAAGGTTGTAGAAATTTTTCACTTAGGTGCAAATTTGATTTGACAGTGATGATGTAAGGTGGGTGAAGATGCCTTTTTTATTTAATGAGGCGGTTTAAAGAAGTTAAGGATTTTACTGAGCAGTCATTAATTAAACACATTCAATTAATTTTCCAAAATCAACTTGGCAGGATGAATTTAGCAAAATTCTTTTCTTTCCAAATTCATTTAATTTTCAAAAAAAAAACTTTTTGAAAATAAAATACGCAATTGGAACACGTTTTCTACACACATGCAATGTACATTACTACTAGCAAATTTAATTGAGCGTTTAATGAACTAACCTTCAGTGATCAACAACGGTGACACTTCAGCTATGTTTAGCACACCAAGATTGTACTAAATGCTCTTTTTGCTCTATTTACATAATTTTCGACTTTGCCATATCTTGGAAATTCAAAAGCAATCAATTCAGCTTGATCATCCCAAGTTCTAGTCTCAATTTCTCAAATCTTTCTCTATTTAAGGGTTTGGTCAAAATATCTGCAAGTTGATATTCCATATTACAAAATTCCAATTTAATATTCCCTTGCTCCACATTATCTTTTAGAAAGTGATGCCTAATTTGGATGTGTTTTACCTTAGAGTGCCGAACTGGATCCTTAGAAATACATATAGCACTTGTGTTATCACAATAAATAGGCACACATTAAAAAATAAGACCAAAATCTCTAACCTGTTTCTTTATCCAGAGTACTTGTGAACAACATGCTACTGCTGCCACATACTCAGCTTCAGCTGTAGATAATGCAACTGTTTTTTGCTTCTTGGAACCCCAAGAAACTAAACAAGGTCCTAAAAACTGTACCATACCTGAAGTGTTTTTTCTATTAATCAAATCACCTGCATAGTCAGCATCAGTAAAGCCATGTAAATCAAATGAGTCACTTCTAGGATAGAAGAGACACAAGTCATCAATTCCTTTCAAGTATCTAAGGATTCTCTTTACTGCTTTCAGGTGAGACTCCTTTGGATTTGCTTGGAACCTGGCACACAAACCTACACTGAAAGATATGTCAGGTCTACTAGCTTCTAGGTAAGTAGAGATCCTATCATACCTCGATACATAGGTTGGTCAACACAAGTTCTAGTTGGATCTTCATCCAATCTAGTTGTTAAACCCATTGGAGTATCATTGGTCTTTGCATTTTCAAGCTTGTATTTCTTGATCAGTTCCTTGATGTACTTTTGTTGATGGATCATGATTCCTTCTTCAGTTTGCTTGATTTGCAATCTGAGGAAGAAATTTAGTTATCCCATCACACTCATTTCAAACTCTCCACTCATAAGTAGTAAAATACTTGCACAAAGATTCGTTAGTTGCACCAAATAAAATATCATCTACATAAATCTGTACAACAAGGATATCAGTTCCATTTGATTTCAAAAACAAAGTTTTATCAAGTTTGCCTCGTTTAAAATCATTTTTCAAAAGGAACTTTGATAACCTTTCATACCATGCTCTAGGAGCTTGCTTAAACCCATAAAGAGCTTTGTCAAGCTTATAGACATGGTTTGGAAACTCCTGACTTTCAAATCCAGGAGGTTGTTCCACGTAGATAGACTTCTTCATTTAGAAATCCATTTAAAAATTCACATTTAACATCCGTCTGGAACAACGTGAATCCTATTTAAGCAGCAAAAGCAATGAGTAAACGAATAGCCTCTAACCTGGCTACTACAGCAAATGTTTCTTCACAGTCTATTCCTTATTTTTAATTAAAACCTTGTACAACAAGTCTTGCTTTATTTCTGACAATAATACCATGCTCATCTAGCTTGTTCCTAAACACCCCCTTTAAACCTATAGTCTTCTTATTCTTGGGTGTAGGTTCCAAATGCCAAACTTTATTTCTTTCAAACTCATTTAGTTCAGCTTGAATAGCATTAATCCAATCTGCGTCAGTTAAAGCTTCAAAATAATTCTGAGGTTCCATAGAGGAGAGGAATGCATAGAATGCACAGAAGATTCTAAGATCTGGTTTGAGTTCCTTTTGAGATATCACTCATAATTGCATCTACAGGATGAGCCTTTTGATATTTCCATCGCTTAGGTGTAAAGTCCTTGACTGGATACAATCTTTCCTGATCATTGTTGACTAGTTCTTCTGTAGGAACTCGTTCTTGAGTCTCAGTTGGAACTTCAACAGGAACTCCATCATTCTTATTTATATTCTGTTCTTGAGGGGGAGTTCCTTGTGAATTCTCCATTTCTTGACCTTCATTTGCTTCAAGATTCGTTTGCTTAGCAACTTCTACTTGCTGCTTCTGCAATGATGTTGATTCTTCATCTAGATATATCTTGTGTACAAGTCCAATTTCAAAATCATCATCACAATCCTGTACATCATTCAATTGTTCAGTTTCATCAAATATAATATGTACAGTTTCCTCAACACACAATGTCCTTTTGTTATAAACTCTATATGCTTTACTGTTAGAGGCATATCCTAAGAATACAGCCTCATCACTACGTTCATCAAACTTTCCTAGATTCCTTTTACCATTGTTATGAAAAAAACATTTACAACAAAAATATCTAAAGTAAGAAATATTAGGCTTTCTCCCTTTGATCAACTCATAAGGAGTTTTGTTGGTGATGGCTCTAACTGATACTCTATTCAGAATATAAAAAGCTGTATTCACTGCTTCTGCCCAGAAGTTCCTAGGCGGACCACTTGAGATCAACATTGTTCTAGCCATGCCTTCAAGGCTTCTGTTCTTGTGTTCCACCACTCCATTTTTTTGTGGAGTTCTTGGGGCAGAGAAGTTGTGATCCATTCCGTGCTTAGTGAAAAAGTCATCAAATTTTGATTTTTCAAATTCAGTTCCATGATCTAATCTGAGGTGAATCAATGGATTACCTGTTCTTCTCTATTCTTTCTTTACAAAAGCTACAAATTCATCAAACGTTTCATCTTTACTAACAAGAAAGAAAACCCAAGTAAATCTTGAAAAATCAACAACAATAGCCATAACATATCTCTTACCACTTTTGCTTTGGATTCTCATAGGACCACATAGATCCATATGAATGAGTTCCAAAGGTCTTTTGGTACTTACCATATTCTTGGACTTAAAAGAAATTCAATTTTGTTTACCTCTAACACAAGCATCACACACTTTGTCATACAGAAACTTAATGCAAGGAAGTCCTTCCACTAGTTCCTTAGATCTCAATTTATCAAGTAAAGTAAAGCTTGCATGGCCAAATCTCCTGTGCCATAATAGAGGATCATCCTCAATGACACTGAGACGTGTTAGCCTGCTGTTAGGAACCTCATTAATGTGTTCCCTTTACGATTTCCTTTTATAATAATGTTCCCAGTTTCATTGTGAATGATTCTGCACTTATTGGAAGTAAAGCTTAAAGAGTTACCTTTGTCACAAAATTGTGAGATACTTAACAAGTTGGGCTTGAGACCCTCGACCAAAAATACATTATCAATAGCATGGGAACTTGACTTTCCTACTTTGCCAATCGCAACTATATCTCCTGTCATGTTATCACCAAAGGTCACAATTTCCCCATAGTATGCATCCAGTGAGAGAAATCTAGATTTGTCTCTAGTCATGTGCTTAGAACAACTCCTGTCGAGGTAGCAAGTGTTGTTCCCCCTCACTGGAACCTGCATGAGAAATCAAACGTTAGTTTTAGGAACCCAGGTTTCCTTAGGTTCCTGTGTAACAGCAGCAGGTTCATCATTCTTCTTGATCCAAATCTGTTCTACATGTTTTTCATTTTTCTGTGTACTCTGTTCTTTCTTAAGACACTTAGCCTGTTTGTGTCCAGTTTTGCCACATAAATAACAAACAATAATACTAGGCAGGTCAACATACTTCATTCCTTTTGGACCTTCTTTTTGAAACCCAAACCTTCTATTCTCTTTTTTTAGGCTTTAGTGATCCAATCTGGAACTCTGTAGTTTATAGGTTGTTTAGCTTTCCTGGCTTTCTCAAGTTCCCCCTCAAGTATTTCCCTATCCGCTTTTATATCTTCCAAATCAGATTTTAGTTTATTAAAATTCGGATATTGAGCAATGGGAGGAACTTCAGATTCAGGAGTTTCAAGACAGAGCTTCATCAAGGATAGTTCCACATCTAACATTATGTTATCATGTTTCAACCTGTCTATAGTTTCTTTCAAATAATTATTGTCATCAAACAGACTGAATAATCTATATTGAATATCGAATTTCATATTATCGACCCACTCACTGTTTTCTTTATAAGTTACCAAAGCTTCATCGCTTTGCTGTTTAGCTCTATGCAATTCTTTCGATTCTTCATGAATTTCTAAAAGAGCAAATATTAAGTTTTCTTATGTCTAAGTTCTTTTTGAGAAATCCATACCTCAAATTCTAGTTCCTTCAGTTTTGCCATTTCATCAGTTTTTGCCATCAAGCATAGATGTGAAATTTCTTCTGACGGTTGATCTTCCTCTTCCTCTGATTCTAAATCTTCCCAAGCAGCCAGCATGGCTATCTTCACATTGTCCTTGGTGAAGTAAGGCTTATAGACTCTTGACTCTTTGGATTGCTCCTTGCTCTTTGTCTTTACTTTCTCACCGTCTGGTAGAGGACAATCTTTGATGAAATGATCTTTAAACCCACATTTGAAACAAGTTGTGTTTCTGGAACTTGCATACTTCTTGTTCCTATCAAACTTCTTGTAGTTCATCATCCTTTTGAAGTTTCTAACTAGAATTGCCATTTCTTCCTCATCAGCTTCCGATTCCTCTGAGTCTTGAGCCTTAAGAACAAGACTCTTGTTCTTGTAACTTTCAGAGTTTGAACTAAAGTGAAATTCATGAGTCATCAATGATCCAGCTAGTTGTTCCATGTTAAACTTCGTGAAGTCCTTGGCTTCTTGCATGGCAGTAACCTTGGATCTCCATCGTTCATCTTGTGGTAGGCTCCTTAAGATCTTCCTAGCATGTTCATCAATAGGAATGTGTCTGCGAAGGGAGTTCAATTCATTAATAATATCATTGAACCTAATAAACATTTCCTCTATTGATTCCTTTGATTGCATTTCAAACCTTTCATATGTAGACATCAATAAATCAATTTTAGAACGTTTTACCTAATTGATACCTTCATGAGTTACCTCTAGTAGATCCCAAATCTGTTTAGCAGACTTGCATCCCATGATACGATTATGTTCATGAGGTCCAAGTCCATAGTATAAATACTTTATAGCTAAAGCATTTAATTCAAGTTTCTGATAGTCTTCCTTATCATAATCAGAAATAAGTTTAGGAACTACCTCGTTCTTGTCATTGGTTGCATTTATTTCAAAATCACCAGTTTCAATAACACGCCAAACCTGGTAATTTTCAGCCCTGAAAAAGATCTCCATCCTGTTCTTCCAGTAGGTGTAAAACTTACCATTAAACATGGGTGGACGTTGGGTGGAATACCCTCCTTGTAATTCATCTCTTCTGGAACTTACTCAGCAAAGTTATTTGCTTACACGTGAGAACCTCGCTCTGATACCAATTGTAAGTTGAGACGATTAATACAAGAGGGGGGGTGAATTGTATTGAGTTCCTAATGACTACTTTTTGCGGATTAATAAACAATGCATATAGGAACTTGCTAGCACACACAGATTTGACGAGGAACCCTTCCAGGGCCCAACTGGAAGTAAAATCTCGACCTTGCCTTAGGGATTTCAAACACACAAACTTCACTATAATAGGGCAAACACTAAGTTACAACCTATTAGACACAGACCTTTAGTTTCACAAGATCCTCAGTGGACTTACTACTTGATAAGACCCTATCCTACCCAACCTAAGCACCACACTTAGATTCACTCGTACCACCAAAGTACTACACGTACTGCCAAAGTACAAAACTCTCAGCCTCACCAAGAAGCTTACAAAACTGTGTGTAAAATAAAAATAAATTCACCCAAATAACCCAACCCAATACAAGTGTACGACACCTAGTATGATAGGTAAGCAATGCACGAAATCCGAAACTAATATGACAAGTTAGAAGCTTGGTAAACTTACTCAATTATAGCACAATGATTTCTTCACGCATAAACTCATAAAAACCTAAAACCATTTTACTCTCTACTATTTATACAAGTAACACTCGTATAGAATGTAGGTTTTCTAAAAGATAAATAAGTTAACTTAACTTATCTTTAAAACACGGTTTTATGTAAATCAAGTGAATAAAATCTTTTCCGGAAAAGAAAGATAAAAAGATATCTTTTTAACAACCCGATTTAAAGGAAATAAAACTTTTTAGAAAATCTTTTCCTAAAATCTATCTTTTATTACTTTCCGTATTATTTTATTTACCAAGCCAACTAGTCAAGCCTCTAATAAATTTCGTGCAATAACCTACTTAACATATTAACAATAATCTAGAAGATAAAAACCTTAACTAAAATAATTGTTGCGTCTCGGCTTTGTTCAGGTAGATTACTTGAGATTTAAGCTTATTAAGTTCCACTAAAGAACTTAAGCTTGTTGTCTTCAAGTTCCTGTTAGGGAACTCAGTTCTTGTTAGAGAACTCTTCTTCTAATTTGTTTAAATTCTTTGATAAAGATCTCTTCATGTCTTCTTAGTTCTAGCTACTTCTTCCATCACCATGATCAACTTCACCTAAACTAATCAAACACTTGAAAACCTTTATTAGTCGAGTTTGATTTAGTTTAATTTCCTCACCATCACAACCTTTATGCTTCAACATGACAAATGAATGATGGAAAAACCCGTCCAAAGTCAAAAGAGGAAAGGACATAATAAATGCAAAATTATAAATGTCGTCCTAAATTAAAGAAGCATGGACAATTGCTTTGAAAAAATGAAAATACAAAAAAAGTAAAAATAAGAAAAAAAAAAACACAAAAATATTTTGATGTGATTCTTTTCCCCATTTCAAGCATTGAGGACAATGCTTCCTTTAAGATTGGGAATAAAGCGTTTACGCTTTTTGTATATATACTTGAGGATATAGCATTGAATAAGCTTGGGGGTGTTAGTTTGTTTTTATTTGGTGTTCACTTTGTTTTGGCATTGAGATTTTTACAATCTTGCTTCACAACATAGGTGTACCACCAAATTCTAAACTGTAAGCCAACCCCTAACCCTTTTGCCCTTACGTTACAACCTTTGGAAAATTCCTTTTGACCTAGTGGTTGGGTCAAATACCGAGGGAGGTTATTATGAGTTAAAGCCTAAGGAGAGGGGATGCATTGTCAAGACGTCGAGTAGCCTAAAATTATCTCTTTTTTCGGTTCCTTCGTGGAACTTTTGAGATGCTCACTAGGGGCAGATATGAGACTAGTAAGGAGAACGCGGTAAGACCGTTTGGGGTGAAATTGGATTGCATTTCTCTAGTTCCTATGCTTAGCATATTTATGTTTCAATCAACCTCGGGTATCTTAGAACGTGCACTCCCTTACTTGTTTAGAAAGATTTGCATTCATTTATTCTTGTACATTTGGGAAAGTCCTTTAATGAACCTTTGTTTGCTTTTCTTGTATTTTGGTTTCTTTTTCATGCTTTGCCTTGTTTGTATTATTATGAGAGTTATAGGTTAATCTCTTAGGAAACCTTTACGAGAGCATCACTCGTCCTCTAGGGCGATCTAGGGGTTTAAATGGCTTGTCATTAGTTGCTAAAATTGACCGTGATTCCTACGAAAGTTAGTTTGTGTATATTCTTGTCTCTTCTCTTCTTTTTTTTTTGTTTGAATATGCTCATCATTTCTCCCTTGGTTTTTTTTTTTGCTCGAGGACGAGTTAAAGGTAAGCTTGGGGGTATTTGATGGGTGTCATAAATGGTACCCATTTGATGAGAATTTAGGTTGTTTTCACCTTCTTTTCATAGCTTTCCTTCTTAATAAATGCTTAGTTTTATGCATTTGGTCTTAATTTTACCTTTCCTCTCTTATTTTTTAGCTTTTATGCATTTTGTTGGTTTTTCTACTCTTTTCTCCTTTATTTGATCTATTTTCGTGGTTATAGGTATTGTACGAGCTATAGGTCTTTAAATTGGTGAATTACTAAGGTGGGAGATGCTTTTGGAGCAAGCTCATGGCAATTGGAAAGCTCAAGATGCAAGGAAGTGGATTCTCGAAGTTCTAGCTCTTGCGCTCTCAAGCCGTGCTCTCATGAATATGGGTTGTGAACCTACAATCATGTGCTTTTGGGACTGCCTCACTTAGTGTTCATAGTCATCATGATTGTGCGTTCAATCAAAGACCTTAGCGAACGCACGAAGCCGCGAGAAGATCAAAGAAACCCAAAGATGCACGGGCGCGCAAGGCACGGGCGCGGGTGCGCCACCAGCATGCGCGGGCGCGCCACCCTTGTTGCACGAGCGCGCCTTCCTAGGTATTTGTTTGCTAAGTTTTTGTTTTTGCGCCTCTATAAATACCTTTGTAAACTCGAATTTTGAGGCAAGTTTGGAATAAGCTTCATTTCACATTTTAGATCATATTCTTAGCTTAGATCGAATTTTAGGGTTAGTTTAGAGTAGCTTTTAGAGAGAGAAAGTGAGGAATTTCAATGGTGATTAAGAGATTGAAGATTCAACTGTGACAATTGTGTTATTTCATATTTGTTTGGTTTGATTTTGATGTTTGATTGTTGATTAGTGTAATTGTTTTTCATACATTGTTGATTATTGATTTCTTTAGTTATTTGTTGATTAGATGATGATGTTAGTGTAGTTGTTTGCCAGGAATTGGATGAAACTTCTATTATTGATTGATTGTGCTTAATTTAGGAATTATGTTGATTAATTGTTGATATTAAATTGATTAATGTAAGTTTGCATGTGTTTAATATGATTACGCCTTAAGAATTATGCTAGATTGCATTGTGAGTCTACATTGATACGGACCATTGATTTGTTGCTTGCAATTGTCGATTGAGCTTGATTAGTGATGCTCCTAGTTCCACCCCTCTTCACAGACAACTGAGTCCATCGCCAGGATTTAACCCTGTCGCCGAACGACAATGTTGTCGCCAGGTGACAAAGCCATATCATTGGCGACATGCTCTGTTTTCTAGACGCTAGTTCCTACATGCCTCAGCAGCTTTCTGTGTTCTTAGAATTTTCAAGTTTTTGCAGTATTATTTTGATTCTAGTTGTGAAAGATATTTCTCAAATTTCCTAAGTGTAAAAATCTTATGTTTTTTACTCATTACGGATGGTCTTTCCAATGAGAAATTTTTTTATGCATATGACAATAATGTTAATCAAAATTACGCACATGAAATACTTAAAACTTTTCGAGTCTCATCCACTCATTCTAAATTATTGCCAAAATAAATTTTAGGAATTAAAATAGAAATCCTCCCCAATGGAGTCGCCAAAAACTGTAGGGAATATTTCAAGCATTACCCCAAACTTGAACCCCACTGTGATCATACACTTAAGTATGGTGGTGTCCAAAGGGAAGGAAGCTAGAGCAAAAGAGTCGCCAACAAGTTTTAGGAACTTGTAAATCGTTCACAAGGTGAAGGTTACACCCCTTAACGATCAAGGAAATCGTCAACTCCAATAGGTCTGGAACCAAGACTGGAAATTCGGGGATGAAGGTACAAATCCAATCTAAAAGAGAAAGAACCTGCCCTATTAATAGGCTTCTACTTTATTTTTCTCGTATTCATGTGCGCTTTCTGACGAACATGTAATCAATAGATTAACCCTAAACCTATTTAATCTATGTTGGTTGAATATTAATGCACAAATAAAATTATTATTAGGGTTGAATTATAATTAAATTAACCCTAACAAGATTATTAATTATCTTATTAAGCGTGATTACAAGTACCAATTCCCTTTAAACGTGCAAAAAACGCGTGATCAAGCAATAACAATAAATATATATCAAGCAACATGATAATTATCATAATCATAATTAATAATAATAATCATAATTAATTATAATTAAAACAATCATGTTAAAGCATAATATTAACAACAACATCCTAGGCATGATACTAACAAGATTAATAACAAACCCTAGCATGTCACTAAGCATTAAAGATCAATCCTTTAACCCTAACATGATATTAAGAAAGAAAATCGGAAGCATCACAACAATCATACTTGATTTTAGGAATTTTTAGTTGTTACCCTAAACATGATACTAGGTTGCAATAATACATCCTAACATGATACTAGGAATCAAAATAACAATCTAAGCATGATTTTTATATCAAAATATCAATTAGACAATTAAAGTAATTATTTGGACGCCTCGTATCTCTTTCGAAAAACAAAATACACACGTTAGTAACTTCAAGGAAAATATAAAATCAAACAATTAAATAATTGAAATAGAGATTTGGGACTGTAAACACCCATTTGTGTCTCCCAAAACCAAACCTAGTGATTAGTACCTTTGACGTTGAATCATAATCAAATGAAGCGAATGTGTGGAAAGTTTAGTGTTGCGGATAGTTTTAATTTCTTTTCTCTTCTCTTTGTTTTTGAAAACTTATTTTAATAAAACAGCCAATCCAGTTTGGTTTGTCCATGATATGGGTCCAATAGTAGTGTAGTTGTATGGGGCTTGACAAGAGCTTTCCAACGATATATTATAAGCCCAATTCCGATGAATATTGAGGAAGTTACGGCCAATTTACTAAACTGGGCCCGGTTTGAGCCAATATACGGCCCAATGATCTAGGGGAGGGCCTAATATGATTTATATTCCTAACTCAATTAGGAATGGTTTTAATCTTCTAGATTCTTCTAGAAGATTCTTTTCTTTCCTAATTCAATTAGAATTGATAAATTGACTTTTGTTAACTTTTCAGAGTTTTAATTAAAAGCAAAGAGCATTTTTGAGGAAAATACGATTTTATCCTCCTGTATGGTAATTTTTATATGATTTTAGAAAACGCGTGAATTTCTGGATTCAGCGCCAAACGCCAGATGTATCCCCTGGCGCCAGTGTTGGCGCCTGGCGCCAACAGCCAACGTTGGCGCTGTTTCAGTTTTTTGTGCGCCAATGCTCTGTTTTGTTAATTTTATCTTTTTGGCTGATTTTTTCTATAAATAACGTCGTAAAAACTCCGTTTTGATTCACCTACAACCAGTTTTCATTCATCAATTATGTCATTCTCTAATCATTCACCATCTCTCTCTATCTCTTTTTCTAAACTAGCCTTTTACATACAAAATTCCGCATTCGCAAGATCTACAAACACCTAGGCATATTCGAAGTTGCCTTCGCCCTAGACGTGAAAGGTTTAATTTCTGAGGGTTTGGTCCCAAATCTCTCGTTCGATTATTTAATTTGATTGTTTTGTTTATTATTTTTCTTGATGTTTTTAACGTGTGTATTTTGTTATTAGAAAGAAGTACGAGGCATCGAAGTAAGTACTCTAATGGTTTTATTGATGTTATGATGTAGAAAGCATGCTTAGATTGTTATTTTGATTTCTAGTATCATGTCTAGGGTAATTTTAATATCAAGTATGATTAAAAGTATGATGCCTTTTATGTTATTCCTAATATTTATGATCGTTAGTATCATGTTAGGGTTAAAGATTTGATTTTTATTGCTTAGTGACACGCTAGGTTTTGTTATTAATCTTGTTAGTATCATGCCTAGGATCTTGCTACTATTATTATGCTTTAATATGAACATGTTTATTTCTATGATTATAATTATTATTCTTATAATAGTTGTTATTATAATAGTTGTTATTATTATGATGACTATCATGTTGCTTGATTATTTTTATTATTATTGCTTGATCACACCTTTTATGCATGTTTAAAGGGAATTTAAACTTGTAATCATGCTTAATAAGATAATTAATAATCTTGTTTAGGGTTAATATGATTATAATTCAAGTGATCGTTAATAATAGTTTTATTTGTGAATTAATATTCAACCAACATAGATAAACAGGTTTAGGGATAATCCTATTGATTGCATGTTAGTCAGAAAGCGCACATGAATACGATCAGAATAAAGTAGAGGCCTATTATTAGGGCAGGTTCAATCTCTTTTAGGATGGATTTGTACCTTCATCCCCGAACCCTTATTTGGTTCTAGACCTTATGGAGTTGACGATCTATTGGATCGTTAAGGGGTGTAACCTTCACCCTGTGAACGGTTTACAAATTCCTAAAACTTGTTGCCGACTCTTTTGCTCTATCTTCTCCCCGTTTGGACGCCACCGTACTTTAGTGTATGATCACAGTGGGGTTCAAGCATGGGGGTTAACGCTTGAAATTATTCCCCACAGTTTTTGGCGACACCGCTAGGGAGGATTTCTATTTTAATTCTTGAAATTTATTTCGGCAATGATTTAGAATGAGTGGATGAGACTCGAAAAGTTCTAAGTATTTCATGTGCGTAATTTTGATTAATATTATTGTCATATCCATAAAAAAGATCTCATTTGGAAGACCATCCGTAATGAGTTAAAACATAGGATTTTTACACATAGGAAATTTGAGGAATATCTTTCACAACTAGGACCGAAATAACACTGCGCGAAACTGGAAAATTTTATCGAGCACAGAAAGCTGCTGAGGCATGTGGGAATTAGCGCCAGCAGCCAAATCATTGGCTCCAGACTTTTAACTGTAGCGCCAGATGCCAACATTGGCGCCAGACGCTACAGCTAAAACCTGGCGCCAGTCTCTGTTTGCTGGCGCCAAATTCCCCCAATACCGAGCCAGAAATATGCGTTCTAATTTCGACCGGTTTTTCGTATTGTTTGCTCGTTCCTACTTCCTGATTGAATTTTTTCTCACTTTTCTGAAACCCATATGTTTTCTACATATGGACATAGCCCTCTGGGAATTCATGCTCCATCTACCTGATTGAACGATCTGTGCAACAAAGGGTACATCCGAGAATGTTGAATTCACCAAACCATGAGAGCGAGTTTTTTCTAAAGCACGCGGTGTCCCATCCACTCGCACCAACCCTTCACGGTAAGGCTTCCGCGCGGTGCATCCGGACAATTAACCATTGACCCTCTATTGACTAAACCATATCTCGAACTTTAGAGAACTAGAGCCATGGTTAGGTTGCAAACTCATTGCATCATATTGTGCCTACTTGACTAATTGTGCATTATTTGTTGTGCATATTTTCTATGTTTTCTTAACTGTTTGTTTAACTTGTGTTGAGATTAAATAAATTAATGACTTGAACTTTGCCTAATTAATTAATTAATTAATTTGAATCAATAAAGTCTAATATTTTAATCAGAATTGACCTAGTACGACTTTAGGCATACCCCAGTTGATTAATAACACCAAAAACAGTCCCAGATTGAAGCTCCAGTATTAACGCCAAAGTCTAGAAAGTAGCGCCACCCTCTGGAGTGTGGCGCCTGGCGACAGCTCTGTCGTCTGGCGCCAAGCTACACAGTGCGACGCCAGTCCTATCGCTTTGCCGACAGTTCGGATTATTGGTCAAGTAATCACCTAGTGTATAATTAACCAGTTTGCTAATTAATTGGGTTGATTTTCGTTGTAAATAGTACTTGGTTGAGTCATTAATCGAGTTAAGGCACTAAGTCCCATGGTCTTACACAAGAGTTCAAGCATGTCACTTACACTCAACGCACACACCAATACACATACTTTGACCATGTCTAAGAGAGGCTCGCATGCACGTTTTTTCCGTCATTTTCTTAGAGGGGTAAGTCGGATATTAATCCTCCAATTTAAAAACTATACTTAATTCCCTAAAAATATGTACATTATTTTTTGCTAAAAATATGCACGCATTTTTTTTCCTCTTTAAAATAAACCGTAAAGTCAAGTTGATTCGAGTCAAGTAATTATAACGAAAAATGGTTTAAATTACAGCGCGTGGTCAAGAAAGGAAGGACGGTTAATCAAAGACAACCTTTTCGTACAAGTCCAACTTTTCGACAAACATATAGCTCGTAAGAGGAAAGCTAGGACCATAATGGCAACACAAGTAGAAGTCAATGAGCTTAGGAACCAACTTGTTACCATGACTTAAACACTGAAGCTCCTCACAATAAAGGTCGATGATCCCGTGAAACAACAACAGATGGACCTCATGCAAGAGAGTGTAAGCAAGTTATCTAGCGACTTCAAGTTTCAAGGGCTTACTTCACAAGGGGTCTCGGTGGACAAAGATCTTCTTCCGCAGAAGTTCAATGCCAATGACATCCCAAAATTCAGAGCCTTCGAAACAATAATGAGTATTAAGGGTATCGATAAGAAGGTTTTCCCCTCTCTGTTCTCACTATCTCTCGAGACCGTTTGCCAACAATGATTCTTTTCTCTCGAGAAAGAAAAGACCTCTACCTGACAGTCCATATCAAACGCTTTCGTTGATAGGTACAAGTGCAAGATTCAAGTTGAGATTGACCATAGAGAACTTGAAATCCTCAAACAAAAAGAGAATGAAGGCTTCACCTCTTTCTTTAACAAATGGAGAGAAACCTCAACTAAGATGATTGAGGTGCCAAGTGAAAAAGAGTCTGTAAGGTTGTTCATCAAAAACCTTCAAGAAAAATTTTCTAAGCATCTCAAGTATCAAAATAATCTTCATACCTTCAAGGCCGTCTATGACATTGGCTAGAAAGGAAAGAAGAACGACAATCCTTCTTCTTCCAAAAACACTCACTCAAACAACGTTATCACTTTTAATTTAGGTGAAGTCCTTGCTATGAACAATCAAGGACAAAATAAACTGTTTAGGAGAAATTTTACTCCTACTGGCATGAGTTATGACACCGCATTTGATCGATTAAATGCAAAAGGTCTTATAACTCCTATTGGACAATTGGGGACCCACCAGTCGAAAAGAGGTCGGCTAATTGGAACCCCAATGCACACTATAAGTATCACCAAGGTAGGGGCCATCTCAACGAAAACTGTTCGAAGCTTAAGGAAGCCATGCAAGATTTAATCGATAACAACAAGCTGCCATTGCCCCCTGCCAATAAGAAGCCAAGCATTGATAATGCACCTCTTGCTCATGCCTTGGCTATCTTTGATGAGGAAAACGAGGTTCACCCCTCGTCTCTCATTAAACCTGTCAAAGGAATCCATTCCATTGAAGAAGACGAGAAGACATTCTTCGACGCCATGAATAGCCTTCCAGAACTGGCAAGTAAAGAAGATATACAATTGCTCACACTGTCTATGATGGAATTATCGCATTTACTACGTGAAGCTCATAAAGCTATAAAAGAACCCCAAAAGAAATATGACGAGGTTCCACCTCCGAAAGATGAACCCAAGAGAGAATTCACACCTATGAGAACAACTTATGAGGCAAAGCATTTTCCGTTACAAGTCACTAAAAGACCCAAGAAGAGTAGTAGAATCTACACTCCAATTGGGATCCCATATGCAGAAATGTTCAAAATGCTCTCCGAGAGTGGCGAAATCAAACCTCTCGAACCAAGACCATTTGAATCATTGAAAAGGACAAATAGGTATTGCTGTCAGTATCATCAATCAGGGGGTCACACTATCGAAAACTGTTTCAAATTCAAGGATTTTGTTTAGAAAATGATTGATGAAAAGAAACTAGTCCAAGTTCCACAAGAAGACGATGCAACCATTAATGGAGTTTGGGACAGTGATGAAGAAGATGTCTATCTAAAAGACATATTAGGATCTCCACCTTCTGTGTCGCACGCCATGGATGACTTTTGGGCTGAAGAAGACTCATCGATAGATGTCCTCACAAGATCTGGGAGAATGCAACCCCTTGTTTCAACACAACCTATGCCAACCACACAACAAGTTCCCATACCTATCATTAAAGACAATGATATTGTTAAGCAGTTTAAGAAGACAAAAGTTAAGATGAACGTATGGAAACTTTTGGCGACATCTCGAGAACATAGGCTGGCTGTAATGAATGCCTTGGACAAAATTGGGATAGATTTTGAACACTACTCCTGAGGGATTAGCCAACTTCCTCACAGGTGATATTCCTAGTCCAATTAATTTGATCACCTTTTCTGATAAGGATTTACCCCTAGAAGATGAAAAACATTACAAGGCATTAAACATCACAGTAGTTTGTAAGAGGAATGCTAGGCATAAGGAATGAAGATCTAACTCTGTCTACACAAGGAATAAGGGCCTACGACAACACTCGACGTCAAGCTCTTGGTAAAATTACCCTAAACGTAACGGCAGGAGCAATAGAACATGCTACTACTTTCCAAGTTGTAGACATTAAAGCTTCATTCAACCTACTGTTGGGGCGCCCTTGGCTTCATGACCTAAAGTTCGTCCCCTCATCTCTCCACCAACAAGTAAAAGTTATAGTTGGGGGAATTCCTATCACCATCGATGCTTCGCCTAGAAGGATCAAGTCTATAGAAAATCCAATCATTAATGTGGAGCATGACGAGGATGATGATGATTTATGGGGCTTTAACGAAGAAGTCTCCTTAATCCAAGAGGATGAAAGGACCCCTCTTTGCCATGACCCCTATTCCAAGATGATTGTAAATACTATGCTGAAGAAATAAGGACATTTTCCTGGGATGACCCTTGGAAAGAAGAAAGGAACGGCAAAACCGCCGGAGTCATCTGGCCTCCCTAAGTTAGACACTTTCGGACTTGGTTTCGAACCAACTCGGAAAGATCTAAGCGAGCCCAGGAAAAGTCAAAGGCACGTAGAGACGCTCGCATTCAAAAGAAAGCAATCCCAATGGATCAGTACCCTCTTACACTTAATGGTCAATTCATAAAAGATGGAGAGAACTATTTATGTCATGAATTTCCCGAGCCATTTGTCGTAAACGGCATAAGGAAACCGGGTTTTGAGATTTTATTGGATTGTTATTTCACAGATGAAATCCCAACTCCTGTCCATAAGGAGAAAGCACCCCCATGCTTTGACTTTAACGTCATGGGATTACTTTTTGGGCGAGAAAAGAATGAGCCAACTTATAAAGAGGATAACTCCTCGCTCATTCAAACAGTCCTACAAAGCGAAATCTACGATCCCTCGAAGCTAATCACTCCAGCTGAAGGATCACTACAAGGGTAATGCAAGACTATAAAGGTGGCTACTCCAAGTGGAAGGAAGATATCCATCATGACAGGGCAAGGACCGATGTTTGAAGAGTCGTCTGAGTCAGAGTCAGAGTCGGAGTCTCTTCCTATAGAGTCATCTAGGTCTTTAGTAGTAGCACCTTCCCCTCCTATTTCTTCTCCTAGAATAGTTAGTGATCAAGTCCCTGAGGACATATCACTCTTTGATGTAATGATCTCAGAGTATAATAATATTTCTCCTTCTCCTTATTTCTTGTGTTCTTCTCTAACCAAAGATGACAAGCATTGCTTAACTAACGATGAAAAAGACGAAGAAATTATTAAAGCAATGGAAACACTCGAAAAGAAAACACCGGTAATTGAAGAAACTGAAACGATTGATATCTCAAATGATTCAACCCATAAAAGAGAAGTTAAAATCGGATTAACACTGAATAAACAAGAAAGAACCTATTTAATTAACTTACTTAAAGAATTTATCGATGTATTTTCTTGGTCATACGAAGATATGTCAGGCATTAATAGAGAAATAGCTCAAAACACTTTACTACTAATTCCAAGAACGAAACCCGTAAAACAGAAGTGACGTCGAATGAAACCCGACGTAGCTCTTAAAATAAAAGAAGAAGTTCTAAAATAAATAACTGCAGGTTTCATCAAGGTATCCAAATACCCCGAATGGGTCGCCAACGTCGTCCCAGTTCCGAAGAAAGACGGAAGGGTAAGAATGTGTGTCGACTATCGAGATCTAAATAAGGCAAGTCTAAAGGACGACTTCCCTTTGCCACACATCGATATTCTGGTGGATAACATGGAAAATCACGCGCTTCTCTCATTCATGGATGGGTTCGCAGGTTACAACCAGATTCTCATGGCAGAAGAAGACATGGAGAAAACAACTTTAATAACACCATGGGGCACTTACTGCTACACATGCGGGTGCTACTTACCAACGTGCAACAACTGCCTTACTCCATGACATGATGCATAAAGAAGTCGAGGTATATGTCGATGACAAGATTGTAAAATCAAAAGACCGTCCAGGCCATCAAGTAGCATTAAGGAAATTTTTCGAAAGGCTATGAAAATATAATATGAGGTTGAATCCATCTAAGTGCGCTTTTGGAGTCACCTCAGGTAAGCTTTTGGGTTATGTCATAAGCTCTCGAGGAATAGAGGTAGATCCAACCAAGATCAAAGCAATCATGTCAATGCCACCGCCCAAAAACCGAGAAACAGATTCGAGGATTCATTGGCCGGTTGCAATACATAAGTAGGTTCATATCAAAATTGACGACAATATGTGAATGAATCTTCAAAAAGCTTAAGAAGAATGTACCAGTAATATGGGATGACGAGTGTCAAAAAGCCTTTGAAAATATCAAAGCCTATCTCGCAAATCCTCCCGTATTAGCACCAGCACTTCCCGGAATACCTCTTAGGTTATATTTGAGGGTTACCAAAGAGAGAATGGGAGCTATGTTAGCACAAGAATTAGAAGGCAAAGAAAACGCAATATACTATCTAAGCAAGAAGATGCTCGAATACGAAACACGCTATACACCACTCGAGAAGTTGTGCCTCCCCTTGGTGTGGGCCACAACCAAGTAAAGACATTACATGTTAGTGCATACCGGTTTCGTAGTCTCCCGATTCGATCCACTCAAGTATCTATTTGAGAAATCTACACTCAATGGACGCATATCAAGATGGATATTCAATCTAGCCCAGTTTGATGTAAGGTTTATGCCATAAAAGCTATCAAAGGATCCGTGGTGTCAGACTTTCTAGCAGACTTCCCAATAGAAGACTCGACGCCAATACAAGACAATGAATTTCCAGATGAAGACTTATTGGTCACTGAAGATGATACTTGGACCTTATACTTCGACGGAGCCTCAAACCAAAAGGGATGTGGCGTTGGAGTATTACCAGTATCACCTAAAGAAGAGCATGTACCAATCTTCAGAAAGCTTGATTTCAACGTTACCAACAACGCTGCTGAATATGAAGCATGCGTGGTAGGCCTTGAAACAACTTAGGCATTGGGAGTAAAAAAGTTAAGGATATTCGGAGACTCTTCTTTCATTATCAATCAGATATCTAAAAGGTGGAAAGTAAGGAGCGAAAGTCTAGCCCCTTACCAAACCTATCTGGAAACTCTTACCAATTAGTTAGAAAAGGTAGAATACACGTATCTACCTAGGGAAGAAAAGGAGCATTTGCTGATGCCTTGGCAAGACTAGCCTCAATGGTTAGGATTCCCACGGAGATCTAGCAAATGCCTCTAACTATAGAAAAAGGGCACAAACCGGCATACATTCAGGATATAGACGACGACACAGTAGTCCAAGAAGAAGAAGAAGAAGAAGACGAAGAAGAAGAAGAAGAAGAAGAAGAAGAAGAAGGAGAAGAAGAAGAAGGAAGAAGAAGAAGAAGAAGGAGAAGAAGAATAAGGAGAAGAAGAAGAAGAAGAAGAAGAAGAAGAAGAAGAAAGAAGAAGAAGAAGAAGAAAAGAAAAAAAAAAAAAAAGAAGAAAGAAGAAGAAGAAGAAGAAGAAGAAGAAGAGAAGAAGAAGAAGAAGAAGAAGAAGAAGAAGAAGAAGAAGAAGAAGAAGAAGAAGAAGAAGAAGAAGAAGAAGAAGAAGAAGAAGAAGAAGAAGAAGAAGAAGAAGAAGAAAGAAGAAGAAGAAGAAGAAGAAGAAGAAGAAGAAGAAGAAGAAGAAGAAGAAGAAAGAAGAAAAAAAAAAAAAAAGAAGAAGAAGAAGAAGAAGAAGAAGAAGAACCGTGGTACGCGGATATACTCAATTATGTCACCAAAGGAGAATACCCTCCCCATGCTAACAAAAGAGCAAAAGGAGCATTAAGGCTTTTGGCTTCCCAATATGTACTCATAGACAACGAGCTATATAAAAGGGTACCTAAGGGTCGAGCTCTCTTATGTGTAGGAAAGAAGGATGCACAAAAAGCAATGAGGATAGTCCACGAAGGAATCTGTGGCACTCATATAAATGGAAAAATGCTAGTCAAAAAAATAATGCGATAAGGATATTATTGGACCACAATGAATAGGGTTTGCCATCAATATGTAAAAAGATGCCCTAAGTGTTAAATTTATGCCAATTTACAACATGTTCCTCCATCCTTGCTCTATACCTACACATCGCCATGGCCATTCTCTACATGGGGAATTGACATCATCGGCAAAATCACTCCCCTAGGAACAGGAGGCCACGAATATATCTTAGTAGCGATTGATTACTTCACAAAGTGGGTCGAAGCGCAATCATATGCTAAACTCACTGCAAAACATGTAGCACTCTTTATCGAGAGAAATATCATTTGTCGATACAAAGTCCCACATGAAATGATAAGTGACAATGGAACTCACTTTCAAGCCGAATGTGAAGAATTGCTACAAAAATACGGCATTCAACATCATCATTATTCCCCTTATAGGCCTCAAGCAAATGGAGCAGTCGAGGAAGCTAAAAAAAATCTAAAGACTATCATCGAAGAAATGATGGAAAAATATAAGGACTGGCCTGACAAACTTCACTTCGCATTGTGGGGTTACCGCACGTCAATTCGCCCATCAACAAGAAATACGCTGTTTTCCTTGGTATATGGAATGGATGTCGTACAACCTGTCAAACTAGAAATACCATCTCTACGCATTGCGTTAGAGAGTAAACTCGATGAAGTTGAATGGACTAGGGCATGATATGAAGAATTAATTCTACTCAATGAGAAACGACTAGAAGCTCTGCATCACACTCAGTGTTATCAAACTCGTATGGCTAGGCATTTTAATAAGAAGGTCAAGACAAGAAACATCAAAGTAGGAGACTTAGTGATAAAAGCACTAAGGAAAAATGTTTTAGATCTAAGGGAAAAATTTAGACCTAATTAGTCTAGACCCTACATTGTCAAAACAATCCTGTCAGGGGGTGCAGCAAAACTAACTGATATGGATGGCAATGAGTTCTCGAACATGACAAATCTTGACCAACTTAAGAAATACTACCCATAATTACTTGAGTAGGATACTAAAGAGAGCTACGCTTTGGCCTGATTCCTTAAGAAAGGATACGTAGGCAACCCTTTATGGGTGCGGCCACTTTATTTTTCGAAAATCTTGCACCCCAGAATTAATTAAAAATTCGACAGAAGATGGACGAAATATCGGCGTCGCAGAGAAAACTCTGGCGCCAGACAGCGACCATCAGCGTCAGTCGACGGCACTGGCGCCTGGCGCCAGACTACTATGGCAGGCGCCAGACGTAAATAAGCGAAGCTAATTCACAGATAAATTCTGGGCAAATTTCGGTGTTTTTTACAGAAAATTTTCGACTTCCGTACTCAAAGAATTTCTGGAAAATTAATTTTTTCGGTTTTCTTTGCTTTAATAAAATAAATTTAAAGTACATAATTTAATTAAAAGCTGAAATTTCATTAATAAAATAAAATTACATTATTGATGGAATTTTAATACAGCTGAAATAAATTAACTTTAAATGAAAAATATAAACTAAGTCTAATAATTTGAAACTAAGCAATGCTCCTAATCTTTCTTTTCTTTCCTAGCCCTTTTCCAATTGTTGTCTGCTTCCTCCTCCTCATCCATAACCTTAGCTAGTAGGCATCCTTTAGAGGACCTACATTCAATCTTAGAGTAGATAGTTTCCCTTTCAGCTAGGACTCTGTGGTTCTTTTCTAACCAAGCTTTTTTTCTATGTGATGTCAGCTTTCCTTTTTCCCTTATATTTGGTAGTACTTTTCTTCCTAGGCATTGCAGGTGTTTTGAATTCAACTCTTTCACCTAAGTGTTCCTTGGCAGGAATCACCCTGTCACATAGACGATTCTTCACATCAGTTTTACCCTGATCTTTCATCGAATCCTTCGAAGGTTTCTTCAGCAACCTTTTTTTCACATCATTGGGCAAGGAAGGAGGAACCTTTTGGGTAATTACTTCCCATAGAGGTCTGGCACTCCAATAAGAATCAAATCTGTCTAATTCTTGGGAAACAGGGTACTCATAAGGAGGACGAAGATCCCCAGAAGGAATATTCTAAATCAAGCCGTATTGTCTTTTTACCCTGCAGGGATAATGATAAGTCATACAGGACAAACTTGGAAGACGACAGAAAGGTTGCTTGTTGACACCAACCATCCTTTCTATTTTTCACCATGGGACGACCCACTTGATAGAAAAATTGCGAGATTCGAAGACCCTTCTCCACTCGTGGCGCCCCTTTTTAGAGAAGTGTTTCTTCCTCCTCACGAAGTAATTGGGAGTGTACTTCTCAATATTGTCCGGAGGGCTGATTAATTCTAGCCTTTCCATTAGCCACATCTGTAAAAAAATTGCAATGAAAAAAAATATTTATTACAATACAAAAATATATTTTTTATTTCTGTAATTAAAAATGTTATTTTTCTACCTGTAATAAAATTGGAGAGCCGCGAAAAGGTGCTTTTGGGTTCCTTTTCAATTCATCAAGACTAATCATAGTCTCTCTGATTCAATTTGTTCTAATACAGTGGTTATAATTGATTGGCCTTCATTTTTTTTACCACTACTAAGAAAAAATTGATTAAGCATGCAAAATAAGAAAGCCCTTCTTCTATAAATATGAAAAGATTCAGAAAGAGGTTTATCAAAATAATGGCGTGCAAATTCTTTCAAATTAACTATGTTGCCATCTACTATTTTTGATAAATCCCTTTCTTTTAAATTAAATAAGCGCTCAAAATCTTTGTAATAATATGCATCTACTCTAGGCCTAATCTCATCATACCCTATTCTAAAGCAATGAGTATCAACATTCCAATATTCTAGAGCGGTATGAATGAAATCTAAGTCAAGATCTACCCCTTTGATGCCATAAATTCCCTCCAAGTGAAACAAATCTAATTCTTTTCTTTCTCTAACATTAAGAGACCGACACCATTCATGGGTGTATTGGGTGAAATTTTTGGTGACTAGAGACATGATATTATTTTTCTAAGGCCAAGAATTATTTTATTTGCTGAAATTATGAAAAGAATCGGCTCGGCATGGGGCTATTTATGCACGATTTACGAGCAGTTTTAATCGGGGTAAAATACGGAGACAACGCTAATTGGCGTCAAACGCCGCGATTGGCGCCACACGCCAAGTGTAGCGCCTGGCGCTACACCCAATTGATTGGTGCCAGCTGGCACCAATCTGCCACGTCATCCGCGCTTTCTAAAACCGCGTTTTTACCTTAATCGGAGTCTGCTAATGACTTTACGACTTCTTTATCTTTTTTCTTAAACATCTTTTTATTTATTTTTTCTTTATTTAATTAATTTAACTATTATATTAATTATATTTTTCTTTTTTGGATTTTATTTAGGTTAATTTCCAAGTTTTTATAAACCCAACATTTTATTTGGCCTTTTCCTTTTTTCATTTTTCTTTTGGGGGAGAGAGTCGGATACCCTCCATCAATAATAAAAATGTCGGAATTTTTGCACAAAATTGTTTGTCACACTTTTCTTGCACACACAAACATGCACATAAAAATAATCATAGCAAACATAAATAAACTCATAATAGTATGTGTGTACAAAATATTTCTAAAAAATGAGTTTAACTAAAAGGCAAAGTTATATACATAGTCAAATAAATAATAAAAAGCACAGGTACAAACCACTTTGCGCGAGAACTGTCAAAGAAATAAGTCAGTAAACATGCATAATATATGTGGACACAAGTTGCAAATAAATAAGCTTACTCGAGACTGGTGGCGTGGAATCGACCGCTCTACGAAGCGCGGCCGGAGGAATCATCTCCTCAATCGGCCCATATGTCTCCTGGTAATGGATAGACATACGGGGTGGCACGAACTCAGCATCATCGCCCGGACAAAGCAAAACCAAGTCAGTGAAGCATTACTTGGGGGCTACTTAACGAAAGATAAGAGCTAAAAATCGTACCGCCACATCCTCAGCCGGTACAGGAACTGGAGGTAACAACGGTAGTAGCTCCTCTGCATAGAATCGCCCAGGGATCGTGCAAGATCACCAAGGGGGACCAGCTCCCTATGACATGCTCAACAACCTCGCGGCGCCAGGACACTCAGCCAAACGGTGAGGTTGTTCTACCTTTTTGCAATATAGTTTGGGTTCCTTGGTACGCCAGTTAGCCCCTCTAAGCCATTTCACATGATTTTTAGTAATCGGCTTGAATGCATAAAGTGATCGACCTGATGAAAGATCGTCTCACTTAGCTTAAAGCGCCTAAGCATTGGCTCATTGCAAAAGGCACCGATATAATGGTTCATTCACAAAAGGCACCGATGTACAGGTTCAAAAGATGAAGAAGCGCCAACATACAGCTATAGCGGGAGCGAAGTTCAAGCAAGCTTTTAAAAGATCGATTAGCGGAGATCTTCGGTAATTTCCTTTGGAAAATTATCGCATCAAATGAGGATGGCCTCAAGCGAGGATATCTTCGACGTCATTCCCTATCTTGTGGGGAGTTGTCACAAACAACTGAAGGTAATTTCAAGAGAAGTTTTCTTCGACCGTGTTCCCTTAGACGTGGAAGATGGACATAATGCGGAAGGAGGTTGTTTCAAGAGAAATAATCTCCGATAGTATTCCCTTGGACGTGGAATATTATCAATGCGGATGAATATTGTTTCAAGTGAAATAATCTTCAATAGTATTCCCTTGGACGTGGAATATTATCAATGCGGATGAAGATTGTTTCAAGAGAAATAATCTTCGATAGTATTCCCTTGGACGTGGAATATTATCAATGCGGATGGGGATTATTTCAAGAGAAGCAATCTTCGATAGTATTCCCTTGGACGTAGAATATTATCAATGCGGATACGGATTTCTTCAAGAGAAGCAATCTTCGATATATTATAAGCTCAATTCCGATGAATATTGAGGAAGTTATGGCCAATTTACTAAATTGGGCCCGGTTTGAGCCTTATATACGGCCTAATGATCTAGGGGAGCGCCTAATATGATTTATCATTCCTAATGCAATTAGAAATGGTTTTAGTCTTCTAGATTTTTCTAGAAGATTCTTTTCATTCCTAATTCAATTAGCATTGATAAATTGACTTTTGTTGACTTTTCAGAGTTTGAATTAAAATCAAAGAGCATTTTTGAGGAAAATACGATTTTATCCTCCTGTACGGTAATTTTTATCTAATTTTAGAAAACGTGTGAATTTCTGGAATCAGCGCCAAACGCCAGCTATAGCGCCTGGCGCTACGCTTGGCTCCTGGAGCTAGTGTTGGCGCCTGGCGCCAACAACCATCGTTGGCGCTGGTTCATTTTTTCATGCTCTGGTTTGCCAATGCGCTGTTTTGTTAATTTTATCTTTTTGGCTGATTTTCTCTATAAATAATGTCGTAAAAACTCTGTTTTGATTCACCTACAACCAGTTTTCATTCATCGATTCTTTCATTCTCTAATCATTCACCATCTCTCTCTCTCTCTTTTTCTAAACTAGCCTTTTACAAAATATTCCGCATTCGCAAGATCTAGAAACACCTAGCCATATTCGAAGTTGCCTTCGCCCTAGACGTGAAAGGTTTAATTTCTGAGGGTTTGGTCCCAAATCTCTCTTTCGATTATTTAATTTAATTCTTTTGTTTATCGTTTTCCTTGAAGTTATTAACGTGTGTATTTTTTTATTAGAAAGAGGTACGAGGTATCGAAGTAAGTACTCTAATGGTTTTTATTGATGTTATGATTTAGAAAGCATGCATAGATTGTTATTTTGATTCCTATTATCATGTCTAGGGTAATTTTAATATCAAGTATGTGATGACACCTAAAAATGTCACCCCAAAACCAAACCCGATGATGAACAACCTTTCACCGCCACTATTGGTCGGTTTTAGTATTTACTCCCGAGAGTGCTTAAAAAATCGTATTTGATTAAATTTAAAATTTTGAACAGTCCATGGATTAGTCTTGATGTTTGGTAAAAGCATAGTTTTAATTTCAGCCCAAATTTATTATTTAATTTTAGCCCAAACCTTTGTTTATTTATTGTTTTATTATTTATTTTTGGCCCAAACCTTTTATTTATTTTATTATTTTCTTATTTTAGCCCAAATAATAATAAATCAGAAAAAGTCCCAAAGTTATCAATCGACACTTAAAATGCTGAACGAAATTAGGGTTAAAAATGTATTTAGACGAAAAAACGGGCTGGGAATTCCCGCGCCATGGCAGGTACCCACCGTGTCACGGGAATCATTCCTGTCTGACGGTGGGATTTCCCGTGACACGGGATATCTGCCGTGACACGGGAATTTCCGTGTCTTTTCCGCGTAAACCCTTAACGCGTTTTCTTCCCCGTTTACTGAAAAATATCCCGCGTCACACTAAAAATGCACCGTGTCACGGGAAAGTTTCCCATCTGACGGTGGGACTTCCCGTGTCACGATACAGTTAGTTGTGTCGCGGGATACTTTTTTAGGGTTTTTATCATTTTAGGGTTTCGTGTGCTCCCTGAGCATATTTTCTCTATAAATACCCCCTCATTTCTAATGTACGAGGCATCAATTAATTCTCTAGTTTATTTTTCTCTCTTCCATGCTCTAGCCTAAACACTAGCCTACCCTTTTTCTTTCAAAATTCCTTCTTCAAGTACTCCAAGAGTCCATATTTTACTCGTGGTTCTGTCCTTAAGCCAAGGCGTGAAAGGTAGAACTGTTATTGGGTTTGGCCCCAAATCAACTCTACTTTATTTAATTTAATTTAATTATTGTTCTATTATTATTTCCTTGAAGTTAATAACTCGTTTATTATTTTATAGTTGCAAACAAAAAGAATCAAAGTAAGAATTATGTTCCTTTTATTTCTATTATTTTTCTAACGATTTTATATTGTTTGAATTATGGCTAAATTGCTTCCAATATTAATGTTCATTCTATTGTTATTATGATCACCATATTGCATGTTTAAAGGGAATATGTAATTGAAAATCACGCATAATAAGATAATTTGGACAACCGGTTTAGGTTCCTTTTAATCTTGTTTTTTAATCAAGTGATCACAATATTTTAGAATTATATGTTGCATTAATATTCAACCAATTTAGCTTAATAATAGTTTGGAGCAAATTGAATATTTTATTTGCATGCCTTTGAGATCGCATGAATCACTTTTCACTATAAGAATTGAGTAGAGGCCAATACGGGCGAATGTGACTCTATGACTCACTTTGTACCATCATCCCTGATCCTCCTTTCGTGGTTCCGAACCATATGGAGTTAGTAATCTCATGGATTATGAATGGGGTGTAACCTTCACGGGTCAATCGTTGTTGCCTATCGTTGTCCCTTATCGTAGTTGCCTTTTTATGATCCATGAACGGTTTACAAGTTCCTTAAAAAACTTGTTGGCGGCTCCCTACTTTCCTTGTCCCTAATAGTAATATGTCAATTCCCACTTCCTATGAGTGCCAAGCAAATTCACCACATTCTTTAACGTAGGCGCACTTCGAGCGACGCCTGCAATTTGGCAACTCCACTAGGGAGGATTCTTGGTTATTTATCGATTTGAGTGATCGGTATTTAATTAAGATGAGTGGATGAGACTTGAAAGATTCTTGAATTGTATTCTTGCGATTTAATTTGCATTGTCACATATGTATATGCTTTTTAGGTTACCTATTTTGCCACAATAGTACGTGTTCTACGTATGTGGCTAGCCCGAGGGATTTAAGCCCTATCAACCCGAAAACGCTCATGGCAATAAGGGTTCATCCGAGTTTTTAAATCCACCCAAACCATGAAGTCGAGTTCGATTTCATCACGTACTCGCGGAGCCGCCCGTTGGCATACACCCTCAAGGGAGGCTGCCTTGCTAATGCGTCCAAACTCTTAACCATGGTACCCTTTTGACAACCAAAGCTTAACCAATAGTTGAACATAGATCTTTACTCTAGGTTACGAAATTTTTTACATCATCATGCCTAAATGCTATGTGGTTGTTTGGTGCTAACCTTCATGTGTTTACTCTTTTGTTTAACCCATGACCGAGGGTTTTTATTCTCATATAATAATTAGTACGGACCTAAAATCATTTAAAATCTAGAAAAATCACAAAACTGACTTGGAATTGCGCACCGTGTCACGGCATGTTCTGCCGCGCCACGGTGAACAGTGCCGTGACACGGGGCTTTCTACTGTCTAACGGTAGACTGCACCGTGTCACGACAGTCAGCACCGCTACACGGTGCCCAAGAACAATGTCCCACCAGTCGTTTTTCGATTTTTGTGCGTTGTATGTGTCCAGTTTGGTGCCATGTCTAGCATTACGGTCAAAACACGTGTCCATAACCTCACTTAATCACTCACATATCGTGTTCACACACTTTTTTCCTTAGTCGTGCACCACTTCGTGGCCGTATTTTAGGGTAGTCTTGTTTTTTGTGTCGTTTTTTTTCGGAGTAAGTCGGATAGTATCCTCCCATATTTTTTTCAATAAACAAATAGAATCTCAAAATTATAGATTTTTTAAAAAAAAATTCTTTTTTTTATCCGGATGGGTTAAGGTTAAGTTTTGTCATTAAAGGTGAGTTTGTTTTGGTGTCACAGCACTTGGTCAAGAAGCAGGGGTAGATTGTTACGGTTCGAGTCAATACCCCAACAACCTCTTATACCAAAGAGGCGTACAAGGAAACCACCACAATCATCTCCACAAGATCCATCTCCAGTCTACTTTCAACCAATGGCTACTAAGGAAGATATCGAGAACATCAACAAGACAATTGAAATGTTGTTTAACATGATGCAAACACTCACCACTAGAGTCAGCATGGTAGAGTAAGACAATCAAAACAATGTAACTACCGCTGCAATGGACAAGATTAAGGAACAGATGAGCAAGATTTCTGAAGAATTCACTTATGTGGAACAGCCTGTCACCTTTTCGTCCATAAGGGACAAGCTTCCGGAGAAGTTTTCCACTGCTGACATTCCCAAATTCAAGCCTACTGATAATCCGCTTTTCCATTTGAAGGCTTTTTCTGCAACTATGGCTCTTAAGGGAGTAGATGTGACACTCTTCCCTACAGTGTTTCCTCTTTCCTTGGAGCATGCCTGTCAACAATGGTTCTACTCTTTGGAATCCAAACATGTCTGGACCTGGGAGGATGTTGCAGAAAGCTTTATGAATCGTTACAAGTGTAACATTCAGGCTAAGACTTCTGAACGTGAACTCTCCATTCTCAAACAGAAAGAGAATGAAGTCTTCACCACTTATTTAAGCAGGTAGAGGGAAACAGCCGCGCTCTTGGTGGATCCCCTAAGGAAAAAGAGATGGTTCGCTTGTTCATTGCCAATCTGACTCATAAGTACAAGCAACACTTGAAGTTTCTACCTCTGAGTACCTTTGAAGTTGTATACGATATTGGGATTAATATCGAAGATGAACTGATGAAGACTGTTGGTAGCAACAATAATAACAGCACTTGGAAAAACAAGAAGAACGACACTCCTTCTTCTCCGTCTTCCAAGCCCAATAATGCTACCAACAATATCAATATCAATGATGTGCTGGCCCTTAATGCTCCTCCTCAAAGATTCCAAAGGCAAAGGAGGTACACACCTTCGGGAATGACTTATGATGCTGCTTATAACCGTTTGCATGGTCAAGGACTGATTATGCCAATTGGACCATTTCCAGAACCTCGACCTGAGAATAGGACCGCTAGCTATGACCCCAATGCTTATTGCAAGTTTCATCAAGGCAAGGGTCATAATACTGAGAAGTGTTGGACGTTGAAGGATGCAATCCAAGACCTAATTCATGCTAATCAACTACCTGTCCCTCCAAGGGGAAAGAAGCCTAACATTCAAACGGGTCCTCTTTATGATGCTTTGGCTATCATGGGAGATGAAGCCTCCTTTGATCCATCAATACTCATTCAACCTGTGAATGAGCCTCTGCCGAAAGTTGTATTTGTCTCGAGTTATGAAGAAGTAAATGGAATCTGGGATAGTGACGATGAAGACGTCTATATCAAGGATATAGCTTGTTCATCTCTTGGCACAAGTGAAGATGTTTGGGGAGACTTTGAGGTCAAGGTTCTCACCAGAAGTGGATGGTTTAACCTAGTCCACCTCCACCTCCACCACAATCACATCCGATAATTGATCCCATCGACCCTGTAAATAGCAATGTGGTCAAACAATTGCAAAAGACCAAGGTGGAGATGAATGTATGGAAGCTTTTTTCCACCTCCCACGAGCATCAAAAGGATGTGATGAATGCTCTGGTGAAAATAGGAGTTGATGATGATATGACTCCTCAAGGACTGGTCAACTTTCTCACTACTGAATTGCCAAGTACTAGCAATCTGATTTTGTTTTCTGACAAGGATATGCCCCCGGAAGGGGATTAACATAATAAGGCCTTAAACCTGACTATGGTGTGTAGGCAGATGAATGTTCCTATGAACCTGGTTGATAACGGCTCTGCAATCAATATATGCCCACTCCGCACTACAAAGAAGTTGGGCATAAAGAATGAAGAACTGACTCCCTCTACGCAAGGGATTTGAGCTTATGATAATACTCGCCGTCAAGCCGTGGGTACTATCATACTCAACATAGCTACTAGGGCCATTGAACGTCGCACCAAATTTCAGGTGGTGAACATTAAGGCCTCTTTCAATCTGTCATTAGGACGCCCTTGGCTTCACGAGCTAAAGGCGATTCCATCATCGTGCACCAGAAGGTGAAAGCCATAGTTAGAGGGGTTCCAATTACCATTGATGCCTCTCCTATGCGCATTCAAGTTATCGACACTCCTATCGTCCATGTCGAACACGACGAAAAAGACGAAGATCTTTGGGGTTTTTCACTCGATGATGTTCTCGTGATTGAAGAAGAGGAAAAGTCCCATCTCGACTTCGATCCCTATTCAAACACCAATATCAATGCCATTCTGAAGAAGCAAGGGCATTTCCCTGGAATGACCCTTGGACTCAAAAAGAAAATGGCTGAATTTTTGGGCCATCCTAGTGCACTCAAGAAGGATACTTTTGGCTTGGGATTCAAGCCAACAAAAGAAGATTGAAACAAGCTCTATCGAAGATGAAGGCTCGCAATAACGCTTAAATCATGAAGAAGGAAATGGCCATGGATCCATATACATTAACACTCAATGGCCAGTACATCAAGGAAGGGGATGACTTTCCATGCTATGAATTCCCTGAGCCATTCGTCCACGATGGGATGTTTGAACCAGGATTCGAGATGTTCCTCGATTGTGACTTTCTTGATGAAGACAAAGAGCTCTTCACAACTGAGAAACCAGCTAGCCCAAGCTCTGATGATCTAGGAATTAACCTTCTTTTCGGAATGGAGAAGAATGAATCTAAGCCCGTCTGCAATGATAATTCCGAGCTCGTTTAAGCTGTTATAGCAAACAAGGATTTAGACCTCTCCGAGTTAATCGTCCAAGCTGATAATATTTCAAGGGGATGGCGCAAGACAATGAGGATCACTACGCCAAATGGAGAGAAGTTGGAAATAACCGCTGGTGAAGGTCCTATGTTTGATGAGTCTGAGTCGTATAGGTCCGAGTCCAAGTCTGATTCTAAGTCTATAGATGAATCTTGAGAGTTTGAGGCCGAACCTCTTTCTGCTATAGAGTCCAATCCTGAGTCTCTTGTTGAATTTTCCCTTTCCGGTGAGGTCGCAGCTGACCTTGCTCCTCTTGATGTATTAGCAAATGAATTCAATAAAATGAGTACCTTTGCTTCGGATACGTGTCATTCCCCTAGCCCTGATCAATATTGCTTTGCTAATGATAAAAATAACAAAGAAATAATAAAAGCAATGGAAGAACACGAAAATACAACAACAGTTATCGAAGATACAGAAACAGTTAACATTTCTAATGATACGACTGTTAAGGAAGTAAAAATTGGATTAACACTAAGTCAAGATGAACTCAAAGAGAAAATTAACTTGCTTAGTGAATTTGTTGATGTATTTTCTTGGTCATACCAAGATATGCCAGGAATTGACAGGGATATAGCTCAGCATACGATACCACTCATTCCAGGTATTAAGCCTGTCAAACAAAAGCTGCGCCGTATGAAACCGGATGTGGCTCTCAAAATCAAAGAAGAAATCAGAAAGCAGTTGGCCGCAGGTTTCATCAAAGTATCCAAGTATCCAGAATGGATAGCAAATGTGGTTCTAGTTCCAAAGAAGGATGGAAGGGTCAGAATGTGTGTTGATTACAGGGACCTCAATCAAGCAAGCCCAAAAGATAGGTTCCCTCTACCTCACATTGACATTCTGGTCGATAACGCATCAAACCATGCACTCCTATCATTCATGGACGGTTACGCCGGATATAATCAAGTATTGATGGCTGAAGAAGATATGGAGAAAACCACATTCATCACACAATGGGATACATATTGCTATACGGTAATGCCATTCAGGTTGAAAAACGCGGGTGCCACCTACCAAAGAGCAGCTACAGCATTGTTACATGATATGATGCACAAAGAGGTGGAGGTCTATGTCGATGATATGATCGTTAAGTCTAAAGATCGCCCAGGCCACATCATTGCACTTCGCAAGTTCTTTGAAAGACTCCGCAAGTACAACATGAGATTGAATCCAGCAAAGTGTGCATTCGGAGTCGCGTCAGGAAAATTACTCGGATAAGTGATCAGTTCTCGAGGGATTGAAATAGATCCCACAAAAGTAAAAGCGATCATGGCCATGCCACCGCCTAAGAATGAGAAGGAGATTCGAGGTTTCATTGGAAGCTTGCAATATATAAGTAGGTTCATATCAAAGCTCACAGCGATATGTGAACCTATATTCAAGAAGCTTAAGAAAAATGTCCCAGTCACATGGGATGACGATTGCCAAAAAGCTTTCGACAAAATCAAAGAGTACCTGGCAAACCCACCCGTGCTAGCGCCAGCAATACCTTACTTTCCTCTTCGACTCTACCTTACGGTCACAAGAGAAACGATGGGGGCAATGCTAGCACAAGAGATTGAAAGCAAGGAGAATGCAATCTACTACTGGAGTAAGAAGCTTGAATGATATGAGACACGATACACACCACTTGAAAAATTGTGTCTCGCACTTGTATGGGCCGCACAGAAACTAAGACATTACATGCTCACTCATACAGTGCATGCCGTGTCCAAGATGGATCCTCTCAAATACTTGTGCAAAAAAGCAACACTCAATGGCAGATTATCAAGGTGGATAGTCAATCTTGCCCAGTTTGACTTGAAATTTGTACCACAAAAAGCCATCAAAGGTTATGCGGTTTCTGACTTCTTAGCAGAATTTCCACTAGAAGAAGTTGAGAAAGAAGAAGATGAGTACGATTTACCTGACAAAGATTTACTCATGACTAAAGATGATAGCTTGACGCTCTATTTCGATGGAGCTTCAAACCAAAAAGGATGTGGTGTAGGAGTCTTGCTTGTATTACCCAATGAAGAGCACATCCCAATTTCCATGAAGCTCGACTTTGATGTCACCAACAATGCCGCAGAATATGAAGCATGTATTTTGGGGTTAGAAACAGCTGTCGCCTTGGGAATTAAGAAACTCATAATCTACGGTGACTCTTCACTAATCACTAACCAAATCTCCAAGAGATGGAAGGTGAGAAGTGAAAGTCTCGCTACGTATCAAGCTCATATAGAATCTCTCATGGAGCAACTAGATGAAGTGGAACATACGTATTTGCTGAGAGAAGAAAAATGATTCGCCGACGCACTAGCTAAATTAGCATCAATGGTGCGAATTCTAACGGATACAATCAGAATTTCGTTGACCATAGAAAGAAGATATGAGTCGGCTTATGTTCACGCACTCGACGATGAACAAGAACCACAAGAAGAAGATGAAGAGCCATGGCATACAGATATCCTTAACTATGAGACAAGAGGAGAATACCCTCCCAATACTGATAAAAGGGCACGCCGTGCTTTGAGGCTCCTAGCCTCACAGTATGTGCTCATCAGGGGAGAACTCCACAAGAGATCTGCAATGGGAAGAAATCTCTTATGCATAGCCAAGAAAGAAGCACACAGAACCATGGAAAACCTTCATGCCGGTATATGTGGAACGCACATGAATGCAAAGATGTTAGTCCAAAAGATCCAACGACAAGGTTATTATTGGACTACTATGGAGAGAGATTGTCACGAATACGTCAAGAAATGTATGAAGTGTCAAGTCTACGCAAATTTACAGCATGTTCCACCTTCGCTTCTCTACACATATACTTCTCTATGGCCTTTCTCCACTTTGGGCATCGACAACATTGGAAAAATAACGCCACCAGAACAAGTAGGACATTAATTCATCCTCGTAGCGATCGACTATTTCGTCATATGGGTCGAAGCTGCCTCATATGCTAAGCTGGCGGCGAAACACGTAGCTCAATTCATTGAGAAAATATTATATGCCGCTATGGGGTACCACATGAGATTATTAGCGATAATGGAACGCATTTCCAAGCCGAATGCGCGGAATTATTACAGAAATATCATATCAAGCATCACAGATCATCACCTTACAGACCATAAACAAATGGTGCGGTCGAATCGGCCAACAAAAATGTGAAAACTATCATCGAAAAGATGACAGAAAATTACAAGGATTGGCCAAGCAAGTTACATTTTGCCCTTTGGGGTTATCGAACCTCTGTTTGTACATCAACGGGGGATACCCCTTTCTCTTTGGTCTATGGAGTTGAAGCTGTACAACCAATTGAACTTGAAATCCCTTCTCTTTGAATCGCATTAGAAAGCCAGCTAGATGAAGTCGACTGGATTAGAGCAAGATATGATGAACTAGTCTTACTTGATGAAAAACACTTGGCAGCTTTGCATCATGTCAAAACCTACCAACAGCGTATGGCGCGACATTTTAATAAAAAAGTCAAGACTAGGAACATCAAATAGGATGACCTGGTGCTTAAGGCACATCCTAAAAATGTGTTAGATCTAAGTGAAAAATTCAGACCAAATTGGTCAGGCCCGTACATTGTTAAAGCCATCTTGTCTGGCAGAGCGGCGCAATTGGTAGACATGGACGGTAGCGGTTTCCACAATTTAACCAACTTGGATCAACTCAAGAATTTCTATGCCTAGTCGCATGGGTTCATGACCCAATAGAGCTACGTCCGGCCTGATTCCTTTTTAAGGATGCGTAGGCAACCCCTCAAGGGGGCCCGGCCACGTTAAAAAATAAAAATCCTCCCTCTGTCGATCAAGTATACGCGTCAGTTCAGCATTGCGTCGCTACAAAAAAAAATAAAAAAAAAATACCGTGACACGGGAATTTCCAACGTGGCACGGTGGAATTTCAGTTTTCCGATTTTTTAGTGACGCATTCTTTGCGAATTCATTATTTGTTCGAGGTTTTTATTTTCATTCTTCCATTGCGTCCGACTCCTTGACTCGGATAAATAAAAAAAAAGTCATTGTAATTTTTTATTAAAGGCTAAAATAAATATGCTATTATTACTGGCATCATACGCCTTATTTTAAATAAAAAATTATAAATCATAAAAGCAAAGCAATACTGATCTAATCCCTCTTCACTTTAGGAACCTTATTCTCTTTTTTAATTAGGTCAGCCTTCACCATTAATGTGTCTTTTGTAGCCCGAACCGTCACACCCCTAGTCGAACTTTCACCCCTTTCACCTTTCTTAAAATTCTTCGGTTGTTTCTCCCAATAGACCATCTTCTCTTTACCCTTCCCTTTCACATAATTCTTTCTTTTCAGCATTATAGGAGTCTTAAATTCAATCCCTTGTGTTCTTTGACCTAGACTATCTTTAGGAGGTGCTTTCTTATTTCCAACACGACTCTTCACATCAGATTTGCGAGATCCGAATCGTTCCCTCCTACTTCTAGGGTTCAGCCATGCCTTGTATGCACTAGATAAAGGAGGAGGAGCTTGGTCACTTGCAGAAACGGTCCACAAAGGTCTTCCAATCCAATAATTCTCGTACTTGTGAACGTTACTTTCATGCAACGACACTTCACGAGGACTATCGTTATAGCGTGGAACTACTTGTTCAAGTCCATAATGCCGCATCAGTCGAGAAGGACAATAAAAGGTCAGTTTTGAGATACTAGGAACACGAAAATATGGAGTATCATTCGTACTAACCATCCTAGTAAGCCTTCACCAAGGAACCACCCAACGAATGTAAAATTCTCTCTTTGCAAAGAAAGTTTTCCAGTCTTCATACGACATGTTCACAGAGTAATTCTTTTTCCTGCAGACTAGATCGTTAGGGCCATATTTTTCAATATCATCGGGGGCTTCAAATAGTTCTGAACGCTCCATCAACTAAATCAGCAAAAAAAAAAAAAAAAAAAAATCAGTCGTTGAAAAATAAAAAATAAAAAATTTGCAGATTCCCGTGACACGGCAGATAGCCACCGTGACACGGTGCCAGTTTTGTGTCATGGGGGCTACTCGGAGCGTATTTTTACCTGTAGCAGTACCAGACAGCCCTTCCTGATGGCTTTCCGGTTAGCTTTTGCTTCGTCAAGGCCATGAAATGTTTATCCAAGGCACGTAGGCATAGGAGATCTCCCATATTCGACATGTTCAAGCATAGACGCTAGACAAGCATGTCCTACTTTACCGTTTGCAAATAAAAGCTTGCTAAACATGCAAAAAAATATATGCCCTTCTACGATATACATGATAAGACTCAGAGATAGGGCGATTAAAATATAAATTTGCAAGTTTTTCCAAGTCTACCTCATTACCACATACAATTCTATTTAAATGTAGATATGTTAGATTCAGATGGCGTTCAAAATCTTGGTAATAATATTCACGCAGGGTAGGCATGGCAATAAGATTTCTAGCAGGAAATCCAAAGATGGCACCGAATTCCTCCGGCAGGGGAAAGATTTCATCGTAATCCAAGTTAAAACAATGTGTTTCTGGACTCCAATAGTCTAATGCTGCCCTAAGAAAATCATGTTCAATCGCCACATGCCTCAGGGCTAGTAAACCCCTGACATGAAACAATTCTAACTCTCTTTTGTCAGCATTAGTCAAAGAATAAAACTAGTCGCGCAATGTATTATCAAAATTCTAATTATTTTGTGTTTCATAATTATGCATATCATGAATATACTGGTCCTATTTTATAGCAAAAGCGCTCGGAACTACTCAGAAATTATCTTTTTGTACGCGTATACCACACCATTGTAGAATATGCGAACCGTGACAAGGAAAGTCCCACCGTGTCACGAGAATTTTTGCAGCGACACAGCAGTTTTTGCCCTGACACGGTGCACAGTGCCGTGTCGCGGCACCCCATGCGTTTTATTTTTTTATCTTTTCCCGTATCTATCCGGATTTTTTTTTGTATTGTATCTTCACCGCTTATTTTTTCAGTTTTCTGAGAGTTTCATTCCTAATAAAATTCTCAACTTCTTTTTATTTATTTATTATTATTTTTATATTTATTATTATTATTTTTATCATTTATTTTCATTATTTATTTTTGTTTTATTTATTTCTATTTTCTCTTTATCATTTATATATTTACTTTTTATTTATTCTTTCTTGTCCTTTTATTTCTTTTTATTTTGGGGAAGGTCGGTACCCTCCACTTACTCCACTTACGTTTTGTCGCGTCATTAATAAATGCACGATCACACACAATGAGTCTCAAGCACACACTAATACACACTAATAAATGCATAAACCGTGAATAATGTACAAATGAGTCATAATAAATAAACAGCGTCAAGTGTCATCACAGTATGTACAAATAAAGACCCTCGGTCAAAAGTCTGCAGAACCAAAATCAGTATCATCTCCAGCCTGTGAAGACGGGAATGGTGAGCCAAAGAGTCCCTCCATCATCCGACTACGGGGAGTAGTGTCCCTACTAGTCCCTGTGACTCCAGCAGCAGTCAAACTCAAAGCAGGACCCGTCCAACTGGCAAACGGTGTAGACTGACTCAAAGACATGGGAATCGTCGGTGGAGGCATCGTCCCATACATCGAAACTGAGAACAAGTTTGACACCGGTGGAGGAATCCCAGACGATGGAGCTGAAAATAAACCAAGATCCACGGGAGTCAAAACAGGCCTAAACTCAGGTTGTGAAAGCTGTGAAAACGACTTCCGTTGCCCCTAACTCTGACCCTGAAAGCGCTGGAAGATTGAGGCTGCTGCCACTAAGCCTCCTGAAATGGCTGAGTAATCTGAGGCTCTAGTTGAGACTGAGAATGCCGATGAACCGCAGCAGATCGTCTAACATGACCAAGCTCCTCCTCGTCCCAGCCTCTATGCCTCGAGCGCGAGCGGGACCTCCGTTGCTCCTGAAAGATACAAAATCAAAAGGCATCAACAATGCAAAATAAAACAAATGGTAGAAGTGGAAAAAATGAGCATACCTCAATAACATCGCTAGAACTGCTCAGACAACTCGCACCACGCCGAAGCTTAATGATGCAGTACTTCAGAGCGTCAACCAGCATCATGAATTCCATCATCTCCGAGCGGTTAGGCTGAGGACAAAACAAAGAAAAATTAGTAACAAGCGGTGTTAAAAGGATGAATAATGCATCAAAAACTTACCGGATCAAAAACCTCGGGCAGAGACTCTTGCGCCTGTCTGTAACCCTCTGGCGCGTCAGTAATATGGTCCTCGGCAATACCAATCGGCCCTTGGTAGCGGGCAGAATGAGGCGGAATCTTGATCCTCCCCAAAGGGATAACAGTCGTATGAAAATACGATCGAATAAGTTATTCGACTATTTAAACAAAGAAATCATACGCGTAATCACCCTCCATGTGCATAAGCTCCTGCCAAGGAAAAGTGTAGCTCTCTCCCCTGTTTATCAACTCCCTAAGCAAGCGCGAGTCCAACATCGACTCCGCTGGAGATGAGGGCACCACAAAGCGATCACCACTATGCTGACGAACAACACACTCCCCCAAATACCAGACAAAGCATCCGGTACCAACCAAAATGGTGCAGTGCGCTGAAAGATGCAAGGCCTCGGGAAGATTAGTCATCCCGGCCCAAGGACGATACTGGACATCAATGGCAACCTGAAAACCATAAAAAGTTGGCATGAAACACTGGAAATAACGTCAGAGAGAAAATAACAGGCAACAAAACTAATTCTTACGCCAACAAAAGAGGTGCCTTGGCGCAGCAGCCCGCGCAGCGTAGAGAAAAACTCCACCCGCGACTCTCCTCGGTCACGCCAGCTGGCCCCGACAAGTCATGAACTGCTCCACGACGCCGTCGAGGAGCTAATCCTGGGAAGTACTCGTAGAACCATAACTGCAATGAAAAGTAATCTTTGAGCACATGTGTCGAACAAATTAAAATAAAACAAGAAGTGGAAAGGATCATCACCTCTACGACTCTCCATAGACCTTAGACAGTGATGGGAGACTCGTCGTTTAGCTGCCGACAGCCATGACGTAACGACAAGAGAAGGTCGGCGTATCCGAGGCTGGCCTAGCTAAAGGATCCTATCTCACTAATCCTGACTAAAGAAGGGAGGTAGCAAAGGAGTGCACGTGAACTCCTATCAGTAGAAAGAGTCATGGAGATCAGAATCAGAATGAAGATCCGCACTCGCCGATGTCTCCCCCATGTCAAAGCCACGAGCTAGAACTGAAGCCAGCTCCGACCGCCCGCTCCTAGGACCACCTCGAGACACTGGTCGGGTCCTAATATGCTGAACGATCGGACCTAACAAATCGGTTGCCTTAGCCGCTCCCCAAGAAAGATCAGACATCTGAGCTACGGCCCGGTCAGTGAAGCGCAGCCCGCTAATCATGCTAAAGTCCAGAGGGGTCACTATCATCTCCCGCCAAGCAAAATGAAAGGTGTTGGTAGTATCCCAAAAATACTCCAACAATGCGCGAACGACTGTCGCACCGCAACCCCGGGGGTTGCAAAACCCTAAGACCGCCATATAAAAATCCACTCAACCAGCCGATTCCCATAAGGCGTTCGTAGCAAGATCCCTCGTAATAATCTAGTGAAGTCGAGGAATCAAATCTCCGGCTCCATAACCGTGTTGGCGAAGCGTGCCGTCGACTATGCCGGAGAGTGGGCGATGAGAAATGTGGTCCTCACGACAGAAAACCAACTGGTCTGGAGTCCACAGATGTGGAACCCACCTACCTCTAGTCGTAAAAGCCCGAGGCTCAGACTCTAAGACGTCGTCGTCCATACCCTCGGGAGTCTTGGGCGTGTCCTCTCGAAAAGCCTGACGCTGGCCATGGGTGGAAAGATCGTGATCCCGTCGCCTAGGCATGCTATCATAAAAATAAAAATCTAAATGCATAGCATCATTTCCTAAGACATTTAGCTCGAGTTGCATTTTCATAAAAAATCTAAATGCTTAGCATCACTACCTAAGTTATTTAGTTGTTTATCGCATTATACGCTAAATTTTTATCTCAAGGCTAAAAATTGGCAAAATAATGGAATTATTTATAGTATTTAGTTTCTCCATGACGAACTAATACTATGTTCTCCTAATTGCACGATTCTATGTTCTCCATGACAATGTAGTACATACGCAAAACATTTTTCAAAATTGCACGAAAACAATAGATCGACGCATCCTGGCATATTTTACAAGATCTACAACCAATATATCATTATTTCAAGTGCAAAAGAACAACATGAACAACAATAACACCATTTCACACAAGTAGTACCAAAAAATGGTGATTTGCTCCATTTCTTCACCAAATCATGCAAGTTTTGTCTCAAATCACTAACAAACACACATACATACATATACAAGTAAATTCATTTCAACAATTTCAACATAAACCTCAAACTTAAAAAATCCCCAAATTGATTTTTAAGGGTTTTTACATGAAATTACTCATTTGAAGCAATTCAAGAAAAAGGGCAAGAAAACTTACATGGGTCCATGTAAGAAATCGGAAATGAGGAGAATAGCAGAAAATTGGACCGAATTTAGTGAAGAATTGAGCTCCAAAGCTCGGAAAACTGCAGCAACTACACCGCGGCGCAACACAAGCCGCCGTGACACAGCGTCATTTCCCGTGTTACGGTAAACCCTTGACAACAGTGAAGAGCAGCGGCAAGTCCAGTGTCACGACGGATCTTTAACAGCAGCACGGTAGTAATAGCAGCGAGCAGCAGCAAGTTTCAGGAGAGAAAAAATAACAAAAGAAAAAAAAAAAGGGCAGAAGAAAGTGCAAATCCGCCGCGACACAGGGGGGAATCTCTGTCTGACGGAAAACAGCTCCGAGCGCCGGTGAAACTCTGCCGCGGCTCGGTAGTTTGAGTACAAGAAAAAAAGAAAATGGAGAAGGGGGAAGTGCAGAAATGGCGAAAAATGGCAGAAGCAGCTTGAATTTAAAGCCAAAAAAGCATCCCGTTACATCCCGTTTCCCGTGCAAGGGATCCCGTTACCATGTAACGATAATATATTGGTGTGCCACACGTGGTTTGACTGGTCAAAGATGCCAATTGACTGGTTTTTGGCCAAAAGATTTCCCGAGTCACGGGAATCTGCTCCGCGACACTGGAAATGATCCCGTCTGACAGCAAAACCTTACCGTGTCGCGGGATTTTTCCACGTGGCACGGGGTTCAAGATATTCTTTTACACATTTTTCGAAGCTAGCAGCGAATATTTCTGGTATTATTAACCAAAGTTGCACGATTTTTCGCGCAAATTGGACAGATAATTTTTCAGTAAAATTACGCGAAAAATTCTAACTGACGGTTGGAGGGTACCAAAATTACTATTTTGCCCCTAGAAGCATTAAAGTCAATTTTTCGATATTTTAAACACCTAATATGCTCGGATAATTGACTTGAAGGTGTGAATCATCTGCGGCCCACGTTCGGGGATAATCGGACTATCATACACTTGCAAATTTCAGCGATTACAGTAGTCGTCGGCTTTCCTCAAGCTTGAAAAGCGTTATCGGTGGATTTTTCTTCAAGTATAGAAAACCGCCAAGTCGGCTTTCCTCAAGGTTGGAAATCGTTATCGGTGGATTTTTTCTTCAAGTATAGAAAACCGCCAAGTCGGCTTTCCTCAAGCATGGAAAGCGTTATCGGTGGATTTTTCTTCAAGTATAGAAAACCGCCAAATTCCTTTGTCGGCTTTCCTCAAGCATGGAAGGCATTATCGGTGGGTTTTTCGTCAAGTAAAGAAAACCGCCAAATTCCTTTGTCGACCCTCCTCAAGCATGGAAGGCATTATCGGTGGATTTCTTTAGCAAAACCCGCTCCAGCCTCCGGCACCCCTTAAACCCAGTCGTTAACGCACCCTACCCCTACCAAATTCGGCGAAACCATCCCCCTCCCTGATAACCACCCTAATTCCTCCTAGGTTCATAGATCCACCAGTACCAACCACAAAATTCGCACCACGCAACCCCCACAACCACCTCCGCCTCTACACACAACCAATTCACACCCTTCCAAACCATCGAAAATACGATTCGCACCGATCTAGTGGATTGTGGTTGGTATATGCGGTGGTTCGAAGGGGGTGATGTTCGAAAATTTGGTTGAGATTTGTGGTGGTTAGCATTGATTGCAACCTTGATTCTGGGGGAAAGGGGTGGTTTTTGGGGAGGGGGAAGAGGGGTAGGGATAGTTGGGCTGGTTTCGCCGGTTTTTGCGAGGGAAGGGGTGCCGGCGACTGCGCAGTTGGTGCTGGTGGTGGAGCTTGGCTAGGCTAAGATTTCGCATTTTTTTTTCTTTTTTTTTTTTGAAAATTTTCTAAACACTAAATTTATGATACGTGTCTATTGTGGCCTCACTAATGGATTCCATCAAAGAATCCGTTAAGTGGTGGTGAAATCCTATTTTTGGGGTTTTATATGGTGTTATAATAAAAATTTGAAAAAAAGTGGTGTTATAATCCATTTTTTTGAAAATATGTCGTGTTATTTATAAAAAAAATCCATTATTTAATTTGAGTAATTAAAGTCTAGTAATTTAATCGGAATTGACTTAGTACGACTTTAGGCATGTCCCGTAGAGTAAAAAAATACAAAAAGCAGTCCCAGAACAACGTTCCAGCAATGGCGCCACGATTTGGACTGCGGCGCCACACTATGTTGTGCAACACCTGGCGTCAGCTCTGTCGTCTGGCGCTACACTGCAAAGTGTGGCGACGGTCCTTTTGCTTTGGCGACAGTTCGGTATTTTGCTCGAGTCATCACTATGAGTCTAATTAAACAGTTTGCTAATCAATTCGACTATTTTGTTAATATTAATACCTTTGTTAAGTCCTTAATTGAGTCTACACTAAGTCCCATGGTCTTGCAGAAGAGTCAAAGCATATCACTTGCACTCAAAATATATAGCACACACTAATATATATGTACATTTTGACCATGTCTAAGATCGAGTCTTGTATGCGCGTGTTTTCCGTCATTCTTTTTAGGGGGGTAAGTTGGGTATTAATTCTCCAATGAAACCACTTGTTGAACCCTTATGCTTGATTCCCAAAAATATACATTGAACCCTTATGCTTGATTCCTAAAACTATACACCCTATATTTGCTTTTTTCTTTATAAACCCATAAAGTCAAAGTCAATTTGAGTGAAGTCATTAAAATAAATGGTTTAATTTACAACGCGTGGTCAAGGAAGGAAAGGCGTTTAATTAAAGACAACCTTTTCATTCATGTACAACTTTTTGACAAACCAATCGCTTGAAAAAGGAAAGCTAAGAAGATAATGACAACTCAGGAAGAAGTCAACGAACTTAGGAATCAATTGACTGACATAACTAAAGTGTTGAAGGTTTTAACCCTTCAAATTAATGACTCTAAGAAGCAACAACAAATGGACCTTATGCAAGAAAGCTTGAGCAAGCTATCTAGTGACTATAAGTTTCAGGGCATTAGTTCACAAGGGGTATCTGTTGACAAGGAGCTTCTTCCGCAGAAGTTCAATGCCAACGACATCCCAAAATTCAATGCAATTGACAACCCTTATTTTTATTTAAGAGCTTTTGAATTAATAATGAGTATTAAGGGTATTGATAACAAAAATATTTCCTTCTTTATTCTCCTTATCTCTTGAAATCGTTTGCCAACAATGGTTCTTCTCCCTTTACAAGGAGAAAACCTCTACTTGGAAATCAATAGTAAACGCTTTCACTGATAAGTACAAGTGCAATTAAAATAGAAATATAACAATGCAGAAATAAGAAGAAAAGCTACCTCCTGAACAGCGTCGTCGCGATGACAGGTAGCCACATTCCTCATCCGTACGAGCCGGCTCCGAAAGGCGTTTATGCACCTAGCCATCGCTGTGACCACCTCACGCGAGAAATATCAAAGAAAATAAAGTCAGTAACAACGCAAGAAAGATATGAACAAATGGCATGTGAAAAACTCACCAGAGTTTGGTGGCGAGGAACGGATTGCTCCACAAAGCATTGTTCCTTAGAAACCGGAGGAATCATCTCCTCGATACGCCTGTATGTCCCGTGGTAAGGGATGGACATACGAGGAGGCACAAACTCAGTAGGCCCAACCTGACAAAAAGCAAACTAAAGTTAGTAAAATATCACTTGGGGCTACTTAGCGAAAGGTAAAATATAAAAATCATACGGCCGCCTCCGCAAACAGAACAGGAGCTGGAGCTAAAGGAAACTCGCGTGGCGATGGCCTCGCCGGCGCGAGTAAAGGAATGTACTCGTAGAACTAGATCTACAAAAGACAAAAGATATTAGCAGGTGCTAACAAAAAGCTCGGAGCTAACTTTATAAGAGACAAAGTATACCTTTATGACTCTCCAGAAGCCAGACAGAGTAATGTCTCCTGTGTAAGACCGGTGTCGACACAAGTCTCGCAACGCACGCAAAAAATCGGCATAGGCCAAGCTAGCCCAGTCGTAAGTCCCGATCAGATAAAGATCGCGGACAACAGGAAGGTAGTAAAGCAACGCCCTACTACCCTTGTCAGGGGAAAATGTCCCTGACTGCAAAATAAGCACAAAGATGTGCATCCAATGCTCTCGGGTGGTCGCATCATCCTTGAAAGTTGTCGCTAGAGTCGACCGACAAATACGCTTGGTGCTGAACAGTGATGACTCCACCTCAGCACAGGTCCGAACAGCGATTAGACCTAGCAACTCATCAACCTTAAGAGAGTAGATGCTGATGGTGTTGTCGAACGGCAGCACAGTCAAACTAAACTCCAGTCTCGTGATGAGACTGAAGTCGGCTGGGGTGACCATCATCTCACCCTAAGGAAAGTGAAAAGTGTTGGTGGTGTCAAAAGAGCTCATGGCCTGTGTGGCCTCAAACAGGGCAGTCAGCCCACAAGACTCCCAAAGAAGTCTCAACTCCCCATCAACGCTGAAGAATGTACGGTACAGCTTGCCTAGGGTGTTGTTGCTTGAGCCGTGGCAACGCGTCCTACCAGCGGTGACCCACGACGCACCCTCTCAGAAATGTGGTGGTCGAGGGCAAAGTACAATGTCCGCTCATCCCACTCGGGGAAGGGACCAAGAGAAGTGGACAGGTCGGTGTCCTCCTCAACGGGCTCATGCTCCCATCGCGTGTCTCGGAACCGTGAGCCCGAACCTCACTTTTTAGCCGTACTACATTATGCAAATTGACATAAATTAAGTCTCTATAGTATCTAAGGTTTTCCTAGTCGCATGATATTATGTTCGCAAAAAAAAAAAATAAAAACAAAGTACATAGTACTAAAACAGAGCACAATTTCAATTCAAGCATATATGGCATTTTTCAAGCATCCAAACAATTTCTGCCAATGCTATGATAATTATTGTGACAAATTGGACAAGAATTGTGACAAATTGGACAAGAATTCAACAATGGTGAATTGTTCGTTTCTTCACCAAATTGAGTCGAACAAGTCTCCAAATACTCCCAAGGCAATATACAAACATAATCAAGCAATTTAATGGCATAAAATTTGACAAACAAAGCAAATTAAGCAAAAGAAGTTTCGAATTTTTTCAAAAATTCATGAACAAAAACGCACAAATTCAGCAAAAATTCGAGTGAGTTTGAAAAAAACATACATAGATCGGGAAAATAGATAAACAAAGCTTCGATTTGCAACAAATTTGAGCAAATTTGGTAGAAGAACGAGCAAGTTAGTGCAATCCAAATCTCCGCAGCGATTTTTCGAAGGAAAAGAGCAGCAACAGCAAAAATGACGAAGAAAAGGGATTTATATGGAAATCCCGATTCTGGCGCAAAACGACAGCTCTGTCGCCTGCAGCGTCTGGCGACATAGCTAAATATTGGCGCCAGCGACGTTGCAACGGCGACAGAAATCTAAGCCACTCAAAATGGTTATTTCAACCTTATACAACAATTTTGGGTTCCTTGGTACGCCAGTTAGCCCCTATAAGCAATTTGACATGATTCAGTAATCGGCTCGGTTACAATCACATTAAGTGATCGACTTGATAAAAGATCGTCTCACTCAGCGTAAAGCGCCTAAACATTGGCTCACTGCAAAAGCACCGACATAATGGTTCATAATATAAAGGCACCGACATAATGGTTCATAATACAAAGGCACCGACATAATGGTTCACAATTCAAAGGAACCAACATACTGGTTCACCAGCAACAAAGCGCCAATGCACTAGCATAGAAAAAGCAAAGGATCGACAGGTGTTGGTCTTCGGTGGTACTCTTCAAGGTATTGTCGCAACAAATGAAGATAGTTTCAGGCGAAGCAATCTTCGATCGTGTTCCCTGGTTAACGGAAGATGGTCACAAAGCGCTAGAAGGTTGTTTCAGGCGAAGCAATATTCGATGGGGTTCTCTACCTTGCAGAAGTCAATCACAGAAAAATTGGAGGCAGTTATAGGCGTAGCAGTTTACACGCGGTATTCTCTAGCTTGCGGAAGATCGTCAAAACAAACAGCAGGATGGCGTTCCCTAGCTTGTGGAAGGTTGTCAACAAAAGCAATGCAATAGCAACAAATCGGTTACCTTTAGAGACGTGTTCTTGACGGTGCAAGATACGCGTTTCTGAACTCTCTTCTCTATTTAACTAACGCTAGTTTGCAGGTATCGACATTACAAGAGGGATTTAAGATCGCAGAATGTTCTGAATCATTTTCCGTCCCTATTGATACTTTAACTTTTGTTTTCAAAACTTGCATTTGTGTCCCCCCAAAATTAAACCCTGTGATGAGTACCTTTCATGTCGAATCATAATTGAATGAAGTGAAAGTGTGGAAAGTCTAGTGTTGCAGTTAGTTATATTTCTTTTTTCTCTCTATTTTTTGAAAACCTATTTTTAAGAAAACAGTCAATCCAGTTTGGTGTGGTCCATGGCAAGGGTCTAATAATGGTGTAGTTCGGTCGGGTTCGAAAAGAGCTCTCAACGATATATTATAAGCCCAATTCCGATGAATAATGAGGAAGTTATGGCCAAATTACTAAACTGGGCCCGGTTTGATATTAATATGCGGCCCAATGATCTAGAGGATGGGCTATTATTGATTTATCGTTTCCAATGTGATAAGGATTGAATATAGTCTTCTAGAATCTTCTAGAAGGTTCTTTTGAATCCTAATTTAATTAGCATTGATAAATTGACTTTAATTGACTTTTAAGAGTTTTAATCAGAATAAAAGAAGCGTTTTTAAGGAAAAACTATTTTGCCCTCTCGTACGCTTAATTTTTATCAAAATAAGAAAACGCGTGGAAAATTATTTCTAGCGCCTGGTGACAGACCTAGCGTTTGGCGACACCCGTAGTGTCTAGTGACAGGCGCGTGTTTAGCGATGCAGTCGTGTTTTATTCTTTTCGAAACTCTAATTTGTTTTTTATCATATCCGGCTGAATTTCTCTATAAATAGCCACCTAAAACCCCCATTTTCAATCATGAATTCTCATCAATTCTTAGGAATTCTCTCTAGTTCTCTCTCTCACCAACTCTCATCAAGAAATTCTTGATTACTCTCTCTCTCTTTTTTCTAAACTAGCTTTTTACAGACACCATACTGCATTCACAAGATCAAGATACACCAAGCCATGTTCGAAGTTGCCTTCGCCCTAGACGTGAAAGATTTTAATTTCATGAGGGTTTGGTCACAAATCTCTATTTAAATTATTTAATTATTTAATTTATTGTATTATGTTTTCCTTGAAGTTACTAACGCGTGTATTTTGTTATTAGAAAGAGGTACGAGGCATCCAAGTAAGTGCTTTAATTTTATTAATATTACGATATAGAAATCATGTCTATGTTGTTGTTATGATTCCTAGTGTCATGTTAGGGTGTTTTGATCTTCCTAGTATCATGTTTAGGGTAAATAATATAATGTCAATTATGATTCCTGCGATGTTTTTTTTTTTTTTTAATATTCATGTTAGTATCATGTTAGGGATAAGCTTTGATTTTTATTGTTTAGTGACATGCTAGGGTTTGTTATTAATCTTCTTAGTATCATGCCTAGGATCTTGCTATTATTATGCTTTAACATGATTAATTATTTTAATTATTATGATTGTTATTTCAATTATGATTATAATTGTTATAATTTATGATGATTATGTTGCTATATATATATTTATTTTTATTGCTTGATCACGCCTTTTATGCATGTTTAAAGGGAATTTGTACTTCTAATCACGCTTAATAAGATAATTAATAATCTTGTTAGGGTTAATTTGATTATAATTCAAGTGATCGCCAATAATAGTTTTATTTGTGCATTAATATTCAACCAACATAGATAAAAAGGTTTAGGGTAAACCTATTGATTGCATGTTAGTCAGAAAGCACACATGAATATGATCAGAATAAAGTAGAGGCCGATTATTAGGGCAGGTTCAACCTCTTTTAGGTTGGATTTGTACCTTCATCCCCGGACTTCCAGTCATGGTTCCAAACCTATTAGAGTTAACGATCTCCTTGATCGTTAAGGGGTGTAACCTTCACCTTGTGAACAGTTTACAAGTTCCTAAAACTTGTTGGCGACTCTTTTGCTCAAGCTTCCTTCCCTTTAGACGCCATCCTACTTAAGTGTATGATCACAGTGGGGTTCAAGTTTGGGGTAATGCTTGAAATATTCCCTACAACAATGTAGCCGATCCACTTACTAAACCCTTACCTCAAGTGAAGCACAACAAGCACATTGAGGCAACGGGAATCAGGCACGTTGGAGATTGGCTTTGATGTCCTTGTTTAGTCATTTAATTAATTTTAAACATTTTAATGTAAGACACTAAGATGAACCATTCAGGCTTTGGAGTACTTTAAATTTCATGAAATTTTATCATTCTGTTTTCTATTTAATTGTAGTTTAAGATTAAATAAGGAGTCCATTCGATTCTAAGAATATTCAAAATAGGGCATCAAGACCAGTCTTGGATAAAAAAACAACTATTAAGTGAATATTGAATATTATAATCGAAAATTATCCCTAATCAAGGTCATTTAAATCATGGACGATTAATGACCGCTTGAGATTAGTGTGTAGTTTGATTTATAGCATTGTTTCTTGTGCTACAAGGACATGATTTTCATGAATCATTTGCACAGGTATTGGTTTAGAACCATACTGGATTGACCTTTGAGAATACTTTAAGAGATTTAAATATCGTCATAAGTATACTTCTCATTATGGCTATCGGAATTTCTTTCCTTGACCATGAGTATTGTGAGTTCTCTTTTTTTAGTACAGTCCGTTTTGATGTTAGTCAAACATCTGCCGTTTATGGAGATTATAACGGCAACACTCAGGCGGCTAGGTCCTCTTAGTAAGAAAAGCTACATTATATTACAAGACTAGAAATGTCCCTTAGTAATTATAGGGAAGATGTCTTTGTTGTTTACAAGGCCTCTCGAAGAGCGAGACTGTGAAATTGCATGGCCGTAATTGGATGGATTTTAGAAATCATCTATTTGTTGACAATCGGACTCGAATATCTTGAAAAACTTCTGGATGTAATAAGGATTACATATAAATATTACCTTATAGTTCATCAGCAGACATTAAACGACATAGGAAAAACACTATACACTAAAAATGCACTTTTCCGGAAGGACAAGTGTGAGATTGATAGGAATGGTGTCCTACGAACAAGTGTATTATTCTGGTATAGGGTTCGGAATTATTAGAAAGCTAATTATTCAGTGAGGTCAAGTGATCTAAATGCCTAGGTGGAGGCCTCTTCTTATTAGTAATATTAATGTACAATTAATATTACATCTTAATCTTGATTGAGCCCTTCGGGTCACACCCAAGAAACTAACGATCCGAAACGATGAATTAATTCGGAAGGAATTAATGAATCGCTCAAGTAATTAATATTTAGACGTCGAAAATCGAGCTAGGAGCGTCGAAACTGAGCGTCGGAAATCGAGTCGAAATAATAATAGACGAGACGTTAAAATTACCAATTAATCAACAATTTTCCAAAATACCCCTAACATCGGAATGCCTCAGGAAAACCGAGTGTTAGGGGCATTTAGTATAGTCAAGGTGGCTAGCTTGTGCACAAAGCCAAGCCAAGGTTGGTTGGTGCATGCTAGCGCACCATCGCTAGCACTGCTGCTGGCGCACAACTAGCAAGCATCGCTAGCATGCGGAAGCAGCAGTAGAAACAAGCTAGCAATGCTAGCTAGCTAGTAGCGCGCTAGCGTGCTAGCACTGCTAGCAACGCATGTGTGCTGGCGCGCAGCGTGCGAGAGCTGCGGCATGGCACGCTACGCCCTGCAGCTTGCTGGGCTGGCGCACAAGCATGCTCGCTGCTACGCAGCAGCCATGCCGCACACACCAAGCGCCCAGCAGCAGGCCTAGCCTCACGCAAGAAGCGCCAACAAGGCAGCATGGGCGCGAAGGCTTGGCCCGCTATGTGGCAGATCCTCATTAGTGCCGAGCATAGTGAGGGGAAGGTATTTAAGAAGCCTTAGGGATCAAGTTTGGTCCCCCCTTCCCTTGTGGTCCTTGCCTAACCCCTCCTTTAAGTGTGCCACTTGTTGATTAATTATTTTTGGCTATTTTTTTTTATTTACACATAAAAGGAGTGTAGACACCCAAATGTGTCTCCCCAAAAGCAAACCCAGTGATGAATACCTTTCACGTCATTTGATTATTGAACGAAGTGAAAGTGTGAACGTCTAGCGATGTGGTTGTTTTTATTCAAATATCTCTTTCTGTTTTTTGAAAATACACTCTGTTTAATAAATAGCCAATCCAATTTAGTTTGGTCCTTGATAAGGGTCCGATAATATTGTAGTTGGATTAAGCTCGAAAAGAGCTTTCCAACGATATATTATAAGCCCAATTTGGATGTATAATGAGGAGGTTATGGCAAAAATACTAAATTAGGCTTGAAATGAATTTTATATGCGGCCCAATGACCTAGAGAATGGCCTATTTATTATTATTCCTAAAGTTATTAGGATTAAATTTAATCTTATATAATAATCTAGAAGGTTCTTTTAAATTCTAATAGTATTAGGATTGATAATTATATTTTAAAGAGTTTTATTTGGAATAAAATAAGTGTCTTATGATAAATCAGATTTTAATTTGATATACTCGAAATATAATCATGTTAAATTTTAAACATATTAAGAAGGGTATTCCGCGTACAAAGCGTGTTTTATCTTTTAATTAGCGTCAAACGACAGAGTCTGTCGTCTGGCGCTAATGTCTGTCGACTGGCGCTAATGTTTCTCGCATGGCGCTGGTGCCTGTCGCTTGGCTACAGATGCCAGTTTTATTCCGTACAGAACTTGAATTATTTTCTATCGTTTTCGGACTATTGTTCTATAAATAGGGTCCTTGACCCCCTTTTTTATTCATTCACAATCATCATCTCTCTCTAAAAGCTAGAAGCTTATTCTCTCTCTATTCTTTTTCTAAACCTTTACTCTTACAAAACTCTGCATACATTAGTTCTAGACACACCTAGCCAAGTTCAAAGTTGCCTTCTCCTTACACGTGAAAGGTTGATAATTTCTGAGGGTTTAGTCCCAAATCTCTATTTCAATTATTTAATTTAATTGTTTGATTTATTATTTTCCTTGCAGTTACTAACGTGTGTATTTTGTTATTAGAAAGAGATACGAGGCATCCAAATAAGTAATTTTTTTTTATTTTATGTAGAAGTCATGATTAGATCATTTATGATTCCTAGTATCATGTTTTGGGTAATAACTATAATTTCTAATATCATGTATGATGCCTCCTATTCTTTTCTAATACCATGTTAGGGTTAAAGCTCTTATTTTTATTGTTTAGTGACATGATAGGATTTGTTATTAATCTTGTTAGTATCATGCCTATGATCTTTCTATTAATAATATGATTTATTGCTAACATAGTTATTATGATTTGTTGTTATTATATATTGTTGCTTGATATATATATAATTGTTATTTCTTGATCACACCTTTTATGGTTGTTTAAAGGAAATTTGTACTTGTAATCACGCTTAATAAAATAATTAATAATATTGTTTAGGCTAATATGATTATAATTCAAGTGATCACCAATAATAGTTTTGTTTGTGCATTAATATTCAACCAACATAGATTAAACAGGTTTAGGGTTAACCTATTGATTGTATGTTAGTCAGAAAACGCACAATAGTACAAAAAGAATAAAGTAGAAGCCTATTATTAGGGCAGGTTTAATCTCGTTTAGGTTGGACTTGTACCTTCATCTCGGAATATCTAGTCATGGTTCCAGACCCCTATGGAGTTAGAGATCTGATGTATCGTGAAGGGGTGTAACCTTTATCCTAAGAACGGTTTACAAGTTCCTAAAACTTTTTGGCGACTCTTTTGCTCAAGCTTCCTTCCCTTTAGACGCCGCCATGTTTAAGTGTATGATCATAGTGGGGCTCAAGTGTGGGTTGCTTGAAATATTCCCTACAGTTTTTTGGCGACTCCAATGGGGAGGATTCCTATTTTAATTTCTAAAATTTATTTTAGCAATAATTTAGAATGAGTGGACGAGACTCGAAAAGTTCTAATTATTTCATGTGCGTAATTTTAATTAACATTATTGGCATAAGCATAAAAAAGGTCCACATTGGATGGACCATTTTTAATGCGTCAAAAACATAGGATTTTTACACGTAGGAAATTAGGGAAATATCTTTCACAACTAAAATCGAAATAAGGCGCGAAAAAATGGAAAATTCAAGAACAGAAAGCTGCTAAGGCATGTAGGAATAAGCGTTGAGAAAACAGCGCCATCGCCAAGCGATGGCTATGTTGCCTGGTGATAGTAATTTTCGTTTAGCGATAGGCATTGTAGTCTCGCACCAAATTCTTCCAATACCAAGGCAGAAATATACCTTGTTGTTTCCACCGGGTTCTAGTACTATTTGCTAAATTTTACTTCCTGATTGAGTTTTTCCCTTTATTCTGAACCCATATGTGTTCTACATATGGTCTTAACCCTCTAGGGATTCACGCTCCATCTACCGAATCGAATGCTCCTTGCAACGAAGGGTACATCCGAGTTTGTGAATTCACCAAATTGTGCAAGCGAGTTTAACTTGCGGGGTCCCATCTACACGCGCCAACCCTTCCAAAGGTAAGGCTTCCTCGCCGTGCATTCGGACATATAACCATGGATCCTCTTTAACTAACCATAATCCTTGAACTTTAGAGAATTAGAGCCTTGGTTAGGTTGCAAACTGATTGCATCATTTTGTGACTATTTGACTAATTGTGCATTACTTGCTCGTGCATACTTATTATGTAACTAAACTAACCGTTTGGTTTCACTTTTAATTATAAATATGCTTAAATAAACTAACCAAAGACTAAAGGACTTTTCCTAATTAATTAATTAATTAATTAATTTGAGCTAATAAATATGTCTAAAATCGAGTCACAGTTCCTTTGAGTCAACCTAGATTTTTATTCACGTATGCTGCACAAACGTCAACTTGATTTGGTCATATCCGCAGCTCTGGGAAGAGTTACGATTCATACAACCTATGGATCTATATCCCCGAGTTTTATCTTTCATTTGGAGTTGGTTACGTCCAATTCAGAGTCACGGATCAAATATTATGACTAAAATACTATAGTCTGTCCAGTTTAGTGCACATACGTGAAGTCTTAGCTTAGTCTTTGTTTGAGTCTAATCACATAGTCTAGTCCCATGGTCATGACACGAGTCTTGAACATATCAATTACACTCACAAGTATTCACACACTTTGTACACCATGATCATGTCTTAGGGTTCATGCAAGAGTCATTTTTTCCTTCATTTGAGTTGGGGGTCCACTTTATTCCTAAATTCTTCCATATACCCCCATCATTTTCTCACTCTCTACATACTTTCTCCATACATATCATCCCTCATTATTCCATGATCTCTTCTCATTTATTGCATGTTGAATAGATTTTAAGTCAAGTAATAAATAAAATTTACCCCCAATTTCCCATTCCACAGCACTTGGTCAAGAAAGGAAGGGCGATTAATCAAAGACGATTCCTTTGTTCAAGTACTACTTTTTGACAAACCAATTATTCGGAAAAGAAAAGCTAAGAAGAAAATGGCAACTCAAGAAGAAGTCAACAAACTTAGAAATTCAACGCCAGTGACATTCCTAAGTTCAAGCCAACGGACAATCCTTATTTTCATTTAAGGGCTTTTGAAACTATAATGAACATTAAGGGGATTGATAGGAATATTTTTAACTCTTTGTTCTCACTATCTCTAGAAACCGTTTGTCATCATTGGTTCTTTTCTCTTGACAAAGAGTAGACCTCTACTTGGGATGGAATAATAAATGCTTTTATTGATTGATATAAGTGAAACATTCAAGTTGAAACTGACCATTGACAACTTGAGATGCTAAATCAAAGGAAAACGAAGGGTTCACCTCTTTTGTTAACAAGTGGAGGGAAACTTCCGCTAATATGGTTAAAGTTCCTACTGAAAAAGGAATATGTAAGGATTTTCATCAAGAACCTTCAAGAAAAATATTCAAAGCACTTAAAATATCAACAAAACTTGAATACCTTCAAGGCTATCTATGATATAGGCATTGACATCAAACATGATCTTTGGAAAGTTGATAGTGCGAAAGGAAAGAAGAACGACCATCATTTTTCTTCCTCTCCCACTAATGAAATACATGCTACGAACACTTCTAAACAATGAATCCAAAGGTCGAAAAGAGTGTTCACTCCACTTGGTATGAGTTATGACATAGCCTTCAAAAAGCTACTGCACCACAAAGGACTAGTCATGCATAGGACCTATCAAAGATCGAGTTCCAAAAGTTAGGCCACCTAAGTAGGATCCTAATAAACACTGCAAATATCACTAATGAAAGGGTCTTGACACTGAGGAATGTTGAAAACTCAAAGAATCTATACAAGACTTGATCGATAACAATAATACTTCCAAAATTCTAGCCATCACAGAAGATCAAATATCCTTCAATCCTTCGCTCCTTATCACACCTGTAGGAGAGCCCATGATCAAGGCATTCTATATAACTTCTATGGAAAACTTGGGGTATTGATGGGAGAGAAGATTTCACTCATGAGTTTCCCTATAAATACCAAACTTGGGGTATTGGAAAACTCACTTGAGTAAGAGTTAGAAAAGGCATCTTCACTTTAGAGAAAACCTTTAAACTCATAATTACTCGAGTAGTTTTATTGGTCAGACTTGGCTAACCTCCAAGTAGTAGACCTAGTCGGGGTCGTGTTGCAAATGGATACCGCAGGAGGTTATCGCCCGTTGCAAGATTTATGCTTTCTCAAGTAAGAGCTCGGTGGATGACCGAAGCAAGCTATAAGGGTAGTTCTGTCTTTCGTTAATTCTTGTTAATTATGTATTTTGTTTATATTAATTGTGAGTTTGATCTTGGCTCGGGTTTTAAATTTTGCGATGAGTCGGACCCATTAAAACCTAACACCATTCTCATCTCCTTGTTCTCACCGACCCCACCGAGCAACAACACAGACAACAAATCCACCAATTAGCCCCCACCAAAACCGACTCATCGAGCAGCCTACACCACAGAAAACCACCATGCATCACGGACTCACCGAGCAAGCACCACCGACCAACAACGCAGCACCAACCACACACGACAATTACTTAGCACCACCAACGATTTTCAGATCAAATTTTAATTTATGTAAGAATTTAGATCTAGTATTTTAAGTTTTTTAAAAAACTTTATCTTTTATATGCATTTCTAAAATGTTAGGTTATGTTTGATTGCTTTAAACTGGTTAGAGTTATAGTTTATGTGCATATTTTTAGTTGAAATTTGGTTAGATTTTGTAAATTTATTGTGTTAATTAATTTGTTTCAATTTATTGCACAATGAGTAACTTTTCGAACTCAATTTATTTGCTTCAAATGTTGTGGTGGCAGGGTGGCGGTGGTATAATTGCATTGCGATGGTATTTTAAGTAGTTTTAATTTTTTTTTGAATGAAAATGTAATATTAAAAGGTTTACAACAATTTACCAATGGAAATATTTATTTTTATACATGTTTAATTTTTCTGTATCAATTTTTGTGAAAAAGGAAAAAAAAAATTGTTTATTTTTTAAGGCATAATGAGGAGCGTTTCAGAGCCCAAACCGGTTCTCATTACCTTCGCTTCCCATTTAAATGGGCAATGGGAAGCCCCCCCAAGCCCAAGCGATTCAAAATCGCTTTCCATTAGGGGGTTTGAACCGCGTCCTATTTATGTTTTTCTACTATTGAACATTCGTTAAAGAACATACATTACAGAATATAAGTTAAAGAATATACGTTAAAGAATAGGAAAAATGGAAAAGAAAAATCCAACCTTTGCACTTTTTCCTTACAAAAATCCAACCTTTAGTTTATTCCTCAAAAATCCAACCTTTATACCCCTCCTTCCCCAACAGGTCCATTTTACTTATTACCTGATTAACTGGTAAACCTTTTATTTTTCCCTCCTTCACCCTTTCTTCCTTAATCGTATTCATCTCTCTCCATAACGAATTTTCCCTGCAAAAATTAAACTCCATTTTCATTCTTTCAAAAGCTTGAAAAAATCCAGGCTTTCCCTAATTTTTTTTCAATTTGGAAGTCCTCAAAGGTTGTGTCTTTGACTGCGGTACAGTAATTGGGAAAAGATATTCGACATTGTAATTGTTAAGGTAAATCGACGAACCCTAATTATGCGTTTTGGAGAATTTGCTTAATTGGAGTGATTTAAGTGCTTGTTTAGTTATTTATTGTAGTTTAAAGTTAGTTTTGGTTGATATAATGGCGAATATGGATGATGTTTGCCCGAAAATTTATCATGGGGGAAAGTTTAAATTGAACAACAATGGTGTGTGGGGTTATTTGGGAGGGCAGTATAATACTTTTGATGTTGATCCTGATGAGTTTTGTTGGTTTTATATGGAAGAGTTAATTGCTAAATGTGGTGATTATGCTGAAAAGTACTTGCTTTACTATTTAGTTCCTAGCTATGACTTTGGGAAGGGTTGAGGAATGTTTGTAATGATGATGAGTTCAGGACAATGGCTGAACTGATTGTGAACAGTAGAGAATTAAACATGAATGTGGTACATGATGATGTTGAACCTAATGTGTTAGTCCAATCCCAAACTGGATCCAATAACAAAAGCCATCCCAAACTAAAGTCTAACAAGTCCAGTAGGCCTAGAAAAATGACTCCCAGGAGGGCTAGTACATTGACCTAGGAGTTAATTGATGTGGGAGATAAGATTCCTTCCCCCACTTGCAATAAAGAAACAGAATTTCACATGGTCCCTACTCCAACAGTCAACAACCTAACAGCTTCTAAAAGCATTCTTGTCCCCTGTGTATCTACCCTAATCCCTTCTGAAACACCAGAAAACCCTATTGAAAAACCAGATCCCCAATTTGAAGCCAAAAAAACCACCTTCAACTCCATCAAAATTCATTAGGTCTGATATGCCTGATGACTATGAATGGGAAGACAATAGACCAGACATTCCAATCCCTTTAGACACCTTCTTCTAGGGTGAACCTTATGATGATGAGGATGATGGTGATGATGAGAGGGATGGCGATTTTGTAGTGGAGTATGAGCCTGAATGGGATACTAATTATGAAGAAGAGTGTGAGGAAGATTATCTAAACAAGGAAAAATTGATTGACTGTGAAGAGGAGGATTGGCTTGGTGACTATAAGATTTATGATGCAAACTTTGGCTCTGGTGGGGTGGATGGTGAGCCCAATGATATTGAGTTGTTGAAAGACCCAGAGGTGTTTGGTTTGGACACCAGTGATGATGAACATGAGGTAGCTAGGGAGAGAGTTAGGGGTTTTAACACTTCTGTTGTTGAATTAGCACAAAAACTGCAAGAAGAAGCTGGGAATGGAAAACTTTATGCCCAAAAGGAAGGAGCGGGTAAATTAGTAGAGACCAGGCAGCAGGGTGGTTTTGTTTCTAAATATAAGGATTCAAAAGATGACATTCATACACCTAGGGGTAGTGAGGATGAGGAAACAAATGAGGATAGGCAAAACAGAGGAGTTTGTTAGTAGGGGTTGACACAGACTTTAAACAATTCAAGTGGAGGGCAGGACAATGGTTTGGCAAAAGAGAAGCATTTAAGGAGGCTGTGGCTAAGTATGCTGTATTTCAAGGTAGAAACCTCAGTATAGTGTCAGGGAATAGGCCCAAGCAGCAAAGAATTGTTGTGAAGTGTTCAGTAGGGTGTCCATTTAGGTTGCATGCTTCCAGGGATTCTAGGAGGGGTTCATTTGTAGTGAAGACTGCCATGGAGGAACACACATGCTTAAGAAATATGGAGAAAAATAAGCAACTAAAATGCACTTGGTTGGCTGAACAGTTGCTTGATGTGTTCAAGGCAAGGCCACATTGGCCAACAAAAGAGATAGTTGAGACAGTGAGGAGGGCTTACAGAGTGATTGTGAACAAAGATTTTGCTTACAAAGTGAAATATCAAGCCCATAAAAAGTTACATGGTTCTATGAAAGAACACTATGGGAAACTTGGGAGGTATTTAGAGGCTCTGAAAAATATAAGTCCCCAAATTCATTTAGATTTAATAACTTACATGGAGAAGAAGAAACCCCAGAGATATTTAAAAGGTTTTATGTTTGTTTTGAGGGAGTGCAGAAGGGTTTGAAAGAAGGATGTAGGAATGTGATTTATGTGGATGCATGTTTTTTGAAAACCTTTTTGGGAGGGCATTTAATGTTAGCAGTTGGGAGAGATGGCAATGATCAGATGTATCCTATTGCCTGGGCTGTTGTAGAGGGAGAGAATAACAATTCATGGGAGTGGTTTTTGAACAACTTGAAGAAAATCCTTGAGCTTGGTGATGGTGGTGGCACATTTATTATTTCAGATGAGCATCATGTAACTTCATTTTCCTTATCCCTTCTTGTTTTGATCTATTTGTTGTAGTATGTTAGTTGTGAAGATTAGATGTGTAATTCTCTGTTGTGGATGTATTTTCTCAGTCCATTTTGGCAGGAGTGAAGGAGGTTCTGCCAAATGCAGAGCATAGACATTGTGCAAGGCACATATTTGCTCATTGGCACAAGAACTTCAGGGGTGATGACATGAAGCTGTTGTTTTGGAACTGTGTGAAGTCTTACAGTGAAGCTGATTTCAAGGATGTAATTTCTAAGTTAGCAGTGGCAGACCCCCTTGCAGCAGAAGCCTTCAAGTCATACAACCCATAGGTGTTTTGTAGGGCCTTTTTGAAGACTGAAGTGAAGGCTGATGTAGTTACAAGCAACATGGCTGAAACTTTCAATGGATACATAATACATGCAAGGGCTAAACATTTGATTTACATGTTGGAGGATATAAGAGGTTCCCTGATGTGGAAATTAGAATTGAAGAAAGAAGAGATGTTTAAATGGAAGACTGTTCTATGCCCAAGAATTCAGAAAAAATTGGACAAGTAAAAGGAGGCGGCTGCCTTCTGTGAAGTCCTGCCATCAACAAACACAAAATTCCAAGTGAGCTACAGGTTGGATACATGTGTTGTTGACTTAGAACAGAAGTCATGCACATATAGAAAATGGAACATGTGTGGCTATCCTTGCTGCCATGTTGTTGCTGCAATTTTCTTTTTGCACAAGAATGTAGAGGATTATGTGGATTAATGCTACAAGAAAGACACTTACCTGAAAGCATATGAAAACTCCATACCACCATTAGAGGGTGAAAGGCATTAGCCCATGTATGACTTAGTTGTGGACCCCCCTCCAATCAAGATAGGCCCAGGTAGACCTAGGAAAAACAGGAGGAAAGACCCCTTTGAAGACCCTAAGAAACCAGGGAAGCTAACTAGGCATGAAATGGAAAGGACCTGTGGTGTTTGTAACTCAAAGGGGCATAATAAGAGAATCTGCCCTAATAAAGGGACAGCAGTGCCACAAGAACCCCCAGCAAAGAAACCAAGAGGTAGGCCTAGAAAAGAGCTGGTGGTTCAGGCTACCTAACTAGCACAGATTTTTGCACCTTCCCACCTCACTACTAATACAGAGACTTCAAGGATAGGTAGAGGTGGCGGGGTAATAGGTAGGGGAGGAAATAGGAGAGGCACCAAGGGAGCAAGCAGAGGAGCAACTCCAAGTGGAGCACCAAGGGGGAGGCCAAGAAAAGTGATCCTGCTGCCAGTGTGAAAGTTCAGAGTACCAAGGGAAGGGGTGGTAGAGGTTGCAGGGGTGCAATAGGTGGAAGAGGAAAGGGACAGAGTATTCCTAAGGGCTATGGAAACTTTGTTACACAAGATGAAAGCTCTTATGTAAGCTATCTATCTGTATCTTTTATTTTTTTAGGTTCTGTGTCAAGGCCTATTTTATTAACATTGGGCATGATGCTTTTGATGTACAAGTTCATGGAAAATCACAAGCACAGGATGCCAACATAACAACCACAACCTTTTCATACAACTTCAGCCAAGGCTCAACTTCATAGCTTACTTTAGTACAACATCTTTTAAGTTGTAATAGTAGTAGTTATAGTCTGTTTTTGGAGATAATTTGCTTTTGATTTCAATGTCCACATGTGTGAATTTGGATTACTTTATGTAAGTGTTGTGCAACAATAATCTATTATGATTTTATTTTCATTATGCCATTCTTTTCTTTCAAATCTTGCATACAAAAAAAAAAAAAAAAAAAAAATCAAATAAAGCAACAACATGAGTTCATTCCATTAAAATAAGTTGCCCAAAATTTACAATTATTAACACCTAATAGGTCCACATTGACCATACTAAACCAGGAAACTTTGTTTTTGCCAAGTATTATCTGCTACAACTACTGCAGATATCTAAATAGAGCCATTAACCTAGTACTACTACTTGTTGCATATACATCCCCAAAAGTCAGCACTAACACCTACACCTTAAACATCCCCAAAAGTCAGCACTAACACCTAACACCTACCCAAAAACCTGCAACAACATCCAAACCCCCCCCCCCCCCACAACCCCTTAACCTACTTAAACATAAGCACTAGAGTGAAAAATGCCCAAGAAAACACCAGAATAATCATGAGCCTCTTGTCAGTGTTATTCTCTTTCAGCTCGAACATTGTCTCAGTAGTAGCAATACCCATCTCTTCAACCTCCTCTACCAACTTCTCCTTTTTTGCTTTCAATTTCTTCACTTTATCCCTCATAAGATCCATATCTTGCTTCAACATTTCCACCTGATGCTCAAGCTCGGAAATTGTTTCCTCCTTCTCAACAACAATGTTTTGCAATTCACGTAGATCATCAACCTCATCAGCCCATTTGAAGAACCTACATGTCCTCTGCTCCTACAAATTAATTAAATTAAAACCCCAAACTGAAAATGCACAAAAACAAATTAATCTAAAAATTAGAAGACAATTCACACACTTACAGGCCAGTACGAACAGCCATAGAACCGTTTACCCTTCGTAGGACCATCGTAGCGAACAGTCCTCAATGGCGCAAACTCATTGTGATAGCATACCAGTTTTGCAGGGGAGGAAGAATTTCCCTTCGACCTTGACCTCGGAGAACCTGAGTTAACTGAAAGATGACTTGCCATTTTTGTGGAAAAAATTACATGATTTCAATTTGCCAAAAATGGAATTGCAGGAGATGAAGAAAAGAGAGTGGAGGGCAGAGCTTTTAAAGAGAGACGATTCTTGAGAATTAATGGCCGTATTAACTACCCTGCAACGATATCAAATGGAGGGAAACCGGCTAGATTAAGAAAAGTAGGTATTTTACCTGTTTTAAAAGGTAATGGACCTGTTGGGGAAGGAGGGGTATAAAGGTTGGGTTTTTGAGGATTAAACTAAAGGTTAAATTTTGGTAAGGAAAAAGTGCAAAGGTTGGATTTTTCTTTTCCATTTTTCCTAAAGATTATACGTTAAATAACTCATTATCTCAAAGAACAAACGAGCCAAATTCAAAGAATATATGAGCCAAATTAAAAGAACGTATTTTGTATTATTGAAACCCAAAAAACATGTTTAATAATCAACATATGTTAAAGAATATAAAAATAGTAGAACGTATTATCAAACATATATAGGTATGTTCTTTGTCAAATAACAGTATGTTCCGCTTTCCGCTGCACCCGGGTGTACAATAATATTTTCAAAAAGATTATACGACTTTTATTAACTATGTGGCTGACCACACCGTGTAATTAGCTATTATAAGGATTACTTTGTTAGTGTTATAGGGTTACTCGGTTAGTGTTATAAAAGTTACTTTGTCAGTGTTATACAAGTTATTCGATCGATGTTTTAGGGTTACTTTAATTAGTGTTATAGGGGTTACTTTATTCATTTATAACTAACTACATGGTATGACCAGTCGCACACAACTACACAATACCTCATATTTATTAAATTAAACTTGCATATTTATTTAATTAAAATTTGTAATCTATATATGATGGCTACTAGTGAGAAAAGTTTGACCTGAATCGGATATGGATTAGAAAGTAAATAGTAATAAAATCTAGTACGTAGTATATGACATTCGTTCCTTCTTATAAAAGGAAACGAAATCTATATTATTTTTCAGTGAAACTTATTAAATTACAAAAAAATTTGTATACACCTGTAGGCGTCGTTTGAAGTGCGCCTACGTTTAAAGCATGTGTGAATATGCTTGGCACTCATAGGAAGTGGGAATTGACATATACGATAAGGGACACGATTAGGGACAAGGAAAGTAGGGAGCCGCCAACAAGTTTTTAAGGAACTTGTAAACCGTTCACGGATCATAAAAGACAACCACGATAAAGGGAAAACGAAGGCAACAACGATTGACCCGTGAAGGTTACACCCCATTCATAATCCATGAGATTACTAACTCCATATGGTTCGGAACCACAAACGGAGGATCGGGGATGATGGTACTAAGTGAGTCATGGAGTCACATTCGCCCGTATTGGCCTTTACTCGATTCTTATATGATTCCTGCGATCTCAAAGGCATACAAATAAAATATTCAATTCGCTCCAAACTATTATTAAGCTAAATTGGTTTAATATTAATGCAACACATTATTCTAAAATATTATGATCACTTGATTTAATAACAAGATTAAAAAGGAACCTAAACCGGTTGTCCAAATTATCTTACTAGGCGTGATTTTCAATTACATATTCCCTTAAAACATGCAATGTGGTGATCATAAAAATAATAGAATAAACATTAATATTGGAAGCAATTTAACAATAATAGTATTAGTCAAATGAAATAATAAATAAACCTAATCATGATACTAGCAACAAGAATAAAAATAAGAGTAATCAAGTGATTAATTACTCACTTTCTTTGTTTCCTTGAATTGATTTCACGCCTTGGTTAAAGTATAAAATTCAGGTATTGTATGGACTCCTTGGAGTTCTTAAGGAAGAAATGATAGAATAGGGAGGCTAGTGTTTAGGATAAAGAGGGAGAAAAGAATTATTTGATGATCAAACTTGTTGATCCTTGAAAAAGGGAAGATATGAGATCTATTTATAGAGAAAAAAGAGGGGTCGAAGAATCAAGAAAAGATCGAGTTCGAATCGGATTAAAACTCTTACGATAGACAACAATTTTTGCAGTTTTTGTTTTTATCATATCTTTTGATCCAGAAATCGAAATAAGATGAATAAGATATCGTTGGAAAGATCTTGAAGTCTAATTTCTAACCCAATTAGAATATGATTAAAATATTTTATATAATAAAATATATGGCAGAAATAGTGACACGGTGTCAGTTTTGGATAGAGTTTTTTTATTTAATTCATATCTTTTTTGTTATAGCTTGGAATTGTTATTATAATATATCATTGGAAAGATAATTTCAAGGTCTATCCAATCATATAAAATTCAGATAAAAAATATGAGGCAGTTGGATAATTAAGATATTTTAGAAACTTATAGAAGCTTCCAATTAATCCTAATTGGTTTAGGAATAGGATTAAATAATTTGGACCCTCCTCATGATCATTGGGTCGTAGGTAAGGTGGGCTTAGATTCGGTTTGGGCTCAGTTTAATATTTTGGCCATAACTTATTCGTTATAACTCGGATTTGGGCTAATAATATATCGTTAGAAAGCTCTTTTAAAGCCCCATCCAAATATTCAATCATTAAACCCAGATAATGGACCAAAATAAACTGGATTAAACGTTTTATAAAAAGGACACGAAATGAATGATTTTAAAGGAGACGAAATGAATTATTTTGGGTTTAAAGGCACGAAAAGAGGAAAATAAGTTATGGTTTGGGGAAATGGGCTAGGAATTTGGGTTGGTTTTATGAAATGGAAATATGGATTTAAGCACTCCAAAAATTAAATACTCAACCCGACCAATAATGGCGATGAAAGGTTGTTCATCATCGGGTTTGGTTTTGGGGAGACATTTTTAGGTGTCTACAACACTCGGTTTACACTAATTTAACTGTACATCGAGCACTATAAGAGTAACTTTTACCTAATTTTAGGGTAACTTTTTGCCTTTTTGGGGTAACTTTTAACATTATACAATTTTTATATAAATAGACAATAAGAAAAGTTTTATAATGGTAATTTAATTACATTTAATCACAAATAATTGATTTTTAGTCATTTAAAATGTGATTCTTTACTAATAATTTTTATTTGTATTGGATTACTTTTATGCATATTAGGGTAACTTTTATTTATTTTAGGGGTAACTTTTGATCAATCTAGTCTATCTTTATAGTGGATGTACCATAATTATTATTCACCTGATTTTTTTTAAAGTTTGTGATTAAATTATATCTGGAACTAATAAAACTGTACTTTTTTTCAACCTTGATTTGCGCAAAAGAAACGACATACTACCTCCATTTTTTTATTAGTTGGCACGTTTTGACTTTATCACTATTCACACTCTCCTCTTTGACCGTGTTTTTGTAATGAAAAATATAGTCATGTGGGGTCATGTTAGATTCGTCACGACAGATATTTTTAAAATATCAACTTTTTATAATTTTTTATAATTGGTAATTAAAGATATTAAAGGTTGAAGTTGTGCATTGGCAAACTTAACTAAAGAAACGTGTCAACTAAAAAGAAACGGAGGAAGTATATACTGCGTATAAATTTTACACAATATGTACATAATATCTCACAAAATTATACAGCTCATGTTATATAAAATTGAGGGTATTATATTTCTAAAGTTCTAAGAAAGTAATAGGAGTGCCTGCCAAAAAAGTAAGTAGTAGAAATGGTATTTTATGTACATTAATATATGGACACCAAGTCCCCATTGGTCAACTTATTTATGGAGCAATAAAGCATAAAAAGAATTATAAGAAATCTTGAAAAATTGTTTCAATAAATAAATAAATAAATAAAAAATCATGAATATATTTTATGTTTTGTTGGTGTTGTTATTGTTGTTGTTATTGATTTATAAGAAATGAAAAGTATGGTTTGGAAACATAATTTTAATGATGATTTAAATATAACTAAAAGTGACTATCAAGCAAATGAATAAATGGGTTCCTTAAATTCACATTAAAAGGAGGAAAAGTATGGCTTGGGAGTTCAAGTGGAGTAATTTGAGTCTTCTATCTATGAGTTAAAATGTATGATAGAAAGTGTGGATTCTCTAATTTGCACTATGTGGCTGAATGGTTGATGAATGACATGGATAAGCATGAAAAAATAAAACCGAGCAAATGTGCATAGATAGATCTCATAGTTGTACATTTACTTCTATGTTTTCCCTTAGCTTCAAATTAAAAGTGAGGTGAGACAGGGTAAAGTCGTATCCCCTAATAAAAAATAATTACCTAAATCACTAACTAAGCTAGATAGGGAAGTAGGGTCGATCTCTACAGGGAAATAAGTCTTTTTACTCCTAATTAATTATTATAATCTAAATTATTTAAGTAACCGATATTTATAATTAAGTAAAAGACTAAACTACTAAGGCTGAGATTGGGAAGAAAACAATATATGAAAGGATTTAGGGCATAGGTTCACCAATAAATAATACTCCAGGGTAAAACATAGTAATCAATCATTGACATTGCATAAATAACATGATTAACAGGCTCTCACAATTTATTAATCAACATAGATCTAACAGGCTCTCGTAATTTACTAGATCTAAGTTCTTATTGAAATAGCCTTTAATATCAAATTAACATCTGCTCGATTCATCAATTTAATATTGCTATAATTTTACAAGCTGCAATTGTAAAACATTAAAACAATCCAATAAGAAATCATCATGCAATACCAATAATCAATAATAGTCAATCGTCAATGCATCAATTAACCAGATTGTAAAGGGCTCTCGCTACGTATTACAATCACACAATTAATTTACCGGTATTAAATCTCATCACTCGAATCTTGACTTAATCATTTATAAATTAACTTGCCTATTGAAACTAGACCTAAACATTAATTCTCATCTCTCGATTCTTGAATCAATATTGCCAAACTCATGCATAAAAGATAGGCCTAATCTAGTCACAAAGCATTAAATCAATCAATAGGAAATTAATCTAGCATTGATAATCAACAACAATAATTTACCCCTTCATATTATTTATTAAATCCCCATAAACCCTAGAAATTAAACTACTCACACATATTAAAAACTAAACTAATCAAAGCAATGAAATAAGTCATGATTAAAGGAATAAAATAAATAACTAAGATTAAAGGAAGAGAAATCGTTGCCGAAATAAATCTGGAATGAAGAGTAGAATTAAGAACAAAAGTTTAGAGAGAGAATTATAAGAGAATAATTAAGAGAGTAAAGAAAGTAAAAAGGAGAAGAAGAAGAGATAGAGAAGAAATAGTCAAAACGTATTACGGAGGAGTATTTATACTCCTTACAAAAATCCTAAACTCAAACAAATTAAAATTACAACAAATTAAAATTACGTTAAACGTCTACTAAGAAAACACGCGCCCGATCGGGCGAGGCACCGCCCGATCGGGCGCGCCTTTTTTGTCTCTAATAGCAATCTCGCGCCCGGCCGGGCGCGTCACCGGGCGCCAGACTTTTTGGCCGGGCGGCTCATTTGGGCCACTATTTGGACTTCGATTGGGCTTCAATTCTTCGGGCCAATCTGGGTTTCCTCTTTGGGTCTTGAATACTCGGTCCAAATGCCCCGGTATCACCTATATCGAGCCCTTAATCACCGGTTCGATGGCTTTAACCGGCCCTGGGCTATAAACTCTGGTCGTGCTTCTCCAATGTTCGTGATTGCTCCAAAATATCTCGAGAAAATACTCCAAAAGCATATATCCCTGCAAAAGTCAACCAAATCTACAAAAACACCAATTAGTAATAAAAGTGGCTCTAAAGAGCCAAAAACACTACTAATTATGACCAAGGGACGGGGGTAAAATACAATATAAAATAGACACATCAAACTCCCCCAAGCAAAACCTTTGCTTGTCCCTAAGCAAAGATCTCATCAATGAATCAATAAATATACTTCACCCCAAAAGTAAAAATCAAGCACAAATGATCCAGGGTAAATCAAATAAACATGCTTCAAAGTCAACCAATCAAATCCATCCAATTACCTTTCTTCCCTAACAATTGTCAAACAGAGCAAACCACAAGAGCATATAGAATTTAAGACTGGTGTTCGCACACTCGACTCTCATTTATGTGCGAGTAAAAGATGTACTCGATCGCTCTCCAACCACCCCTTTAATTTGAACAATGCCCTCCCAACTCACACTCTCGTGTGTATAAAACAATGAACGCTCAATCCTACTAGTCGACTCGAAATATGTCGAATCATAACTTACATTGATAAATAACACTTTCACATTCATACAATTCTATGCACAAAGGTCGGAAGGTCTTTAAAGCTTGTAATGTAAGGCTAGGATAAAGGGCAGGAATCATTTGGGAACAAGTGAGAGAAAAGCTATGCTTAAAGGAGCCATATCCTAATAAAACCCATGATCAAAATAAATAATGATCATACATCTCCTACATAACCAACTCTAACATCAACCAAATATACTCCAATCATAATAAATAATCCCAACTCTTAAAATTTCACTCATAAAAATATAATAATAAGAAGTAGAGTGAATAAACAAACTTTATTTTCCAAACTTGAATTTTTCATTGAAGTTCTTTTTTTTTTTTTCTTTTGATCGACCTCCAACTAGAACATTTGAACATTTTTTTTTTATTGAAGTTCACTTATTTTTTCAAATTTTTTCTTTGAACTTCTCTTTATTTTATCATAATATCATGCTTTATTTTTTCAAGAAAATATAACTCTCATACTCGTCAAAAATAAACATGAATAACAACAAAACAACTTCTCAAATTCCACCCAAATTGTGCAAATAATAAGCACACTACAAACTCCCTCACCTCACTCACTAATAGCTCCCCCAAACCAAGCTTGGGACTAGTAACCAATGGGGCAAAATAGGCTTGTAATGTGGCTAATAAAAAACAAAAAGGTCAAGGCAACAACATGTGTAGCAAGAAGGGAACAAATGTATCTACAATATATGGAGGCTACCTAAAAGAACAAATGCCTTCGTCCTCCATAATGTGCATAATAATGAAACATATAAACATTACTTATAGTTGCAAACCAATACTCAAATTCATTGACATACCAGGAACTATCACACATTCCTTACCAAATCAACTAGTCAAGCACTATATTCACAAGTAGTTGGACAAAATTGACGCATGTTAAAGTTTCAGGGCAATCAAACATCAAATCATGATCAACTAATCCACAATGCCTATCATCAAATACCAGGAATCAAAACAAATTTTCTCAAGTATGGGGCACAGGGAAGCATAATTTATAATTCATTGGAACGTATTTTTGGATTTTTTTATTTTTCAATTTTTTTTTGTATTTTTATATATAAAGAAAGCAATAAAACTAACCCAGAAAGCAAGAAAAATAAACTAAGAAAACACACCAAAAATAAAAGAAAAGAAATAAAGAAAAATACCAAACCAAAATCTCCCCCAAGCCAGAATCAGACAATGTCATTGGCTCGGAAACTAGCCCAGCATAGCTAGTCCTCATCATCCTCGTCCATCGAGCCGAAGCCCGCACCTCCACTGCCACCTGGACCACCTGCACTAGAAGAGCTACCACCAAAATAATCAGCGTGAAAACTCCCCCCCCCCCCCCCGCCGGTCCCCTGAAAGGAATGTCCTGCCCGTACCCGAAAAAGGAAGAATAGTCAGTGTAAATACCACGGGCAGTGGGATCCCTATCGTATCCCTGGGGTGGAGGCTGAAACAAGTCAGGGTGAATAGCGTCGTCGGGAATGTTGCCCCGACGAGCATAATCATCGTACATAGGGTAGAGAGCTCTACCATGGTTCCTCTCTAGATACCCTAACCTCTGGTCTAAGGAGCCTACCATCCTCCTAAGGTCAGTATGTGAATGCTCGATACGTCCTAGGGCCTGACCTATATCCTGAAGATCCCAAACTGGGTCAGAGTCAACATGAGGGACGGAATGGGACATACGAGGTGGAGAGAAAGCCACCTCGGGCTGAGGCTGGGGTGGTGGAACTGGTGGTGGTGGTGCCTGCCCCCTAGCGTTGGCAACTAAAGCATCATAGGTGTAAGAAAGTTGCCCCGGGGGAAAGGCGGTCAAGTCTGGACTAGGAAGGGAAAAAATGGGCAAAGGTTGCTCGTTCCCAGTCCGAATACACCAAAAGGGTGTCTGCTCGCTATCCAGTCTAACCCACCCCACATCCTCAAAATACCTAGTAGTCATGTAGGTATCTGGTCCACAGTTGGTCAGCTGGTGGGGTCCGTCTACTACAAAACCGGCCTTTTTCACCGATATTCGAGTGATAAGGCCACCTAAACGGATAGGGGACTTGGAAGTGGTGCTAGCTGTGGCATGCCTACTCAAATGGTGAACTATAAACCTGCCTTTGTTCAATTTCCCGAACCCGTATACATAGTGTCCTATAATAGCTAGTTTGTTGGTTTGAACGTTATGAGGCTCGGCCCTACCTAAAAAACACAGACCCGCAAATCTTTGCAAGATTTTTGGGACAGGGTGGTGAATAGGTTGGGTACTAGCATGTTGGGAGTCGGGGGCAGGTAAACCAGTCAGAACATAATATGAATCACCCATTTTATAGTCTGCATGCCACTGGTGAGATAATTCAGAATTTAATTCAAATATTTTAAAAAATTCAACAAAAGTTAAATTAATATTTCTATTATTTAACCTGAAAAATAAATTAGGCCCATTCTTACTACTAACAACATGAAAAGTGGACAGGAATTCACAGGTGAGTTCTCGGAATGTAGGATAATGCATGTCAACAAATTTTCTCATGCCAATATCATTAAAAAATTGTTTAACAAAATCAAAAAAACCATATGATTCTAAGGTAGGGCGGTGTAACCACCGAGAAGGAATTACCTTACGACCGACCAAATGCTCTAATCGTTCTTTTTGTTCCCGGCTCACGATCCGGATCGTCGGCCAATACGGGAGCTGCAAGTCTGGGTCGTACTCCTCCCTCGAACTGGAGCTCCTACCAAAAATGGACCTAGCCCTCTTTGATGCCATGTAGAAAAAATGGGTTGAAAATTTGTAGAATTAAAACTAAAAAAATTTTGTATGAAAGTGAAGAGGGTGAAGAAAGGATCACGAATATGTAAAGAGTTTTGAATTTTGGTTGGTAATGGAGGAGAAATCTTAGAGAGAAGTTAGAGAAAATTTGAGTTTTTAGAGAGAGAAAGTAATGGAAGAAGGAAGAAATGGAGAAAGAAAGAAGAAAGGAGAAGAAAAGGACGCGGAGGGTCCTCGCGCCCCGTCGGGCGGTGAGTCGCCCGGTCGGGCGATCTAGTGCCATGTATTCGCGCCTGGTCGAGCGATCTAATCGCTTGATTTTTGTCACCTCTCGCGCCCGGTCGGGCGATCTGACAAACCATTTCCGCCTTGCTCTCGCGCCCGGTCGGGCGAATTTTAGGCCAAAATTCCTTCCCTTCTCGCGCCCGGTCGGGCGAGGCTAGCCCGATCGGGTGGACAAATTAGTCCGTATACGACGAATTTCGCGCCCGATCGGGCGCCACTCACCCAGTCGGGCGAAATTGCTTATTTTCAGACCCTTACTCTCGCGCCCGATCGGGCGGGCTTCGCCCGTTCGGGCCCGAGACTAAATCGGCGAACTTTATTTTTCTTCTTTTCTCCAAAATTTGGCTAACTCTTTTCCTTCAAACCTCAAACACTCACAAAACTCATGAAATTCCCTCATATGTCCACTCATAAGAAAAAGAAAAGAAAAACTAGACTAAAAAACATTAAAAATACGGGTTGCCTCCCGCAAAGCGCTGGTTTATCTAGGTCCCGCACGACCTTCTTACCTAGTACGATTTCTAGGACCCTTGGCCTAACGCTTGATCGGGTGGTTTCTCACCCGCTCTAGCGATGTTTAGGTTGCGATGCGGCTTCCTAACATAACCTGTGGGATGCCAAGTCGCCCTATCTGGTGGATCCTCCTTGACTTGGACTAGGGGATCTTCAATGCTACGCACTAAAAACCCTTCTTCGATCGAATGTAGCTTCTAATTGTCATTGCGTTCAACACTTGCAACTCGATCTGGCGGAACACTTACCGTAGGCTCGATTCGCACAACTTGCTCGATCGGTTCCACTTGTTCATCCTCGAAACCAAGACCAACATTGTAGAGCGCTCTTTCTATTGCATCGACTTCCTTCTGTCATTTGTCTATCTCATCTGAAAAGGATGCAACACAAGATACCGCCTCCAAGGAATCTTTTTCAAGAGCTTGGGGCTTATTAGAATAATTTACAACAACATTAACACTGAAACATTTCTCCTCAGTCATGGAGCTTTTAAGGGCATTATTCAGATTAAAAACCACTTTATTGTCCCCTACTGATAATGTTAACTTACCACTTCTTACATCTATGACTGCTCCTGCAGTGTTAAGGAATGGTCTACCCAAAATAATTGGGGTTTGCGTATCCTCAGCCATATCAAGAACAACAAAATCCACAGGTATATAAAATTTACCTACTCTAACGGGGACATCCTCTATAACACCTAAGGGGTATTTGAAAGAGCGGTCGGCCATTTGTAGAGTTATATTGGTAGCTTTTAACTTACCCATATTCAACTTAGAACACATAGATAATGGCATGACGCTAACACTAGCACCCAAATCACATAATGCATTATCAATCAAGAGATTGCCAATATGACAAGGGATAGAAAAACTACCCGGATCTTTTAATTTAGGTGGAGACTTATTTTGAAGCACGGCACTACACTCTGCAGTGAAAGCTACTGTCTCTACCTCACTAATAGACCTTTTTCTCGTCAAAATTTCTTTCATAAATTTTGCATATGAGGGGATTTGTGTGATTAATTAAGTAAAGGGAACTGTTACCTTCAAATCTTTTACCACCTCCAGGAACTTACCAAACTGCTTATCCAAGTTTGTCTTCAATTGACGATTGGGGAAAGGAAGTTTGATGATTGGCTTTGGAGCATTCTTATTCTTATCTAGAGTAGCCACCTTCTCTGGAGTTGTACCCTGCAATGTAGAATTAGATATGTTAGTATTATCCTTTAGCCCTGCAGGGCTATCAACTACATTGTCTGGTTTAATGGAATCAAGATTAGCATTATTTGATAAAACTGGTTCATCAACTCTGGGCATAGAGGGCCCTTCATAGTTTGAACCACTCCTTAGAGTAATTGCAAATGCTTGATCCGTAGGCCTTATAGGCTATGCCGGCAAGGCTCCCTGTTGGCGGGCTTGTAGAGTAGCGGAGAGTTGCGCAATTTGATTATCTACAATTTTATTATGCGCTAGAATTTGATCAATTGTCGCATCTCTACTCTCCATGTGCTTTTGCATATTAACATTGCTCTAATTTCCACCAAAGAAGGGTCGGAAGATGAGGAGGTTTGTTGTGGTTGGTTCTTCTGGCTAGCATTAGGATGATAATATTTCTGCTGATGTTGCTGTGGCGCCTGTGGTTCTTGTGGTGGTGGATTTTGAACATTAGTGCTCTGGTAGGAAAGGTATGGACGATTCCGATACCCAGGATTGTAAGAGTTGGAGTATGGGTTATTCAGCCTATAAGCTTGGAAGGCATTAACTTGCTCCACGGAACTCCTGCAATCCTGCTCCCAGTGACCTACAATACCACAATTTTCACAGAAAGCCTCATTAGAATTATTATTAATCGCAGAAACATTAGCTACATTAGCAGTGCTCAGGTTATCTAATTTTTGGCAAATAGAGGTCAGTTGAGCTTGCAAAAAGGATACAGAGTCGACACTATGCTTCCCCTTGTTAGCAAATCCTCTAGGGTTCCCATATTGGGAATTGTGTATCGCCATATCTTCAATAACCTGACCTGCATCATCAACATTAAGATTCATAAATCTCCCACTAGCTGTAGAGTCTAAAATTATTCTAGAAGAATTTCCAATGCCGTTATAAAAGGCTTGGATTAACTGCCATTGTGCTAAATTATGGTGAGGGCATTCTCTTTGTAAGTCCTTGAACCTCTCCCAAGCCTCATATAAAGACTCATCGGCTTCTTGGGCAAAGTTCTGAATCGCACTCCGTAGTACTGTTGTTCTCTCTACAGGATAATACTTGTTATAGAAATTCAAAACAAGACTTTCCCAGTCAGTTATACCAAGTGTAGTTCTATTTAAGCCATTAAACCACAATTTAGCTTTTCTAGTTAAAGAGAAGGGAAAGAGAATCTCCCTTATTTGGTCTTGAGTGACCCCGGCTTGCCTGATGGTGTTGCAATATTGACAATAGTCGGCAATGTGAAGATTCGGGTCTTCACCCTTTGTTCCACTGAATTGCTTCCTCTCTATCATCGTTATAAATTGAGGTTTAATTTCAAATTGAACCCCATCAAGAGCCGGAGTAGGGGTGAGATGTGGAAAATCCGTAAGCTTTGGTTGTGAATAATCACTAAGCTTCTTTGGAGCCGTCATCTCTGATTCAACGTCTGATGATGCCTCTAAATCACTAGAATCAGTTGGAAGATCGCGGTGATTATTGTTATTATCACCAGAATCCGCCAGGATTTGCTTGTAGAAGTTTTTCTGTCTATGGAAGGAACGTTCGATCTCAGGATCGAATGGGATGTAACCTGATCTGGAAGACCTGGGCATAAACAAAAACTAGAAGCGAATATGAGATTTGTCTTAGAGAACTAAACCTCTCTGAGACAAAAAGGGAAATAATCTAGACTACAAAAACAATCAGAAATAAAAATAAAACCGTTTCCCCGGCAACGGCGCCAAATTTTGACAGGGTAAAGTCGTATCCCCTAATCAAAAATAATTACCTAAATAACTAACTAAGGTAGATAGGGAAGTAAGGTCGATCTCTACAGGGAAACAAGTCTTTTTACTCCTAATTAATTATTATAATCTAAATTATTTAAGTAACCGATATTTATAATTAAGTAAAAGACTAAACTACTAAGGCAGAGATTGGGAAGAAAACAATATATGAAAGGATCTAGGGCATAGGTTCACCAATAAATAATACTCCAGGGTAAAACATAGTAATCAATCATTGACATTGCATAAATAACATGATTAACAGGCTCTCGCAATTTATTAATCAACATAGATCTAACAGGCTCTCGCAATTTACTAGATCTAAGTTCTTATTGAAAATATCCCTTAATATCAAATTAACATCTGCTCGATTCATCAATTTCATATTGCTATACTTTTACAAGCCGCAATTGTAAAATATTAAAACAATCCAATAAGAAATCATCATCCAATACCAATAATCAATAATAGTCAATCGTCAATGCATCAATTAACCAGATTATATAGGGCTCTCGCTACGTATTACAATCACACAATTAATTTACCAGTATTAAATCTCATCTCTCGAATCTTGACTTAACCATTTATAAATTAACTTGCCTATTGAAACTAGACCTAAACATAAATTCTCATCTCTCGATTCTTGAATCAATATTACCAAACTCATGCATAAAAGATAGGCCTAATCTAGTCACAGAGCATTAAATCAATCAATAGGAAATTAATCTAGCATTGATAATCAACAGCAATAATTTACCCCTTCATATTATTTACTAAATCCCCATAAACCCTTGAAATTAAACTACTCACACATATTAAAAACTAAACAAATCAAAGCAATGAAATAAGACATGATTAAAGGAATAAAATAAATAACTAAGATTAAAGGAAGAGAAATCGTTACCGAAATAAATCTGGAATTAAGAGTAAAATTAAGAACAAAAGTTTAGAGAGAGAATTCTAAGAGAATACTTAAGAGAGTAAAGAAAGTAAAAAGAAGAAGAAGAAGAGATAGAGAAGAAGTAGTAAAAACGTATTACGGAGGAGTATTTATACTCCGTACAAAAATCCTAAACTCAAACAAATTAAAATTACGTTAAACGTCTACTAAGAAAACACGCGCCCGATCGGGCGAGGCATCGCCCGATCGGGCGCACCTTTTTTGTCTCTAATAGCAATCTCGCGCCCAGACAGCCGCGTCACCGGGCGCCAGACTTTTTGGCCGGGCGGCTCATTTGGGCCACTATTTGGACTTCGATTGGGCTTCAATTCTTCGGGCCAATCTGGGTTTCCTCTTTGGGTCTTGAATACTCAGTCCAAATGCCCCGGTATCACCTATACCGAGCCCTTAATCACCGGTTCGATGGCTCTAACCGGCCCTGGGCTATAAATTCTGGTCGTGCTTCTCCAATGTTCGTGATTGCTCCAAAGTATCTCGGGAAAATACTCCAAAAGCATAAATCCCTGCAAAAGTCAACTAAATCTACAAAAACACCAATTAGTAATAAAAGTGGCTCTAAAGAGCCAAAAACACTACTAATTATGACCAAGGGACGGGGGTAAAATATAATATAAAATAGACACATCAAACTCCCCCAAGACAAACCTTTGCTTGTCCCTAAGCAAAGATCTCATCAATGAATCAATAAATATACTTCACCCCAAAAGTAAAAATCAAGCACAAATGATCCAGGGTAAATCAAATAAACATGCTTCAAAGTCAACCAATCAAATCCATCCAATTACCTTTCTTCCCTAACAGTTGTCAAACAGAGCAAACCACAAGAGCATATAGAATTCAAGACTAGTGCTCGCACACTCGACTCTCATTTATGTGGCGAGTAAAAGATGTACTCGATCGCTCTCCAACCACCCCTTTAATGTGAACAATGCCCTCCCAACTCACACTCTCGTGTGTATAAAACAATGAACGCTCAATCCTACTAGTCGACTTGAAATATGTCAAATCATAACTTACATTGATAAACAACACTTTCACATTCATACAATTCTATGCACAAAGGTCGGAAGGTCTTTAAAGCTTGTAATGTAAGGCTAGGGTAAAGGGCAGGAATCATTTGGGAACAAGTGAGAGAAAAGCTATGCTTAAAGGAGTCATATCCTAATAAAACCCATGATCAAAATAAATAATGATCATACATCTCCTACATAACCAACTCTAACATCAACCAAATATTCTCCAATCATAATAAATAATCCCAACTCTTACAATTTCACTCATAAAAATATAATAATGAAGAAGTAGAGTGAATAAACAAACTTTATTTTCCAAACTTGAATTTTTCATTGAAGTTCTTATTTTTTTTTTCTTTTGATCGACCTCCAACTAGAACATTTGAACATTTTTTTTTATTGAAGTTCACTTATTTTTTCAAATTTTTTCTTTGAACTTCTCTTTATTTTTCTCATAATATCATGCTTTATTTTTTCAAGAAAATATAACTCTCATACTCATCAAAAATAAACATGAATAACAACAAAACAACTTCTCAAATCCCACCCAAATTGTGCAAATAATAAGCACACTACAAACTCCCTCACCTCACTCACTAATAGCTCCCCCATGCCAAGCTTGGGACTAGTAACCAATAGCTCACCTATACCGAGCCCTTAATCACCGGTTCGATGGCTCTAACCGTCCCTGGGCTATAAACTCTGGTCGTGCTTCTCCAATGTTCGTGATTGCTCCAAAATATCTCGGGAAAATACTCCAAAAGCATAAATCCCTGCAAAAGTCAACCAAATCTACGAAAACACTGGAAAACACCAATTAGTAATAAAAGTTGCTCTAAAGAGCCAAAAACACTACTAATTATGACCAAGGGACGGGGGTAAAAATACAATATAAAGTAGACACATCATGAGGCAAAATTGTATGAAATTGAGCAATTCAACGTTAGTAAGCACAATCATACGCATGCAGGGGCGGATCTTTTAAGGGGCTGGTCTAGGCTTGGCTCTCGTGAGATCTGATCCACTAATGTGTATTAAGAAGCAAATTTAAAAAGGAAAAAAAAGAATATAAAAGGCCCAATTTGTATGTAACCATTCCACTACATATATTTAGAAATACCTTACCTTTATTTGTTTTTACTTGGCACAAACTTCAATTTAGGTTTGACATATGAAAATCAATATTCAATACATTTTTTTTTTATTTTAGAAAATCTCAATTTAATACATGTTTGGTATAATGATTATAAATATTGTAAATATAATCTATTAACAATTTTCATTACTTATTATTTGGTATAAGGAGTGCAATGGCCTTGTTGGTTCCTAATCAACGTGATTGGAAACTATCTATTAATAATAATAAAATAAAAGTTTGCTGACATCATGCCTTTCTCAAATTGTACATATGTCACTTTGAAATAATTTTTTTTTTTCCGCCAATTTGCTTTGATGATGCCATTATTTTTTATGTTTTTTTACTTTTACCCTTTTTTTTTTTGTTATTATCTAATATAGTTTACCTTTTCATATGTTTTATCCTTTGTCCTTATCAACTCCTTTTTTTTTAAATTATGTTAATATTTTAATGTTCAAAAGTGTTCATTGTGATTTTTGTTTTTTAATTTTATAAATAATATGCTACATTGTACACAAAAAATTAATGAAGTAGAAAACTTTCTTTCTCCCCATTATAAACAAATGTCATAATATGTTTGTTTAAAATCGTGCATCGCACGGAAACTTAACTAGTACATTTATACAATTGAATATTGCTCTTAGAAAGGTGAATTACTCGTCTCCGTTAAATTGTTCTATTTTGTCATATCTTAACATAATCTATTTTCTCAATCTTCAATTTGTAACAAAATATATATATATATATATATATATATATATATATATATATATATATATATATATATATATATATATATATATATATATATATACACACACACACACACACACACATATATATATATATACACACACACACACACATACACACACACACACACACACACACACACACACATATATATACACACACACACACACATATACACACACACACACACACACACACACACACACATATATATATATATATAAAGAAGTCCTAAAGGACACTAAATTTCATTAATATAAGCCATACGACATCTACAATTGACAATGAACGATAATAAAAACGAATTTAACAAAATCAAACAAGAATTAATCAGGGAAGGGCTAAGAATCCAAATACATAAATATAACAATTCAGCATATTCTGGATTCATTGTCTCATACAACTTTTTAAGTGGATCCATTGTCACTTCACAATTTTGTGAGAAAGTAAATTCTTGTGCTAATTTTGTAACCCAAATCCGAGTCATAATCAATAGTAGCCCCGCACAACCGGAGATCAAGGGCTTGTTCATATTTACTAAATTGAGTTGAAATGAACTGAACTGAACTGAATTGATTGGAGCTGAACCGAACTGAACTGATTGAAGCTGAACTGAACTGAACTCGTTAGAGCTAAAATGAACTGAACTAATTGGAAAAATTAAAATGCATAAAAATATATGAAAACGTTTATGAAAACTAATAATAATATATATAGTGGATTGTGGAAAATATAAAAGTGTTATAAAAATAACTATGTATTTTAAATTATTAAATTTTGTAATATTAAATTTTTATTTTTTTATATTTTTATTTATATATATATATATATATATAAATATAAAGTATTCTTCAATATTTTACTGTAGTCAATTGCATATGCTGTAGTTTCCCGAAAAAAAAAACATATTTTCTTTTATTATTAAAAAATCGTTCCCCTAAATTTTCTTAACATATTTTACGCTTGAGTAACCTAAATTTTTCTGGTCGTCTCCCTCCTCTCAACTATCAAGCAGCATGGTTTCTTTCAAATTTCTCGAGTGAATAACTAAATTGTTCTGCTAAAGAAGGTTTGATCTAATCCCTTTAATTATTATTATTATTATTATTATTATTATTATTATTATTATTATTATTATTATTATTATTATTATTATTATTATTATTATTATTATTATTATTATTATTATTATTATTATTATATTATTATTATTATTATTATTATTATTATTGTCGTTGTTGTTGTAATATGCTGAAACATCTAATACAAAAAAATTAAGAATTGAATTGAACTGAACTGAACTGATTGGAGCTGAACTGAATTGAACTGAACTGAACTGAAGTGAAAATAAGTAAATATGAACAGACCCCAAATTAAGCACAAATAAAACATTGTCTTTCGAAGAAGTACGGAAAACCTTGTTTTTCGAAGGAGATCGAAAAAAATCTTGTCTTTCGAAGGAGATAAACCCTTTCTTTCGAGGGAGACATTATTCTAACCTTAACTAAAAAGCTTAACAGAAAATAAAGATTGGGGCTTTCCACCGGTGAAATCTGATGAAAGCCCCTTTAAAATTGACAATGGAGATTAGGTTTTGGAGAGAGAAGAGGGAAAAGGAGGCTAGGGTTTAGAATTCAATTGTAACAATATATTATTTCTTGTTAATTAGATCAATGGTTCAGAATGATAAAAATTAACGTTACCTTTTCTCCTCTTTCGTTTCCAATCCTTTTCCTTTCCAGATTCATACAAAATGTGCACTTAACTTAAAAAATTAATAAAACTAATATTTTAGGTATGCATCGGAAATATTAAAAAGCTTAATAAAATGAAATAATTAAACACATCAAATTTAGCCCAATGGAGAACAAGATGAAGAATTATGTTTTCCTTCGTATTAGCAGTTAGCACTACAATAAATCTAAACTGTCATTCAAGGATAAGAAGTGAAGGTATGTTCCTTGGGGAAATTTATTTTATTTGTTCCACATTCTTTTTCTCTCTTTTTTTTTTTCCCCCTTTCTTTCTAGTTGTATAATACATCCTCATTGCATATGTGAAAATTCTATAAATTCTTCACTTTTTTCAACAATTTTTTTTTCTTGTTTTCTTCACTCTTTCATTATGTATGATATAAGCGAAGAAGAAGGGCAAGTCATGATATTAATCAAGCATAACAAAATGAATTATTATTATGATTGCTTATATGCATATGAGAATTCAGTGCATGCATTGCCTGCACAAAGAGCTAGTTGTTCTATTTTTTTTTCCAGAGCTAGTTGTTCTAGAATAAAAGAAGTTAAAGTAAGGTTATTTGAAATGCCTAAATTATATCCAAGGACTTGTTCTCTTCATCAAAAATAAGGTGATATATTAGTCTGATTTAGTAAGGTCTAGCTTGGCTCGATCTAATTTTAACAAAAATTAGTTTTAATTATATAAAAAAATTGAAGATAACAAGTTTTACATCCATGGACAAATATTACTATACAACAAGTCAAAAGTGTAAACCATTGAATTGTTTAAAAATACTACATGTCAATAATTTCCTTGAACTCTATGAAGCCGAACCAATAATGTCACTGCACATTATACTAAATACCCAAATATGAAGGGGGTTGTAAAGTAACTAAATTGTTACATAGGGTCTTAGTGAAATAAAACAATACACATAGTCAAAGACTACCCTTAAATTATAACAATTGAACTATGATAAAACGAAACTCCTTCATATTTATTCAAAATTAAGGGTATTTGGGAAAGTTATCATTGATCAATGGTTATATATACATAAAACTATTAATGAAAAGTGATAATTCTTGGACGGACCAACATTAACTATTAACATTCTCAAAATTTGGTTATATATACATAAAACTATACTTGAATCAAAAAAATTTAATGAAATGTGATAATTATTGACGGACCAACATTCACTATTAACATTCTCAAAATTAGTCTAATCCAATACATGAATTGAATTAGGTAAATGTGTACCAAGTCTTCTCTCTTATCAAGTCATCCTTTGCATTTATATATATATATATATATATATATATATATATATATATATATATATATATATATATATATATATATATATATATATATATATATATATATATATATATATATATATATATTATCATACTAATATCACCCGTATAAAAATTTACATGCCATCCCTTGATTATATTTCATGTACGGATAAAAATCACATAATTAAACACGTATATTTGCGCCTCATTGACATAAGTTTATGTGACTTACATAATAAAATTACTCTTAAAATTTAGAAATATCGAGTAAGTCCTTATGATTTTTGATTTAATGTGCAAACAAGCTCAAGTAATTAATTTAAACTCAATCATCAAAGCCAATAAGTTAGGTAAGAAATGAAGTGATACTAAAAATAGCAGTGATATTTCTGGAACAAGAAGAAACAATTTCCAAAAGAGGGAAAAAAGTTCCTAGAGAGTGGGTGTGATTCCAAGTTAACAATCTAAAACTAACCAATAAATGCTAAGAACTGTAACACAAAATAATATTTTATAGGGTTTTGTTAATTAGTTAGCTGACCTTCTAACTTTCATTCTTCCACCAACTAAACACAGAGCCTAAAGGAAACCCCTCGAGGGTATCCCACCAACTTGAGGAAAATTTTGAAATTTTGAATTGGGTGATTATAACAAATTAATCACTAATTTGTCATAGTTGTCGTTGTAATTTAATCTTAACTGATATAATTCGATGGTGTCAAACATAAACAAAATATTGAAAAGATAAAAAGAATGAAAGTAGCATATCACCCCCAATACTTTTATCAATAACATGTGCGATTAAGTTTCAATTCCCCTTCAATTTTTTGTAACATAAATTATTTATTAGCAATAATTGCATAACCTATAATATAGCTTGTAAACCCTAAATTATATAAAGCAAATGTGAATGGTTAAGTAGTTATCATGCACGATTAATTAGAAAATAAAATGCAATAATATATGATAAAATTAACTTTTAAGAGTGCGTAACTAAATTAAGATAAAAAAATGCATGTTAAAATTAATGCTTTGACATATACTCCTATATAGAATTCCGGCTAGAAAAAACATAATTAAAACATGATCATAGAACACATAACTTAAGCAATTAATTAATATAACTTATAAAAGCGTACTTGATTAAATTATGTCTCTCTTCAACATTTATGTAGTATGCAAGCACCTACTGCGGTTAAAGTAAAAAGTTACTTGAAGAGGTTACTGAAGTGATCTCTATTCGGCTCTGAGTATGGATTCCAATCCCACAATGAACGGTCCGAAAACGCGAGCCCAGCACCAGCACCAGCAACCGTGACTGGAGGCAATTGCAAACTACTACTACTCGAGCCACCACCTACTGCAGCCGTTGGAGGATTGTTGTTAATAAGTGTTGCTTGTGCCTGTTGTGCTGCTGCTGGTGAAAAGAAATAATTGGAGAACAAAAATGGCAAATTATTAGTAGTACTATTACTGCTGCTCGGGTTGTTATCGTTGTTAAGAGCTTCGAATTGGAACTGATGTTGTTGTTGTGGTTGTGGCGGCGGCTGCTGTTGTTGTTGGAAATGGTGGTTGATGCAAGCTTGTTGATATTCGACTAATCTATGAATATCCTCCATACTCGGCTGATGATGATGATTCGGAGGAACAAGTCCAGGAGTAGGATGTTGATGAGTTATAGAGTTGTTAAGCGAGGAGGGCAATGATGTAATTACACCATGACCGCCACCGCCTCCACCCACTACCACTTGGTGATTATGATGCTTCAAATTTTGATTATGATCATTTAATAACTGCATCATCCTATTAACCTCGATGGAGGATGATGTTGGTGGTTGTGGTGGTGGTGGAGTTAGCGCTTGCTGTGGGGCTGCCAATGGACTGACCGCAGTGTACGAGCTGTGGTGAGAAAGCCCAAGGGCGGTCCCCACTTCGGTGCTACTACTAGCATCAGTATCGCTTACCTTGTCACCCATCTGAGGCGGCGGGTGCTCAAGTTGCTGTTGTACACAAGTTGTCTGAGCTCTAAAGGCGTTATGGTAGTTCTTCCTCTCGGAAGACAACGAAGTTGCTTTCGACGATGATGACAGCCTCGAGGGCAGGCTACTCCCTCGTGGCACTGATGGATGATCCTCTACTCCAGGCCTCTTATACACCCGGCACAATGAAATCTCCGCCTGAGATAAAAATCCCGCCCAAAATTAGGCAAAACAAAACAAAAAAACAAAATAAAATGAGTGTACATTTTTGTTTTTCACTATATTTGTATTAATTACTAGAAAATAGAAGTATCCAACAACAATATGAGTACTGATCAGTTCATATTAATGGTGAATATCAGAAAAAAAAATCAGTAATTGAAGCTTCATTCATAACTTTCACTATATTTGCGTGATCCAACACCAGTAAAAATAGTACTCATTTATTACACTCTTTACACTACTTGGAATCTGTGTTCTTTTTATCACTTATCTCCTAATTTAGTGTCTAATTTTTCCAACCCCTTTGGTTTACACTATAACCCAATTAGGGTTTCCAATTTTTCCCCTTCTTTTGAAAAAAACAAAAAATATGTTTGTACATGTTTGAAAGTATATATGATGGTCTAACCTTTTGATACCGTTCCGTTTCGTGCTGAGGATGGCGGTATTCGTTCATAATCCAACTAGTTCGGATTCCCTTGGGCGCTTTACCGGAGTAAAACACTAGTGTTTTTTTAAGGCCGATGGGCCTGGAGTTCTCTCCTCGTATCATTCGATCAGCTCCGGTTGCCTTCCAGTAACCGGATGTAGTTACTCGATTAGGCCTATCGCCATTACGGTATTTTCGATCCCTTGGAACATAGAAGAACCACTCCTTCTCCCCAATCGCGGCCAAGGCTGTTTTAACAATTAACCAATTGATTATATAGATAAGAATCAAATATATTTATGATATGTGTATATGATATGATATTGATATAAAACAAACATAAATAAATGGTATAAATAAGAGTATATACCAGGGAGTTCCCAAGGGTCATAGCGATAAAGATCGAGGAAAGTAATGAGTTCAACATTAAATTTCTTGCCCTCAACCTTATGGCGAAGGTAGAACTCAACAAGTTCTTCCTCAGTAGGGTGAAATCGGAAGCCTGGCATGACCATGTCATGCTCGTGTTCGTCATCACCTTCTTGTTGTTGTTGATCATCTTGTTGCTGCTTGTCATTGTTGTTGCAAACGTTGTTGCTGTTGTGGTTGCTGCTATTAATATCGACCTTAGTGAGATTCATGGTTGTAGCAATTGCCATAAAAGGAAGGCAAAATGTTAAGGAAAATTTTTTTTAAAAAAAAAAAAAAAAAAAAGAGGATACTAGTAGCTTATCAAATGTTATCTTCTTTTCTGTATTTTTTTTAGTTCATGAACTCAAGGGAAAAAGTAGTGGCCTTTTATACTAGGAGTTATTGTACTGTTTTAGGAGTGAGAAAATGATTAAGGTAAAAAAAACTTCAACTTCCGTACAAAGTTAACAACACATTTTTTTTTTTTTAATGGAAGGAGAAAGAAGAAGATTTAATTATAATAAAAATAATTTTATATATGGAATATATAAAAAAAAAAAAAAAAAAAAAAGAGTATGAGAGTAAGTAGAAAGATCTACATAGCTTTCAGGGCCTACCTAAGATGGGGAGGGGGGGCAAATGCGTTAAGGGTGTGTTTTTAAGATAAAGAAAATGACATTGCACAGGGTAGACAGGGTGGCCACAGCTTCTTGTTATATCCTTCCTTAGCTTCGGTGGTCTCACTTTTTTGCGTTAATTACTTTTTTTTTTCTTTGTTTTTTCTGATTTTTAATTTTTAATGTTGTACAAATATGGTTTAAGGTTTAATCAGATGATTTTGTGTATATAAGCTTGAGCTTCTAGCTATTAATTAAATTATTGATCTGTTTAATTAAATGCTTCAGCTTCCATTTCTAAATAAGTACATCACTCAATTATGTTTTAGGTAAGTGAAGTGAAGAAATTTATTGTACATGTGGACCAAATTGAAAACATAATAGAAGTGAAGAAATATTTTTTTAGCAGATGAATGTGGCTAGTGTGAGGTTTTTTTTTTTTTTTTTTTTTTTTTTTTTTTTTTTTTTTTTTTTTTTTTGTGCACAGCTACTGCGAGTACATATATGCTTGGGGAGAGAGAAATAATGAGTAAAATAGCTAAAAAAGTAAAAAGAGATTATAGATTCACTTATTTAGAAATAAAAGGAGTTTTGATTTCACTCAATTAATCTTTTATAAAAAATATGCTAAAGTTTACAAAAAAAAAAAAAAAAAAAAAAAAAAAAAAAAAAAAAAAAAAAAACCAAACTCACGCATGAATTAATGTCAAACAATAATGAAGCAAAGCAAAATAAATTTGAGGTAAAATGAAAAAGAGAAGAAAAAATAACATACAAAACACACATAAAATATTATATTGAAAGCCTTGAGCACCGCAAATGTCGTGCCTCTAACGGTATCCACCCACAAAGGACGAACACGACTTTTTAGGTCCGCTACCTTGGAGTTAGCAAGGTCCGACCAAAACCCAGTGTTAATGGAGTTTAAGAGTTTTTCCAAAATATGGAATGCTCTTTCTAACTCCCACTCAAACACTTTACTCCAAATCCCAAGGTTGGTATTTGAGAGGAAAGTATGAGTGGGAATTTCTATCCCATCAATGTGGGATTCATGAAATTCCACAAATTAATTTAAAGCTAAATTAAATTAAATATATAAGCAAGTAATAAATCAACAAGTGTCCTAGTCATATGTAAAGAGGAGTATGGACCGCTTGGAGAGGAGGGGACCATACTTGCTCCCCACTCCTTCCTCTCCTTGTGACACATGTCCACACCAAAAAGCAAGCATACTTACTAGCTTCCCCTTTCTACGCGACCTAGGCCCACGGCCCAGCTAGCCTCGCACCGTGCGGGCTGCTCGCTGCTGCCAGCTCGGCCCAGCACGCCCACGCACATGAGTGCGGGCTGCTGATGCTGAGGGCGCTGCTAGCTAGCCACGCACATGTGCGGGCTGCTAGCAGCAGCGCACGCCAGTACGCCATGCATTGCTTGCGGGCTGCTGGCCGTGCTGTGCTACCATGCCTCGCACATGGTGCGGGCTGCTAGCCACGCCTTGTTAGCATGTCTCGCACATGGTGCGGGCTGCTAGCTTAACTAATCCCCTAGCACTCGGGATTCCGATGCTAGGGTTATTTTAGTCATTGTTGATTTATTACTAATTTGTCGTCTCATCTTTTTATTATTTTTTGACTCGACTTCCGACGCTCGGTTTCGACGCTCTAAGCTCGAATTTCCGACGTCTAAATATTTAACACTCGGGCGACGAATTAATTTGTTCCGAATTAATTCGTCGAGTTAGTTCGTATATTTTGCTTGGGTGTGACCCGAAGGGTTCAGTCAAGATTAAGCTGTAATATTAATTATATTAATATTACTGATTGGAAGCGACCTCCACCCAGCATTCCGATCACTTGACCTTACTGAATATATTAGCTTTCTAATAATTCTGAACCCGCTATCAGAATAATACACTCGTTCGAAGCACACCAGTCCTTTCAGAGTCTTGATTTGCATGAAATCAAGCGGCCAAGGGAGTTCAATACGAGTCTTACCTTGGGTCTTGGGCTGAGATGACTCTCCCCCTTGAGCTGTTGCAACACCGAATGCAACATTGAGTGGCTCGCCATTCTTTGATGCCGTAAAGGCATCCGACAGTTTCCCCGCAACGCGCTCCGAGCTCTCGCTTAGAGCCTTTAGCATAGCCGGGTTTTTACCTCCGGTTATAAGATGATTTAGGTTGGATGAAGGGATTGATTAAGAAGGATTCTTCTTCACTATCTTAGCCAGAGTCTTTGTCAGGTCATCACCCGGCAGTTTGAATAACTTTGTAATGAAGTGTGGAATGGATCTATTCCCAATCTACAAATGAAGAAAAAGGGTCACTGCCGGCAAATAATTAAGTTAAAGCGGCTTAGACTCCTTAGACTCCTTGGCCTCAAAGGAGGCTTTCTTCTCAAGCAACTGCTCCTTCCTCAGCTAGGCAGCAGATTTAGTAGGCGTTTTAAAAAGCAAGAAAACTGTTTGTTTAATAAACCCAAGCAAGGCCACCGATTCAAAACCGGTAGTAATAATAATTATGGCCACCGGTTAACCGGCGGCAATTTAAATGCGCGTTTTTTTTTGGTGGAAAACTGACTTTTGCCACCGGTTAACCGGTGGCAATAATAGGGATATATTTTTTTTTTCTTTTTTTTTTCGTTTTTCCTGCAATTATTCCTGCAACGATCCTGATATAATATTCTTCCATATTATTGCTATAAATTCTTCCATAATATACTTATTATTAATAATCATAACAAGAATTATAAATATATATTTAGACATTAATAATTAAAAACCAAATGTAATACAATAAATAAAGTGTGATATACATAAATACAAACAATACTAACTAGTCAATATTGTAGTCTAAAAGTTAATTAACAAAGTATAAATTCAAAATGATGTGACATTTACAAATTGAAGGTGATGAAAGATGCCAACATGTCTTGAACTTTATTAAGGTCATTGCTTGTTAACGGATCTCCCATTTGAACCTTGAAAAACTTGGAATATATATAAATTATGTTAGAATTAATTAAATTAGTTAAGTTAAACATGTGTAAATAAATATGTAAAGAATTTAAATACTTAGGTCTAAACGGTCTAAAAGAAGGCCTAAAAGACTTCTACTTTGCGCATTTTCTACATTTTTAAACTAATGACAACATAATTTCTCATAACATGTTAATTATACTTAGTTATATGTGGCTAATTCTTGAAATCACAGAAAAAGAGCATTTTACTAAGTTTAAAGACACATTTTCTTCCTAAATAGCCTAAATAAGGCCTAAATGACTTTTACTTTGCCTATTTTCTACATTTTTAAACTAATGAGCTATTTATTTCTCATATAATGTCAATTATACTTAGTTTTTGGTGGCTAAGCCTTGAAATCACAGAAAAAGAGCATTTTACTACGTTTTAGGTCGTACCTCATCAAGATGTATGGTGTTGGTACAATGAGTCGCTATGTCAAGCATGAATCTCATCACGTATAATCCACAATCAACTCCATTATCTTGCTGTGGGCACTAGCATATGAACAAATCAAATGAATCGAACATCACATAAAATCCACAATTGTTTTAGCAATGTTTATTAAGATAATCACAATATGATGTGGCATTACCATAGGTGATTTCCATGTAGGACCCCGTGGAGCACGTCCATGTATCTTCTTCATAATACTATAGGAAAGTAAATTCAAATTTGATTAGTTTGACTTTTAAATAAGTTAGGTTAAGATAATCAACACTAGGTAGCTATATTTACTTTTGTAGTACAGACATCACGAGGTACTTCTTTGTTGATCAAGCTGAAAGATTGTGTTATTAGCAGGACAAATCACCATGAGGAACCAATCAAACCTACATAAATTCACAATACAAAAACAAATCAATAATTAGGGTACAACATATAATTCAAATGTAGAAAGACTTGAATTACACATGGTTAAACGTACTCCTCATAACATAGGGCGAATATGAACTTGTCTCCTGCATGCATTGATTCCCTAATACTATGATTAACATAATACATCACCTCGGGGGATTTGTGTAAGATTCTAGTCTCGGATGTCTATTCGGGGCATAACCACCCAACTTTACCAGGGGAATTAGTGTCACTTAAGTGCTCCCGTAGTGCTCTACTTGCATGGACAATGAAAAATTAATTGACATATGAAGGATAAACAACACTAATATGAATAACATAATTAATTTAAGTGGCATGTGCCCGTACCTCATGAATATTTGAATGAGAGAAATGTTAAGCATTGAACCTCTTAAAAATTCCTTCACATCTTGTTTCTTTAACCATGCACTTGCATCCTCATCATAGTGGAACATTGCCTTAGGAAGTGCAATTTCAATGGGATCGTCACTAGGAAAATGACTAAAACGATTGTGTAGAAAAGTTAAATCCTTAGTGAGCGATTGAAGGACATTGTCTCCAACAAGTGGAGTAGGTTGCATGGCTGAACCTTTCGAAGAATTCTTTTTCGACACTTGTTCACTCTTCGACCCTTGTTCACTCATATTCTTTGTAGGTTGATCAACGCTTTTAGGCTACTCAACCTTCCTTCTCTTTGATGTTTGGCTTTTTTTCAAAATCTGATCAAACAAAGATAATTAGAGTTCAAAAATTTTTGGCCGGGGGTTAAGCTAGTAAGTACGCAGCAGCCAAGGCAGATTTGTTAAGAGAAAAAGATAGTGCATGCTGATTTGTTATTTAGCACAACATCAAAAATGATATTACCTTGTTGATCAACCTTACCCAAGCACGTGGCCATTGCACATAGCTACCTTTTGCTTCCCAAAGAAGAGTAATCCCATCATCCACTATAGGCACCGGTAGTGGGATGTTTTCGAACCCAACAATGTAAGAATTGATCCCGACCGAGTAATGTTGTGGCCTAAGAGATTGGAAATTGACCGTATCACCGGTCGTCGCTTGTGCACTACCATACGCCACCAACTGCAACTCTCCTCCATTTGATAGCCCCGGGGATAGAAGTGTACACTCGGTCTCTACCTACACCAGTAATGAAATTCACTTGTAAAAACAGAAATTATCAAAAAGGGTCTTTTCCTACACAATTGATCATGTAACGAAATTCACTATGTTAAAACCAAACACGCTCCCTCGAATCCTTAATTCACCTCTAAATCTGGAAATTCATGGGGTGTTAGATTATCAACCTCCCTCTAGTCCGCATGTGTGGGAGTAACAACCTGCAATAGTTAATCAATAATGCCACATTAGATCTCACGTAACTCACTATGCCAAAACTAATAGATTGAAAGCTACCTCTTGTATCTCATCTTCTCCATGTCTCTCATCTTCTCCTTGTCCTTTTGGGTGACTACTTGAGTCGACCGGTGTAGTCGGGGGGAACGACAAGGGTAAGTTCATTTGCTTCGCCCAAGCATTGAATTCACCTATTAACTCATTGCGTACTTGTTCCTTGATGGATGCCACCTTGGCATCCAAGTCTTCCGGTGAGTTAACACTTGCTCGAGATCTTCCCAATTTTGTGTATTCTAAACCCATCTCCTTTTCGTATCCTAGCAACGTCCCTCCCATACCTACTACCCGGCCTGGATGGTAGGGCTTTCCCAAAGCCAAGGTGAAAGGGTCTTTCTCTATAGTCGGGACCAGCTTGCCTTCAACAACATCTGTAGTGTACTCAAGCTGTAGCATAAGAAAAAATTTTGACATGAATACATATAATGTTTTTGCACGGTAAAGTTATGCAAAAGTTTCAAATAGCTTACAAGTTTATCAGCCACTTTTTTTCCGGTTCCTTGATGACCCATTTTCCGGTTTCCTTATCAAAGGAATGTAGAGAACAAATGAAATCGCCAACACGACTAACCAACGTAGTGATCGTGGAGTTGGAGGGTTCTTCGGATGACCCTTGAATCAAAGTGGGGTATATACCCTCCTTCTTCCGAGTTTGCCTCCATTCACCAAATGTCTTGGCCCACGTACGAGGGCGGTACTCCTTCTGCAATGCATTTGCCTTGTTTTGCTCTCGAAGTTCCTACATAAATAGAAATGTTAGCATCATTACTACAAAAAGAGTCAATATATTATACAATACTCATTAGATTTAGTAGTTCTTACAATTGCTTTGGGTCAACTTTTTTGAATAACAAAGTCTTTCCACTCGTCCTCCGTCACGCTTGGCCATATTTTCCACGGTGGGTCTTGTTCCTCAACATATTCCTCATTTCCACCTTCACCAACCTTCCCCTTGGAAGCTTTCTTCTTGTGTTTCTTCTTCTTATAGATCCATCCGCTGGTCAAGTGGGTCTTGAAGCCTCTAAATCTCTCCGCTATTAAAGAATCTAACACCCTTCTCTTCTCGGGATCATTAGGAATATTAAACAGCTTATACAATCACAAATACAAGCAATTATTATTTTCCATTTACAAACAACCATTAGGTGAAAGTATTTGTAATTGTGTAAATGTGCATTTAAACAAAACACTTGCCCTGGTATCATCCCAAAATGTTTGATTCAAGCCTGGAGGTACTTGCCGCCAACTAAGTGTAATGGGGATTTTGCGCGAACACATGCCAACTTGTTTTGCATATATCTGAATCCATTGGCCAGTAGGTTGGCCTCTTTTGTCATACTCCAGGACAATGGGACCAGTTGGCTTCTTAAAACTTGTTGTCGGACCCCTACCCTTTCTCTTAGCTGGTGCCTTTACCCCCACTCCACCACCTGTGTTCAATTTCTCCTGTCCTTGGCTTTGAGTTTGAGGAGTAGTGTTCTCACCAACAATCTCAACAATTGTAGAATCAATAGGAGGTGCACATTCAGCTGAAATTTCAAATTCTTCAAGCCTGCGCTCAAAAGCATCTTATTCCTGATCTTCTGGCTCACCCAAATCAGTCTCCTTGTTGACATCATATGGCTCGTCCTTGTTCTCATCCTCACCCTCATAGCCATCATCATCATCCTCAAAATCCTTTACTAGTGGTTCATAATCGTCCTCCATGAGTTATAAACACCTGTCATTACAAACATAACACGATATTAGGTCCTTAAGTGATAGAAATGTTGACATATAGGTCATAATACATGTTAGCATATAAAATAGGAAAGTAAGTTCACATATAGATCATTTTTATTCTATTTTCATCAAATTGACTCTATAAATTACGTAACTTGTTATTTTCTAGTACCGTTAACACTAAAAATATTAAATTCTATCATATTTGACGCATTTTGAGATATACTTCATTCTTTAACAAGAACTTGTAAAAATTTAGCAACTAAGATAACACTATCATTCATTTTCCCCAAAACTATTCATAAAATTACCTAACTTCTGATTAAATAATACTTTTAAATGCTTACAATCTCAAATTAACTGTTATAGTACCTCATTCGAATATTCCTTCGTTGTGGTCTGACCGCATATAACATGTCTGGTCGTCTATGTCATTTGATGCAATAGGTCTAGGAACAGTGAAAGGTGCTGAATCATCAAACGCATCGTATTCTTCCTCATCCTCAACATCTCCAATGCCTAGGATCCTTCTTTTCCCAGCTAGCAAAATGGACCATTTTGAATTGACTTGGTTAGTTACATAGAACACTTGCTTAGCTTGAGATGCTAGGATGAACGGTTCCGCACTATCATTCAAGTGGCCAAGATCTACAAGAGTAAAGTCATCATACTTGACATTACGCCTGATATTATCAACCCACTTACACTTGAAAAGAGCAACCGTGAGGTTACAATAATCAAGCTCCCATATTTCTAGAATTCGACCGTAGTATGAAAATTTTGCATCGACAGGTGATTTATCCTTAGCACTTGCAAACTCCCTCGACGATGTCACAAGAGTTACTCCACTGTTTTGGGTCGACGAAGATTTCAAATCCCGACCCTCTGTCCAAAAAGTGTACCTATTGATGTCATATCCCTCAAATGAGCGAACATCATCCCTAAGACCATAAGCAAGCCACCTTACTGTATCGGTGACACTATCATTCAAAAGACTCATCACTTGATCACTAAATCAACTCACAAACCTCTTATTATGCAATTGCATTAGTGCCCTTTCACCTTCGATGGAAATTCATCACGCAAAATAGCCATGTGCTCATCTAAACATGGGTGAACATCTGCAACATGGTGCAACACATAAAGGTGTGCTTGTAAGAACTGATCTCGATCAGGTGACATTCGTTTCGACCTAATTGTGCCATGACCATCTAGTCTCCCTTCATGTCGAGAAGTAGGAAGACCAATAAGTTCAGCAACGGCTAAATAGTCGGCCACAAAATTACCAATCTCCTCACTCACGGTCCCTTGAATCATGCTTTCTTCCGGATTAGCCAGATTCCTTAATTTATCTTGCAATGTGCCCATGTGTCTTTTAAAAGGATAGCACCACCTCAGGAAAACTGGACCGCACAACTTAATCTCACGCACCAAATGAAGAATGAGATGCACCATTATGTCAAAAAATAAGGGTGGGAAATACATCTCAAATTTGCACAAAGTCACAACCATATCCGTTTGCAAAGCCTCAAGTGTACAAGGATCAAGCACTTTGCTGCATATTGTATTGAAAAACGAACATACGCTTGTAATAGCTTCCCTCACGTGCTTCGGTAAAATACCACGTATTGCAATCGGTAGAAATACTTGCATTAACATGTGACAATCATGGGATTTCATACTTGTCAGCTTCAATTCTTCACTTAAGGATACAAATCTTTTCATGTTAGATTCATACCCAGATGGAACCTTAATGCCGTAAAGACATGCACAAAAGATCCGCTTTTCTACCCTGATAATGTGTAGCAAGCCGGTGGTAAATACTTCTTCTCAACCTTGCCTTTACCCTCATCTCTACTCTTTGAAGCATCCGCGACCTTTCCCTTTCCCTTGCTCTCCCCCTTTCCTTTTTTCGAAACATTAACATTTTCCTGTTCAGGTTCCTTTCCCTTTCTATCCTTTCCTTTTGTAACCTTGTCTTGAGGCCACAATTCCGAACGAATCCCGATCTCTTGCAAATCTAACCGTACACCCTTTCCATCCTTTGTTTTGCCTGAAATATTAATAAGCGTTCCCACAAGAGCATCACACACATTCTTTTTTATATGTATCACATCAAGACATTGCCTAACATCATGTTCTTTCCAGTACGGAAGCTTCCACAAGATTGATTCTTTTTTAAAAAGAGTTGTTGAGACCCGAGCTTTTTCAGATTTTTCAAACACCATTTGTATACCCTTAACTCGAGCATAAACCTCAACACCGGTCAATGGCCTAGGCGCAGTCTCCTCTTCCACTGTCCCATCGAAAGCATTTTTTTGCTTACGGTACGGGTGATCACGCCTAAGGAACCTTCGAGTCCTTAGGTACACATCTTTGTGAGAATTCTTAAGGTATATGCTTGATGTGTCATCAATACATATGGGGCATGCTTTTTCCCTTTAACCTTGTACCCACACAGGTTGCCATATGCAAGAAAGTCATTCATGGTCCAAATAAGGGTTGCATGCAATGTGAACACCTCGTTCTTATGAGCATCAAAACAAGAAACCCCTTCGTCCCACATCTTTCTCAAATCGTCAATTAGTGGCGCAAGGTAAACATCTATGTCATTTCCAGGTTGCCTTGGCCCCGTTATTAGCAGTGAAAGTATTATATACTTCCGTTTCATACATAACCAAGGAGGCAAATTGTAGATCACTATAAGAACCGGCCAAGTGTTGTGTTGGGTATTAAGAGTGCCAAATGGATTCATCCCGTCTGTGCACAACCAAAGTCTGAAATTTTTGACTTCATTACCAAACTCCAGAAACTTCAAATCAATGTTCTTCCATTGCGGGGAGTCAGCCGGATGCTTCAGCATTCTGTTTTTCTTCCTTCCCTCGGCATGCCATCTTAAGTTTTGAGCGTCTTTTGGTGTTGCGAATAGACGCTTAAACCTTAGAATAATAGGAAGATACCACAACACCTTACCTAGCGGTCCCTTCGTACCAGGATTGCAACTCATGCGCTTGTAGCGCGATTGCTTGCATCGTGGACACTCCTCCAATTGTTCATACTCATTACGATACAAAATACAATCATTAGGACAGACATGTATCTTCTTATACTCCTAACCAAATGGACACATAAGCTTCTTTTCATAATAGTAAGACTTAGTAATTTCATTCAAATCACGCAACATCTCACTTAATGCGGTAAAAAAAGAAGTAAAACTAACGTCTGTCCACCCATGCTTCGACTTAATCTTAACAAGTGTTAACACGGCAGAAAGTTTGGAGTATTTTTTGCACCTAGGGTACAAAGGCTTTTTGGAAGCCTCCGATAGTAATTCAAATACATCACCTTCGACATTATGCAACATCTCATCCATGTCTTCATCCTCGACCTCATCCACTAGATCATCCTCAGCTCCATCCTCACCACTATCAATAAAATATTCATCATTCTCGCATTCCTCGTCCACATGAATCTCATTTCTTCTATCATGCACATCATTCCCATCAATATCCCCACTATACTCTCCACTTTTACCATGCCAAATCCACACATGCGCTACTGAAAAAATGAATTTGGCACCGGTTCAAACCAGGCCTAAGGCACCGGTTTGAACCGGTGCCAATGTGGGGGGTGCCAAATAGTGGTTTAAAAAGGCACCAGTTCAAACCGGTGCCAAAAATCAGAATTGGCACCGGTTAACTGGTGCTAAAAATGGCAAAAAAAATAATTGCTTGTTTTTGGCACCGGTTAACCGGTGCCAAAAGTGCCCCAAAATTATTATTTTTTTTTGTTTTTTTGTTTTATCGTTTTATCCACTTAAAAATAAGAGAGACTAAATTAAAAACCACATCAAAACATAAATCCAATATCATCGAATATTTACAGCATATGATAAAAAAAATTATAATATACATCAATAAAATAGTTTGATTACAACATATAAGTATGAAAAAAATTACAATATAAATTAAAAAAAAAATTAAAATATAAATAAAAAAAAACCCATTCACATCTAAATCAATATTCTTGTAACTTGTTTCTTCGATTTCAGATCTAAATAACATACCTGCACCAATTAGAACAAAAAAAAATCGATTAATATAATCAAGCTTAAAAAAAACCCAGAAATTTAATCCCAAAAATTCAAACCCAGAAATTTAATCCCAAAAATTCAAACCCAGAAAAAAATTGAATTCGAAAAAAAAACTTGAAAACCCAGTATTCGAATAAACCTAGAAAATGAAAAAAATTGAAATCGAATAAACCCAGAAAAAAAAAAACAAATCGAATAAACCCAGAAAAAAAAAACCAAAAACAGATTAAAATAAAAATCAAAAACTGATTAAAACCCAGAAAATAAAAAAAAATCGATAAAAAAAACCCAGAAAATAAAAATCAAAAACGAAATAAAATCGCTTAAATTAAAAAAAAAACTCGAGTAAAATAAAAAAAAAACCCAGAATTTAAAAAAAAAACGAATTAAAAAAAAAACTATCAAAAAATTGATTAAGACAAAAAACCAGAAATAAAAAACAAAAAGAAACCCAGAAAATAAAACCTTGGATTAAAAAAAAAACAAACCCAGAAAATAAATATAAAAAAAACGAATTCAAATGGTTAACAAAAAACAAACCCAAAAAATAATTAATAAAAAAAAAAACAAACCACGAATTGGTGATGCATTTGGTGGTCTTGGTGGTGTTGCTTGCGGTGGTGCAAGTGGTGGTCTTCAATAGAAAGAAAGAAGGAGATCGAGAAAGAAAGAGAAGGAGATCGAGAAAGAAAGAGAAAGGAGATCGACATTTCTGCGGGCTGGGCTGGGCCGGAGGTGGTGGTTGTGACGGTGGTTGTTGTGGCGGTGAAATGGCGGCTGAAAAACTAATTACTCGAGAAGATGGTCAGTTGAGAAGGAGAAGGAAGGAGGAGGAGAGGAGAGGAGAGGAGAGGAGAGAGAAAGAGAAAGAAGAGGAGAGGAGAGGAGAGAGAAAGAGGAATGAATTAGGTTAGGGTTGAGAAAAATTAACTAGCAGACGCTTTTTTTTTAATACTTAAAATAACGGTTCACAACCGGTGGCCTTTATGTTTTTGCCACCGGTTTGGACTGAACCGGTGCCTTTTATTCTGCTTTAACTTCCCACCAATTTTGTAGCCTATTTTTGGCACCGGTTTGGACTGAACCGGTGCCAATTAAGGGGTGCCTTTTTGATATTTTCTACTAGTGATGGTATTTAAGTCTAAACCCACGACAAAGTACATGATCTCTAATGATTTCAACACTATTGACCACCTTCACATTATTACAATCAACACGGGGACGGTATAGGCCTTCCTCACCAATTTTGCGCTGATAAGATAAAGACGTCTTGCAAAACTCTTGAATCCCATTCCAAAATTCTAATGTATCACGTCTACCATACATCCAACCACGATACTTGTCCATTTGCTAAAGTGTCTCTAAACATATATAGCAACATATTATGAATAATGTACAATTGCTACATATTTTATGTAAGTCAACTTCATGTACACACCGTGAATATACCATTCATATAGTGAAAAAATGCATGTTTCCAAAGTGTCCTTATCACTCCAACCTAACCCATCCTTGAATGTCTACTCTCACTAGTGAATGTATGTCAACTTTCCAATTTTAAGGAAAATCCGGCAGCACTTCCCCCCAGTTCTCCAAGTACAAGATGTAGATAGTTACTTACCCACATATGTACCCAGAGAACATGGTGAAGAAATGGAAAGCCAAGATGTTCCGTAAAATCGAAAAAAAGACATACATTCACCACCTAAGTGAGAGTAAACATTCAAGAATAGTCCAAACTGGGGACTATTCAAGAATTTCTCCTAATGAGAAAGCCTTGAACGGGTATCTAGGCATATGATGATGCAAACATTCAACATATTATTGTAATTATTTATAATTAAACAAGACACAACTTGTAATATCATGAACAAACTTTTATCAAATTGATAAATAGAAAGAAATATAGCTCCATAAAGTTTATAGTTCATACCAATATACCAAGTACAATGGATGTAATGTCTCGAACTTCCCACTTGAATAGCTAATAAACTTGTGCTTCACTACATATGAATCTACAAAAATTACAAATAAAACAAAAAATAAAAGTTAGTAATTTTGTCAAGAACTATAAAACAACCTAAAATTGCACATTAAAACATACTACAAAATTCAACTAATTAAGTAACAAGGTTACTAATAAACTCTAATTTATTCAAAATTTCCTAATAAAACCTAACAATCAATTTAACACCACTCCAACATATCAAATTATACTCCATAATCCATATATTTCCTAAAATCATTAGGAAAATAATTATGTAATGTTATCTAAAACGGACTACTCCTCAATATAACTCCAAAATAATTCAATTCATTCTATAATTAACCAAAAATTAAGCAACAACAACAAATTGATAATAATAATAATATTAAAGAAATTAAAAAATTATTCAAAATACAAAATAAATTAATACTAACCCTAGGTGGAGGTGGAAAGGGAAGAGAGATGGACAGTAGAGGACGGCGGTCGGTGGAGGGACCTCGGTCAGGGCCCCGGCGGCAGGGCACAGTGGCGCGACGGCTTGGGGGAACAGGTGGTGGAGGGACCTCGCTTCTCCTTGCTTGTTGCTTGTGCTCAGTGGTGGAGGGAGTGCGGAGGTGTGCGCATGTGGTGGAGGGAGTGCGGAGGTAATGGAGGGTGGTGCGGTGGCTGTGGCATCACTGGTGGAGTTTGTGGTGGTAGGGTTTGAACTGATGGTTGCGGAGAGACGATGCGTGCTGCTCGTAGTTAATTTGGTCGAATGAAAGTGATGAATACAGAATGGGGAAAGAGAAGGTAAAAGGAGAGCTTTTTTTATTTCGAATATTACCACCGGTTCAAAACCGGTGATCTTGAGCATTTTTTCCACTGGTTCGGTTTGAACCGGTGGCAATAATATTCGTCTAATCCCGCTCATTTTTTAAACCACCGGTTTACAAAAACCGGTAGCCTTTAAGCGGTGCCTTTTTCAATTTTTCTACTAGTGAAGGGGTCTTAGTGGACAAGGAGCTTCTTTCGCAGAAGTTTAATACCAGTGACATCCCTAAGTTCCAGCAAACAGACAATCCTTACCTTCATTTAAGGGCATTAGAGACCATAATGACCATTAAGGGGATTGATAAGAATATTTTTCACTCGTTATTCTCAATGTCTTTAGAAACTGTTTGTCAACAATGGTTCTTTTCTCTTAATAAAGAGAAAACCTCTACTTGGGATGCTATTGTAAATGATTTCATTGATATATATAAATGTAATATTCAATTCGATACAGATTAAAGATAACTTGAGATGCTTAGACAAAAAGAGAATGAAGGCTTTACTTCTTTCTTTAATAAGTGGAGGGAAACTTCCTCTAAGATGATTGAGCTGCCCACCGAAAGAGAATATGTAAGGATGTTTATCAAGAATCTCCAAGAGAAGAATTCAAAGCATTTAAAATATCAACGCAACTTAAATACTTTCAAGGCCGTCTATGATGTCGGTATTGAAATCGAAGATGACCTCGCAAAGCAAAAAGCTACTAACAATAGTAACCACAGTGGCTGGAAAGGAAAGAAGAACGACAATCCTTCTCCTTCCGAAAACGCCAACTCTAGGAACAATGTTAGTACCTTTGACCATAACGGTTTCTTAGCTATGGATAATCAAGGATCTAAAAAGAAACCCAAAAGAGAGTTCACACCCATTGGAATGACCTATGATGTTGCGTTCGATTGTATCTATGATCGAGGATTAATAAAACCTATTGGCCCTACCGAGGATCCAGCGCCAGAAATGCGATCTTCAAGATGGGATCCCATTTCTTATTTCAAGTACCATCAAGGAAATGTTCATACCACCAATTAATGCTAACGGTTTCAAAATCTCATTCAAGATCTCCTAGAAGCAAACAAGATCCCATTGCCTCTAGCTAGCAAGAAGACTAGGTGATGATGTGCACAAGACACAAGGCGAGCTTCGACAACAAGATTTCATGACCTGTTTTTTTATTTCTTTTATCTATCCTTTCCCCCAATAAGTCTAGCATAGGCACCTTTCATTTTCCCTTAGATCCATTTTGTAGGACTTTCTTTTACTTTTTCCTTTTAATAAAATGAGCATTTATTTTCTTGCATATGATCATTTAATTACATTGCATCAAAAAAAATAAAAAAAATCCATGCCAAACTAAGCACAAGGTATACCAATGATTTGAGGCACCCCTTGTAGCCACATTATATCATCTTTTACCCTTCAAATATGCAATCCTTTCTTGATAAACCACTTTAACCCTCATGTAACGATTGACCTTTCTTTCTTCAACCCACATCTACCTAACCTTTGGATGGGACAATGTGCAACTTATGCAATTTTAAAAAGCTTGATGATTCCAAAAAAAAGCAAAAACAACAAAAGTGTACAAAAAGGCAAGTGTTCCAATGTCATTGACATGAACATGTCTTTGATATGAAAATGCTTGAGAAACATGAATGCAAAGTGAGTGATAGATCGCATGATCGGGATTTTCCACACTTATAAAAAAAAAAATGCAAAAGCAAAAAAAGAGTAAAAAAAATAAAAAAGAAAAGAACTCAAAAGTTAGAAACCTCACGCATAATAATATAAAGATTTCAAAAGCAAGGTTGCACACCTTTGGGGCTTACCTATGGTCTTGAGCCTTTGTCCCTTTCTTCTTCAACCTTTAGCCTAACCACGTTACAACCCTTAAAAAACCTCTTTGAGGGATACACACACTTGTGCGAGGTTCGGCTAGAGCTACGTTCAGGCCTGATTCCTAACGGATACGTAGGCAACCTCACATCGAGGAGCGGCCGTAATTAAGATGCATTCATATTTACGTTCATAATTGATCAAATCAAGGGATATCCAATTCTCATCCTTATCCATGTAGAGCTAGACTTGGGGGCTTGATCCTTACATTATTAGCTTACCTATCCTAAAGAGTCACCATCATTGACTCTTCTTGAAATAATATTTTCCCACACACTTAGCCCTTGCAGCCTAACTTTAGTGTCACCCTCACACACATCACAGATACATGACCAAATATACTTCCCTTAGGAACCCTTTGTCATGAAATCTTTACACAATGTTGAAGCATGCCTTGTCATATCAACATCACTCATCAAACATCAATCATAGTTACATCACAAAGTATGACGTGCTTAGCCTCCGCGCCTAAGTTACCTAAATACTTTCATTATTAAGTCAACACGGATAGTCTAAGATGTTACAATCCTTGTACTGTGAGAGACAACGTTAACGGATTGTCGCGCATTCTTCTTAAACGATAATTTTTCCAAATATGGATTGTCGCGTATTCTTCTTAAACAACAATTTTTCCATGATTTGATTATCATCTCTGGCAAAGTTTCCAAGCGTGGATTGTCGTGCTCCTGCTCTGTTTGGTAAATTTTTCCAAAGTTTGGATTGTCATCGCTGGCAAGTTTTCCGAGATTGGATTGTCATACACATAGTTCCCTATGGCAAAATTTCCCAAAGGATTTTCGTAGGTCTCTATTCATCATAAATTTCGGAAAAGGTTCCTCAACGAGGATTGTCATTTATTTCAGTAAGTGGCAAAATTTCCCGAGGTGGATTGTCAGTCGACTCTTTTTTGCAAATGTTCCAAGACGCGGATTATCAATAGTGGCAATATTTTCCTAAAAGGATTGTTGCATAGCATTGGCAAATTTCCAAGGTCTATTTCTTTCAAGAGTTATATTCCAAGATGTGGATTATCGATCGTAGCAAAGTTCTTATGACAGATTGTTACGAAGCATTGGATTTTGGCAAATTTTCTGAGATACGAATTGTCGCTTCATCGTGGAAACATTTCCAAAGATGAATTGTTACGTGGCATTGAAAACTTTCCCTAAATTGGATTGTCATACATCATACAAGAGTTATGTTGGCAACTATTCCCAAAGGAAAGAGGATTGTCATCACCCAAAGCATCAACAACAAAATTCAAGCATCATTAAGGATCAAATAGCAGTGGTCTTTCGGTAATTTTCTTCGGAATATTATCACAACAACTGAGGATGGCTTAAGGCGGAGAAATCTTCGATCATGTTCCCTAGCTTACAGAAGATGGTCACAAGGCGGTAGAAGATCGTTTCAAGTAAAGCAATCTTCGATAGTATTCTCTAGCTTGCAGAATACTATCACATCGAAAATTTCAATTATTATATGACTTTTTTAGACTTCTGGATCAAATGATATGATAAAAACAAAATCCACAAAAACTGTCTTGAAGCGCCAAACGATTGTTTTGTCGCCTGGCGACAGAGGCGTGTTTTATTCCTTTTAAAACTCTGATTCGTTTTTATCGATTCAAGACTATTTTCATATAAATAGGGTCCCTGGACCTCCGTTTTTCAATAATCAGAATTCTCTAATTCTTCTCTCTCTCTCTAAGAAAAAGCTTATTCTCTCTCTTTCTCTTTCTAGCCTAGCCTTTTACAAACAAAATTCCTCACACATTAGCACTAGACATACCTAGCCAAATTCGAAGTTGCCTTCGCCCTAGATGTGAAAGATTTGATATTTCTGAGGGTTTGGTCCCAAATCTCTATTTCAATTATTTAATTTAATTGTTTGATTTTATATTTTCCTTGAAGTTACTAACGTGTGTATTTTGTTATTAGAAAGAGATACGAGGCATCCAAGTAAGTGCTTTAATTGTTTTATTGATATTATGATATAGGAATCATGTTAAGGTTGTTATTTTGATTCCTAGTATCACGTTAGGATGCTTTTCTAAGTATGATGTTTAGGGTAAAGAATAAGTTCCTTATATCAATTATGATTGATATGATGCTTCCTAGTATCACGTTAGGATGCATTTTTATTTCTTAGTGAAATGTTAGGGTTTGTTATTAATCTTGTTAGTATCATGTCTAGGATCTTGCTATTATTATACTTTATTTTTAACAAGATTATTTTTGTAATAATGGTTATGATGATTATTTTGATTATAATTGTTATTATTATGATGATTATTATTAAGTTGCTTGATTGTTATTATTGTTATTGTTTGATCACACCTTTTATGCATGTTTAAAGGGAATTTGTACTTGTAATCACACTTAATAAGATTATTAATAATCTTATTTAGGTTAATATGATAATAATTCAAGTGATCGCCAATATAGTTTTATTTATGCATTAATATTCAACCTACATAGATTAAACAAGTTTATGGTTAACCTAATGATTGCATGCTAGTCAGAAAGTGCACATGAATACGAGAAGAATAATAAAGTAGAGGCCTATTATTAGGGCAGGTTCAGTCTCTTTTAGGTTAGATCTGTACCTTCATCCCCGAACTACCAGTCATGGTTCCAGACCTATTCGAGTTGACGATCGCCTGGATCGTTAAGGGGTGTACATTCATCCTCTGAACGGTTTACAAGTTCCTAAAACTTGTTGGCGACTCTTTTGCTCTGGCTTCTTTCCCTTTGGACGCCACAATACTTAAGTGTATGATCACAGTGGGGTTCAAGTTTAGGGTAATGCTTGAAATATTCCCTACACCACTTGAAGGAACCTCGACGCAAAATTGAAGACCATCAAAGTAACTTCCTAAAGACATGCCAACCATAACAACACCGACCTTCGAAACCAAACGCCGCCAAGCAATACCCACATATATAGTACAAATACCACCTCCGGGCTTGAAAAGTGGAGTGAGAGGAGCACTAGCAATATACTTTCCTAGTTCTATAGGACATTTACCAACAATAAAGTGATTAACCACCCCGGAAATAGAGTCAACCAACTCATCTGGTACAGCTACAGCAGCACCACTCAAGCAATCCATAAGATGCTGAGCACATAAACCGTCCCTACCACATGAAGTACCACGCGGAAAACTCCTAATCCGATCCAAAAACAACAACAAAAGTAGCAACGAGATGAAGTCGATCAACAGGTATACCAGTAGGCAAGGATGAAGCTGAAAAAGAAGGGTGTTTTAATTGTAAATCTACAGGAGTGGCCTCATTATATGGAGAAAACCCTGAAGAAGAAAGAACTCGGACTGCAGCTGTGTAATGGCCATCACAAATCTTTCTACGACTTTGCTTGATATTACGCTCATCCAAATCAAGGTCCTCATCATCAACCACCGACAAAGTAAGAGTAGCCTCTTCCAAAGTTTCCCTCACTGTAGACACCTACTTTTGGCCTATTGTCCCGAAAAGGAAGTGCGATGATGTTACAAAAACCCGTTCTTCATGCTAGATCAATATTGAAGTGTTTATGGACTACGAAAATCATTATGAACTATCTTGAAACCCATTTTGAGATCAAGTTGTCTTAGAGCCCTGTCCAATTATTAATTAAGCCTAAAACGTGTTCATACATGTTTAAACTTGATTAATAACGGACCCAAATGCGTCAAATACAATGATTGGATTCAATGGAACCTTCATTGTTGAAAAAAAGAGCCAAACAAATAAATTAACCATCAAATTCTCGTCCCAGGCCTATATAGATGGATATCCCTTTCAAAGAGCTTTCCAACGGTATATTATAAGCCCAATTCCGAGCCAAAACGAAGAAGTTATGGTCAAAACACTAAACCGGGCCCAAAACCGACACCCTTGCACTCCAATGGCCATAACATTTGATACATAACAGATTTTAACCTAATTCTAATGGAATTGCAAATAAAATCGTTCCAATGACATCTTAAACGCCTAAATCTGACTTAGCAATCAAAAGTTATGGAAGTTTTAAAAACGCATTTTTTATATAAGGCAAACCACAAAACAGCGCAACTCAATCAGTTGCGCGCGACTCATTGAGATGCGCGCGGCACTCCAGCGCGACTCAGAGAGTTTCGCGCGACACTTGACGGCGCGGCTCTAAAACCCTAAACCGAGATTCCTACGCCTATGAAAAGGGGTCTTCGCACAACTCTAAACAGGGAGAAAATCAGAATTTAAAACCCTAAATTTCTGAAATCCCTAATCTCTTAAACCCTCTCACTATCATACTACTTTTCCCTCTTTCTTCCCAATTACTCTTCAACCCTAATCCATCCATTGAAGCTCTTAAAGGTACGAAGAAGAAAGAAAGTCCATAAACGCATAAGACTGAGATTTAGCATAAAAGAACAATGGTTAGTTTCCTTAGCACTTAGATAAATCACTTTTCTTTTATTGTTTAAATAACTCTAATTGATTAATTAGTGTTTTTAATCGTTTTAAAAATTTTTTTAATTAATTAATTCATATAGTAGTCTTTCGTTAATCAAGACTAGAATTTGAATAATTAATTATTGTTTTATCACTTAAGACAAGGCAAATATTGTTTATTTCTTGTTCTCTTCACGAATTTGATTAATTAAGAATAACGACTTTTTCAATGTAATTCCTACATGATTAATGCGTGTAAATAAATTCAACTAACTTAGTTTTAGGTATCACGTTGCATATATTGTTTGGTGATGAGATTGTGCAAAAGGAAGAGCTAGTAGAGGCCGCACTAGGGCTAGGATCGCGATTCCCCTCAAAAGGGCACGTTATCTTGGTACCCTCGCTCCCGAACTCATTTCTGGTTTATGTAGACCAATTTGGGCATGGGTAAACTTATGATTCATGCTAAATATCCCTTGAAATCTACTTGGGAGAAAGGCATGAACGAGGTTTATGGGTTTTCGTAAAACTTATTGGCGACTCCTACTTGTTCCTTACAAAAAAGCGTGTATGATAGAATCATTTCTAATTTAAGGTCTCCCAAACAGTCAGGAATTCAAATCTTAATACACTCTAACAAGTGTAAAGTCCTAGAATTTTAAAGTGCCATGGGCATTTAAGGAGAGCACCCCTTACGATGGGATCACCCTCCTTACAGTGGCGACTCCATTGGGGACTTAGAGGTTACATGATTAGTTCGTAGTTATGATCCAAGGTTTCCAACACCAGGTTGCCTATGGTTTGTAACGAGAACTAACTTGTATAATCTCTAGTTAGAAAGCGAGACTTGAACGCATAATATCTTCCTTTTGCACAAAAGTAAAAACCAAATAAGCAACATTACATCATGCATAAGTATAGCACACTTAAACATTGGGGATTAGCTCATTAACTAGGGGTTGCCAACACTAGGCTTCTATCCCGAAATGAATAACAATCATCCCACCCATATCGCCAACAAAATGTTGGGAGAGCGATGTCATAAGTCAACTCGTTGAGTGATTGATTTGTGCGTCGTTTCTTAAGATATGGTACCTTGGACACCCAAGCCTTTTTTGACCTTAGAATGGCATTGTATGCTTAGACAGTTCCTTTTATGTGCTTATGGGACTACATGAATATGTGCTTCGTGTCTAATCTAACTAATTCCAACTTGTTACCTAGAGATATAATAAAAAAAATTCGCAAAAATTGTGGTTCGTAAAAAAACAAAAAAAATAAAATTGTCGAACCTACCAGGTGGCACGCGCAATTGTCAAAGTTGCGAGCGCCCTCCAAGCGCAAGTACAGAAATTGCGCGCGGCACCCTCGCGCAACACTGTGTCTTGTGCGTGCCCACTGTTAAATGTTGACTTTGACTCGTTACAAGCAATATCATATGGAGAAAACGATACTACCGCTTCAAGGTTAATCATTAAATAGGTGCTAAAAATAACTCTTTGGCTAACAACGTTGTCTAACTTTTATTTTGATTGTCTTTTTTATTATTGAAAAATCAAAAAACATTTTTTTTATCGTTCTCCTTGCGCTTACGCAAAAAAAAAAAAAAAAAAAAAACAAAAAAAACATGCGCCAATGCTATTCTAGAAGTTGCACTTTCCACCTTAGCACAAGACGAAAAATTGCGCGCGATACTATTTTGATTTTGATGATTCGTTTACGTACTTTATAATCAAACTAATGACATTACTTCTTATGAGGTTCCTCATTAGAAGTTCGCATCCCTTAATAGGACGTCATCAATATGTTTATTCTTAAATGTGCCTATTTTCGTGTTCATCATTTTTTTAGTTGTAATTGGTCAACATTGATTTAAGAGTATTTACCTCTTCTATTGTTTAAAAAGAAAATCCCGAGAACTTTACTCGGGATGATTGCCTCACACAAAAAAAATAAACATAAATAAAAATAAAAATAATATGTCGTTCTTAAAAAAAAAGAGAGAATGATAAAAAAAAATTATTCCCAAAAAAAAATAATGAAGGATAAAACCGAGAAAATGATTATTTCTTGGATTTTATATTCGGAGGCCATCATTCTTTTTAAGCAAATAGTAACATTTTATCCTTTAAAGATGAGCAATATGAGAATCATAATTAAAAAAAACGATATTGATCTCTATTGTAATCTAAGTGATCAACGAATACTATAGTATTCGATCATTTTAAGGAGTGTGTTCGGTTCGATTAATATTTCTAAAAATTTGATGCGCACTTTCAATCCAACTTTCTTCTCTTTCTCTTCTACCTTTTTCGAAAACAATTCATTTAGAGTAAAATCCTTAAATGATTACCTTGTTGAAGTCAACACAAATCATGACATTCCATTAATGATTGTTCGTGAATTTTTTGACATTCTTCATCAACAAACTTGCCTAAAGTGAATTCGTATTACAAGGATAAAAAAATAGAGTAAAATAATCATTTGGCCTCTAGTTCATTGTTTGAATGCTTGGCAGAAAAGGTTTAAGTGAACGCGCTCAATTTCTCGTGACACACATTACTAGGTCATATTCCACATTCGCATACTAGCCCAATCATGGGTGACAAATCAGCATTGGAGAAACTTAGACAGGAACTCTAAAACCTAAAGGATGTTCGAGAAGAAGAAGCCCAATTAAAGGCTCATAAAAAAGCAGAAAAGGCTAAATTTAAAGCAGAGAAAGAAAAAGAAAACATTCTGCAAGAAAAAGAAAGAGCCGAAAAGCTAGAGACCTTGGAGAAACTTGTACTTTGAGCTAGCTCAGGGACTAAGTACTTCAATTATGAGCTTGCGCCACAACCTAGTGGCAAGACTCTCCCAGAAAAGTTCTTGACTACGGATTTTCCAACCTTTAAGGTTACAGACAATCCTAGGACTCACTTAATGAGCTTTATTGGAATTATGGCATTGAAAGGGGTTGAGCAAAGCCGATATGCATGTAGTTTTCCTCTTTCATTGGACCCAGCTGCTAGATCATGGTTTTATAAACTCGATGCAAAACAAACTTCCACTTTGAGTGACGTTGTAAAAGCGTTTTTAACCCAATATGGAGATAACATCGAGCTCACAACTACCTTACGTGATCTTGAATTGCTTAAGCAAGGGGAAAAAGAAGGCTTCATTGACTTCTTTTCCAAGTGGTGATCAAAGGTTGCTTTACTTTCACAAAGACCTCCGGATCATGATCTTGTTCCAAAGTTCGTAGACAATATGTCTCCACCATACAAGTGTCATTTACAATACCTTGGTTTAGACACATTTCAAAAGGTCTATACTGTGGGAACAATAATTGAAAGGGACTTGATAAATGAAAACATGAATCATATAGATGGACTAGATTTTTTGAGAGGATTTCACGTACGTCAGAAATGGCAAAGCTCGAAGCACGATCTCAAGAAGTTGCCAACAATTCAAGATGTAGCACCCTAGGTCTTGTTTTGTTTCTTTCCTTTATTATTTATGATGGACTAAGATATTCATGCGGTCGAATATACTTATTTTGTACTCTCATTAATTAATGAACAAACAAATATATATTTTCAAGTACGTCTATCTTGTTCTCTTTTCAATTTCTTTATTGGCTCACATTCAATAAAATGTATACATACAAACATGCAATATCAAAAGGTATACATACTCAACACTTTAAGAATCTTGATGAGTTCATACTCACTAGATTTATTGTATGAAAAGAGGCCCATCTTTGGCCCACAAAAAAAGGATATGATGATTTCACCAACACAGGAGGCAACTAAGGTAGGAAGTTGCCACATAAAGTAGAAAAGGTTTAAATCTAAGAAGCACCAAAAGTAAGGGATTTTGGAAGTATACTTGAGCCTGTCCATTCTTCATAACCCCAAGCTTAGCCACGTTACAACCTTGGAAAGGCCCTCCTTGAGGTAGACCTTAACCATGTACCAAAATCATCATTCCATGAAAATATGACCAACCTTAGGCCTTTTGCACAAATGGACCTACTATTGAGTAGTCATGCCCATATATAAAATGCATGAAGTGTTGAGTTATGATTACAAAATTGTATTAAAAAAAAATCAAATGATTTGGATGATTTGATAGCCATTGGCTTGATGACACCATTTTCAGTAAAGCAATCGAATCAAATTAAATTCGATGTTTTCCATATTTTTGCCAAAGAAAAATGAGATGACTATCACTCTAAAAAAACAATCATCTTATTTTCTTTTAATAATAGGGCTATTTATTACCAAGGTAATTCAAGTTCTATTTACATTGCCTAGAAAGAAAAAGAGTTAATACAATTTGATATATCGACAGCCTCTACGTTAACTCTAGATGTCTTTTACAACTCTTGAGAATTGGTCTTCTTGCTTATACGTCCTCCTGCGTGGGATATCTCCATCTTCTCTAAGCAAGGAAAATTGATTGAACATGATCGCTACATGAAAAAATGATCGTTATCACTATCACACTTATACCTCACTGCCAAATCATCACGATGATTCAAATATTAAGTTAATAATCCTTGCTTTTCAAAAAAAATTTCTAATTTTCTTTCTTCAATCTTCTATGGGAAAGTTGGATTCCCCTTCCTTTTTATAAAAATCCGTCTTTTTTGTTCATTTCTTTTTTAGGGGTAAGTCGGGATAAACATATGCAATATTCCACAAATTAAAAAAAAAAAAAACAAACTTTGGGGCTTAAAAAAAACATGACGAATATCCCCTAGCATATGTATGCATGAACTGCAAAAGCCACCTAAGGTTACACTCGGGGGCTACAAAAATATAGGTTTTACCTCTATTCTCGTTTTGAAATAAGACCATATTTTGGAGAATGATTAGAACAATTTTATGAATTGTTCTAACACTCCACCAAACTTAAGTTTGATAAGCATTCATTTTCAAACTATGAAACTTTTTAATTGGAAGAACTTCACTTTCAATTATCAAAGTATGATAATGATGACAAACACTAAAAAGGGAGAGATGAAAAAATTGGATATACAAAAGTTTGCTCACATTTTCATATCTTCGTTGAAATAAGTTGCAAATTACAACTTGCCTTCATCAATCATGGACAAGAAAGTCATACTCAATTACGAGCTAGAATTTTCTTTCCATTTTGGGTCCAGTTTTGAAAATAATATGATTATGATTTTTGCCTACTAGGAAAATTTGTTTTTCAAAACAAACTATTGGACCCTTTTCAAATTTTGAATTCTAATTCGAAACAGCATGTTTATAATAAAAATAGTATTCAAAATTTCCTTTTTTGAATTTTTGTTTTCCGAAATAAATAATTTTTCAGGTTCTTAATAACCGTTTGGATAATACATGTATATACATAAATATTTCCAAAAGAAATGAATCAAGATTTGACTTCTTCTTGACTCGAACTTGTTCTCGCTTAGTTCTCCTGCGAATATTGGCTAAGGGATGGTAAACGAACCACCTACATGACCAAAATCAAAGATTGATAAGAACAAAGAAAATATTTGATGTTCTAAATCAACTTTGAGAATAAAATCACCACAATGATCTTTACAAACGTTTGGACATTAGGTAAGATTACTAAACCTTAAACACAATTGTTTTTGGTTTGTAAACAAGCAAAGAACTAACTTGCTTTTCTTGAACATGACTTTAACTTAAATGCAAAAGCCATGTCATTGTCCTAAGTATCTATAAAAAAATAGGATACATACATAGGTCCATCCCAATATCATGATTATATTAATGGCCTAAACAATAGCAAGTCATTAGAACTACCCCAAAGTGGGGGCTCCAAGACTTGTGAAATAGCAAGAATGCGCGTAACCCGACACATGGGGGCTTCAATATCAACAAAAAAATAAAATGAGATATTCATACCATTCGAGCTTCAATATCATCATGAAAATTGTATCAAAACCCATAATTAACATAAGACAAACAATTTCATGAGTTAGAATGTAAACAAAAGACTCCTAAATTCTAAGTTAAGGAGTCTTCATTCTAAATTATTCTCCATGGGAATTTCTCAAGGAGGATAACATCTACTTTCTCGAGCTTCAAAACAGTGACAAAATTTGAACTCAAAAGAAAGAATTCAAAAGTAGCAAGAATAGATGAAAAATTTGAATAACATTTCATTTTTCCTCTTACTTATTCTAATGAATGACCAATACTTAGAAAATTACTCTGTTAAAACTATGAATGGTCAAAAAACGATTTAAACACACCAGTTTATTCGTTTCCAAGATCCTAGTTGTTATCATAATAAGACAAAACACAGTATTTCTAGATCCATTTCAAGCAACATGAAAGGGTCTAATTATTAAAAACAAACAAGTCATCGAAGTCACCAACAGTGGGGGCTACAATATTCGATAACATAAAATGGGGGCTCAAAAGCCCGAAATATTGCCAAACTACTCTAGTTCGATGATGTCTTCAAGAATTTACTAAACTAACTAGTTTTTGTGCAAATCTTGAGATCATAGTTTTATAAGTGAATAATAATAACCGTTGGTTATTTTTATCATTGATAAAACCAATTTTGAAACTTACGCATGAAAAACAATAAATAAACATGAGTCGCAAGAACAAATTCATGCTATTATAAAAGTTCAAAATTTCATATATTGTTCTAAACACTTCAATTTACATTAAAATTAACAAGTATAGTCTATGTGAGAAAAACAAAAAAGAAATAAAGTTCAAGCACAAAGTCAAAATTAGAAAAAAAAAACACATATATGCTTGATATGCTCATATAGGATCAATACTTTACAACTTCGCATGAAATTTGTTGTATTACAAACAAACAAATTCATTAACACTACAAGAAATAACATTTTCGTAGCGATTATTTTCACCTTTAATTAGTATGGATTGTAACTACAACAAAAAGCTTCCCCAACGAATGGTCATTCGATACAATATTTGTCGTTGCCTTAGCATTTAGTAGTGGTTTTCAATATCTTTGGGGTTAACCTTTATAATCGATATGAAAATCGACATCCAATCGTGGTGATTATGTAGCGATTACAATCGCTATAAATTTTTAACTCATTTTCTTCAAAAAAAAAAAAAAACAAAAAACATATGTATGATCTTAACAAGATTTGAACATGTAACCTCAAACTCTTATATTAAATGTTTCACCAATAAGCTATGACATATTTTATGTATTCTTTGTGAAACAATATTAATATATCTAGTGTTGAAAAGGATTTTCGTATCGATTTTTAGGATTTAGTGGCGATTGTAAATGATACGATTTCTCAAAATTATATAAATGTGTAAAAATAGTGTGGATATGTATTATTATATTTTCCGTATCGATTTTATATGGGAAAACCATGGCGATTGTAAAATGATACGACTTCCTTAATTATTTCACAAACATACTTGTATATTGTGGCGAATGTACCATCGCTACGAAATAATCGCTACGAAAAGGCATTTTTCTTGTAGTGGAAAACAAGTCGAATGCCACCTATACTTGGGGGCTATGATACCTGTAGTTAAACTCAGTAAACGAAGGCTTCTAACACCCACAAGAGCCATCCTATACTAGTTTCAACTAAGCATTCAAGGGATTATATTCTAAAATCTCAAAGAATCAGCTACTCTTAGGCGAATAATAGTAACACTAATACAATTATCGTCTACCAAGCAATTTTGAAGTTTGAACATGGAAAAAAAAAGAGAAAAAAAGCTAAGAGTACACTTCGTGCCATTTAATCCATTTTCAAAACATAATTTATGAATGTAATATTGGTTCCAATACTATATTTTACTTCATAAAAAATAAGTATAACAAAAATGAGCAAGTAAAACAACATATTCGAAGGAAAAAAGCAAGAATATATTTAAACGAAGAAATGCTCATGCAAGGTTCAATACTTAACTATTTTTCATGAAATTTGTTGCAAAATGCTCCTTAAACATAGCATAACGACATGGAACGAACAATTTATGGAAATAAGCCGAATAAAAAAAAACCACCAAATTCGAAATTTGGGGTTTAATGGTTCGAAAATCGCCCAAAATTCAGCCAAAAGAGAATGAATCCGAGCTCTTTAGAGAATGAAAGAAGTGAAAATCCTGAAGGAAGGAGAGAGAGAGAATAAATTAAAAAATCGCGCTCCGCGATTTTATTTTTGCTGAACTAAATGCCGCGCGCAACTGAATCAGTTGCGTGTGACAGACCAGCGCAACGCAGAATGATGCGTGCGCCTGGCCAACGCGACCTACTGAGTTGCGCGCGGATACTAGTCACTAAAATGACTGGTATTTGGATTTTGATCCGTTTGATCATTTTTTCTACGGTTTTTGCTCGTTATTAGACGTAACGGCGCGCAAATTATCAAAATAGTTTTTTAATTGCTTTGCATATGTAGTTTATTTTATACTTTAATAGCTTTTTGCTTAATTTTGCATGAACATTGTGCTTTGTGCCTTCCCCAAGCATACTTTTTGAACGTTTTTCGTAAGCGTGGCTTAAGACGTTCCGTGGTAGTGTTTTACGTAAAAGCACCCATAGACAGGCTTGTTAGTTTACTGTACTGACGTTATAAATGTCCGGGTTTTCTTCTTTTTTCACGTCCGAAGCAAAAAGGAAGGCGTTTTCATGCAGCGTAAAAATGAAAATGGCGTATCGTACAGTGTAAAATTGTACGGCGTAGGTGTTGCGTAAAATTTCACCTCAGCCCAAGCTTTGCGAGATCTACCTCTCGGAACTAAAAGGTAGACTATTTACTGTAGGCGTTAGCTCACGAGTCGACAGGCGCGCCGAACCTTCAGAAACAGGCACTTCTTGTTTGGAAGCAAATACGGTAGTTAGTGAGCTTACTAACTTACTGGACAGTTAGGGTGTCCGTCCACCCCTTGTATGAAGAGCGACGAGACAGTGTCGCACCCATGTAGTCACGTGCCCCAATCTTAAGACGCGTTTACTCATCTTGTGGAAAAAACTGCTGAGAGAGTTGCTGACTTTCTTCCCTCTCACTAGATTTGGATATATGCATCCAGTCCTGAGACATGTATTTCTATCTTGTAGATATCTGGTTCGAATACCGCACCCGGCTCGAATGCCATACCTTTTTCGGTTAGAATATCGAGAACCCCTTTTTATTCTTTTTACTTTTTTAAAGTCAGGCTAAAGTTTCAATGACATATCGAGGGACTTTAGACCAACAATGACATGATTGAGAGGAAATCATCCCATTTTATTCTTTTTTAAAAACCGATCTCTTCTCATGACTTGACATCACCCAGAATACCTTTACTTGTAAAAGTATTCTACAATTGAAAAGGATCAATCTAGATTCTTTAGCGCGTTAAGACTAGGGAAAACTTTCTCTATCATTAATAACTACTTGTTTCAAACACTCAGCAAACTGAGGAATGTTTTGACATCCTTAAACATTACTGAAAGATTCTCTAACCTAGACTCGAAATTATTTCCTTGACTACTTTTATCATCGTCTATTCTAGACTTGATCAAAGTAGGGGCTAACTGTAGACACCTACTTTTGGCCTCTTGTCCCGAAAAGGAAGTGCGATGATGTTACAAAAACCCTTTCTTCACGTTAGATCAAAATTGAAGTGTTTATGGACTACCAAAAGCATTATGAAGTAACTTGAAACCCATTTTTAGAACAAGTTTTCTTAGATCCTTGTCTAATTACTAATTAGGCCTAAAACGTGTTCATACATGTTTAAACTTGATTAATAATAGACCCAAATGCGTCAAATACAATGATTGGATCCAATGGAACCTACATTGTTGAAAGAAAAAGCCAAACAAATAAACCAACCATCAAATTCCCGTGAAAGGCCTATACATATGGATAGCCCTTTCAAGAGCTTTCCAAAGGTTAATTATAAGCCCAATTATGAGCCAAAACGAAGAATTTATGATCAAAACACTAAACCGGGCCCAAAACCGACACCCTTGCACTCCAACGGCCATAACTTTTGATCCATAATAGATTTTAACCTAATTATAACGGCATTGGAAATTAGACTTCTAGAACTTTCCAATGAATCTCACACGCCTAAATTTGACATTTCTATCAAAAGTTATGGAAGTTTTAAAAACGTGTTTTTGTATAAGGCAAACCAGCGCAACTCAATCAGTTGCGCGCGACTGGCGCGTGCGACTCATTGAGATGCGTGAGGCACACCAGCGTGACACAAAGAGTTGTGCGCGACACTTGACGGCGCGACTCTAAAACCCTAAACCGAGATTTCTACGCCTAAAAAAAGGGGTCTTCGCACAGCTCTAAATAGGGAGAAAATCAGAATTAAAAACCCTAATTTTCTAAAATCCCTAATCTCTCAAACCCTCTTACTATCATACTACTTTTCCCTTTTTCTTCCCAATTACTATTCAACCCTAATCTATCCATTGAAGCTCTTGAAGGCACAAATAAGAAAGAAAGTCCATAAACGCATAAGACGGAGATTTAGCATAAAAGAAGAACGGTTAGTTTCCTGTGCATTTAGATAAATCACTTTTCTTTTATTGTTTAAATAACTCTAAATGATTAATTAGTGTTGTTTGATCATTTTAAACAAACTTTTCATTAATTAATTCATATAGTACTATTTTGTTAATCAAGACTAGAATTTGAATAATTAATTGTTGTTTTATCACTTAAGACAAGGCGAATATTGTTATTTCTTGTTCTCTTCACGAATTTGATTAATTAATAATAACGACTTTTTCAATATAATTCCTACATGATTAATGCATGTAAATAAAATCAACTAACTTAGTTTTAGGTATCATGTTGCATATATTGTTTGGTGATGAAATTATGCAAAAGGAAGAGATAGTAGAGGCCACACTAGGGCTAGGATCGCGATTCCTCTCTAAAGGGAATGTTATCTTGTTACCCTCGCTCCCGAACTTATTTCTAGTTTAAGTAGACCAATTTAGGCATGGGTAAACTCATTATTCATGATAAATATCCGTTGAACTCTACCTAGGAGAAAGACATGAACGAGGTTTATGGGTTTTCCTAAAACTCATTGGCGTCTCTTACTTGTTCCTTACAAAAAAAGCGTGTATGATAGAATCATTTCTAATTCAAGGTCTCCCAAAAAGTCAGGAATTCAATTCCTAATACACCCTAACAAGTGTAAAATCCTAGGCTTTTAAAGGGCTATGGGCATTTAAAGAGAGTACCCCTTACGATGGGATCACCCTCCTTACACTCACAAGCAGCTCACAATCACCTGGTGCACTCCAAGAGAAAAAAGCACGAGAAATACTCTACTCTTAATGCCGACGCTTTAAGGATTACCTAGACTCACGACTACTCCGTATAGAAACGTTTTAAGGGTGCTGATGAGTGGCATTTATGCCACTCTTTTATCCTTTTTATTACTCTAAGGATTATCCCCTCATTTACAATTGTTTAGGCCTATTCTAAGCGTTTTACCTTAGTTTTGTTTTCTCTTTTCCCTTCTCGTGTTTCCTTTCCTTTTTCCCCTTTTTCTTTGGTTTTATTATTGTTTCTTCGTCATTTTTAGGTTTTTAGCCCTTTTGGATGAACCTATGGATGTATGTCGAGCTATGGAAGGGAAATGAGATGCTCAAGGAGGGTGTATTGGCCACGCAGGAGCCGCAGGCGCGGAGCCAAGGGCCATGGTCGCGGCACTTAATACTGAAAAACGACCTAGTGTGATGAAAAATTTGCACATCAACCTCCCTTTCATTGAAGTTGTGACACAAATGCCATCTTACTCCAAATTCCTCAAAGATATTCTCACCAACTAGAGGAATCTCAATGATGATCTTATCACCCATCCACATCAAGTGAGTGCTCTTGTCCAACATAAGATGCCCAAGAAGGAAAAAGACCCTGGAAGTTTCACTTTGCCAGTGAAAATCGAGAACATGGAAGCTAGGGGCGCCTTAGCAGATCTTGGAGAAAGTGTTAGTTTAATCACTCTATCCATTGCTCAAAAACTCAATATAGAGATGATCCCTACAAGGAATACGATTCAATTGGCTGATCAATCGGTGAAATTACCTTGTGGAGAGCTTGAGGATGTTCATATTCAATTGGGACACATCTACGTGCCTTGTGACTTTGTAGTGATAGATATGGAGGAAGATTTTCACACTCCTTTGATCTTGGGACGTGAATCTCTTACAACTTTGGGGCGGTCATCAGTTGCAAGAACAACACCATCGCATACAAGGCGACCGATGAGAAGATTGTCTTTGAGTTTTCTAAGTTGCTCAAGACCTCCATGGTTGAAAAATGCTATAGAGTTGATGTGGTGAATAAGGAGTTAGATTTCTTGGGGAGGTTCATGATGAAGCCTCAAGATCCAATGATATAATCTCTTACATGCAAGGAAGAGTTCCACTCTTAAGAGGCAAAAGAATTTGTCATGGCAATGGAGGAATCCTCAAAGGAGGAGGTTGAACAACAAGTTAAGATCGAGCTTGAGTCTAAGGAGGATAAATTGGAGGAGAGTTCTAAGCCTCCTCCCAAGGTAGAACTCAAGCCCCTTCCCCCTTCTTTGAAATATGCTTATCTTGATAAAGAGGGAAAATACCCTATTATAGTCAATGCTACCCTAGATGGTATTAATTTGGAAAAACTTCTTGATATTTTGAGAAAATATAAAGATGTGATAGGGTATAGCATTGATGATATCAAGGGTATTAGCCCTTCTTTATGCATGCATCGTATTCATCTTGAAGATGATCATTGCATCTCCATTGAACCTCAAAGGAGGTTTAACCCCAACCTCCAAGAGGTTGTTAAAAAAGAAATTTTGAAACTACGTGAGGCGGGCATCATCTATGCTATCTCTGATAGCAAGCGGGTTATCCCGGTTCATGTAGTTCCAAAAAAGGGTGGGATGACCATAATCAAGGGTGAAGGAGGAGATGAAATCTCCACCCGGACGGTGAATGGGTAGAGAATGTGTATTGATTATATGAGGTTGAACAAAAATACAATGAAAGATAATTTTCCTCTCTCATTCATGGACCAAATGTTTGAGAGACTCTCTCATCATGCTTTATTTTGTTTCTTTGATGGGTACTCCGGATTCTTCCAAATCTCTATCCATCCAAGTGATCAAGAGAAAACTACTTTCTCATGTCCATATGGGACATTTTCATACCGAAGAATGACATTTGGCTTACGCAATTTTCCTTTTACCTTTCAAAGATGCATGACCTCCATTTTCTCCGAAATGCTTGAAAAAGAAATTGAAGTTTTCATGGACGATTTTAGTGTTGGTGGTTCGTCTTTTGACACTTATCTCTTTAACCTTGAAAAAGTTTTGAAAAGCTGTCAAAAGATGAGTTTGGTATTAAATTGGAAAAAGTTCCACTTCATGGTCGAGGAGGGTATTGTCCTAGACCATAAAGTTTCAAAAAATGGCATTGAAATTGATCCGGCCAAAGTTTCGGTGATTGAGAAGTTTCCCCCTCCGACTTCTATCATAGGAGTACGAACATTTCTTGGGCATGCCGGTTTCTACTAGAGATTTATCAAAGATTTTTCGTCAATCGCCAAACCTTTGACCAAATTACTCTAAAAGGATGTTGATTTTCACTTCAATGAGGCTTGACTTGAGGCATTTCATAAGCTCAAGGAAGCTCTCATCTTCTCTCCTGTTGTGCAAGCTCCGGATTGGAGCTTGCCTTTTGAGCTAATGTGCAATGCGAGTGATTTTGCAGTGGGTGCCATGCTTGGGCAAAAGAAAGAATGAAAATCATGTGTCATCTACTATGCAAGAAAGAAATGCTAGCGGTTGTGTTTGCCTTTGATAAGTTTATGTCCTACCTTATTTTCTCTAAGGTGATTATGTACACGGATCATATTGCAGTGTGATATCTCATGACTAAGAAGGAAGCAAAGGCTCGTCAAATCCGTTGGGTTCTCTCTCTCTCTTTAAGATTTTCACATGGAAATGAGGGACAAAAAGGGAGCGGAGAACAAGAATGATTTACCAATCAATGATGAGATAGGATTAGAAACTCTCATGGCTATGGCTTCAACATCTAGCCCTTGGTATGCGGACATAGCCAATTATCTTGCTTGTGGAGTTATTCCCCCAGAGTTTTCTTCTAAACAAAAGAAGAGGTTTTTCATGGAAGTGAGGAGATACTTTTGGAATGACCCATACTTGTTCAAACAATGTGGAGATGGCCTTTTCGAAAATGTGTTCCGGATCATGATATCCAAGGAGTTCTTGAGCATTGTCATTCATTACCATGTGGAGGACATATGGGTGTTGATAAGACGGTGGCAAAAATTTCTTAATCTCTATTGTGGTGGCCAACGATGCATAAGGATGCCCACTAGTTCGTTTCCCAATGTGATAGGTGTCAAAGAAGTGGCGACATAACCAAAAGGGATGAAATGCCTAAAAAAAGTGTCTTGGAAGTTGAGCCCTTTCATGTTTAGGGGGTGGACTTTATAGGGCCTTTCGCTTCTTCTTGTGGAAATCTATATCTCTTCGTAGCGGTTGATTATGTGACAAAATGGATTGAATCCATACCCTCTCCTACTAATGATCACAAGGTTGTGCTTAAGCTTATAAAGAAGATCATTTTTCCTAAATTTGGGAATCCAATGGCGTTAATTAGTGATGGAGGATCCCATTTTGCCATAAAGAAGTTTAAAGCTCTTCTCAAGAGATATGGCGTTCATCACAAGGTTGAACTACCTTATCACCCTCAAACTCCGGGACAAGTGGAGGTCTCGAATCGTGAAATCAAGAATCTACTTGAACGGATGGTGAAAAAATCAAGCAAACATTGGTCTCTCAAGCTCGATGACACACTATGGGCTCTTAGGACGGCGTACAAGACTCCAATCGGCACGACCCCCTATAGGTTTGTCTACGAGATGGCTTGTGACTTGCCGGTTGAGTTAGAATACAAGGCTTGGTGGGCCATCAAGGAACTCAATATGGATTTATCTTTGGCCGGTGAAAAGAGATTTCTTAAGCTCAATGAATTTGAAGAGCTTAGAAATGATGCTTATGAGAGCTCAAGATTGTATTAGGAGAAGACCAAAAAGTGGCATGACCAACATATACAAAACAAGAGCTTTAAGGTTTGAGATAAGGTTTTGCTTTTCAACTCAAGGGTTCGTTTGTTTCCGGGTAAACTCAAGTCCAAGTGTTCGGGTCCTTTTATGGTAACGAAGACTACTCCTTACGGTTCTTTTGAGTTAAATGCGGATGGTAACAAGTGTAATATTCTCATGGTCAAGCTAGTGACCTCATAAAGAAGCGCTTCTCGGGAGGCAACCCGAGTTTTTGACTCCTCTCTTCTTTATTTTTCTTTTTGGTCGGTTTTGTTCATAATTTCTTTATTTTATTGCTTTTGGTTTTTCTTTGTAGGTACTTGACCCCTTAGTACATGTATGAATAAGGATTGGAAGTCATATGATGTTTTTTATCGAGGTAAGTTTGAGTTGAGAGAGGAAGAAGGACGAAAATCAAGGCATAAATGAAGGTGTGAAGCCGCGCCCAAGGAGAGCCCTCTCCATCAGGCCGCAGGAGCGGCAAAGGAAGGAGAGGGCGCGGCTTTCTAAACATTAAATTGATCAGACTTTTGGTAGATGCCTGTCTGCGCCCCTGGAGAAGGCGCGGCATGAAGACTTGCGGACGTGGTTTTCAGGCCCACGGGCGCGGCCCTTTTGGTACCCGCGGCGCGGTCTGCGGGGTTTCATATGCTGATTCAGGGATTTATTCCCCATTATTTTTGCCTACTCACTCCTCTCTTTCTCATTCTCTCTCTAAAAACCCCCAAACCCTGAACACTAACTACTAAAAATCCATCAAAATCCCTTATTCTCAACTCAATTTCTTCAATTTTTCTTCATAAAACAACAAATTCATCAACAATTTTCAACCACCAACATCAAAAATCCGAAAATTTTCAAAGCTTCACCATAGTTACTCCTTGAAGAACCATTGGAGTTCTTGAGGCTAGTTGGAGTTGATTCTAGGCTTGACAGTTGGAATAATCTACTCCATCCCTTCTAGTTTTATTAAATTTTTAAGCAATGTGGATGTTTTTCATGGTTAATTCTTTTGATTTTTGTTTGGGGATTTTTCATGCTTGATTTGATGAATTTTGTTGTTACTTTTGCTCTAACTTTTGGTTGATTGTTGTTGTGAGTTGTTTATTGGAAATTCTTTTGGTGTTCTTGGGTAATTTGTGTTGTTTGGAGTTTGATAAGTACATTTCTTGTTCTGGTTTCTTTGTGTAATTTGAGGGTGGATTTGTTGAATTTTATTGAGGAGTTGTAAGTGTTGTTTGTTGAGAAGTAAAGTTAGAGGTTGGAACAAGTTCTAAGAAGAGGAAGAGTATAAAGGAGCCACGATGTTCATCCTCCCAAACCCCTCTAAATGTGGAACCACCACCACCTTTGCCTCCAACCAATTTCTCAAATAGAAACCACAAAACCAAATTCGATGTCCTTCAATCAAGAAAAATCCTCCCTACTAAACACTACCATCAACCCACAACAACCAAACTAGGCATTGATGAAGATTGTTGGTTCTTTTTTAACAATATAAGGCTAAACGCCTTTGTCTCCAAGGCGTACAACACGTACTAGGAGCCTACCTTGGAGTTTCTTGCCTCCTTTGAAAAACACACTTCCGGAAACAACAATATCTCCGTTTCCTTACAACTCTTCAACAAAAAAGAAACCATGTCCCTTCACAAATTCAATGAGTACCTCGGCCTAAACCCCAATGCCGACATTCTCCTCCCCGAATATGTGCAACTTCCTGACTACAACCCCCGACAATGGTGGAAAAAGATCTCCCGAAAAAACAACTTTGATGCAAAGTACTCCTTAGCTAGTGAGATCATGCACCCGGCTCTTAGATTACTTCACCGTATACTTAGGTACATTGTTTTCAACAAGAAAAACCCGAGGAAGATAATATTAGAAGAGATTCGAATTCTTTGGCTTGCATCTAAGCCAGTTCTTGGGCATAGAGTAAACTTTAATTTTATCTTCATCCAATGCATCGAGGCCATTGTGTTTTGGGGAGCAAGACGGGGGTGATCCATTGTGGGGATATGGTCACTCGGTTGGCCATAAGGTGTGGATATGAGAAGTTGCGCTCATGCACCATTATTGGGAAAGGTGACGGTAGTGATATATTGTTTGATGAGCGGCAAATTAAGACAATGCAATTCATCAAAGGGATCCCCGGGGTCGACGGGATTTGGAGTTTCCTTGTATCCCGCGATCATCATTGCTTCCTCCCGAAGCCGGAGTACACCTCGCACACAAGAGAGGGAGATCACCCTTGGTGGGTGCGGAGGGACTCGGGTGTCCTTACCAATAACATAGTGGTGAATTTGGATGAGGTGCATGAGGAGGATGACGAGATTAGCATGTAAGGAGAAGAAGAGGATGAAGTTGAGGAACAAAAACAACAACAACAACAACAACAACCACAATAAAAACATGGAAGAAGAAGACGACAACAACAACAACAACCCGATTTTCAATAAGATATGGCAAGGATGAGAGCTTAAATGGAGAGCATGCAACTTTGCATGCAAGGTATGTTCGCCTCTTACCAAAATAATGCTTTTAAAACTAACACCCTTTATGATTTGAGTGTACGTAGGGGGGGAGGTCACTCCTCCGGTCAACTACCCTTATGCACCGGCCAAACAAGGGCCCGTGCCTTCATGGGGGTGTTGATAACCTCCCTACATACCCGTATTGGTTGGGTGTCAAGAACCCCGACGTGCTTAGGCCTGCGTTTCCTGACGAGTCCAGTCATTACGACTACCGGGTCTCGGGTGGGAGTGACTATAGGGGTGACCCTAACTACCCTTACGTTCACCCCGATCACCCCGCTCCTTGTATGCAACCCGAGACTTTTGACCAGTTAATCCCCTCCCAACTTGACCTTTACAAAGGTCATTATGGATGGCCCCCCGGTTACACCAGAGGGATGATGATCATGCCAGCCCTAGTGGCCACTAGTTCCCCCCTTGGTATACATGTTCCCCCCCCCCTTTATTGGTCCCTCCCTTATGTTTTTTTATGTGCATGTGAAGTATCAAGGACGATGCTCTTATCTACTTTGGGGGGGTATTTTAATCAAAAGGGAGTAGTTTTGAGTAAGTGTGGGGGAAGGCACTAAGGACTCGTGGGAACGTTTAAGAAGCTTATGTTGGGTATTGTTGTTATACGTCAAGTTGGTTAGCTTTTGGATTATTTTAGCTTGTTGTTGTTGGTTAGTATCTTTGATGATGATGAGATGATGATGATGATGATGTTTTTTATTGTGATGTAGGTAGTTGGTTAGGTCAATGGCCCAAGTTTGTTAGCCTTTTGTTTTTCTTTCCCTTTTGCTAACTCTTTTTCTTTGTTTAGTATTCGTTTTTGCTTTTTCTTTCTCTCCTTTTTGTATATTTGAAAAACGATGGAAGCAACATTTGGAGCTTTGGCGTTTTGGTAAATGGTTTGGTTGCTTTATTTTTCTTTAAGAGACATTTGGATGAGTTCTTTCTTTTTTCCCTCTTTACTTCTTCTTTGGGTGTTTAGTTTAGGTTTAGCTTAGGAAGAAGTTGAATGGTTAGAGGATGTTTGCTTGTGGTTCTATGGAACCTGGGATCGTTGATGTTGTTATCAAACAATCACTTGTATGACGATTGGGATTTAATTGGATTATATGCCTCGTTTGTGAACCTTTTTGACTTTTTCCTCTTTCTTTTGTTTTGTTTTCCCCTTTTTTTTTGTGTGACAAGCATATCTATGACAAGTTGAAATGATTTTTGATTTGGAATTTGCTCATTCATTTGGATTGGTATGCCTCTCATGATGATGTGTCTTTGAATGCTTTTCTTCCTAGTTGATGAGGGTTTACACGGTTTTAGAATGCTTAGGGTTGAGTTAGACACATTTTAAGGTAAGGTAGCAAGGTTAAGAACTTTTGAGGACGTTTGAACCCCTTTGCACGGGAAAGTGGTAAGATGGTGTTGCTCTCTATAGTGGATAGGATTCCCTTTAGTTGGGATTTGCTTACTTCCCACCCCTTGTGTGGTCTAATATTGTTCAAGCCTTCATCAATCTTGTTGAGCGACATTTAGGATCCTTGACTATGCGTATCTTAATCCTTGTGTTGGCCTCTAGCTCCTAAGATCGTGACCAAGCAACTCTAGACAAGGAAAAGGGCATTTCTAATTTTTCTTTGTTTTCCTTGTGTTTTGTTACAAATTTAGTTTTCATTTTTGCATCAACTTACTTGCTAACCAATTTGAGCCCTATTTCCCTTTATTGACTTAATCATATTACAAACCTAACGACCTATGTCCTACCGACCTTTGTAGTTAGTGAAGCATTTGCTTGTGAGGTTTGAGTTTTGAGAGTATTTGATACAAGCAATAAGGATGTGTAAATTGGTTCAAGTATAGTTTTGAAAGTTAAACATAAAAAGAATTTGCGAAAAAGCTTGAGAAGATAGATGCAATTCACGAAAACCAAGTGAAGTAAAAAAAAATTATGAAATGGGATGAAGTAATGTTGTGAGGTTTGTATTGAAGGTTGTAGTTTGAGTTTAGGTTCAATTCTTAGGTTTTTCTTGAGAGATGGCCACTCTTTTGCTTCACTTAGGATTTGCCACCAAAATTTTCAAATTGATTCCCAACCTTCACCCTTAGCAATGATATAACAACCCTAGTTATGACCCTTTGACTTTAGAGGAGCGAGGTCAAAGACCGGTGGAGGGAGATAGATTTCAATCATATGGAGAGAGTATGCATAATTGAGATGTCGGGATGACCTTATGATTCCACATAAAATTTCTTTTTTTCGGTTCCCTTGTGGAATCATGAGGAGCTAACTAAGGAATGATTTGAAGCTAGTGGAGAGAACGTGGGCCGTCTTGGTTGGGGCTGGGGCGGAGAATGAAATCTTTAGTTCTCTATGCTTAGCTTAGGTTTGTATCTTTCAACCTTGAGCATCTTAGAATGTGTTTTCCCTCTTTGAATTGAGAAAGGTAAGTATTCTTTGGTGTATATCTCTACGTTTGATTCTAAATGGAGCATTTCCTACCTTGAGGCTTGATTGGTTTTTTTAAACCTTGTCATGTTATGTTTGTTTTGTTTGTCTCTTTGTTTTAATTTTCCTTACTTGAGGACAAGAAGGCAAGTGTGGGGGATTTTGATGAGTGGCATTGATGCCACTCTTTTATCCTTTTTCTCTAAGGATTCTCCCCTCATTTGCACTTTACCTTATTTTGTTTTCTCTTTTCCCTTCTTGTGTTTCCTTCCCTTTTTCCCCTTTTTCTTTGATTTTCTTAGTGTTTTTTCGTTGTTTTGTAGGTTGTTGGCCCTTTTGGATGAACCTATGGATGCATGTCGAGCTATGAAAGGGAATGAGATACTCAAGGAGGGTGTAATGGCCACGCAAGAGTCGCGGGTGTGGAGCCAAGGGCTGTGGGCACGGAGCTAAGGGTCGTGGGCGCGAAGCCAAGGGCCGTGGGCGCGGAGCCAAGGGTTGTGGGCTCGACGCTAAATGCTGAAAAACGACCAGGAACTCGAAGATATCGTGTCGCGCCTTGGAAGAGTTCTCTCCTCCTGCGGGCGCGGCACCTGGAGCCCTGGGCGTGGCGTATCGAGGCCCCTTCTTTTCTCCTGATTCCAGATTGCGGCCTCTCCTCAGCAGGAGATGCCTCTTATACTTTCAGCCGCGGGCGCGGGCTCAGATGCTGCTGGCGCGGGTTACTAGGTTAAGCAACTTCGTACCCTGATTAAAGAAGGCGCGACTGCTTGCTAGAGGGCTCTCCTTGGTGTTTTATTTTCGTCTTTTGTGGTGAATATAAATAACCCCTTATTCAAGTTTGTAAAAATCTTTTAATCTCATCAACATTTTATCCCTAATCTTAGAGAGAGAAAGTGGATTATTACTCAAGTTTCCTTTATTGTATTCAACTTTGGTCAAGTTTAATCTTCAATCAAGCAACTCTTCAAGCTTTCATCTTTCATTAATCCTCTTTTTAGTAATCTCTAATCCTTTCTTTTAGCTTTATTTTCTTTTAGCTTTATTTGTTTGCCTTTTGTTGCTTTTTTCATTAAGTTCATCTAGTTATTATTGTTTTCTTTGTTTTTAATCATGTTTTGTTTTATGTTTGTTGAGTTTATTTGTAGTTTTGATATTATGTTTAATCTCCCTTCTCTAGGATAATTTCTTAGCTAGGGAAAGGGGGTGGAAAATATGTGTTGATATTGGATGAATGATGATGGTTGGATTGAACTCATGCCATAAATTGATGAAAGACATGATTTTTAATAGCTTGAGATTATTGTGGCACTTTATTTGATGTTTTTTAGTTTAAATGCATGAAAGTGATTTGAACTAGATTAAGATCATCTCTATTTTAATGATTGCATGAGAATGAGTTATTAAAGTGGAGTTTTATAGATTGTGCTTCTTTATTCTCTTGATTTGATTGTAACTAATAGGATGCATGAGAATGATCCTAATTAGTATAGATATTTTTCATTGATTTGCCTTGACTATTGCATGAAAATGAATTGTTTAGGTAGAATCTTGTGTTCTTTGACATGTTCATCATGATAACCATTATTGTTCCCCTCTTTCTAATCATGTTTGACACTCTCGTACCCCTAGTGTCGTTCTCTGTTGATTTTAATCATCATTATCTTTGCTTATTTGTAGTTTTAGTGCTCTTTATTCAAAACCCAACAAAAACATTTCCCTTTTTACTCTTGCATTAGTGATATTGATGTTGGAAAAGTGAGCTTCCTTAGTGGTTCGACCCTTTACATGACCCTATACTTGTATTACGGTAGTTTAGGAATATAAATGATTAAATTTATTAGGGTAGTAGTTTAACGACCTATCTAAACCTCGATCAAATTTTGGCGCCGTTGCTGGGGAAGCGGCTTGTTTAGCGTCTACTTTTGCTTTTGTTAGAGTCATTTTACTTTATTTTCTTTGTTTTATCATCCTTGTCATTGCTAATTGTTTACTTAGCTTTGGTGAATGCTTAGGAGGTCTCAAGGACCACCCACACATCAAATTGACCACGAGATCGACCGAACTTTGAGACAAATCTGTAGGATTTATCAAGAAGAGGGAAGAGGTCTTGGTGCTATAGTTGATAGTGAGAGTGATTCTTACTCTTCAAGTTCGCAAAGCGGATCAATGGAAAGATAAGAAGATGATGTTTAGTTTCGTGAATTCGGAAATCCGGAAGATTATGAGCTCACAGGAGGGATTTTGCTACCCGTCACGGAAACCAACTTCACAATCCATTCCCAATATACTAGAATGGTCCAATCGGAGCAATTTACTGGAAGTGCAAGTGAGGACACCATTGAAGATTTGGACCGATTCCTAGAGTTGTGCGCGATGATGCAAACAAATGAAGTGAGCCAAGACTACATTCGTATGCATCTCTTCCGGCAATCTCTCACTAGAAGAGCAAACAAATGGCTAAAGCAAGTAAAACCTAACTCTCTCACAACATGGAGGGAAGTAGTAAAGACGTTCTTGAAGTGGTTTATCTCCGAGGAGAAGACCGCCGAAATGAGAAGGAAGATCGCATCATTTTAGAAAGAAGCCGATGAAAGTCTGGGTGAATCTTGGGAGAGATTCGAAGAGTTGGTGCAAGCGTGTCCTCACCATGAGTACAATCAAAGGTTGCTCATGCGGTTTTTCTACGACGGATTGGAGCCCATATCAAGAGCCAACTTGGATGCGGGGGCGGGTGGAAAATTAATCAAAATCCCCCAAAATCAAGTTGAAGCAACAATAGAAGAGGTAGAAAAGAACTACTCTTGGGGGGCCGAAAAAGTAATGCTCCAAAGAGAGGTGGGATTTATAAATTGGAGAAGATTGATTAATTGCAACATCAAATTGATCAACTAAAAAAGGGCTTTCCAAGTTGAACACGAGTAGGGTAGTTTAGGAATATAATTGATTAATTTGATTAGGGTAGTAGTTTAACGACCTATCTAACCCTCGATCAAGTACAAAGAGGTAACACCAATAATGATACCCAACTAGAAATATCATCAGGGTTAGATATCACCTTATCAAGAGCACCTTTCAGAACCCGAGAACACCCCAAACGACACTTGGGAGGGATAGACTTCACAGTGCAAAACCCCTTTGAGAATAAACAACTAAGGAGAGCCACATCAAAACCACATAACTTATATCGCGCCAAACCATCCACATGTCCAATATGAGCCGGAGAAGAGGGAGTTTGTGGCTTGGAGAAATTATAAAGCACAAAACGAACAATACCATCTCCTTCATCAGGGGGTGACACATCCTCACCCCTACCATGACGACACTTAGAACATACGGTGTGCGATTTGTAGTAAACTCAACATAACCAAATCCCCATACGCCTAAAAGTAACTTCTGACTCAGTATAAACAACCTAGTTAGAAGTAAGAGAATGTCAGGTGATATCTCGCGCACCGATATAACAATGACGATCACTAAGATGCCTAATTAGAGAGAATCGAGTAAGGCCATTTCAAATCCTATCCTGACAACCAATAAGACCTAGAAAGGGAAAATGAAACTTCACAACGGTAGCCGATATGGTTACACACAACCAATAACAAAATCCACTACAAAAATAGCACTAATAAGCAAAAGAAAACCAACCAAATAACTGTACCCAAATGGAAAAAAAACCTACTAGAAAACTGCCCAAAAATGAGCAAGAAATTCCACCAAAATCGTCCTAAGCATGTAAAAAAATTCACCAAAATAGATTCGCCAAAACTGATCAAAAGCTGCACCAAATTCACCCCAAAACTGCCGAGAAAGAAGCTTTAACAGTAGTTGGAAAATCAAAAATAGCCAAAGCCACCCCAAAATGGACCAGAAAACTACTTCAAAACCGACTAAAAAACTGCACCCAAATAGATACCAAACTTACCACCAAACTGCACCCAAACTGATCATAAAACAGCCCCTAAAACGCACATGAAACTACCCAAAACCAGTTCACAAAACAAAACCAAAACTAACCTAAACTGCCCGATTAAAAACATGATTTTGTTACCTCAAAAACTGACCTAAATCCGCCCATTAAAGCGCGCTATTAATATTGTTATTATTATTATTATTATTTTTATTATTATTAAAAATTATTAAATATATTTATTAATTAATATTATAATAATTATTATAATTATAAAGTATTATTTAAATATTATTATTATTATTATTATTAAAAATTAAAAAATTATTATTTCATTAAAAGTTGAAATTTTTTTTTATTATTAAAAATTAATAATTGGTACTATCTTTAAATATTGGCTATTATCTTAAATATTAACTTTTATTATAAAGAATTAATTATTATCATTATTATTATTATTATTATTATTATTTATTGGTAATAGAAATTATTATTATTATTATTTTTATTATTACTATTACTATTATAATTTTTATTACTATTATTATTAAATATTAATTATTATTATTATTATTTATATAATAAGTATTAAATATTATTATTAGTATTATAATTCTTAAATATTAAATATGGATAATTTATTATTATTATTATTATTATTATTATTAAATATTTATTTTTATTATTCAATATTAATTATTATTACAATTATTAAATATTAATTATTAATTATTAATTATTATAATACTTGAATGTTAATTTTAAATAATAATTTTATTTTTAAATGTTAATTATTTATTATTAATATTAAATATTTATTATTTATTATTTTTATTGTTTAATATTAATTATTTTTATTATAGTAATCCAATATTGAATATTATTATAATGAAATATTTATTATTAATTATTATTATTAAATATTATTATTATAATAATTCAATATTATGTATTATTTTTAAGAAGAGTAGTGTAGAGTAGAGTAGAGGGGAGCAGATTTCTAAAGAGCTGATCAACTCTAAAGAACAGTACCCTGATTTAGTATTTTAGTATAGATAGAAAATTAATATAATAAAGGAAAAATTGGCCTCAACACTCGGAACTTTGGCTTGGGTGCACTCAACACCCTGAACTAAAAAAAATAGCCAAAACACCCTGAAGTATTAGCATGGGTGCACTTAGCACCATACAAGAAAATTTTCGGCTAAAAGTGGCCGAATTCCGACGACTTTTTTTTTTTATTAAAAAATGTTTTTTTTTATTTTCTTGTTATTATTATTATTATTATTTAATATTATTGTTGTTATTATTACAAAATACCTCAATTTGCGTGTTGTTATTAATTTTTTTTTATGAAAATTGTTCGGGTAAGGTTTCGAGGGTCATTTTTACCCTTAATGAGTCCAAATTAAGCTCGGAATTCGCAAAAAAATAATGGAAATACCTCGTTTAGCGTGTCGAGGAATATCTCGATTTGCGTATTGTTATTTTTTGTGACGGAAATTGTTCGGGTAAGGTTTTGGGGGTCATTTTTATCCGTAATGGATCCAAATTAAGCTCGAAATTTGCAAAAAAGTAATGGAATATTCGCAAATTAAGCGTGTCGAGGAATACCTCGATTTGCGTATTGGTTTCGGGGTCATTTTTTCTCTTATTGGGTCCGAATTCAGCTCGGGATTTGCAAAGAAAATACCCCGTTTTATGTGTCAAGAAATATCTCATTTTGCGTGTCTTAGCTACTTAGATATTTCTCGACACGCAAAACGAGGTAATTTTCGTTTTTTTAAATCCGAGCTAAATTTGTCAAAATAATAACAACACGCAAATCGAGTGATTTTCGTAATAATAATAATAATAATACTAATAATAATAATAATAGTAATAATAGTAATAAAAGTAATAGTAATAATAGTAATAATAATAATAATAATAATAATAATAATAATAATAATAATAATAATAATAATAATAATAAGAAGAAGAAGAAGAAGAAGAAAATTAAAAAAAAAACATTTTTTATAAAATAAAATAAAATATTTTTTTATTAAAAAAAAAGTCGCCGGAATCCGGCCACTTTTGGCCGGAAAATTTCATGTATGGTGCTAAGTGCACCCATGCTAATACTTCAGGGTGTTTTGGCTATTTTTTTTAGTTCAGGGTGATTAGTGCACCCAAGCCAAAGTTCAGAGTGTTGAGGCCAATTTTGCCTATAATAAAAAATTAAACATTAAAAAAACCATTATTATGTTTTATTTATAGTATTTTGTTTTTGGTGTAATAGTTTGGAAATGAGTCTTAGGTAAAATTTTAAAATGCAGTAGAGCTGTATTTAGTCCCCTAATTTTATGTTCTTTTTAGTGAAACTATTTAATTTTAAGTAATTGGGATAATGATTTTAATCTAATAATAATTTCATAAATGTAATTTTGTTATACATTCAACTATTGATTTACTTATTAAGTGTACTTCGTAAAACATCATTTTTTCGGTGGATTAAACTTCATTGATGTTCAATTGTCAAATACTTTTCATTAATATCAATCACAATTTCATACAACATCTTTTATTACAACTTGAAAGTTGTCTCAAATATAACTTGACATAAGTATAATTTGGGGTGAGCGAAAAATCAAGGTATTGACAAGAGGAAAATGTAGGTCGTTTTCTACCCTTTCCTTGAGCCAAACTAAATTTGTAAACACTTAACCAACCTAATACGAGTATATGGTAAGTCAAGGGTCGAACCCAATGAGTAGGTGCAAGCTATAGCCTATGTCAAGCAACTTTGAAGAATGTAAATGGTTATGGTTGGTATCTAAGGTATCAAGAAATTGGATAAATCGAGAAATTCAATATGCTAAACACTAGGGATATAGGTTCCACATGCAAGCTCAATGATTATGCTAATTGATAGATCAGATCACTCAACCGATTCAAACATTACAAGGGACAAACAATAGTTGAAATCAAAGGAATCCAAAAGCTATCTCCTATAAGCCAAGCTAGGTTCCACTATGAATGGCGGCTAATAAGGAAAGTCACAATCAAATTCAATCAATTAAAACAATTCTCAAATCAAGGGTTCATGTCATTGAAAATTGCAATGCAATCTAGATTAATCTTATAGGTTGATCACTCCTAGTCTAATTAATCACATGCACAACTATGTCAACCAATTTCGTTGCAACAATTCAATCAATCAATGATCATCAACTAGCCAAAATCATCAACCAAGCATGCTTCCCCTTCTCCCTATCAACTAATCTACTCACTAATGATGGTGAAATTGAAAGACAAAACAAATTCAATCACAAACATATTCATTTCAAGTTTAATTAAGAAGGAATTCAATCATTCAACAATTTCTCAAACCTAAACCAAAATTCAAATCAAACATTCAAGCATTTAAAAAAATTGTAATAAAATTAAATTCAAAGGAAAGAAATCTCACAAACTTTCATTGATATGAAGAAGACAACCAAACTTGATTGAAGCAATGTTGTAATAGAAAACAAAATCTAAAAACTTCTATCTCTACTTTCTCTCTAACATCTCTCTAGTTTCGATCTCTAAAAACTAAGCAAATGAAAATTATCTAAAAGTTACCTTCCAAAGAAAATACAAGAGTATATGTAGACAAAGAAGAAAAATTAATCAACCGCGCCCTCTCCCAAAATTCCCGCGGTCGCGGAAAAATGGGTACGGAACCTATGACTAACTCCGCGGGCAATCTGAGCAGGCCTTGCGCCCGCGGGCACTGTAGCCCGCGCCCGCGGCTAAAAGGCGCGGCAAATGCCTTGCTCCGAAGTGTAATTAGGGGCCATGGTCTCTCCAATAAAAGTGGTATCTCCAAATCATCCGAGCCCGCGGCTAGGGCGCGGAGAGTTCCTGCCAAAAATCTCCATTTTTTTGCACTTTTACCGCGCCTGCGGCCTTCAAGACCCGCGCCCGCGACCTTTGGCAAAGGCTTTGTGCCCTCTCTAAGGGGTTTGCTTCTTCTTTGCTTAGCCCTTTTGGCTCTTCTTGATCCCTTTGCAAAGCCAACTCTTTAAGTACCTACAAAAGTAAACAAAAAGAGAAAATAGATGAGAAAAAGAGCCAAATAAAAGAGAAACACGAAGAAAACCACATAAAGAAAATTAAAACACGAAGAAAGAAAATAAAAAATAGAGAAACTAAAGGAGAAAAGACAAAAATAATAAAAGAAAGCTATGAAAATAGGCTGAAAACATCCTAAAAGACTACTCTATGAGTGTCATAGGTACCCTTTCCAAAAAAAAGAAATTGTTATTATTTTGTTATTATTATTAATTTTGGTTTAAGAATTGTTATTACTATTATTATTAATTATTAAATAATAATATTATTAAACTAATAATTTTTAATATTTTGAACTATTAATTATTTTTATGATTAATATTAATAATTATTTTTTTAAATACATAAATTATTATCATAATAAAATATAATATTATTATTAAATATTAATAAATTATTAACTATTAGTTAAAAACATAGCACAGCAGAGTAGATTTGTGCAGAGCTAAACATATTTAATATTAGCAGAACAGAGCATAGCATAGCAGGGTTCAGCATATCAGCTCTAAAGAACCTATCACTTGGCGGCCAATTGACCAAATTAATAAATAAAAAAGACCCTCAGTGACAATTTGGTAAAAAAAAATTAACTTAGGCGACAATTCGGTTAAAAAAGTCAACCCTAAGCGACAATTTGGTAAATAAAATTATCTTAGGCGACATTTAAGCCAAAAAATATAATACTTTCCGAGAATTACTCGCAAATACTTAAATTAGTTCGTTTTCGTGGTTGATTGCCAACCCTTTTTATGAAAATAGCAATTACAAGAAAAAAAATAAATAAATAAATAAATAAAAAACTTGTTAAGTATCAATTTTCACTTAAGTTTATACCTCTATATTAATGAAATGTTTTAAAAGAAGGAGCAGGAAACAAATTTGGTATCATAATTTAGCTAAATAAAAAGAAAATGACATACTTTTTTCAAATTTTAAAGGAGAAAAATAAATTTAAAAACACAAAAAACAAATAAAATTAGAATTTTTAAAGAGTTTTTCGAAAAAATTAGATTTTTTGGTCTCAAGTCATCAGAGTTTATTATTTTTTATCAAATTGTTGCATGTGGTTAAATTTTTTTATCAAATTGTTGCCGGAATAAATTTTTTTATCAAATTATCGCTAGAGGTCTTTTTTTTTATTTATTAATTTAGTCAATTGACTATCACTTCGCTATGAAGCCAAGGGAGAAACAAAGGAAAGCCGTAAAGAAAGCTTTAAAGAAAATAATTGCGCTTGTTAGATGATTAGCTGATGTTTTCATGCTTCGTATAGTATGTCTCCACTATTTTATATATAGAGGAATTCAATATTTCTTAGAGAAATTGTTTTGTCGATTCCAATAATACCCCGTAACCGTTTAGTAGTTTACTCCTTTTGGTGCCTATTGTTTCTTTGAATAAGCATTAATGCATTATACTCTTTTGACCAAATGTCTTGAAGAGTCTGGCCCTCATTACCGAGCTACGCACTTCCTTACCTTTACCACTCATTGGTTTTCAGTCAAACTAGCCATACTAAGCCAAGCTTCAAACAACTCTATGTAAACACGGTCAAACTCAACAAAATTTAATTTTGGGTGTAACAGACACATTACACACAATAATAATTGTTCCATGTTTTATTCTTTCTATAAGGAGATTATATGATTGTTTTGAATATAAAACTACAAACCAAAGTGACTTGGTGATATTGAGATAGCTTGAGAATTAAGACTAGTTATGGTAGTTTTTGCATAAAAACAAAATTAAAATACCAATATCCAAAATTAATAGGGTCACTTTCGCTGTATGGAAACGCGGTGGCAAGTTGAGTACAAGCTCATAAACGGTCACAATTTGGAGATTTACAATTATGAGTCTCCATGCCAACATATAATAGCCACGGGTAACAAACTTAACAGTTACCCAAGATTTATCAACGACTTTTATAAATAAAAATAGAATTTTCAAAGACATTGACTACCCAAGAATTTTATATACTAATATAATAATATGTTGCCTACTCTTGTCATCAGACATCATCCTATAAATTTGCATGGATGGCTTTCAATTCGTGCAAAAGGGACATCAATTTAATTTAATTTAATATTCTATTCAATTTTTATTTAAGCTTTAGGAAGACCGAAGAATATATAAATTGAGTAAATATTGTAAAATAAAATTTTATAAGAATATAAAGTTACTTATTGATTGAAATTAAAGAATGCTAGACAAAATAAACCATTCGGTTTAAGTAGTAACGTTTTGATGATTGCACTAATTATGTTCTCATATATGATCACTATTATTGGACAAAATATAGTCATATGAAATCTTATTAGATTTTTCTCGATTTATATTTTTTTCACAATATTAATCTTTTATAATTTTATTACTTAACTATAATTAGCAATATAAATTAGGGTCTGTTCACATTTACTTAATTTCAGTTCAATTCAGTTCAATTCAACTCCAATCAGTTCAGTTCATTTCAGTTCAGTTCAATTCAGTTCAGCTCTTAATTTCCTTGTCTCATAAAATATTCAATTCAGTTCAATTTAGTTCATTTCAGCTCCAATCAATTCAGTTAGTTCAGTTCAGATCAGCTCAGTTCTGTAAATGTGAACAGACACTTAAAGTATTGAAATTATGTATTGTCATAAGGAAAACTCAAAACGTTACAATTAATAAAGGGTAGAAAAAAAAATACCAAGCAGATCTTGGTCTAGTGGTAAGGTTTTTCATCTTACAACCACGATATTGTGGGATCCAACCCACAAGAAGCACTTGATGGTAGAGATTTCTCTACTTTTCTCTCCACTCTAAAAGGGACTTGCCCGCCAATACGAAGATAGATTAATCTGTGAGAAGTTTTGACTTGGCAGGGTTCTTAACCATATCCAAAAAAAATATATATATATTTATATATATATATATATATATATATATATATATATATATTAGTAATAAGAGTAAAACTGTAAAAGTGAACCCATTAAAGGCTCGATAGGGCCTTAATGATTTTTTTTTTAAGAGAAAGCAAAAAAAAAAAAAATTGGAGTTAGTAAGAACTATTAAGAGTACAAGCGTCTTTAAAAAAAAAATTAAGAGTACAGGCGATTAAAAAAAAAAGAAGATTTTTAATAATTTGCTCATTTTCAAGCAAAATAAGAAAGTCAATCATCAATAATCAATAACATAATACTAAAACAGATATCCGGAATGATATATTCCAGTTCCTGATTTAGTTTTTTCCTTCCAAAAAAACTTTATCCAAAAAAAAATAATAATCATAAATCGTAACATTATTTTTCTTTTTTTATATTTTTTTCTTGACAACTTAAGACGATAAAGTTATACTTTTGAATATGTTTAGTTATATATTATAATAGAAATCAAATATTCTTATTACTAATATCATTGAGAGTATTTTCCGAACAAATTTTTTCTTGAGGCGAGTCTTGGCTTTGGTGGTAGCTTTTCTTGGCGGAGTATTTGGTCCTCGAAGGCCCTTGTGAAGGAGGGCTTGCTATGGAGAATAGGGAATGGTACCTTGGTTAAAATTTGGGATGATCCGTGGGTTGTCAATGAGGACAACAGGTATATTAAAACCCAGAGCTCTGATCGAGTTAATATAGTGAGTGATTTAATTAATTTTGACACATGTGACTAGGATATTCACCTCATATAGCAGATTTTCGGTCAGGATGATGTACATCCTCTGCATTCCTTTAGCTTTGAAATTGGGTCCAGATACCATGACATTGGCGTTCTCAATGGACGGGGTCTATTCGGTCAAGTCGGCTTACATGCTTGTAATGTCTTGCAATCTTGATAACTATCACAAGACATGGGTTGATATTTGGAAATTTGACGTCACCCCGAAAGTGAGGCATTTTCTATGGCGCATTTGTACTGGTACGCTTCCTGTCCACTCTTACCTTCATTATAGCTATATGTCTGATGTTGTGGATCGCCCATGGTGTGATGATGTACGTGAAACTGTTCAGCATGCCTTCTTTGATTACCCTTCTGTTTGAGACTTATGGCTTTAGTGTAATTGCAATGAAATGTCTTTGTGGCCCTCTAGTATGACCATTCTGGAATTGATTCAATCTTTGGGAAAGCTGGAAGCAAAGAAAGAGAGTAGGGGAGTGATTCTAATGTGGTATATATGGGGTAGGAGAGATTATATGATTTTTAATGGTAGAGAAACTTATCATCCTACAATCGTCGATTGTGTCACACGCCTTGCAGCTGCCTGCCACAAATATGACCAAAAGATTTATGGGGGCAACAAGAAGGTAGGTGGTCGCAGCTCAAAGGTGTGGAAACCGCCACCTGAGGGATCTATTAAGTTGAATTATGATGCTTCTTTGCATGAAGATGGTTGGGTGGGTTTAGGGGTGGTTGCGAGAGATTGGATGGGTGAAGTTCTTTTTGCTGCCTCAAGACGTGTTAGGGCCTACTAGACGCCTCTCATTGCAGAAAAGTAAGGTTGTTGCTTTCGCCATTAAGCTTGCCAAGAGCCACGATCTGTCTAATATTGTCATCGAAGCTGATAACCAAGTGCTCATTAAGCACTTGTGCAAGGGGTCTATCTACATAACTGATTTAGATAGTATTCTAGATGATATTATTTCTACTTGTCTTTGTTTTAATTCTGTTATTTGGTGCCATGTTAGACGGGATGGTAATGAGTGACATTTATGTCACTCTAAGGATAGTGTTTATGCCTTGTTTTAGCTTGTCTTAGGGTGTTTTATAGTTGTTTTGTTGGTGTTTTGTAGTTGTTTTGTTCAAATAATGCGTGCATACATGTCTCGATGTGTTTTTAATGAAATCGCATATATTCTTGAATGCTTGCCTTCATTGCGTGTTTACACCGTTCCCTATATCTTATTGCTTCCCTTGGTGTTTGTGCTTAGGTATTTGAAGTCTTGGATAGCATAGAAGAAGCCAAGGAAGCATGAGAGAAGAATCAAAGAAAGTAAGGTGCAAGGGCGTGCACAATGCGCACGGGCGCGCGGCTAGAGTGTGCGGGCGCGCAACCCTGTCAGAACCCGCGCAAAAGAGGCGAAATTGCAGAATCGAGGCAGAAAGTTTTGCGCAGCCTACGCGCGACATGTGTACGGACGCACACACATATCGTGCGGGCGCGCAGCCAGCAGCACGGGCGCACACACCCAAGCACAAGCCGAACAACCCACAAATGCGCGGGCGCGCAGCCACATTGCGCGGGTGCACAGGCCGCTGCGCGGGCACACAGGCCTCTACGCGGGCGCAAAGGCCGTTGAGCGGGCGCACAGATTTGTGCGAGGGCGCACAGCGAGCCCCTTTTCAGCTTTTTTGCGACTTCCTTTCTATTTGCGAGCCTTGTTTTTGTACGGCAGAACTTCATTTTCATTTAGATCTTTTTCCCTAGTTTTAGGAGAGATTCTCTCTCTTAGGGTAAGATAAGGATTTTCTCTCTCTAGTTTAGGAGTAGTTTTTGAAAGAGAAAGCTTGGATTTCCATGGAGTTTTTTAGAGGTTGAAGAAGCAACTTTGTGGAACTTCTTCTCATCTATTCAATGAGCATTTTCTAACTTTCTCTCATCTTTATTACTTTGCTTAATTCTTAGTTTTTGCTTTTTTTTTTGTTGATTTGAGTTGATTAATTAGTTTTTTTGTTTGATCCTGTTTTTATTCTTATTTCACCTTGTTTTCCATGTCTATCTTCATCATGTTAGCTAAGGTCTTGTTCTAGGGAATTGGATGAATGTTATACTAATGAATTGAATGATTGACTGTGATTAGTATGAAATTGTTTCTTGATTATTGTGTATGGATGATGTTTTTTGGATTAGAATCTTTCTAGCTAATCAATTCTATGCTCTTAATTGTGCTTTCAATCAATTGTGCGAGAGTGAGTTGGATGAGAGCCCTAAATTCTTCCATACCTTTGCTAGGCTAGTTGCACGAGAGTGAATTAGTTTAGTAGGATAATTAACATGATTAATTGAGCGAGAGTGAGTTAAAGGTGTTGATGTTCCTAATCTAGGTCATTTTCATCTAATTGTATGATGTTGTTGAATGCATTGTTGTAATTGGATTCCACTTTCCCTAGTTTTAGTTATTTGATCTTAGTAGTGTTTGGTTTAATATCTCTCTATCTCACAACCTTTCCTACTAGTCTAATTTGCACAAATTGATACACTTAGTCTTCGTGGTTCGACCCTTTATTTTCCACTAACTAGTTTAGTGTAAGTTTAGGTATTATAAATTTCTAATTTGGTTAGGGTTAGTAGACCAACGACCTATCTAACCCGCGATCAAATTTTGGCGCCGTTGCCGGGGACTAAGGCGTTCATTAGTTTGTGTTGATTAGATTAGCTAGGTTCTTGTATATTATTTGATTTTTGTTTGCTTTTCTTTGTCTTTGTATAAAAATGGCATGCTTATCTTTTCCTCAATTTGATGGTGAACCCTTCTATACTTACTTTGAAAGACTAGTTGGTTTCTTTAGTTACCATGGGTGTTCTCTTAGTGATGCTTGTAGTATATAGCTTATTGAGGCATGAATGAGTATACTAGGGGAATGGTTAAGGACATGAATGATGGTAGTTTTGTCATTTGTCTATGCGTGATGCTTGGAATTTCTTCACATGGCTTGCTAGAGATTCTTTTGATAGAGAATCTCATGTTTCTTGTTTTGATACTCAATGCCAAGATTCTTGTAATTCTTGCATGAATTCTCTTGATACTTCTAATGTGCCTTGTGATGATCCAAATATGCAAGTTGACCCCTTTCCCTCTTACGGTCATTGTGATGAGGTTTGTGCTAATTTTGATGATATGCAATTTGATTTTGATCATGAACCTCAACCCAATAACATTGATGCCCAAATTCTCTCTCAAATGCAATATCTCACCCAACAACTCCAAGAGCTTCAAGAGGAACAAAAATTGAGAGAAGTGAGGCTTGCCCAAGTGATGAGTGCTATGATTGATTTAGATGGACATAAGGCACCTCACTTGGAGTGTGAGAGTGTTGTTGAGGATGAGGTGGGGCAAGGGTGTGAAGGTGAGGGGAGATTTTCTTGTGATGACAGGATTTTGAGGATTTTGGTCCTTTTCATTCCCCATTTGAGCTTGAATGCCATCCTTCCCTTTATTCATCCCCTTTGAGTGCTTCCCTTGGTGAGGATGTGAGTGAGACATCTTCATGTTTGAATGAGGGAATTCATAAGGATGATGATGGTGAGTTTGAGGAATCAAGAGAGATTGAGAGTCCCTTGAGTGATGGTGGAAGAGTTGAGAATGAAGAAAATGTCGATTTTGAGGATTCCAACCCCCTTCCCCATCTTGATGAGTCTACCTTGCGTGTTTGTGACCCTTCTATCCATGAGTCTTTGGACTCATTTGAGGTTATGGATAGTATGTTCATTGAAGGTGTAACAAAGCATTATATCCTTTTGAGAGAGTTCATTAGCAATGCCTCATGGAAAAGGGATGAGTTTGAGAGAAACCTTTATCCTTTCATGCATGGTTTAGAGACTCTAGGCTTTGAGGATCTTGAGGGAGTTGTTGTTCATCGTTGTGATAGAGAGGAGGATGAGGTTGTTTCTATTGGTGAGTTTTTGTTTGAGGGATATGTAAGTCATGAGTGTTCATTTGAGGATTCTATGATTGATTTTCATGGCGTCATTGGTGGTGTGAGGCTATGTGAGACCATTGTTTCTCCTCCCCTTCCTCATGTCCCTTTCTCAAGGAAATTTGACCACATCTCCTACTATCCCATTTTCCTCCATTCTTTTGTCAAAGAGCCTATTAAGGACCTTCTCTTGTTTGATGAGACTCTTCCTTTTCATCCTCCTATTATTGAGGAAATGGGTGATTGTGCCACCCAAAAAGATTTTGAGGAGGTTTCGCCTTTGTATTCTTTTCCTTATTTTTCTTCTTCTTTCTTTTCTTATTTTCTTGATTTTTCTTTTGATTTTTCTTCCTTCTTTTGGCATCTTCCTCCTAACTTATGTGCAATAATCTTGTTGCACGTCCTCCTCCCGTCATTTGCCTACTTGTTATCATATGAAATGTGTAGTAGTGCATTTGATAAGCTCTTGCGTTCGTTGCAATATTATTTACTAGAGTGGTCTCGCTTGGACGTTAAACAAGCCTTTCTCGGGAAGTAACCCGAGGTTTTTATTGCTTTCATTTTCTTTTCTTTTTAGATTAGATTTTCTCTCATGGAAATGTTTGTGTTCCCCTTGCTAGGTACATAACTTGATATACACTAATGCATTGGTTTGGATCAAGAATTAAGGAAGTTTAATGCCTATTTTTGCTAGCATATGGAAATCGAGATTCAATTTAAGGGGGAATCGACTTTGAAAGGTTAAATTGGTTCATTTGCGGGTAATTACACCAACCAATATCCGGTAATATATCTTTCCTAGCTCTTTCTCTAATGGTTGGTGACTCGTTGGACTTGTGTTGGTTTGTTGGATTGATTTCATTCTTTTCCCCTCCAATGGATTATTTGGTTTATATTTGAGTATATTGTCTCATTCAAGCTTGGGGGGAGGGTATTCTATCATGTTTCGTGGGATGTTGATTCATTTATGCCATGCACTTGAGTATATGCATTTCCATGTCCTTTTTTTTATTTTGAAAAATCCAAAAAGATTTTTGTTTACTTTCAAGGTAATTTTGGCAAAATGTGTTTTTTTTTTCTTATTTTGGACATTTTGTTTTGGGACTTGAATCCTTGAATGTTTTTCTTCCTAAGTGGTAAATGTATGCACGATTTGAGACTGTCATTGGTTGACTCTAGGATACTATATGCTAAGGTAGTCGGGTTAAGAACTTATAGGGGTCCATGAAGCCTTAGTTCACGGGAATGTGGTAAGATGGAGTTGCTCTCTATAGTGGATTTGAAACCCTTGGTTGGTATTTGTTTGGTTATAATCGCTTGTGAGCTTCATTTGTTCTAGCCTTCATCACCTTGTTAAGTGGAAATTTAGGATCCTTGACTATGCATGTCTTAATCCTTGTTTTGACCTCTAGCTCCCAAGATCGTGACCGAGCCACTCTTGGGGAGGAAAAGGGCACCTTTTCTCATTTTTCTTTATCGTCTTTTTATTTTGTTACAAAATTGGTTTTCTATTTTGCATCGACCTACTTATTAACCAATTTGAGCCTAATGTTTCCCGCTCTTGTTTAAACCACGTTACAAACCTAATGACCTATGTTTACCAACCCTTTTAGTCAGTGAAGCATTGGCATGTGAGGTTTGAGTTTTGAGAGTGTTTAAAATGAACAAGACATTTTATGAATTGGTTTAAGTACGGTATTGAAAGTTGAGCTTGAAAAGAAAATGCAAAAAAGTTTGAGAAGAAAGATGCAATTCAAGAAAATGAAATGAAGTTTCAAGAAAAAGTCGTCCATAGTTAAAAAAAAAAAAAGGCAAGGACACCAAATAAGAGCAAAAAAAAAACACAAAAATATTTTAGTTTGGTTTCGTTTTGTTCCCTAGTTTAAGCATTGAGGACAATGTTTCGTTCAAGCTTGGGGGGAGCGTTACTTCGTTTTTGATATATATTGTGTTAGTGTTGAATAAGCTTGGGGGAGATGGCATTATTGGTATTGTTTTTTGATATTTTGTGACTTCTTGAGTTTGTTGTTTAGAGTGGGCCACTCTTTTGCTTCACTTAGGAAATATCACCAAAATTTTCAAATTTTTACCCCGCCTTAACCTTTAGCCTTACGTTACAACCCAATAAAATACCCTTAGACTTTAGTGGGGTTAGGTCAAAGAATGGTGGAGGGAGATAGACTTCAAGCCTATGGAGAGAGTATGTAGTTGAGATGTCGGGGTTACCTTCTCAAAGTTTTTCATTTCTTTATCTTTTTCCGGTTCCTTCGAGGAATCATGAGAAACTAGCTTAAGGGTTGATTTGAAGCTAGTGGAGAGAACGCGACCCGAGTGGTTGGGATAGGGTGGATTGAGTCCTCATTAGTTCTATATGCTTAGCATATGTTATGTTTCAATCGACCATTGACATCTGTGAACGTGCATACATTTGTCTATATAGAAAGGTTTGCATTCATTGGTGCTTGTTCTTATCTCTTGTCCAAATATGAATTTGTCTTTTCTTTCTCTTTTTATGTTTCTTTTTTCTTTTTGTTTTATCACCTTGCCTTGGTTTTTGTATAGAGTTGTGGGTTAAGATCTTAGGAAACCCTCACGAGAGCACACTCGTCCTCTAGGGCGATCTAAGGGTTTAAAGGGCTTGTCTTTATTTGCAAAAATTGACCGTGATTCTTACGAAAGTGAGTTAGTTAGTGTACATTCTCATCTCCATTAGTGTCTTAGCTTTTCTTGAATAATTCACTCCCTTTCTCTTTGTCTTGCTCGAGGACGAGCAAAGGTTTAGCTTGGCGGAATTTGATGAGTGACATTTATGTCACTCCTAGGATAGTGTTTATGCCTTGATTTATTGTCTTAGGGTGGTTTGTAGTTGTTTTGTTGGTGTTTTGTAGTTGTTTTGTTCAAATAATGCGTGCATACATGTCTCGATGTGTTTTTAATGAAATCGCGTTTATTCTTGAATGCTTGCCTTCATTGCGTGATTGCACCGTTCCCTATACCTTATTGCTTCCATTGGTGTTTGTGCTTAGGTATTTAAAGTCTTGTATAGCATAGAAGAAGCCAAGGAAGCATGAGAGAAGAATCGAAGAAAGTAAGGTGCAAGATCGCGCACAATGCGCACGGGCGCGCGGCTAGAGTGTGCGGGCGCGCAACCCTCTTAGAACCCGCGCAAAAGAGGCGAAATTGCAGAATCGAGGCAGAAAGTTTTGCGCGGCCTACGCGCGACATGTGTACGGATGCAAACACATACCGCGCGGGCGCGCAGCCAGCAGCACGGGCGCACACACCCAAGCACAAGCGGCACAACCCACAAATGCGCGGGCGCGTAGCCACATTGCGCGGGTGCACAGGCCGCTGCGCGGGCACACATGCCTCTACGCGGGCGCATAGGCCGTTGCGCGGGCGCACAGATTTGTGCGAGGGTGCACAGCGAGCCCCTGTTCAGCTTTTTTGCGACTTCCTTTATATTTGCGAGCCTTGTTTTTGTACGGCAGAACTTCATTTTCATTTAGATCTTTTTCCCTAGTTTTAGGGAGATTCTCTCTCTTAGGGTTAGATAAGGCTTTTCTCTCTCTAGTTTAGGAGTAGTTTTAGAAAGAGAAAGCTTGGATTTCCATGGAGTTTTTGAGAGGTTGAAGAAGCAACTTTGTGGAACTGCTTCTCATATATTCAATGAGAATTTTCTAACTTTCTCTCATCTTTATTGCTTTGCTTAATTCTTAGTTTTTGCTTTTTTTTTTGTTGATTTGAGTAGATTAATTAGTTTGTTTGTTCGATCCTGTTTTTAATTCTTATTTTACCTTGTTTTTCATGTCTATCTTCATCATGTTATCTTAGGTCTTGTTCTAGGGAATTGGATGAATGTTATATTAATGAATTGAATGATTGATTGTGATTAGTATGAAATTGTTTCTTGATTATTGTGTATGGATGATGCTTTTATGGATTAGAATCTTTCTAGATAATCAATTCTATGCTCTTAATTGTGCTTTCAATCAATTGTGCGAGAGTGTGTTGGTTGAGAGCCCTAAATTCTTCCATACCTTTGCTAGGCTAGTTGCACAAGAGTGAATTAGTTTAGTAGGATAATTAACATGATTAATTGTGCGAGAGTGAGCTAAATGTGTTGATGTTCCTAATCTAGGTCATTTTCATCTAATTGTATGATGTTGTTGAATGCATTGTTGTAATTTGATTCCACTTTCCCTAGTTTTAATTATTTGCTCTTAGTAGTGTTTTGTTTAATCTCTCTCTATCTCACAACCTTCCCTACTAGTCTAATTTGAACAAATTGATACACTTAGTCTTCATGGTTCGACCCTTTACTTGCCACTAACTAGTTTAGTGTAAGTTTAGGTATTATAAATTTCTAATTTGGTTAGGGTTAGTTGACCAACGACCTATCTAACCCGCGGTCAAATAGGAATACTGTTGCCCATAATTTAGCCCGGCAAATTTCGTTCGGTGTAGAACAAATATGGGAGAATTATTGCCCTTGTAAGGTCTCTCTTTATGTTTTGATGGACAAGTTATCAATATAAGGCACCATTAACGTGGTTTAAAGAAAAAATATATCATTGAGTGTGATTGATAACTCAAGTAGTTATAGCTTCTCTTCCGGTTTCAAGTAATCCTGAGGTTATGATATAAATATAACAATCACATGGATTTAATTTATAATAAGAAAAAAAAATGTCAAAAAAACATGTACGTTATATTACATCAAATTGACTTTAACACATAAATCTATAAGTACAACTATATTATTATTATTATTATTATTATTATTGTTATTATTATTATTATTATTATTATTATTATTATTATTATTATTATTATTATTATTATTATTATTATTATTAAAACCTACAAATTCAATCAATTTACAAGAAATTGGAAGGGAGCCGAGATACAATCTGGGCCTCCACCCTTCTAGCTATAGCGAACCCGATCCTACTGAACATGTAAGCAGCTGCAAAAGCACCAATATCATGAGTCTTAGCAAATGCCTGAACCCGCTTCAGCAACGCAATAGCATCCTTCTCTAATTCCCCTAACGAAGAAAAGGAGAAAAGAAGAAAACCATAGCCAATAGCCCTACAACGTGCCCCATATTTGTCTCGCTTCTGCTGAGCTGCCGCCGACATAACACGACTAAGAACGAAGTTAGACAACCCCAATTATGTCAAAGGTGAAGACCCCGTTAAGTCGACACATACATCATGACCTCTATCCTAGGAATAAAGCAACACATCTGCTGGTCGTAGCGCCTCGTCGTTCCCTCCAGTCATCCCAACGTTAACCTCCTTTCGAGCAGAAATCCCGGATCGAAAACAAATATCAACAAGGGTTTCAGGAACAACATTGTGCCGATGCTTAATACCTACCATCCCAGCACAAGACACTGCATGATCCCCATAAATATCTCCATCAAAATTCCTTGAGCAAGCAGAACACGATGTTGAAACAGAGAACAAAGGAACACCCAATCGATAGCAAAGAACACTACGATAAGTCTTACCACTCATAGTCTGACCCAAACCCGATATCGGGACCGTCTGCAACCCGGTCGAAGAGTGATCCCATTGCTGGGTTTTCCATAAGGCAACCTGATGCGGAGATAAGGAGAAAGTGGAATCTATCGATGTAGTGACCTTCGTGAAATATATATCTGCCAATTTTTTCATGAGTCTTGGGGCAGCGATCTCACTAGGGTTACTCAAAAGGTCTGTCTCCACAATCATGTTAAAAAGACTTAGAGCACCATCAAAGGTCGGTCCCAGACCAACAATACATGAATCGCAAAGAAGCGTAGCCTAAAGACCAGAAGACTAGAAACACTATGCAAGGAAAGTATAATGCCGAACATCAAGAAAAAGTTAAGGTGGCAAGTTGCCATTGCCAATAACCAAAACCAGGCCCCGAAGCAGTTACAATGCGCTCCAAAGAAGCTCGAAGGGCCACGTCAAATGAAACCTGCGCTGTTTCAAAATGATGAGGAGGACAAGTGCGCATAGAAAAGTAGAGTTTTGAAACCCCAGTACACGCGCGAAGAAGCAACAACTTGCATTGGGGATCATCGAGCTTAGCAACAGCATCCATTAGCATAATGGTCTTCGATACTCTCTGCGAAAAAAGCTCACCATAGAAAGAGGAATCAGTACTGACAATACAACCCAACAACTTAACACCATGTAGAGGACGACCAATATCTGGAGGAAAGACACCGACAGGATGGCTACGAGGGTCCTCTGAGGGCCGGAATACTTTTGGTTTCGCAACGTTGACATGGAGTCCAAGACGAGGTCCCTCTGCCAAAATCAACTCTAAAACTTTTCTTACCACTAAGGTATCACCAATAATAGTACCTTCATCTAAATACCAAGCTTGCAAACATAAGTCAAAAGAATCCTTAATTTGGCACACTAATACGTTAAGTACCAAAGCAAAAAGCAAATGACCTAGAGTATCACCTTGTTGCACCCCCTGACATGACCATAAGATATGCTCCCCATAAACAACCTAGCTGGAGAAGAGTAATAGAATTCAACCCATTGTGAGAGAGAAGGACAACGGAGACGAACCTCACGTAACAAATCCGACCAATCTACCAAATTAAAGGCATTATGGAAATCCACTAGCAACATGGAGAGGCCAACATCACCACCACGCACTTCAACCAAACGATTAACAGCCTGAAGAATAGCCTCACAACCCGCAGGCACCCCAACACAAAACTGAAGACCTCCAAGATAGCTTCCCAGACGCGGACCTATCAAAGCAGCACCAACCTTTGAAACCAGACACCTCCAACCAGTACCCACAATAATAGGCCGAATACCACCGCTAGGTTTGACAAGTGGCGTAAGAGGAGCACTAGCAATGTATTCTCCCAACACAGCAGGACATTTCCCAGCGAGAAAAAGATTTACCACTTGCGTAATAGAGTCCACCAACTTATCTGAAATAGCAAATGCAGCACCACTCAAACAATCCATAAGGTGTTGATCATGCAAGTCGTCTCTACCGCATGACGTACCTCGCAGATACCCCTAATCTGATCCAAACAAACAGTAGAAGTAGCAATATGGTGCCGATCAACGAGAATATCTGGGAAGATAAGAGTCGGAAAGGAAGGGTGCTTAGCTTGCAAATCTAGAAGAGTAGCGCCATTGTAAGGGGCAAGACTAGAAGATGAAAGAACCCTAACCGCAGTAGTGTAGTGCCCGTCAGAAATCTTTCTATTGCACTACTTAATAATATGCTTGGTCAAATCATGGTCCTCATCAGCATCCAACAAAGGTGGAGACACATCAGCCAACGTGTCTCGCAAAAGCTACATAGAACCACCGGGCTCACACCAAGAACAAACAACGTTGTTCTGATGTTTAATACTCACCATCCCAGCACAAGATACTGGATGATCCCCATAAATATCCTCATAAAAAACCCTTGAGCAAGCTAAACACGATGTCAAACAGAGAACAAAGGAACACCCAACAAGTAGCAAAGAGCATAAAAGTAAGTCTTACCATTCATAGTCTGCCCTAAACCTGATATTGGGATCGTCCGCAACCAGGCCAAAGTGTGATCCCCCTACTGGGACTTCCATAAGGCAACCTGACGCGGAGATAAGGAGAAAGTGGAATCCGCAGATACAGTGACCTTCGTGAAATATATAGCTAGTTTTTTCATGAGTTTGGGGCAGCGATCTCACTCGGGTTACTCAAAAGGTTAGTCTCCACAGTCCTTTTAAAAAGACTAATAGCACCAACGAAGGCCGTTCTTGGATTTACAATACAAGAGTTGCGAAGAAGCGTAGCCTATAAACCAGAACACTGCAGACGGGGCGCAAGGAAAGCATAGTGCCGAACATCACCCGCCGAATATACACCCAAACCACCATAAGCAAAAGGTAAGGTGGCAAGTCGCCATTACCAATCACAAAAGCCAGGCCCCGAAGCAGTTACAATGAGCTCTAAAGAATCCCAAAGGGCCATATGAAAAGAAATTTGTGTCGTTTCAAAAAGACGAGGAGGACAAGTGCGCATAGCAAAGTAGAGTTTTGAAACCCCAGTATAGGCCCGAAGAAGTAACAACTCACATTGGGGATCATCGAGCTTAGCAACAGCATCTATTAGCACAATGGTCTCGACACTCTCTGCAAAACAAGCTCACCACAGAAAGAGGAATCAACACTGACATGACCACCCAACAACTTAACACCATGCACAGGACGACTAATATCTTGAGGAAAGACACCCACGAGACAACTACGATACGAGGATCCTCTGAGGGCCAGAAAACTTTTGTTTTCTCAACATTGATATGGAGGCCGAGACGAGGTCCCTCCCCCAAAATAAAATCCAAAACCTTTCCTACCAATAAGGTGTCACCAATAATAGTGCCGTCATTTAAATACCAAGCATGCAAACATAAGTTAAAAGAATCCTTGATTTGGCACACCAATGGATGAAGAACCAAAGGAAAAAGCAAAGGGCCTAGAGGATTACCCTGTTGCACTTCCTGGAATGACCATAAGGTATGCTCCCCATAAAACAGCCTGCCAGAGAAGAGTAACAGAATTCAACCCATCGCGAGAGAGATGGACAATGGAGACGAACTTTAGGTAACAAAGCCGAACGGGCAACCAAATTAAAGGCATTCTTGAAATCCAACAACAACATAGAGAGGCCAACATCAGCATCAAACTAATGGCCGATACTATTTTTGATTATGATGATTCGTTTACGTACTTTATAATTAAACTAATGGCATTACTTCTCATGAAGTTCGTCATTAGAAGTTCGCATCCCTTAATAGGTCGTTATCAATATGTTTACAAGTCTATTCTTGTGTTCATCATTTTTTTTTAGTTGTAATTGTTCAACCTTGATTTAAGAGTATAATTTATTTACCTCTTCTATGGTTTAAAAAGAAAATCTCGAGAACTTTACTTGGGATGATTGCCTCACACACAAAAAAAAAAATAATAGAACGAAAAAAATGAAATATCGTTCTTTAAAAAAAAGAGAAAGAGAAAGAAAGAGAGTATGATACAAATAATATTACTCTAAAAAAAAGGAAAAAAAAAAAAGAGAAAATAATGAATGATAAAACTGAGAAAATGGTTTAATTATTTCTTGGATTATACATTCGGAGGCCGTCATTCTTTTTAAGCAAATAGTAAAATACTATTTTTTAAAGATAAACAATATGAGAATCATAATTAAAAAAAACGATATTGATCTCTACTGTAATCTGAATGATCAACAAGTACTATAAGATATTCAATTATTTTAAGGAGTGTGTTCGGGTAGATTAATATTTCAAAAAATTTGATGCGCACTTTCAATCCATTTTTCTTCTCTTTCTCTTCTACCTTTTTCGAAAACAATTCATTTAGTGTAAAATCCTTAGATGACTACCTTGTTGAAATCAACACAAATCATGACATTCCATTAATGATTGTTCGTGAATTTTTTTGACATTCTTCATCAACAAACTTGCTTAAAGTGAATTCATATTACAAGGATAAAGAAAAGGGTAAACAAATCATTTTGACTTTGGTTCATTGTTTGAATGCTTGGCAGAAAAGGTTTAAGTGAACGCGCTCAATTTCTCGTGACACGCATTACTAGGTCATATTCCGCATTCACATACTAGTCCAATCATGGGTGACAAAGTAGCATTGGAGAAAATTAGACAGGAATTCCAAAACCTAAAGGCTCTACGAGAAGAAGAAGCCCAATTAAAGGCTCATAAAAAGAAGAAAAGGCTATAATTAAAGCAGAGAAAGAAAAAGAAAACATTCTGCAAGAAAAAGCAAGAGCCGAAAAGCTAGATGCCTTGGAGAAACTTTTCCTTTGAGCTAGCTCAGGGACTAAGTACTTCAATTATGAGCTTGCACCACAACCTAGTGGCAAGACTCTCCTAGAAAAGTTCTTGACTACGGATTTGCCAACCATTAAGGTTACAGACAATCCTAGGACTCACTTACTGAGCTTTATTGGAATTATGGCATTGAAAGGGGTTGAGCAAAGCCTATATGCATGTACTTTTCCTCTTTCATTGGACCCAACTGCTAGATCATGGTTTTATAACCTCGATTCAAAACAAACTTCCACTTGGAGTGACGTTGTAAAAGAGTTTTTAACCCAATATCGAGATAACATCGAGCTTACAACTACCTTACGCGATCTTGAATTGCTTAATCAAGGGGAAAAAGAAGGCTTCATTGACTTCTTTTCCAGGTGGCGATCAAAGGTTGCTCTACTTTCACAAAGACCTCCAGATCATGAACTTGTCCCAAAGTTCATAGACAATATGTCTCCACTATACAAGTGCCATTTACAATACCTTGGTTTAGACACATTTCAAAAGGTCTATACTGTGGGAACAATAATTGAAAGGGACTTGATAAATGAAACCATGAATCATATAGATGGACTAAATTTTTAGAGAGGATTTCACCTAGGTTGGAAACGGACAAAGCTCGAAGACGCAATCTTAAGAAGTTGTCAACAAATCAAGATGTAGCATCCTAGGTCTTGTTTTTTTTTTTTTTTTGATAGATTAAGAGATTCATGCTGTCGAATCTACTTATTTTGTACTCTCATTAATTAATTAATAAAAAATATATTTTCAAGTACGTCTATCTTGTTCTCTTTTAAATCTTTTTATTTTTATTGTCTGACATAAAATAAAACGCATACATACAAACAGGCAATATGAAAAAGGCATACATACTCAACACTTCAAGAATCTTGATAAGCTTTGGCTTACTAGATCTATCGAACGAAAAGAGGCCCATCTTTGGCCCACAAAGAAAGGATATGATGATTTCACCAACACAGGAGGCAACTTGAAACTCCACAAAGATAATCCCATGTTCTTAACCTTAGAGGAAATCCATCTTCTTGGCAGCCCTTTTTAGCCTTGTCAGTTAAGCCTTAGTTATTCAACCTACATTATTCCATACCTTGGGATGGGAATGGTGCAAAGAGATATAAATAGAAAATTGGGGGAACGAAACATAAGAGGGGGACACAAAGTTAGTCTAAGCACAAAAAGGAATGATCCAATGCAAAAGAAAGACAACAATCGTTCTAAACCCGAAACAAAGCTCGTAAAAAATAAAAAGAAAAAAGGAGAGAGAGAGATAACAAGGAAAAGGCACCTAATGTAGGAAGTTTCCACATAAAGCAGAAAAGGTTTTAATTTGAGAAGCACCAAAAGTAAGGGATTTAGGGAGTATACTTGAGCCTGTCCATTCTTCATAACCCCAATCTTAGCTACGTTACAACCTTAGAAAGGCCCTCCTTGAGGTAGACCATAACCATGTACCAAAATCATCATTCCATGAAAATATGGCCAACCTTAGGCCTTTTGCACATATGGACCTACTATTGAGTAGTCATGCCCATATATAAAATGCATGAAGTGTTTAGTTATGATTACAAAATCATATAAAAAAAATCAAATGATTTGGATGATTTGATAGCCATTGGCTTGATGACACCATTTTCAGTAAAGCAATCGAATTAAATTAAATTTGATGTTTTCCATATTTTTGCCAAAGAAAAATGAGATGACTATCACTCTAAAAAAAACAATCATATTATTTTCTATTAATAATAGGGCTATTTATTACCAACGTAATTCAAGTTCTATATACATTGCCTAGAAAGAAAAAAAGTTAATACAATTTGATATATCGACAGCCTCGACGTTAACTCTAGATGTCTTTTACAACTCTTGAGAATTGGTCTTCTTTATTATACGTCCGCTTGCGTGGGATATATCCATCTTCTCTAAGCGAGGAAAATTGATTGAACATGATCGCTACATGAAAAAATAATTGTTATCACTATCACATGTATACCTCACTGCCAAGTCATCATGATGATTCAAATATTAAGTCAATAATCCTTGATTTTCAAAAAACATTTCTAATTTTCTTTCTTTAATCTTCTATGGGAAAGTTGGACTCCCCTTCCTTTTTATAAAAATTTGTCTTTTTTGTTCATTTCTTTTTAGGGGGTAAGTCGGGATGATCCCTCCCATTTGGCAACTAAAATACTTAAAAAATAGTATTATTTTTCCGGACATCCCCACTTCATTCTATTTATAGATTTGAACACGCTATTTATGCCGCGAAATCAATGTCATACAAAGCTTATTATGAACCATCTTAATAACTTTAAAATGACAAAGGGAAGAATACCACTTCCTATTATTTGACCAAGATAATTAATTATGTTACTTGATCAAACAATTCATGATAAACATATGCAAGATTCCACAAATTAAAAAAAAAAAAAACAAACCTTGGGGCTTAAAAAAAAAACATGAGAACAATCCCCTAGCATATGTATACATGAACAGCAAAAGCCACCTAAGGTTACACTTGGGGGCTACAAAAATATAGGTCTTGAAATAAGACCATAATTTGTAGAATGATTTGAACGATTTTATGAATTATTCTTACACTCCACCAAACCTAAGTTTGATAAGCATTCATTTTCAAACTACGACACTTTTTAATTGGAAGAACTTCACTTTCAATTATCAAAGTATGACAATGATGACAAACACTAAAAAGGGAGAGATAACAAAATTGGATATACAAAAGTTTGCTCACATTTTCTTATATTTGTTGAAATAAGTTGCAAATTACGAGCTAGACTTTTCTTTCCATTTTGGGTCCAGTTTTGAAAACAATGATTATGATTTTTGCCTACTAGAAAAAGTTACTTTTCAAAACAAACTATTGGACCCTTTTCAAATTTTTAATACTAACTTGAAACAACATGTTTCTAATAAAAATAGTATTCAAAATTTCCTTTCTAAATTTTTCTTTTTTCAAAAAATAAATTTTCAGATTCTCAATAACCGTTAGGATAATACATGTATATACATAAATATTTCCAAAAGGAATGAATCAAGATTGGGGGCTACTACAAGTCATCGAAGATTGGGGGCTACTACATAAATTTTCAGATTCTCAATAACCGTTTGGATCATACAAGTCATCGAAGTCACCCAACATTAGGGGCTACAATGTTCGATAACATAAAATGGGGGCTCAAAAGCCCAAGTATAGCCAAACTAATCTAGTTCGATGTTGTCTTTAAGAATTTCCTAAACTAACTAGTTTTGTGCAAATCTTGAGATCACAGTTTTATAAGTGAATAATAATAACCGTCGGTTATTTTTATCAGTGACAAAACCAATTTTGAAACTTACGTATGAAAAAAAAAACATGAGTCGCAAAGAACAAATTCATGCTATTATAATGGTTCGTAATTTCATTTATAATTTTAATGCCTAATTGTTGTTCTAAACACTTCAATTTACATTAAAATTAACAAGTATAGTCTATGTGAGCAAAACAAAAGAGAAATAAAGTTCAAGCACAAAGTCAAAATTAGAACAAAAAAAAAACACATATATGCTTAATATGCTCATATAGAATTAATACTTTAAAACTTCGCGTGAAATTTGTTGCAATAAAAACAAACAAATTCATGAAAACAAGTCAAATGCAACCTATACTTGGGGGCTACGATACCTGCAGTTAAACTCAGTAAACGGAGGCTTCTAACACCCACAAGAGCCATCCTATACCAGTTTTAACTAAGCATTCAAGGGATTATATTCTAAAATCTCAAAGACTCAGCTACTCTTAGGCGAATAATAGTAACAACAATACAATTATCGTCTACCAATTAATTTTGAAGTTTGAACATGGCAAAAAAAAAAAAAAAAAAAAAAAAATAAAATAAAAAAGAAAAGAGAAAAAACCTAAGAGTACACTTCGTGCCATTTTTTCCAATTTCAAAATTTTAAAAAATTTATGAAAGTAATATTATTTCCAATACTATAATTTACTTCATAATAAAAAAGTATAGCCAAAATGAGCAAGTAAAACAACAGATTCAAAGGAAAAAAGCAAGAACATATTTAAACAAAGAAATGCTCATGCAAGGTTCAATACTTAACTTTTTTTCACGAAATTTGTTGCAAAATGCTCCTTAAACATAGCATAATGACAATGAGCAAACAATTTCATGGAAATAAGCCGAACGAAAACACCACCAAATTCGAAATTTAAGGTTTAATGGTTCGAAAGTCGCCCAAAATTAAGCCAAAAGAGAATGGATTTTAGCAAAAACTTACATAGGATTATGGAAAAAATGAATAAGGGACGAGATCTACTTCCTTTAACTTCGAAAAAACAAGAAAATCCGAGCTCTTTAGAGAAAGAAAGAAGCGAAAATCGTGAAGGAAGGAGAGTGAAAGAATAAAATGAAAAACCGAGCTCCGCGATTTTCTTTTTGCTGAACTAAGTGTCGCGCGCAACTGAATCAGTTGCGTGTGACAGACCAGCACAACTCAGAATGATGCACGCGCCTGGCCAGCGCAACCTACTGAATTGCATGCGGATACTGGACACTAAAATGACTGGTATCCGGATTTTGATCCGTTTGATCATTTTTTTCAACTGCTTTTGCTCGTTATTAGACGTAATAGCGCACAAATTATCAAAATCCTTTTTTAATCCTTTTTTAATTGCTTTGCATATGCAGTTTATTTTCTTCTTTGATAGATTTTTGCATCATTTTGCATGCAAACCGTGCTTTGTGCCTTCCCCAAGCATACTTTTTGAACGTTTTTCGTAAGCGTGCCTTAAGACGTTCCGTGGTGGTGCTTTACGTAAAAGCACCCATAGACAAGTTTTTCATTTTACTATAGTGACGTTATAAGTGTCCGGGTTTTCTTCTTTTTCACGTCCGAAGTAAAAGGAAGGCGTTTTCATGCAGCGTAAAAATGTAAATGGCGTAGCGTACAGCGTAAAATTATACGGCGTAATTGTTGCGTAAAATTAAACCTCAGCCCAAGCTTTGCGAGATCTACCTCTAGGAACTAAAAGGTAGACTATTTACTATAGGCGTTAGCTCACGAGTCGACAGGCGTGTCGAATCTTCAGGAACAGGCACTTCTTGAATGGAAGCAAATACGATAGTTAGTGAGCTTACTAACTTACCGGACAGTTAGGGTGTTCGTCCACCCCTATATAAAGAACGACGAGAAAGTGTCGCACCCTTATAGTCACGTGCCCCCAGTCTTGAGACGCGTGTACTCATCTTGTGGACAAAACTGCTGAGAGAGTTGCAGACTTTCTTCCCTCTCACTAGATTTGGATATATGTCTCCAGTCTTGAGACATGTATTTCTAACTTGTGGACATCCGGTTTGAATACCGGACTCGGCTCAAATGCCGGACCCTTTTCGGTTTGAATACCGAAAACCCCTTTTCATTCTTTTTACTTTGTCAAAGTCAGGCTAAAGTTTCAATGACATATCAAGGGACTTTAGACAAACGATGACATGATTGAATGGAAATCATCCCCTTTTATTCTTTTTTAAAACCGATCTCTTCTCATGACTTGACATCACCCAGAACACCTTTACTTGTAAAAGTATTCTACAAATTGCAAAGGATCAATCTGGATTCTTTAGCGGGTTAAGACTATAGAAAACTTTTTCTATCCTTAATAGCTACTTGTTTCAAACACTTAGCGAACCAAGGACTGTTTCAACATCCTTCAATATTACTGAAAGATTCTCTATCCTTAGAGAACATCGCAAAATGAGTCTCGGATTTATTTCCTTGACTTTGATCATTGTCTATTCTAGACTCGATCAAAGTGGGGGCTAACTGTAGACACCTACTTTTGGCCTCTTGTCCCGAAAAGGAAGTGCGATGATGTTACAAAAACCCGTTCTTCATGCTAGATCAAAGTTGAAGTGTTTATGAACTACGAAAAGCATTATGAAATAACTTGAAACCCATTTTGAGACAAATTTGTCTTAGAGCCTTGTCCTATTACTAATTAGTCCTAAAACATGTTCATACATGTTTAAACTTGATTAATAACGGACCCAAATGCGTCAAATACAATGATAGGATCATATGGAACCTACATTGTTGAAAACCCGAGACAAAACAAATAAACCAACCATCAAATTCTCATGCAAGGCCTATACAAATTGATAGCCCTTTCAAGAGCTTTCCAACGGTATATTATAAGCCCAATTCCGAGCCAAAACGAAGAAGTTATGATCAAAACACTAAACTGGGCCCAAAACAGACACCCTTGCACTCCAACGGCCATAACTTTTGATCCATAACAGATTTTAACCTCAATTTAATGGCATCGGAAAGTATACTTCCAAATATTTCCAATGATATCTGACACGCATAAATGCGACTTTGCAATCAAAAGTTATGGAAGTTTTAAAAAATCGTTTTCGTATAAGGCAAACCGCAAACCAGCGCAACTCAATGAGTTGCACACGACTGGCGCGCGCGACTCAATGAGATGCGCGCGGCTCACCAACTCGACTAAGAGAGTTGCGCGCGACACTTAACGGCGCGGCTCTAAAACCCTAAACAGAGATTCCTACGCCTATAAAAAGGGGTCTTCGAACAGCTCTAAACACAGAGTAAATCGGAATTTAAAATCCTAAATTTCTGAAATCCCTAATCTCTCAAACCCTCTTACTATCCTACTACTTTTTCCACTTTCTTCCCAACTACTCTTCAACCCTAATCAATCCATTGAAGCCCTTGGAGGTACAAAGAAGAAAGATGGTCCATAAACATCTAAGACGAAGATCTAAGCATACATAGAAGAACGGTTAGTTTCATGAGGACTTAGATAAATCACTTTTCTTTTATTGTTTAAATAACTTTAATTGATTAATTAGTGTTGTTTGATCACTTTACACAAACTTTTAATTTATTAATTCACATAGCACTCTTTAGTTAATCAAGACTAGAATTTGAATAATTAATTGTTGTATTATCACTTAAGACAAGGCGAAATATTGTTTATTTCTTGTTCTCTTCACGAATTTGATTAATTAAAAATAATGGCTTATGCAATGTAAGTGTTCAAATTTGATTCTAAGTGTTATGCATTTTACCGAATAACACGGTAAAATACATAACACTTGGGGGGTAATTTAGAAATAATAAACCATTCTAAGTGTTCAAATTTTTTTCGAACATCACGAAAAAAATCCTTACACTTGGGGGGGGGGGGGGGAGGGGTAATAGTACATAATTTATTAAAAAAAATTCGAGACATTCGTAGCAAAGGTGTCGCGCGCAACTGGAATAGTTGTGCGCAGATGTCACGCGCGACAGGCTCGCGCAACTACAGATGTTGCATGCGCCAGCTGATGACAGACTGCGAACCCAAATTTTTACGTTTGAATGAAGTTGCGACTTCTAATTGCGGAAAAAAGAAGGTGTTTCTTAAATATAACATATACTAGGAAAATAAAATTAAACTTTGATTTAATTCTTTTTAAACAAGGTTTGATTAAATTTTCATTTAATTTCTACCTAAGAGATTAAAGAAAAATAAAAAAATGCACAATAAAAAAAACAACGTTAGAACTACGCAAAGACCTAATTTCGTGATATAAATACGTAGGCAATCTTTATGATTCGAGCATATCAACATATAAAAATAAAAAGCTCATTTTATTTCATTCAAATTGTAAAGAAAAGAGCGTTGAACTAGATTGTAAACAAAAAAAAAACATAGTAGTGATTACACTTTATTCAATTTAAAACTAATAGCGAAACTGTGTAACACTCTAAGGTTATATTATGTCCTCAATTTTCACCGTCGATGAAGGAGTAGTTTCCATCGCAGTATTTTCAGAAGCCTTAGAGCTTTCTCTTATACTCTTCTTCTTAACCCATACATCGTTCTTCAATTTGGGAATTGGGGTCTTTTCAACCTTTTTTCCTTTTTCCGAAGATTTCTTTAGAGTCCTTTTTGAGTTTGTTACGAAGGTTCCTTGATTATCACTCCTTGTTGTGTAGGTTTAGAGGGAGCTTTCATTTTTGTTTCCTTCAAACGCGCCTTAGGAGATGAGAAGTCTAATTTTCTTCTCACCCCTTTATTTTGGCCATTAGGAGGAGTAGTGGTGTCCGAATGCATCAAGGGCTTAGGTTGATTGCGAGCCATGACGGCTTGATATTGAGATCGAGCCTTGTTTAATTCGCCCTTATCCGCCGCATTCATCTAAGCTTTGTAAAAGGAAGATAATGCAATACTCGCAGTAGGAATTTGTACTACCCATCTAGGAAGACTTGACCAATACTCCATCCAACGAAAAATTTGCTCGGGTTAAAAAATCACATCTTTAGGGGTATCACAATCTTGCAGGGGAATAATTTGTTTCATCCCGTATTGTCTCATAACCCTGCAAGGAAAAATATAAGTAGAACTAGATAGGCCTAAAAGTTTAATGTAAGGGCAATTGAAACTATTCCCAATCATACTATTTATGTTCCACTAAGGAATCACAAAGTGTATGTTAGGAACCTCATGACAGAAAAACGACGTCCATTCCTTTGGATTCTTATTCTTATAAAGGATTCGACGTCCAAGGAATGTCCTTACTCCATTAGCCTCAAGGTTTTGTGGCTGATCAACAATTCGCAAGCACTCCATGAGCCAAATCTGGAAAAAAAAAGAAAAAAAATTCAGTGTGCGATCTTTTATACAAGCAGGTGGCGCGCGCAACAAAACCAGTTGTGTGTGCCATCCGCGCGCAGCGAAGAAGATTGTGCTGGTCATGCCAGTGCAACTTGGTAACTTGCGCTGATAATTGACCAAACAAAAGAAGTACGTGTAATAGGAGTGGAATTCCCGTGAAACTGTTTTCGTTAGGGTCTCCTCTAAGGCGATTCAAACATAGAACAGTTTCCGCCAAAGCCAAAGGAGCAAGTGAATGACATCCCTCTTTTTGCTCTACTATGGACACCATGGAATAATCTCCGTATTCTTTGCCTATCCTATGTTAATAATTAACAACAAGACAATAACATAAAACACGAATTTTAAAGCGTTGTTTTAGTCATGTTGTCATGAGGGGCGACAAACTGTTCAATAAATTGAATCAAGTTCACGCCTCCTTCAGTTACAATATTGGTCATATCATTGTCGGACAAGCCAAAAAATCTTTGGAATATAGGTTTGGGATCTGACAAGGTGGGTGAATAAGTCACAGGGATAGTTTTTATAGGGAAACCTAGCAAGGCCTCAAACTAGAACGATGGTGGTTAGAGTCCCAATGGTTGACTGTGGCATGAAGAAAATCAAAGTTAACCACTAGTTGCATATAATTCAATAGAGGGTCTATGTGGTAAATTTTGAAAGCTAGTTTGTCCTCGGTTGAAAGGGAAGTGACCCATTGCTTCAAACGTTGTTCAAAGGTCTTCACCATTGTTCAAAAAAAAGAAAGAATGAGATGTAAAATCCAAAACGATGATTAATACATGAAATGTAATAAATAACAATATGTGTACAAAAGACGGTTGTTGCACATTTGTTTCCTTAAATAAATAACAATATGTGTACAAAAGGAATCAGGGTGCTCGGCGGCTATTAGACGGTTGCTGCACATCCAGCAAAATCCAAAACGATGATTAATACATGAAATGTAATAACTTTGTTGAAAAGAAAAGAAATAAAACTTACCGCGATCATTCGATGATCACGGCATGATAAAGTCACGAGGGCTCTCTGAAAAGCAGCTCGGAAAGTACGTAAAGTCTTCACCATGCCGTTCATGGTTTCCCGCGGAACCTGTTCCAAGAATACAAGGACAGTTAGTAAACAAATGTATATGAAACAAAAAAATAAATAGAAATGTTTAAGTACATATACACAAAAGACATACCGACTCAACCGTCTCAGGTACAAACGGTATCCCCTCATCATCCTTCGGTGTTGGAAGGGTCTCTTGAATTATCTATCCGACAGCATCGGTATACGTGATCTCCGCTGTAGGAGGCACCCAACCACCTAGCTCGACCCGCTAAAATATACATGACAAAAAACGATAAAAGGGTCAAAGTTCCGAAATATAAATAGAAACAAGGAAAAGAGAGAGTTAGAGTACTAACCGGAACAAAAGACAGAAAAGGAGTCAGTCTGGATGCTATAAAATCCGGATAAAAAACCTCCGCTGGATAACCAAGGATCGCCTGAGATCGATCCTCGGTAGACAGCGAGTCCGGACGTAACATCCGGATCGGAGGATCCACAGGAACCAAAGGCTCCTCGGACGAAAGATGCTAGAGAAAACGCTCGCATAAAAACCAAGTGTTTGTCCTCTGGAGCACCGAGGGTCCCTAATAGAGGGCCCAGAAACAGTAACGAACCATGCCAGACCGGATAGCCTCAGGGACTCCGACGATTAAACTCCAAGGACGAAGATCGATCTATAAAATAGAACCACATGAAAAATCGATAGAAAATAAATGAAATCAAAGAATGCACATGTAGTTGCAATAGTCACCGATGCACGAGTCGCCGAAAGGATCCTCTGGCGAAAGTCGCCGGAAGAAGTGGCTCGTCTCTACTTAATCGCGACCAATCGATGGCCGATAGAAAAACGAGTAACCTCAAGCACCCAGGAGGCTAAGAAATGCAGCTACGAGTATTCCCAAGCCTAAAACCGAGAAAAGATAAGCCTAAAGGAAAAAAACAAAAGTAATAACCAAAATAGGTTTAAAACACGTACCTCAAGGATACGACCATGCCACGTAAGGGAGATCCGAGGCACCTCAGTAGTTGCCGCGGAATCCATCACCCGGGTCGCCCTGCCGATTGATGTAAGCATACGGGCATACGAGACCTCCGCCCAACTTAGATCAGGTCACCGACTTGCCCCAAATCACTTAGGAAAATAAGTAACCCAATGGAGAAACGCTCACCTCGATCACTCAAGATAGTGAAGGAAAGAATGTGAGCAATGTATACCCGAGCTAGCTGCTTAGGTGTACACTGCCGATCAAGCTCGTCAGCCGACAACTCGTTGGCAAGAACCGTGTACGGACAAGACAGCGCGTACACGTGAAGGGCCTCTGCAAGACGGTCCCCCACAAGGTCACACAGTCTTTCGTCTAACCCCCTAACAAACTCTATGACTACGGGCTCGCCTCCGAAAGGAAAACCCGTAATCATAGTGAAATCGAAAGGGGTAACTGTCTTCTCTCCCCATAGAAAGTGGAAAGTGTTGGTGCAATCCCACCAAAACTTAAGCAATCCAAGGAGGAAAGCTGACGATGCAGGCTGACTCGATAAATCCCGAAGAGCCGCCAGCTGGGAGTCAATCCCGGAAAGTGCTACAAAATCCTTTGCCACCTCGAGCAAACTCTCAAAACGGGCTCGCAAGTTATCAGAGCCGTATAAACGCATGCTAGGCTCACTATAAATTAAAGAATAAAAATAAAAAAAACGGTTATGGTTTAAAAAGGAGAAACAAAGGAAAAGAGAAAGAAAAAAAGGCACGAAAAACTCATGATGCTGCGCCATCCTCTGATCCAAACATGATGGTCTGGGTCCCACTTAAGGACCCTAGGGTCCCAGTTGGAAGGAGCCTCCCAAACCATATCCTCCAGGCGACGTCGATCGGCTGCGACGCGTCGCCCTCGAACCTCCTCTCGAGGACTGGTCACCCTCTTCCGAGGGCGAACCGCCTCGTCCGGACCACCTAGAATCTCCTCAGCATCGACAAATCGAGGCGATTCCATGCTATGATGGATCAAGTTTCTTTAATTAATTTACTTTATTTCCTAGACTAAACTATTATACGTATTCTAGACTCATTTTGGCAGCATCACATATGTCGATAGGGCAAAACATGAAAATCAAATGCCTCCCATACTTGGGGGCTACGATACCTACATTTAAACTCAATAAATGGGGGCTTCTAACACCCACAAATGCCATCCTATACCAGTTTCAACTAATTATTCAAGGGATTATATTCCAAAATCTCAAAGAATCAACTACTTCTAGACGAAAAACAGTAATATAAAAACAATTATCGTCTACCAAACTATCTTGAAATTCGAATATGGCAAAAATAGGCTAAGTATACACTTCGCGCCAATTTTTTCGGATTCAAAATTTTCAAATATTAATTATGGAAGAAAAACTAGTTCCAATTCTAATATTGCTGCATAATTGACAAGCATAACCAAAATGAGCAAACAAAATAACAGAAAATCAAAGCAAATTCGAGTAGAATTGCAAAAAACGCACTCACACGAAGAAATGCTCATACAAGGTTCAAAACTTAACCATTTTTCATGAAATTTGTTGCAAAACACTCCTCAAACATAGCATAACAATATGGAACAAACAATTAAGAATAATGGACCGAATTGAAAACCCCCAAATTCGATATTTAGGGTTCAACGGTTCAGAAATCGTCCCAATTAAGCCTAAATCAAACGAAAAACAACAAAAAAACTTACATTGCATTATGGAAAATATGAATTAGGACGAAATTTGCTTCCTTTAGCTTCGAAAATGGCAAGAAACCGAGCTCTTTACAGAGAGAAAGGGGCAAAAATGGATGAAGGGAGGAGAGAGAAGGCGAAATGAAAAATCGCGTTTTGCGATTTTCTTTGCTGAAGTGAGTGTCGCGCGCAACTAAATCAGTTGCGCGTGACATAAAAGCGCAATTCAGAATGATGTGCGCGCCTGTCCAGCGCGACCCACTGAGTTGCGCGCGGATACTAGTCACTAAAATGACCGAAATCTTGATTTTGATCCGTTTAATCATTTTTTAAAGGTTTTTGCTTGCTATTAGACGTTATGGCGCGGAATTATCAAAATATTTTTAAATTGCTTTGCATATTGTAGTTTGTTTTCTTCTTTGTTAGTTTTTTGCATCATGCTTGCATGCACACCGTGCTTTGTGCCTTCCCCAAGCATACGTTTTGAACGTTTTTCGTACGAGTGCCTTAAGACGTTCCGTGGTGGTGCTTTACGTGAAAGAACCCATAGAAAGGTTTGTCATTTTACTGTACTGACGTTACAAATATCCGGGTTTTCTTCTTTTTTCACGTCCGAAGCAAAAAGCAAGGCGTTTTCATGCAGCGTAAAAATGCAAATGGCGTTTTGTATGGCGCAAAATTGTACGTCTGTAGGGAATATTTCAAGCATTACCCCTAGCTTCAACCCCACTGTGATAATACACTAAAGTATTGTGGCGTCCAAAGGGAAAGAAGATAGAGCAAAAGAGTCGCCAACAAGTTTTAGGAACTAGTAAACCGTTCACGAGGTGAAGGTTACACCCCTTAGCGATCTAGGAGATCGTCAACTCCAATAGGTCTGGAACCATGACTGGTAGTTTGGGGATGAAGGTACAAATCTAACCTAAAAGAGATTGAACCTGCCCTAATAATAGGCCTCTACTTATTCTGATTGTAATCATGTGCGCTTTCTGACTAACATGCAATCAATAGGATTAACCCTAAACCTGTTTATCTATGTTGGTTGAATATTAATGCACAAACAAATCTATTATTGGCGATGACTTGAGTTATAATCAAATTAAACCTAAAAAAGATTATTAATTATCTTATTAAGCATGATTTACAAGTACCAATTCCCTTTAAACATGCATAAAAGGCATGATCAAGCAATAATAATAAATAAATCATGCATCATAATTATAATCATGTTAAAGCATAATAATAGCAAGATGCTAGGAAGAATACTAACAAGATTAATAACAAACCCTAGCATGTCACTAAACATCAAAGATTAAATATTTACCCCTAACATGATACTAACATGAATATTAAGAAGAAAATAGGAAGCATCGCAGGAAATACAATTGTCATATTTGATAATAGAAATTATAGTTGTTACCCTAAACTTGATACTATGAAGATCTAAACGCCCTAACACGACACTAGGAATCATAATAACAACCTAGACATGATTTCTATATCATAATATCAATAAATCAATTAAAGCACTTACTTGGATGCCACGTATCTCTTTCTAATAACAAAATACACGCGTTAGTAACTTCAAGGAAAATAATAAACAAAACAATTAAATTAAATAATTGAAATAGAGATTTGGGACCAAACCCTCAAAAATTAAAACCTTTCATGTCTATGGCGAAGGCAACTTCAAATTTTGCGAGGTGCTTCTAGATCTTGTGAATGTGGAATTTTATAAAGAAAGCTAGAGAGAGAGAGAAGAATATTTAAAAGCTAGAGTGAATAAGAAAAATAATTGTTGTTGATGGAAATTGATGATTGAAAATGGAGATTTTAGGAGGAAACTTATAGAGAAAATCAGCCAAACGGATAGAAAAACAAATCAGAGTTTCGACGAGAATAAAACAGGTTAGCGCATAGCGCCAGGTGCCAAGCATTAGTGCTAGGCGCTAATCCCTATCGTCAAGCGCTAACAATTAACTTCACGCATTTTCTTAATTCTGATAAAATTTAGCCATACGGAGAGCAAAATTGTATTTTCCTCAAATACACTCTTTTATTCTAATTTAAACTCCAAAAAGTCAACCAAAGTCAATTTATCAATGCTTATTGAATTAGGAATGAAAATAACATTCTTGAAGAATCTAGAAGACTAAAATCAATTCTAATTGCATTAGGAATGATAAATCAATATTAGGTTCTCCTCTAGATCATTGGGCCGCATATAAGAACCAAACCAGGCCCAGTTTAGTAAATTGGCTATAACTTCCTCATTGTTCATCGGAATTGGGCTTATAATATGTCGTTGGAAAGCTCTTTTCAAGCCCCATCCAACTACACCATCATTTGACCCTTCATATGGACCAAATAAAACTGCATTGGCTGTTTTCTTAAAATAGGTTTTCAAAAACAAAGAGAAGAGAAAAGAATAAAAACTATCCACAACACTAGACCTTCCATAATTTCACTTCATTCGATTATGATTCGACGTGAAAGGTACTCATCACCGGGTTTGTTTTTGGGGAGACACATATGGGTGTCTTCCGAAGCCCCCACTTTGACTGAGTTTGGAGAAACGCAAGTTTCGAAAATAAAAGTCAAAGTATCGATAGGGACATAAATTATTCAGAACGTTCTGCGATCCTAAATCACTCTTGTAACACCGATACCTGCAAAATAGTGTTAGTTAAACAGATAAAAGAGTTAAGAAACGCGTATCTTGCACCGTCGAGCACACGTCTCTGTTATTAACCGATTTGTTGTTGTATTTGCTAATTTGTGATAACCTTCCGCAAACCAAGGATTGTCATCCCTCTGTTTGTTTTGACGACCTTCTACAAGCTTGATAATGCCGCCTAAAGACTGCTACGCTTGTAACTGCCTCCAATTCCGCCGTGATAGACTTCTGCAAGCTAGAGAACTGCATTGAAGACTGCTTCGCTTGAAACCACCTTCTAGCACTTTGTGACCATCTTCCGCAAGCCAGGGAACACGATCGAAGATAACTCCGCTTGAAATCACCTCCAGTTGTTTGTGACAACTATCAGCAAGCTAGGGAACGTTGTCGAAGATATCCTCGCCTGAAGCTATCCTCATTTGTTGCGATAAAATATTCTGAGGAAAATTATCGAAGACCCACGCTTGTCGATCTTTAAAAGCTCGCTTGAACTTTTCTTCTGCTATGCCAGTACGTTGACGCTTTTTTTTGCTTTTGAACCTGTATGTCAGTGCCTTCTGAATTGTGAACCAGTATGTCGGTGCCTCTGCTGTATGAACCATTACGTCGGTGCTTTTGCTATATGAACCATTATGTCGGTGCTTTGCGATGAGCCAATGCTTAGGCGCTTTAAGCTAAGTGAGACGATCATTTATTAGGTCGATCACTTTATGCAATGTAATTAAGCCGATTACTAAATCATGTCAAATTACTTAGAGGGGCTAACTGACGTACCAAGGAACCCAAAATTGTTGTAAGAGGTCGGAGTAACCACACTGAGTGGCTGACATCCTGTCGCCACTGAAATTCTGCTGGGGCCACATATTCGGCTCTAGCCCCAAGCGCTAAACCTTATCGTCTAGCGCCAAAGCCTATCGCTTGGCGCTAGAGTCGGGATTTTTGTATATATCCCTTTCTTCGTCATTTGCGCTGCTGCAGCTTGCTCTTCCTCGAAAAATCGCCGGTGAAGTTCAATTCACTCGTTCTTGCTCGTTTCTCAACCGAATTTGCTCAAACTTGTTGCAAATCAAAGCTTGTTTCATCTTTTTTCCGGATCTATGTAAGTTTTCTCCAAACTCTCTCCGGTTTAGATGAATTTTGCACATGTTTGTTCACGAATTCCTTGAAAATTTGAAACTTATAATGCTTAATTAACTTTGTTTGTCAAATTTTATGCCATGAAATTGCTTGATTATGTTTATATATTTCCTTAGGATTAATTTGAGATTTGTTTGACTCAATTTGGTGAAGTAACGAACAAATCACCATTGTTGGACCTCTTAAGGTCGGGAATACAATGTAGCTTGTTCTTGATGTCCTTGCTAGCAATTCTTTTCCAATTTGTCACAATAATGACCATAGTATTGCTAGAAATTGTTTGATTGCTTGAAAAATTTCGTGTATGCTCAATTTGAAATTGTGCTCTGTTTTAGTATTACGTACTCCGTTTTTTGCGAAAATAGTATCATGCGGCTAGACGAACCTTAGATACTATAGAATCTTAATTTACGATGATTTTGAACCATGTAACATGGATAGACAGTGTGGTTAAGGTTCACGGTCCCGAGACACGCGACGGGTGCATGAGCCCGTAGAGGAGGACGCCGACCCGTCCAATTCTCTTGGTCCCTTCCCTGAGTGGTATGAGCAGACTCTGTACTTTTCCCCCGTCCACCATATTTCTGAGAGGGTGCGATTTTGGGATCACGGTTGGTAGGACGCGCTACCACGGCTTAGGCGGAGATACCCTAGGTGACCTGTACAAGATGCATATCAGTGTCGATGGAGCGGTGAGACTTCTCTGGGAGTCTTGCGGGTTGACTGCACTGTTTGAGACCTCGGAGGCCATGATTGCCTCTAGCGGGGGTCACAACGTCACTCGTGCCCTGGTGGAGTTCTTTTGGGACACCACCAACACTTTCCACTTCCCTAAGGGTGAGATGATGGTCACCCCCACCGAGTTCAGTCTCATTACGAGATGGAGTTTAGTTCTACTGCGTTGCCGTTCGACAACGAGATAAGGGTCTTCTCACCTAAGGTTGAGGAGCTGTTGGGTCTGACTGCTATTCGAGCTCGTGCTAAGGTAGAGTCGACTTAGTTTAGCGCTAAAGGCATTCGCCGATCAACTCTGGCGGAATCTTTCTTGGATGATGCGACCACCCGAGAGTAGCGGGTGCGCATCTTTGTGCTTATCTTGCGGTCAGGGACGTTTTCCCCTGACAAGGGTAGTAGAGTGCTGCTTTACTACCTACATGCGGTCCATGATCTTCACTTGATCGGGACTTACGACTGGGCCTGCTTGGCATATGCTGACTTTGTTTGAGCGTTACGAGACTCGTGTCGACATCATTCATTCACGTGAAATGTCGCTCTATCCGACTTCTGAAGAGTAGTAGAGGTATACTTTATCTCCCATAAAGTTTAGCTCTAATCTTTAGTTAGCACTTGCTGATACTTTTTGCCTTTTGTAGATCTGGTTCTACGAGTAATTTCCTTCAGCTGCGCCGGCGAGACCGTCGCCGCGGAGGTTTCTTGTGAGCGCCTGTTGGGGAGGCCGTCGTGTTGGGATGTCTACTGCTTACGTCCAAGATCAGATCATCTCGGTATGGTTCTTTGTATAGTTAAACACTTTCGTATTACCTTTGGTAGATTCTTATCTTATAGGCATTCTTCGTAGGAACCTGACGTGCAGTACTGGCCGTGGATCGGCTTGGTTGTCCCTGGGTTAGCTGCGCAGTACACTGCTGAGCGTCGCTATTTCTTAGGATCATATGGGGAGATTTCATATCTTGGAGAGAGGGTTGCTATTCAGCATTCCTCAGACACTTTCGTCGTTCCTGCTCCTCCGCCGCATGGTATGTTCAATGACGCGAGGTTGGTGAGCATGTCAGAGAGAGCTATTACCCCTTGGCAATTTTATACGATCCCTAGGCGGTGCTATGAGGAGGAGTTGTTGCTGTTGTTAGCTCCAGCCCCTGTTCTAGCTGAGCAGGTGGCGGTATGATTTTCATCTTTTACCTTTTGTTAAGTAGCCCCCAAGTAATATTTTACTGATTTTGATCTGCTTTCGTCAGGCGGGGCCTATTGAGTTCGTTCCACCTCGTATGTCCATCCATTATCAGGGGACATACGGGCCGATTGAGGAGATGATTCCTCCGGCTCTTGAGGATGAGCGCTTCGTAGAGCGGTCGATTCCTCGCACTTGACTCGGGTAAGCTTTATTTATTTGCAATTAAGCTCATGTATGTTATGCGTTATTACTGACTTTATTTCTTTCAAAGTTCTCACGTGAGGTGGTCACGGCGATGGCACGATGTATAGATGCCTTCCGGAGCCAGCTCGTTCGGATGAGGAATGTGGCTACGTGTCGTCGCGACGACGCCGTTTAGGAGGTAGTTTTCCTTCTTATTTTTGACTTATTGCTTCTATTTTGATTGTTTTTTACTTAGTTTCTTCTTACAGGGTCAGCCTATTCTTTCTCGTACCCGGATGAGACCTGAGGTGCGGAGAGACCCGGCGAGGTCTAGCTCGAGACGTCGTCGCACTGGCTCTGGCGTTCGGGGTGGTCGTTCTAAGGCTGCTCGGACCGAAGCGGTGGAGGGCTCAAGCTCTTCATCTGATGGTGCACGTGTTGATCTGGTAGGCCTGGGAGAGGCTACCTCGGCTTTTAGAGGTGGTGGGATGTACTAGGTCGGCTCGTCATTGCAGCAGCCTCAGCCCTAGGGTGACCTTGGGTGGAAAGGTCCTGAGCTGAGTTTTCCACCTCTCGAGGAAAGTGAAGCTGGATATGGTGAAGAGGTTACTCCTTGTACTGCGCAGTTTTATGATATGATAAGCGTCTCTCATCATCTACGTCCTCCGGCGCCGTAGTTTATACCTGTGCTTTTCTATTTTGACTTGGATAAAACTTTGCCTTTATTAGACTTATTTATTAGACATATCTGTATATACATACCACTATTAGTTTATCTTTTAACGTTTATTTATTATTATTTTTTATGTGCATGTTTTTGTGCGCAGAGAATTGTGATAATTAATAATTTTGCGCAAAATTTCCGTCATTTTTATTATTGATGGAGGGTATCCGACTTTCTCCCCCAAAAAAGAAAATGAAAAATAAAAATATTGGATTTTAAAAAAACTTAAAAATTAAGTCCAAATAAAATCCAATAAAATATAATTAATATAATTGAAATACTTAATTAAGAAAAAGGGGATAAAAAGGATAAAAGATCAAAAAGCCATTGTCCAGAATCGAATCAGCCAGAAAAACGCGGTTATTGAAAAGCTCGTATGATAAGACACGTCAGCGCCATCTGGCGCCACGCGTTTTGCGTTAGTGCCTGACGCTAATTCTTAGCTCTTGACGCTAAGCTCTAGCGTTAGGCGCCAGACTATGTCGTCTAGTGCTGATGAGCGCTGACTCCGAATTTTATCCGGATTGAAACTATGCCGATGTTGTGTATAAATAGCCCCTGGTCTGCCGATATTCTCTATAATTTAAGTAGAAAAAATAGTCTTGGCTTTTGAATAAATAATAATCATGTCTTTAATCACTAAGAGTTTTACCAACTTCACTCATGAATGGTGTCGGTCTCTAACTGCAAAGGAGAGAAAAGGATTAGACTTTTTTCATATGGGGGGTATTTATGGTGTCAAGGGGGTAGATCTTGATATAGACTTCATTCATACCGTCTTAGAATATTAGGATGTGGATACTCATTGTTTTAGACTAGGGTGTGATGAAATTAGCCATTTGCCTGAAGAATTCGGTGCTGTCTTAGGCTTCCCTCCATTAGATCTTGCAGTCATCCCTAGAATAAATGAATATTATTATAAGGATTTTGAGCGCTTCATTAATTTAAAAGACAAAGATCTAACAAATATAATAGATGGTAGAATAGTTAATTTGAAATAATTTGCCCGCCATTATTTTGATAGACCTTATTCTGAGTCTTTTCATGTTTATAGAAGAAGGGCTTTTCTCTTTTGCAAGTTTAACCAATATCTTCTCACTAGTGGTAAAACTAATGATGGTCAAGCAATTATATCAAATGTTTTGGAACAGATCTAATCTTGGAGAACTCCAATGCCACTAATCGTTGGAGAGACTATGCTTAGTCTTGATGAATTGAAAAGAAATCCGAAAGCACCTTTTCGGGGCTCTCCAATTTTATTAGAGGTAGAAAAATAATATTTTTAATTACAGAAATCAAAAACATATTTTTGTATAGTAATATTAATTTATTTGCATTGAATTTTTTTACAGATGTGGCTAATGGAGAGACTAGAATTAATTAGTCCTCCCGACAACGTTGAAAAATACACTCCAAATTGCTTTGCGAGAAGGAAGAAATGCTTCTCTAAGATGGGGCGCCATGAATGGAAGAAGGTCTTTGCCTCTTGCAACTTTGCCATCAAGTGGGTCATCCCTTGGTGGAAAATAGAGAAGATGGTTGGTGTCAACAAGAAATCCTTTTGCCGTCTTCCAAGCTTATCCAAGATGACTTTTTATTATTTCTGCAGGGTAAAAAGACAGTACGACCTACATCAAACCATTCCTTCTGGGGATCTTCGTCGTCCCTGTGAATTCCCTGTTTCTCAAGAAGTAGAAAAATTTGATGCTTATTAGAGCTCTAGATCTTTATGGGAAGTGATTACCCAAAAGGTTCCTCCTTCCTTGCCCAATGATGAGAAGAGGTGGCTTCTCAAGAAACCTTCAAGGGACATGAAGAAAAATCAGAGTAAAACAGATGTAAAGAGTCGTATAGGTGACAAAGTGATTCCCGTTAAGGAACGCTTGGGTGAAAAGGTTGAATTCAAAACACCTACGATGCCTAGGAAGAAGAGCTCTACGAAGGATAAAGGGAAGAGAAAAGGTGACACTTCAGAGAAGAAGGCTTGGGTAGAGAAGAAACATGGAATCCTAACTAAGGGAGAAACTATTTACTCCAAAGTTGAATGTAGGTCCTCTAAAGGATGCCTACTAGCTAAAGTCATGGATGATGAAGAGGATACAGACAAAAATTGTAAGAGAGCAAAGAAAGAGAAAAAAGATTAAAGCATTGCTTAACTTTCAATTATTAGACTTGGTTTTATTTAAAGTTAATTTATTTTATTTAAGCTATATTTAAATTCCATCAATAATGTAATTTGTTAGTTTATTTTATTAATGAAATTTTAGCTTTTTAATTAAATCATCTCCTTTAAATTTAATTTATTAAAGCAATGAAAACTGAAAATTTTTAATTTTTTCCAGAAATTTTTTCGAGTACGGAAGTCGAAAATTTTCCAAAAATCACCGAAATATTCCCAAGTACTCCCAGAAAAATGGCGCCACTTTTTCACGACTGGCGCCAGCTGCGGCAGTCTGGCGTCAAGCAACAGACACTGTCGTCTGGCACTAGAGTTAATCGGATGGCGACGAAACTTATTATGTGACGTCGACGCTTCGTCGAATTTTTGTCAAATTTATTTTTAAATCTGGGATGCGAAGTTTGCAAAAAGTAAAGTGGCCGCACCCGTAAGGGGTTGTCTACATATCCTTTCTTAAGGAATCAGGCCAAACATAGCTCTCTTGAGTATCCTACTCAAGTAATTATGGGTAGTATTTTTTAAGTTGGTCAAGGTTTTTCATGTTCGAGAACTCATTGTCATCCATATCAGTTAATTTTGCTGCACCTCCTGATAGGATTGTTTTGACAATATAGGGTCCAAACCAATTAGGCCTAAATTCACCCCTTGGATCTAAAACATTCTTCCTTAATGATTTTAACACCAAGTCTCCTACTTTGATGTTTCTTGTTTGACCTTCTTATTAAAATGCCTAGCCATCCGAGTTTGATAGCATTGAGTATGATGTAGAGCTTCTAGTCGTTTTTCATCAAGTAGAATTAGCTCCTTATATCTCGCCCTACTCCATTCAAGTTCATCGAGTTTGCTTTTTAATGCAATGCGTAGAGGTTGCTTTTTAATTCAATGCGTAGAATTAGCTCCTCATATCTCACCCTAGCTCTACAGGTTGTACGACATCCATTCCATAAACCAAAGAGAATGGCGTATTTCCTGTTGATATGCGAATTAACTTGCGATAACCCCACTATGCGAAGTGAAGTTTGTCAGGCCAATCCTTGTAATTTTCCGTCATCTTCTTGATGATAGTCTTTAGATTTTTATTAGCCGCTTGAACTGATCCGTTTGCTTGAGGTCTATAAGGAGAAGAATGATGGTGTTGAATGCCATATTTTTGTTACAATTCTTCACACTCAGCTTGAAAGTGAGTTCCATTGTCATTTATCATTTCATGTGGGACTCTATATCGACAAATAATATTTCTTTCGATAAAGAGTGCTACATGTTTTGTGGTGAGTTTAGCATATGATTGTGCTTTGACCCACTTTGTGAAGTAATCAATTACTACTAGAATGTATTAATGACCTCCTATTCTTGGGGGAGTAATTTTTCCAATAATGTCAATTCCCCATGTACAGAATGGCCATGGTGAAGTGTAGGTGTAGAGTAGAGATGGAGGAACATGTTGTAAATTGACGTAAATTTTGCACTTAGGGCATCTTTTTACGTATTGATGACAATCCCAATTCATGGTAGTCCAATAGTATCCTTCTCGCATTATCTTTTGGACTAACATTTTGCCATTTACATGAATTCCACAAATGCCTTCGTGGACTATCCTCATTTCTTTTTGAGCATCCTTTTTTCCTACACATAAGAGAGCTCGACCGACGGAAAAAGCTGACTCATGCATGAACCTAAGACATGGTCATAGTGTGAAAAGAGTATTACAGAGTGTTTGCTAAGAATAGTGAGTGTAGGTGACATGTTAAAACTCGTGTAATGACCATGTGGCTAGATTATGTGACAAGACTCGAACAAAGACAAAGTTAAGACCTCACGTATATGCATTAAACTGGAAAGGTTGTGGTATTTTAGTCATAAATTTTGATCTGTGACTCTTATTGGGATGAAACCAACTCTAAATTAAAGATAAAACTCGGGGATACAGATCCATAGTCTGTACAACTCTTAGTTCTTTCTAGAACTCCGGCTATGACCAAAACAAGTTGACGCTTGTGCAGTATACGGGAATAAAAATCCGGGTTGATTTAAAGGAATTATAACTCGATTTTATACATATTTATTAGCTCTAATTAATTAATTAATTAATTAATTAAACAAGTCCTTTAGTCATTAATCATATTATTTAGTCTTAACACAAGTCAAAGAAACGGTTAGGAAAAAACACATAGAGTATGCACAACAAATAATGCACAATTAGTCAAGTAGGCACAACATGTTGCAATGAGTTTGCAACCTAACCATGGCTCTAGTTCTCTAAAGTTCGGGATATGGGTTAGTCAAAGAGGGTCCATGGTTAATTGTCCAGATGCATCGCGCGGAAGCCTAACCGTGAAGGGTTGGCGCGAGTGGATGGGACACCGCGAGTTAAGAAAAAACTCGCTTCCATGGTTTGGTGAATTCAATATTCTCGGATGTACACTTTTTTGCTCAAATCGTTCAATCAGGTAGATGGAGCATGAATTCCCAGAGGGTTATGCCCATATGTAGAACACATATGGGTTTCAAAAACGTGAGAAAAACTCTATCATGAAGTAGGATCGAGCAAACAGTGCTAAAAACTGGTCAAAATTAGAACGCATATTTCTGGCTCAGTATTGGAAGAACTTGGCGCCAGAAAACAGAGGCCGGGGCCACAATTTGGCTTTAGCGCCTGGCGATAGAAGCTATTGATTGGAGCTAAAGTCAAATAAAAGGCGCTAGACTTTGTTTCCTAAGGCTAGTTCCTACATGCCTCAGCAGCTTTCTGTGCTCGATAAAATTTTCCAGTTTCGCGCAACATTATTTTGATCCTAGTTGTAAAAGATATTTCTCAAATTTCCTACGTGTAAAAATCCTATGTTTGTAACTCATTACGGATGGTCTTTCCAATGAGATCTTTTTTATGCATATGACAATAATGTTAATCAAAATTACGCATATGAAATACTTCGAACTTTTCGTGTCTCATCCACTCATTCTAAATCATTGCCAAAATTAATTTCATGAATTAAAATAGAAATCCTCCCCACTGGAGGCGCCAAAAAACTGTAGGGAATATTTCAAGCATTATCCCTAGCTTGATCCCCACTGTGATCATACACTAAAGTACGGTGGCGTCCAAAGGGGAAGAAGATAGAGTAAAAGAGTCGCCAACAAGTATTAGGAACTTTTAAACCGTTTACGAGGTGAAGGTTACACCCCTTAACGATCCAAGAGATCGTAAACTCCAATAGGTCTGGAACCATGAATGGTAGTTCGGGGATGAAGGTACAAATCCAACCTAAAAGAGATTGAACCTGCCCTAATAATAGGCCTCTATTTATTCTCATCGTATTCATGTGCGCTTTCTGACTAACATGCAATCAATAGGTTTAACCCTAAACCTTTTTATCTATGTTGGTTGAATATTAATGCACAAATAAAACTATTATTGGCGATCACTTGAATTATAATCATATTAAATCTAAACAAGATTATTAATTATCTTATTAAGCGTGATTACAAGTATTAATTCCCTTTAAACATGCATAAAAGGTGTGATCAAGCAATAACAATAATATATATCAAGCAACATAATTATAACAATTATAAAAATTAATCATAATAATAATTATAATCAATAATCATAAAAAAGCATAATAATAGCAAGATCCTAGGCATGATACTAAAAGATTAATAACAAACCCTAGCATGTCACTAAACAATAAAAATCAAAGCTTTAGCCTTAACATGATACTAACATGCTATATTAGGAAAGAAAATAGGAAGCATCGCAAGAATTATAATAAGCATATTTGATATTTTAACCTTTTCCCTAAACATAATACTAGGAATCATTGTTGTCATTCAAAACATCAAACATCCTAACATGATACTATCATAATAACAACCTAGACATGATTTTTATATCATAATATCAATAAAATAAATTAACGCATTTACTTGCATGCCTCGTATCTCTTTCTAATAACAAAATACACACGTTAGTAACTTCAAGGAAAATATAATGAAACAATTAAATTAAATAATTGAAATAGAGATTCGAGACCAAACCCTAAGAAATTAAAACCTTTCACGTCTAAAGCGAAGGCAACTTCGAATTATGCTAGGTGTGTCTAGTGCTAATGTATGAGGAATTGTGTTTGTAAAAATCTAGGCTATAAAGAGAGAGAGAATAAAAAAATTTCTTGATGAGAGTCACTAGGTGAAAAAAGGTCTTTGGCAGCGGTTCAAATCCGGTCTAAGGCACCGGTTTGAACCGCTGCCTTTGTGGGGGGTGCCAAAAACCATATATTTAGCAGCGGTTCAAAACCGGTGACATAGGGTAGTATAGGCACCGGTTAACCGCTGTTATATGCCCACTTAGGCACCGGTTAACCGGTGCCTTAAACTGCTCTCCCGCCAAATTTTTTTTTGGTGGTAGCTATTTTAGGCACCGGTTGCTGCCTAACCGGTGCCTATTCACCAAGTTTTTTTTTTTGTTTTTTTTTTCAATTTTCGTGCAATAACATTTATATAAAAAAACCTGTTTCCAGCAATTACAATAAACTGTAATTCCAGCAATTTTATTAAATATAATAATTAATAATATTATTATTATAATAACTAATAATAATAATATTATTAATTATTACAATAAGATACAAAACATAATAGTAAAAATAAGAATTCAATTATATATATAGATATAAATATTCCCAAACACAATACAAAAAAAAAAAAGTTGCTTACATATACAAATAATAGTAAGTACATATATAATGAATAATAAGTTATATAGTTCAAAAGTTAACATAAATAATTTACAATTACAATGCCATTTACATGTTGAAGGTGATAAAAGACGTCAACATGTCACGAACTTCATTAAGCTCCTTGATTTTCAACGAACCATCCTTTTGGACCTTGCAAAACTTGAAATACAAAAACATTATGTTAAAATTAATTATTTAGGCAAAACAATATGTATTTTATCAAATATTACCTATATGACTTCTATGTAGCCCATTTCCTACATTACTTATCAAATGAAGTATTTCTTTCACATAAAATGTCAATGTTGGGTAGTTGTATGTGTGTAAGCCCTAAAATTGTATAGGAGAGCATTTTATTAAGGTTTATGACGCTTTTTACTCAAAATGACCCGAATATGGCCTATTTACTATACTTTACTTTGCTCATTTCCTACATTTCTTATTAAATGAACTTTATTTATCTCATAACATGTCAATATTATCTAGTTATAGGTGTATAAGGAAAGAAATCACATCAAAAGAGCATATTAACACAAAATGGCCCTAATATGGCCCACATGACTTCTATTCAGCCCATTTTCTACCTTTCTTATGAAATGGCCTTTTTGTTTCTCATAACATGTCATTGGTTGGTAATATTAGGTTGTCTAAGGCTAGAAATCACATCAATATAGCATTTCAAGAAGTTTAACAACGCATTTTACTCAACATGGCCCAAATAGGGCTTATATGACTTCTATGTAGCCCATTTTCTACATTACTTATCAAATGAACTATTTCTTTCTCATAACATGTCAATGTTGGGTAGTTGTATGTGTGTAAGCCCTAAAATTGTATAGGAGAGCATTTTATTAAGGTTTATGACGCTTTTTACTCAAAATGGCCCGAATATGGCCTTTATGACCTTACTTTGCCCATTTCCTACATTTCTTATTAAATGAACTTTGTTTATATCATAACATGTCAATATTATCTAGTTATATGTGTATAAGGAAAGAAATCACATCAAAAGAGCATATTAACACAAAATGTCCCTAACATGGCCCATATGACTTCTATTCAGCCCATTTTCTACCTTTCTTGTGAAATAGCTTTTTTGTTTCTCATAACATGCCATTGTTGGGTAATATTAAGTGTCTAAGGCGTGAAATCACATCAATATAGCATTTCAAGAAGTTTTAGGACTTACCTCATCAAGCTGTTGAGTGTCCGTACAATGAGTCACAATGTCAAGCATGAATCTCATCACATACAAAGCACAATCAAGTCCATTCTCTTGTTGTGCACACTAGCATATGACAAACAAATCACATCAGTGAAACATGCAAAGGAAATGAGCAAATATTTACTAACATAGATTTTCAAGATAATCACAATATCATGTAAATTACCAACAGTGACTTCCATGTTGGACCCTTTGGAGCACGACAATGTAGCTTCTTCATAACACTGTAGTAAAAAAAAGTACATTCAAATTTGATTAGTCGTATGATTACTAAATTAATTATTATTAGCAATAATCATCACTAGTTTGCTATATATATTTACTTTTGCAATATAGACTTCACGAGCCACTTCTCCGATGATCGAGCTAAATCAAGGTGATAAATTGTGTTAGTGGAATTACAAATCACCATGAGGGTCCAATGCTCCCTACATAAGTTCACAATAGACAAGGTAATTAATATTTAGGATTCAACATATAATGAGGCCAAATAGATTTAATTTGACATGGTTAGACTTACTCTCTATAACATGGGACGAATATGAACTTGTCTCCCGCACGCGCTGATTCCCTGATACTCTGTTCAACATAGTACAACACGTCATGGGGGTTGCCTATGATTCTAGTAGTGGATAACTGCTCGGGGCATAACCACCCAACATTATAAGGAGAATCAGTGTCAGTTAAGTGCTCCTGTAGTGCTCTGCGTGCATGAACATTGAATAATTTATCAGATGTAGGATAATCACCATCAATTTGAATAACTTGAAAAAAGTATAGATTATGTGGGCATTGAAGTACCTCATGAATGTTTAAATGAGGGAAATGTTAAGCATTGCACCACGTAGAAATTCCTTCACATCTTCTTTGCTGATCCATGCAATTGCATCCTCATCATAGTGGAACATTGCCTTAGGAAGTGCAACTTCCATGGGATCGACTAAATGAGAAGCACGGTTGTGAAGAAAGGTCATGTCAGCAGAGAGCGATTAAAGAACAATGTCTTCAACAAGTGGAGTAGGTGGCATGGGTGAACCTTTTGAAGAGTGCAACTTCGACGCTTATTCACTATTGGACCGTTGTTCACTTAGCTTCTTCTTAGGTTGATCAATTCTTATAGGCTTCTCCACCCTCTTTCTCTTTGAAGTTTTGCTTCCATTCAAAATCCGAAATAGTTTGAGAAAGAATAAATTTCAACTCATAATCACTTATACATATGTAATTATGATATGGTTTGAGAATGTATAAGTTTATTAGTTGAGAAATGAAGAAAATAGGCAAATGAGTAGCCATTTCGGTTCAAAATGGCTTTATTTTGATGAATTGGACCCTAAACCTTAGAACTTGGCGATTTTTATGTAATTTCAAATGACAAACACTTATAAATATGTGATTATGAGTTGTTTTGAGATGCAAGTAGTTTATAAGTTGATAAATGAAGAAAATAGGTAAGTGAGTAGCCATTTCGGCTCGAAGTGGCTTTATTTTGATAAAATGCGCCAACAAAATTAGAACTTTGCTTCTTTTATGAAATTTCAACTCACAATCACTTATATATATGTAATTATGATATATTTTGAGAATGTATAAGTTTATTAGTTGAGAAATGAAGAAAATAGGCAAGTGAGTAGCCATTTCGGCTCAAATGACCTTGATTTTGATGAATTGGACCCAAAACCTTAGAACTTGGCGATTTTTATGTAATTTAAAATGACAACACTAATAAATATGTGATTATGAGTTGTTTTTAGATGCAAGGAGTTTATAAGTTGATAAATGAAGAAAATAGGCAAGTGAGTAGCCATTTCGGCTCGAAGTGGATTTATTTTGATAAAATGCGCCAAAAATATTAAAACTCACAATCACTTATACATATGTAATTATGATATGGTTTGAGAATGTATAAGTTTATTAGTTGAGAAATGAAGAAAATAGGCAAGTAAGTAGCCATTTCGGCTCAAATGACCTTGATTTTTATGAAATGAAGAAAATTGCTTAATTTTTTTTTTTTTTTTTAAAAAAATATGCAACTTCCGCCGCACCGGGACACCCGAGGGAGCCGCCCCCTCTTCCGGAACAGCGAAGGCAGCCCGCGCCGAGGCCGCAGCAGCCCCGACAGGTGGCTACCAAGGCTGTAGCAGCCACGGCAGGTGGCTGCCAGTCTGCTGCAGCGTGCCTGGGCTGCTGCTGCCTCAACAGGTGGCTGCCATGGCTGTAGCAGCACAGGCAGGTGCTGCTGAGGCTACAACAGCCATGGCAGCCGCCTGTCGAGGCTGCAGCAGACTGGCAGCCACCTGCTGTGGCTGCTACAGCCTTGGCAGCCACCTGTCGGGGCTGTTGTGGCCTCGTCGCGGGCTTCCTTTGCTGTTCCGGCAGCGGGGGCGGCTCCTTCGGGTGTCCCGGGGCGACAGAACTTGCATATTTTTTTTAAAAAACATTTAAGCAATTTTAAATCAACTTGGCGGAACTTGCATATTGTAAAAAAAAAAATATATTTGGCGCTTTTATTGATGTCATATCCCTCAAATGAACGGACATCATCCCTAGGACCGTACGCAAGCCACCGTACTGTATCGGTCACATTAGTATCATTCAATCCACTCATTACTCGATCGCCTCTCTTATTATGCAACTGCATAAGTGCCCTTTCACCTTTGGATGGAAATTCGGCACGCAAACTAGCCATGTGCTCGTCTAAATATGGGTGCACATCTGAAACATGGTGCAACACATAAAGATGTGCTTGTAAGAACTGATCTCAGTCTAGTGACATTCGTTTCGACCCAATTGTGCCATGACCATCAAGTCTACCTTCATGTCGAGAAGTAGGAAGACCAATAGGTTGAGCAAGGGCTATGTAGTCCGCCACAAAGTTACCCATCTCCTCACCCACTGTCCCTTGCATCATACTTCGTTCAGGGTGAGCCCGGTTCCAAACTTTATCTTGTAATGTACCCATGTGTCTTTCAAAAGGGTAGCACCACCTCATGAACACTGGACCGCACAACTTAATCTCACGCACCAAATGAAGAACCAGATGAACAATTATGTCAAAAAATGAGGGTGGGAAATACATCTCAAATTTGCACAAAGTCACAACCACATCTGCTTGCAAAGCATCTAGTGTACAAGGATCAAGAACTTTTCTACAAATTGTATTGAAAAACGAACACAGGCTTGTAATCGCTTCCCTCACGTGTTTTGGTAGAATACCACGGATTGCAATCGGTAGGAATACTTGCATCATAATGTGACAATCATGGGATTTCATACTTGTCAGCTTCAATTCTCCATTTAAGGTTATAAATCTTTTCATGTTAGATGAGTACCCTGATGGAACCTTAATTCCGTACAGACATGCACAAAACATACGTTTCTCTACCCTTGACAATGTATAGCAAGCCGGGGGTAAATAATTCTTTTCATCCTTCCCTTTACCCTTAACTTTCTTCTTTGACGCATCTTTGGCCTTTCCCTTTCCCTTGCTCTTCTCCTTCCCTTTTTTCAAAACATTTTCATCTTCTATTCTCGACTCCTTCCCCTTTCTAACCTTTCTTGAGGCCACAATTCTGGACGAATCCCCATCTCTTTCAAATCTAACCGTGCACCCTTTTCGTCCTTTGTTTTGCCTGGGATATTCATAAGCGTCCCCAAAAGAGCATCACACACATTCTTCTCTATATGCATCACATCAAGACAATGCCTAACGTCATGTTCTCTCCAGTACGGAAGCTTCCAAAAGATTGCTTCTTTTTTAAACAGAGCAGCTGAGACCACAGTTTTTTCTGATTTTCCAAACACCGTTCGTATCCCTTTCACCCGAGCACTAATCTCAGCACCAGTCAATGGTATAGGCGCAGTATCCTCTTCCACGGTTCCATCGAAAGCCTTTTTCTGCCTATGGTACGGGTGATCACGCCTAAGGAACCTTCGAGTCCGTAGGTAGACATCTTTGTGAGAATGAGTCAGGTATACGCTTGATGTGTCATCAATACATATGGGGCATGCTTTTTTCCCTTTGACCTTGTACCCACACAAGTTGCCATATGCAGGGAAGTCATTCATGGTCCACATAAGGGTTGCACGCAATGTGAACATCTCGTTCTGATGAGCATAAAAAACGGAAACCCCTTCGTCCCACATCTTTCTCAAGTCGTCAATAAGCGGCGCAAGGTAAACATCTATGTCGTTTCTAGGTTTCTTAGGACCAGTTATTAGCAATAAAAGCATTACATACTTACGTTTCATGCACAGCCAAGGAGGAAAATTATAAATCACTAAAAGTACCGGCCATGTGCTGTGTTGGGTACTAAGAGTGCCAAATGGATTCATCCCGTCCGTGCACAACCCAAGCCTTAAATTTTTGACTTCATTACCAAATTCCTCAAACTTCAAATCAATTTTCTTCCACTGTGGAGAGTCGGCTGGATGCTTCAGCATTTTGTTTTTCTTTCTTCCCTCTGCATGCCACCACATGTTTTTAGCGTCTTTCGGTATTGAGAACAGACGCTTAAAACTTGGAATAATGGGAAGATACCACAACACCTTAGCAGGAGGTCCCTCCGTGCCAGAATTGCAACTCATGCGCTTGTACCGCGACCGCTTGCATCGTGGACACTCCTGCAGTTGTTCATACTCATTTCGATACAAAATACATTCATTAGGACATGCATGTATCTTCTTATACTCCAAACCAAAGGGACACATGAGCTTCTTTGCGTAATAGTAAGACTTAGGAATTTCATTCCCATCAGGCAACATATTACTTAATGCGGTCAGCAAAGAAGTAAAACTGATGTCCGTCCACCTATGCTTTGACTTAATGTTGAAAAATGTTAGCACGGCCGATAGTTTGGAGTATTTTTTGCACCAATACTCCTTCTAACACGCTGTCACCTTCAACACCATGCAACATCTCATCCACTTGTTCATTATCATCGGCTCCATCCTCACCATTATCAACAATATACTCATCATTCTCGTATTCCTCGTCCATATGAATCTCATTGCTTCTAACACGCACATCATTCCGATCAAGATCCCCACTGTACTCTCCACTTTCTCCGTGCTAAATCCACACATGGTATAACTTCCTAAACCCACGACATAATACATGATCTCTAATGAATTCAACACTATCGACCACATTCACATTATTACAATCAACACAAGGACAATAAAGGCCTTTGCCTCCCAGTTTGCGTTGATAAGCTAAAGCCCTCTCGCAAAACTCTTGAACCCCATTCCAAAATTCCAATGTATCGCGTCTACCATACATCCAACCATGATCCTTCTCTATTTAGTAAATTGTCTCTAAACATATATAGCAACATATAATTTATAATGTGTAAGTGCTACATATTTTATGTAAATCAAATTCAAGTACAAAACGTGAATATATCATTCATATAGTGAAAAAATGCATGTCTCCAAAGGGTCCTTATCACTCCAACCTAACCCATCCTTGAATGTCTACTCTCACTAGTGAATGTATGTCAACTTTCCAATTTTAAGGAAATCCGGCAGCATTTCCCCCTAGTTCTCCAAGTACACGATGTAGATAACTAATTACCCACATATGTACCCAGAGAACATAGTGAGGAAATGGTAAGCCAAGATGTTCCTTAAAATCGAAAAGAAAACATACATTCACCACCTAAGTGAGAGTACACATTCAAGAACAGTCCCAACCAGGGACTATTCAAGACTTTCTCCTAATGAGAAAGCCTTGAACGGGTATTTAGGCATATGATGATGCAAGTATTCTATATATTGTTATATTTATTTGCAATAAACAATACACAAGTTGCAATTTCATGAATAAAATTTTATTAAATGGATAAATAGAAAGAAATTTAGCTAAGTAAAGTTTTTCAGTCATATCAATATAGCAACTACCCACTTGAGCTCAATATGTAGTCCTCAAGCTAATTAAACTCGTGCTTCAATTCACATATGAATCTATATATTAAAAAATAAAAAAACAAAAAACAAAAATTAGGTTAAATATTACGTATGTACTTCTCATAACATGTCAATTCACTAATTTATTTCTAAGCTAAAACACATCATTCATCGAACTAACAATTGCTAAACTATGTATTCACTACTTTAATTTGTTCAAAATTCATTTTTTTTTATTCAAAATTGCTAAACTAAAAAGGTTACTAATCTCTATTTTTTTTTTCATTTTAATTATTGAAAATTGCTAAACTAAAAAGGTTACTAATCTCTAACCATTATGCCAAACCAAAATTCAACTAATTAAGTAACAAGGCTAATATTCTCTACTTTTTTCAAAATTACACATCAAAACAAATTAAATTAACCATTAAAACATACTAATATCCAACTAAATGAGTAACAAAGTTACTAATTTCTAATATTTTCACAATTTCCCAATAAAAAAAACCAATTATTGAAACAAATTGAAGTAAAATTATATTCTAACCTAAATTTTAATTTGCCTAACAATTCTTCAACATGCAAAACAAATTAATATAAGTTCATAAATGGGAAATTATTAAGAATAAATAAAAAAATTATACCTAAAACACTCAAATTGTGATTTTTGTGGTCAGTGGTGCGGTGGTCAGTGGTGCGGTGGTGCGGCGGCAACCTTCAGCAGAGCAGTGGTGCGGCGGCAACCTTCAGCAGGGCGGTGGCATGGCGTCGAAGAGATGAGGTCGGCGTGGAGGGGGTTGAGCTGAGGGGAGAAACACCACGGCAGGGGAGAAGAGATTGCCAGGGGAGAAATAGAAGGCCAAGGGTGGCAGCGGTGATGGTGGCCGGCGACTGTTGCGGTAAGAGTGCAGGTGAGGTGAGGGGTTTCGTAGGTGAGGTGAGGGGTTGAGGTGAGGGATTTTGTTTTTATCATATCTTTTGATCCATAAGTCAAAATAAGGCATATAATATGTCGTTGAAAAGCTCTTTAAGTCTGATTTCCAACCCAATTAGAATTAGATTAAAATCTTTTTGTATATAAAAAGATATGGCCAAAATAGTGGGATGGTGTCAGTTTTAGATAGAGTATCATATGTTATTCATATCTTTTTCGATATAACTCGGATTTAATATTATAATATATCATTGGAAAAATAATTCAAGATCTATCCAACCATATAAAATTTTGATAAAGATTATGAGGCACGAAAATAAAATCTCACTGTCTTTGAACATCATTAAATTCGAATAGAATTAGCATTTAAGAAAAAGGAGAGTTTTAAAAAAGGAAAGTTTTTATTTAACTCAAATTCTTTAATCTTATCTTTTCAAAAAGGATAATTAAAATATTTTAGAAAATTATAGAAGCTTCTAATTAATCCTAATTAGTTTAGGAATAGGATTAGACCATTGGACCCTCCACAGGATCATTGGGTCGTAGGTAAAATTCGGTTTGGGCCCAGTTTAGTATTTTGGCCATAACTTCCTCATTATTCATCGGAATTAGGCTTATAATATATCGTTAGAAAGGTATTTTCAATCCCCATCAAACTACACCATTATTGGACCCATATAATTGACCAAACTAAACAGGAATGCACAGTTTTCAATAATAGGGTAAGAAAAGAAACATTTTCAAAAACAGAAAGAAGAGATATTTTAATAAAAACATCCTCATCACTAGACTTTTCACACTTTCGCTTTGTTCGATAATCAAATGACATGAAAGGTATTCATCACTGGGTTTGGTTTTGGGGATACATATTTGGGTGTCTACAATTGCATTGAATCTTCTATTGGAAAGTCCGCTAGAAAATCTGAAACCACAAATCCTTTGATAGCTTTTTGGGGCATGAATCTTACATCGAACTAGGCTAAGTTGACTATCCATCTTGATATGCGCCCATTGAGTGTAGACTTATCGAATAAATACTTGAGTGGATCCATTCGAGAAACTACAAAGACTGTATGCACGAGCATGTAATGTCTTAACTTAGTTGTGGCCTACACCAATGCGAGGCACAATTTCTCAAGTGGTGTATAGCGTACTTCATACTCGAGCATCTTTTTACTTAGATCGTAGATTGCATTTTCTTTACCTTCTACTTCTTGTGCAAGCATGGCTCCCAATGTTTCTTTGGTGACTGTTAAGTACAACCTAAGAGGTATTCCTGGAAGTGCTGGTGCTAATACAGGAGGACTTGCGAGATAGGCCTTAATCTTTTCAAAGGCTTTTTTACACTCGTCATCCCATATTACTGGTACATTCTTTTTAAGCTTTTTGAATATTGGTTCACATATTGTTGTCAATTTTGATATGAACCTGTTTATGTATTGCAACCGGCCAATAAATCCTTGAATTTGGTTCTCGGTTTTAGGCGTTGGCATTGACATTATTTCCTTGATCTTTGTTAGGTCTATCTCTATTCCTCTAAAGCTTATGACATAACCCAAAATCTTGCCTTAGGTGACTACAAAAGCACACTTGGATGGGTTCAACCTCATGTCGTATTTTCTCAGCCTTTCGAATAATTTTCTCAAGGCTACTTGATGGCCTGGGCGATGTTTTGATTTCACAATTATATCGTCCACGTATACTTCAACTTCTTTGTGCATCATGTCAAGGAGCAAGGCAGTCACTGCTCGTGTTTTTCAACCCAAATGGCATTACCGTGTAGCAGTAAGTACCCCATGGTGTTATGAAGGTTGTTTTCTCCATGTCTTCTTCTGCCATGAGAATTTGATTGTATCTCGCGTATCCGTCCATGAATGAGAGAAGTGAATGATTCATTGTATTATCTACCAAAATATCGATGTGTGGTAACGGGAAGTCGTCCTTTGGACTTGCCTTATTTAGATCTCGATAGTCGACACACATTCTTACCCTTCCATCCTTTTTCAGAACTAGGACGATGTTGGCCACCAATTCGGGGTATTTGGATACCCTGATAAAACCCGAAGTTATTTGTTTTTGAACTTCTTCTTTTATTTTAAGAGCTACGTCGTCTTTCATTCGACACAACTTTTGTTTTACAAGTTTCATTCCTTGAATTAGTGGTATGGTATGTTCAGCTATTTCTCTATGAATGCCTGGCATATCTTCATATGACCAAGCAAATACATCGATAAATTCTTTAAGTAGATTTATTAAATCGGTTTTTTCGTGTTCATTAAGTGTTAATCCAATTTTAACTTCTCTTTTAATGGTTGAATCATTTGAGATATCAACCATCTCAGTTTCCTCGATTATCGGTGTTTTCTTTTCAAGTGTTTCCATTGCTTTAATATGTTCTTTGTCATTTTCATTGTTAGTTAAGAAATGCTTGTCATCTTGGGTTAAAAAAAGCACGAGGAGTAAGCGGAAGAAGACATATTATTAAACTCAGAAATCATTACATCGAAAAGAGATATGTCCTCAGGGACTTGATTGTTTACTATCCTAGGGGAAGAGATAGAAGAAAGGGGTGCTACAACTAAGGACATAGATGAATCTACAGGAAAAGACTCTTACTCGGACTCTGACTCAGACGACTCTTCGAACATCGGTCCTTGCCCTGTCGTAATGGAGATTCTCCTTCCACTTGGAGTAGTAACCTTGATTGTCTTGCGCCACCCTTGTAGTGATCCTTCCGTTGGAGTGATGAGCTTCGAGGGATCAAATTTCTCACTTTGTAGGACCGTTTGGATGAGCGAGGAGTTATCCTCTATGTAATTTGGCTCATCTTTTTCTCGCCCAAATAGTAATCCCATAACATTAAAGTCAAAGCATGAGGGTGCTTTCTCCTTGAGGATAGGAGTTAGGATTTCATCTAGAAAATAGTAATCTAGGAAAACTTCGAATCCCGGTTGCCATATGCCATTTACGAAAAAAGGCTCGGGAAATTCGTAGCATGGATAGTCCTCTCCTTCTTTTATGAATTGTCCATTGAGAGTAAGAGGATACCGATCCATTGGGATTGCTTTCTTTTGGATGCGAGCGTTCCTACGCGCCTTTGACTTTTTCTGGGCTCGCTTGAGATCTTCCCGAGTCGGTTCGAAACCAAGTCCAAAAGTGTTTAACTTAGGGAGGCCAGGTAATTATAGTGATTTTGCTATTCCTTTCTTCTTACCTAGAGCCATTCCAGGAAAATGCCCTTATTTCTTCATAATAGTGTTCACTATCATATTGGAGTGGGGGTCGTGGATGAGAGGGGTCCTTTCATCCTCCTCAATGAAGGAGACCTCTTCATTAAAGCCCCACAAATCTTCATCGTCTTCATCGTGCTCCACATTAATTATTGGATTTTCTATAGCTTTAATCCTCATGGGTGAAACGTCGATCGTAATAGGAATTCCTCTAACTATAGCTTTTACCTGTTGGTGGAGAGATGAAGGGACGGATTTTAGGTCATAAAGCCAAGGACGTCCCAACAGTAGGTTGAATGAAGCTTTGATATCTACTACTTGAAATGTAGTAGCGTGTTTTATCGCTCCCGTCGTTATATTCATGGTAATCTTACCAAGAGCTTGACGTCGAGTGTTATCATAAGCTCTTATTCCTTGTGTTGACGGGGTTAAGTCTTCATCCCTTATGCCTAGCATCCTCGTAGTTTTAAGTGGACAAACATTAATTGCTGATCCATTGTCTACAAGAGTCATAGGGACGTTTATTCTCTTGCAAACTACTGTGAGGTTTAGTGCTTTATAATGCTTGTCACCTTCTGGAGGTAAATCCTAGTCAGAAAAGGTGATCAAGTTGATAGGACTAGGGAGATCACTCGTAAGGAAGTTAGCCAACCCCTCAAGAGTGGTGTCAGAATCTATCAATATCTTATCCAAGGCATTCATCACTTCCAACCTATGTTCTCGAGATGTTGCTAGAAGCTTCTATACATTCATTTCAACCTTGGTTTTCTTGAACTGTTTGACAATATCATTGTCTTTTATGATTGGTATGGGAACTTGTTGCGTAGTCCGTATAAGTTGTGTTGAAATGGGAGGTTGCATTCTCCTAGATCTTGTAAGGACGTCTATAGATGAGTCTTCTTCATCCCAAAAATTACTTATTGCATATATGACTGAAAGCGGAGGTTCTTCCATATCCTTAAGATAAACGTCTTCATTGTCGCTGTCCCAAACCCCATTGATACTGATATCTTCTTCTTTTGGAATTTGGACTAGCTTTTTATCATCAATCATTTTCTGAATTAAATCTTTAAATTTAAAACAGTTTTCAATAGTATGACCCCCGGATTGATGGTATTGACAGTAGAACCTATCTGCCCTTTTTAGCGATTCAAATGGTCTCGGTTCGAGAGGTTTGACCTTGCCACTCTCGGAGAGCATATTGAACATTTTAGTGTATGAAATCCCAACTGGAGTATAGAGTCTATTACTCTTCTAGGGTTTGTCCATTACTTTTAGAGAGAAGGGTTTCTTCTTCGTGGGTGGAACCTTGTCACACTTTTTCTGAAGATCCTCTAATTTTTTCTTTGTGACTTCGAGAGCTTCACGTAGCAAGTTTTATCCCTCCCATACGGACTATGTAATCAACTGTACATCCTCTTTACTTGCCAGTTCAGGAAAGTCATCCATGGCATCGAAAAAGATTTCCTTCTCTTCTTCGATAGCATGGATTTCTTCAATAGGCTTGATGAGAGATGATGGATAAACCTCGTTTTCTTCATCAGAGATGGCCAAGGAATGAGCGAGAGGTGCATTTTCAATGCTCAGCTTCATACTGGCAGGAGGCAATGGCAGTTTGTTGTTATCGATTAAATCTTGGATAGCTTCCTTAAGCTTCCATTTTTCGGTGAGATGGCCCCTACCTTGGTGATATTTGCAATGTGCATTGGGGTTCCAGTTAGTTGTCCTCTTCTCGAGCGGTGGGTCCCCAAATGGTCCAATAGGAGTTATAAGACCTTTTTCATTTAGTCGGTCAAATGTGGTGTCATAACTCATACCTATAGGAGTAAAGTTCCTCGTAAATGGTTTCTTTTATCCTTGATTATTAATAGCAAGGACTTCACTTAAGTTAAAGGTAATAACATTGTTTGTGTGGGTGGTTTTGGAATAAGAAGGATTGTCGTTCTTCTTGCCTTTCCAGCCACTGTTGAAGTTACTGTTAGCAGCTTTCAGCTTAGCTAGGTCGTCATCAATATTAATTCAAATGTCATAAACGGCCTTAAAGGTATGGAGATTATTCAGGTATTTGAGATGCTAGGAGTACTTCTCTTGAAGGTTCTTGATGAATAACCTCACAAACTCTTTCTCACTTTGTAATTCAATCATCTTAGAAGAGGTTTCTCTCCATTTGTTGAAGAAAAAAGTGAAACCTTCATTCTCCTTCTGCTTGAGAATTTCAAGTTCCCTATACTCAGTTTCAACTTGAATGTTGCACTTGTACCTATCAATGAAATCGTTTACTATTGACTCCCAAGTAGAGGTTCTTTCTTTCTCAAGAGAAAAGAACCATTGTTGGCAAACAGTTTCAAGAGATAGAGAAAACAAAGAAGGAAAAACCTTCTTGTCAATATCCTTAATGCTCATTATTGTTTTGAAGACTCTTAGGTGAAAGTAAGGGTTGTCAGTCGCTTTGAATTTCGGAATGTCGTTGGCATTTAACTTCTGTGGAAGAAGATCCTTATCCACCGAGACCCCTTGTGAGCTAATGCCTTGAAACTTTTAGTCACTAGACAACTTGCTCAAGCTTTCTTGCATGAGGTCCATCTGTTGTTGCTTCACAAGATCATCGATTTTGAGGGTTAAAACCTTCAACGCCTCAGTCATAGTAATCAATTAGTTCCTCAGCTTATTAACTTCCTCTTTTGTTGCCATCATCGTCTTAGCTTTCCGTTTACGAGCGATTGGTTTGTCAAAAAGTTGAACTTGAATAAAAAGGTTGTTTTTTTATCAAACGCCCTTCCTTTCTTGACCGCGCGCTGTAAATTAAACCATTTTTGTTTTAATGACTTAACTCAAATTGACTTTGACTTTACGGGTTTTGAAAAAGAAAAAATCAAAAATAGGGTTCATATTAGGGTGCATATTTTTGGCAAAAATAAGGTGTATATTTTTGGGAGTTAAGTATAGGGTTCAAACAAGTGGTTTAATTGGAGGATTAATATCCAACTTACCCCCCTAAAAAATGACGGAAAATACGCGCATACAAGACTCTCTTAGGCATGGTCAAAGTGTGCATTAAATGTTAGTGTGTGCTTTACATGGTGAGTGCAAGTGACATGCTTTGACTTTTGTGTAAGACCATGGGACTTAGTGCCTAGACTCGATTAATGAATTGACACGGTATTATTACTAGTAAAAATTAACCAAATTAATTAGCAGACTGTTCAAATAGACACAAGGTGATGACTCGAGCAATAAATCAAACTGTCGCCAAAACGACACGACTGGCACCTCTCTTTACAGTGTAGCGCCAGACGACAGGACTGTCACCAGGCACTACGCTCCACAGAGTGGCGTTGCAATTTAAATATTTGCGCCATTGCTGTTACATCGATCTGGAAATGCTTTCGGTATTATTACTCTACAGGGTATGCCTAAAGTCGTACCAAGTCAACTCTGATTAAATTATTAGACTTTAATTACTCAAATTAATTAATTAATTAATTAGGCAAAGTTCTTTTAGTCATAAATCAGTTTATTTAGTCTTAACATAATTCAAACAAACAGTTAGGAAAATCACATAGAGTATGCACAACCAATAATGCACAATTAGTCAAGTAGGCACAACATGATGCAATGAGTTTGCAACCTAACCATGGCTCTAGTTCTCTAAAGTTTGGGATATGGGTTATTCAAAAAGGGTCCATGGTTAATTTTCTTGATGCACCGCGCGGAAGCCTAACTGTGAAGGGTTGGCGCGAGTGGATGGGACACCGTGAGTTAAAAAAAAACTCACTTCCATGGTTTGGTGAATTTAACTTTCTCGGATGTACCCTTTGTTGCACAAATTGTTCAATCAGGTAGTTGGAGCATGAATTCCGAGAGGGTTATGTCCATATGTAGAACAAATATAGGTCTTAGAAAAGTGAGAAAAACTCAATCAGGAAGTAGGATCGAGCAAATAGTGCTAAAAACTAGTCAAAATAAGAACGCATATTTCTGGCTCGGTATTGGAAGAACTTGGCGCAGCAAATAGAGGCCGGCGCCAACGATTTGGCTTTAGCGATTGGCGACAAAAGCTTTCGCCTGGCGCTAGAGTAAAATCAGTGGCGCTAAACTCTTTTTCCTGACGCTAGTTCCTATATGCCTCATCAGCTTTTTGTGCTCGATAAAATTTTCCTGTTTCGTGCAGCATTATTTCGATCCTAGTTGTGAAAGATATTCCTCAAATTTCCTACGTGTAAAAATCCTATGTTTTTTAACTCATTACGGATGGTCTTTCCAATGAGATCTTATTTATGCATAATAATGTTAATCAAAATTACGCACATGAAATACTTAGAACTTTTCGAGTCTCATCCACTCATTCTAAATCATTGCCGATGTAAATTTCAGGAATTAAAATAGAAATCCTCCCCAGCAGAGTCGCCAAAAACTATACGGAATATTTCAAGCATTACCTCTAGCTTGAACCCTACTGTAATCATAAACTAAAGTATAGTGGCGTCCAAAGGGAAAGAAGATAGAGCAAAAGAGTCGCCAACAAGTTTTAGGAACTTGTAAACCGTTCATGAGGTGAAGGTTACACCCCTTAACGATCCAGGAGATCATCAACTCCAATAGGTCTGGAACCATGATGGTAGTTCGAAGATGAAGGTACAAATACAACCTAAAAGAGATTGAACATGCCCTAATAATAGGCCTCTACTTTAAGCTGATCATATTCATGTGCGCTTTCTAACTAACATGCAATCAATATTAGGATTAACCCTATATCTTTTTATCTATGTTGGTTGAATATTAATGCACAAACAAATCTATTATTGGCGATCACTTGAATTATAATCAAATTATCCCTAAACAAGATTATTAATTATCTTATTAAGCATTATTACAAGTACCAATTCCCTTTAAACATGCATAAAAGGCATGATCAAGCAATAATAAATAATTAATCATGCAACAAAATAATAATCATGTTAAAGCATAATATTAGCATGATCCTAGGCATAATACTAACAAGATTAATAACAAACCCTAGCATGTCACTAAACATCAAAGATTAAATATTTACTCCTAACATGATACTAACATGATATTAGGAAGAAAATAGGTTGCATCGCAGGAAACACAATTGTCATATTTGATAATAGAAATTATATAGTCTTACCCTAAACATGATACTAGGAAGATCATAACGCCCTAACATGCCACTAGGGATCATAATAACAACCTAGACATGATTTCTATATCATAATATCAATAAATCAATTAAAGCACTTACTAGGATGCCTCGTATCTCTTTCTAATAACAAAATACACGCGTTAGTAACTTCAAGGAAAATAATAAACAAAACAATTAAATTAAATAATTGAAAGAGATATTTGGGACCGAACCCTCAGAAATTAAAACCTTTCACGTCTAGGGCGAAGGAAACTTCGAATTTGGCTAGGTGTTTCTAGCTCTTGTGAATGCGGAATTTTGTAAAGAAAGCTAGAGAGAGAAGAATTCTTAAAAGCTATAGAGAATAAGAAAAATAAGTGTTGTTGATGGAAATTGATGATTGAAAACAAAGGTTTTAGGAGGCTATTTATAGAGAAAATCAGCCTAACGGATAGAAAAACAAATCAGAGTTTCGAGAGAATATAACAGGTTAGCGCCAAACATTTGCGCCAGGAACTAAGGCTAGCGCCAGGCGCCAAGCATTAGCACCAGGCGCTAATCCCTGTCGTCAGGAGCTAACAATTACCTTCACGCGTTTTCTAAACTCTGATAAAATTTAGCTGTACAGAGGGAAAAATCGTATTTTCCTCAAAAACACTCTTTTATTCTGATTAAAACTCCAAAAAGTCTACCAAAGTCAATTTATCAATGCTAATTCAATTAGGAATGAAAAGAACCTTCTACAAGAATCTAGAAGACTAAAATCAATTCTAATTGCATTAGGAATGATAAATCAATATTAGGCCCTCCTCTAGATCATTGGGCCGCATATAAGAACCAAACCAGGCCCAATTTAGTAATTTGGCCATAACTTCCTCATTATTCATCGGAATTGGGCTTTTAATATATCGTTGGAAAGTTCTTTTCAAGACCCATCCAACTACACAATTATTAGACCCTTTCTATGGACCAAACCAAACTAAATTAGCTGTTTTCTTTAAATAGGTTTTCAAAAACAAAGAGAAGAGAAAAGAATAAAAACTATCCACAACACTAGACCTTCCACACTTTCACTTCATTCGATTATGATTCGACGTGAAAGGTACTCATCACCGGGTTTGGTTTTGGGGAGACACAAATAGGTGTCTACAACGGCGTAGGTGTTGCGTAAAATTTAACTTCAGCCCAAGCTTTGCGAGATATTCTTCTCGGGACTAATAGGTAGAAAATTATTGTAGGTGTTTGCTCACGAGTCGACAGGCGCACCGAACCATCAAGAACAAGCACTTCTTGAATGGGAGAAAATACGGTAGTTAGTGCGCTTACTAACTTACCGGATAGTTAGGGTGTCGAATCATCCCCTTTATAAAGAAGCGATGAGACGATGTCGCGCCTATGTAGTCACGTGCTCCAGTCCTGAGACACGTGTACTCATCTTGTGGACAAAACTAATGAGAGAATTGCTGACTTTATTCCCTCTCACTAGATTTGGATATATGCCTCCAGCCTTGAGACATATATTTCTATCTTGTGGAGATTCGGCTCGAATACCGTACCATTTTAGCTCGAATACCGAAAACCCCTTTTCATCTTTTTTACTTTGTTAAAGTAAGGCTATAGTTTTAATGACATATCAAGGGACTTTAGACCAACGATGACACAATTGAGAGGAAATCTTTCCCTTTTATCCTTTTAAAACCGATCTCTTCTCCTGACTTGACATCACCTAGAACACCTTTACTTGTAAAAGCGTTCTACAATTACAAAGGATCAATCTCGATTCTTTATAGCGTTAAGACTAGGAAAAACTTTTTGCTAGCCTTAATAGCTATTTGTTTGAAACACTTAGCGAACCAAGGATGGTTTCTACATCCTTAAACATTACTGAAAGATTCTCTATCCTTACAGAACTTCGCAGAATGAGTCTCGGATTTATTTCCTTAACTACTTTGATCATCGTCTATTCTAGACTTGATCAAAGTGGGGGCTAACTGTAGACATCTACTTTTGGTCTCCTATCCCGACAGGAAGTGAAATGACGATAAATAAAACCATCTTCGTGTTGGATCAAAGTGAATAATACTTATGGAGAACTGGTTAAGCCAAAAAACACAAAAGACTAGCCCAAATTAAAGATAAAGGTCAAAACAAAGGTCCAATTAACTAAACCCGATCATAATTAGGCTTACGCCCGTGCTTAAATCCCAATAGTGACGGATTTAGGGGCGCCTAGGTTAAATCTTAGTGTTGTCGCAGAAACAGCCACGCGCATCACAAATAGTCGCGCTAGGCTGCCACGCGCAACTAATTCAATTGCGCGCGACACCCAGCGCAACCTCTAGAGTTGCACTACGGAAGATTCAGAATAATACGGAAAATATAAAATCGAATCTTACCATAAAGTCGCGCGCAAGACAATTAGTTGCGCTGCTAACCTAATCACTTGCGCGGGGATGACGCGCTGTAGACACCCATTTGTGTCTCTCCAAAACCAAACCCAGTGATGAGTACCTTTCACGTCGAATCATAATCGAATGAAGCGAAAGTGTGGAAACTTTGGTGTTGCGGAAAGTTTTAATTTCTTTTCTCTTCTCTCTGTTTTTAAAAACTAATTTTAAGAAAAACAGCCAATCCAGTTTGTTTGTCCATGATATGGGTCCAATAGTAGTCTAGTTGTATGGGGCTTGACAAGAGCTTTCCAACAATATATTATAAGCCCAATTTCGATGAATATTGAGGAAGTTATGGCCAATTTACTGAACTGGGCCCGGTTTGAGCCTTATATGCGGCCCAATGATCTAGGGAAGGGCCTGATATAGTTTTATCATTCCTAATGCAATTAGGAATGGTTTTGGTCTTGAAGATTCTTCTAGAAGGTTCTTTTCATTCCTAATTCAATTAGCATTGATAAATTGACTTTTTGTTGACTTTTTAGAGTTCTAATTAGAATCAAAGAACATTTATGAGGAAAAATACAATTTTATCCTCCTCTACGGCAATTTTTATCTGATTTTAAGAAAACGCGTGAATTTCTGAATCAGCGCCAAATGCCAGCTGTAGCGCTTGGAGCTAAGCTTGGTGCCTGGCGCTAGCATTGGCGCCTAGCGCTATTGTTGGCGTTTGGCGCCAATATCCAGCGTTGGCGCTAATTAATTCTTATTTGCGCCAAAACTCTGTTTTGATATTTTATCTTTTTGGCTGATTTTCTTTATAAATAACGTCGTAAAAACTTCGTTTTCAATCATCCACAATCATCTAAAATCTACCATTTCTCTCTTTCTCTCTCTGTTTAAAACTAGTTCCTCTCAAATACAAAATTCCGCATTCATTAACACTGTTGGGGTTTGGTGAGTCCAACTCACCGCGGAAACAACCCTGACCCAAGGAACCACTCGTAATTAATGAAACCATAAAGCATAAATAAATAAACACAAGAAAAGGAAGAACGAATCATACCCTTGATGCAAGCTTTGCCCTCTCAAAACGGGCTCTTACTTGAAAGCCTTGAGCACCGCAAATGACGTGCCTCCAACGGTATCCACCCACAAAGGACGAAAACGACTTTTTAGGTCCGCTACCTTGGAGTTAGCAAGGTCCAACTAAAGCCCAAGTGTTAATGGAGTTTAAGAGTTTTTCCAAAAAATGGAATGCTCTTTCTAACTCCCACTCAAGCACTTTACTCCAAATCCCAAGGTGGTATTTATAGAGTAAAGTATGAGTGGGAATTTCTATCCCATCAATGTGGGATTCATGAAATTCCACAAATTAATTTAAAGCTAATTAAATTAAATATATAAGCAAGTAATAAATCAACAAGTCTCCTAGTCATATGTAAAGAGGAGTATAGACCACTTGGAGAGGAGGGGACCATACTTGCTCCCACTCCTTCCTCTCCTTGTGACACTTGTCCACACCAAAAAGCAAGCTTACTTACTAGCTTCCCCTTTCTACCCGACCTAGGCCCACGGCCTAGCTAGTCTCGCACCGTGCGGGCTGCTAGCTGCTGCCAGCTCGGCCCAGCACGCCCACGCACATCAGTGCGGGCTGCTGATGCCGAGGTCATTGCTAGCTAGACACGCACATGTGCGGGCTGCTAGCAGCAGCGCACGCCAGCACGCTACGCACTGCTTGCGGGCTGCTGGCCGTGTTGTGCTAGCATGCCTCGTACATGGTGCAGGCTGCTAGCCACGCCTTGCTAGCATGTCTCGCACATGGTGCGGGCTGCTAGCTCGGCTAATCCCCTAGCACTCGGGATTCCGATGCCAGGAGTATTTTGGTCATTGTTGATTTATTACTAATTTTTCGTCTCGTCTTTTTATTATTTTTGACTCGACTTCCGACGATCGGTTTCGACGCTCCAAGCTCGAATTACCGACGTCTAAATATTTAACACTCGAGCGACGAATTAATTTCTTCCGAATTAATTCGTCGAGTCAGTTCGTATATTTTGCTTGGGTGTTACCCGAAGGGTTCAGTCAAGATTAAGCTGTAATATTAATTATATTAATATTACTGATCGGAAGCGGCCTCTACCCAGGCATTCCGATCACTTGACCTTACTGAATATATTAGCTTTCTAATAATTCTGAACCCGCTATCAGAATAATACACTTGTTCGAAGGACACCATTCCTTTCAAACACTAGATACACGTAGCCATATTCGAAGTTGCCTTCGCCCTAGACGTGAAAGGTTTTAAGTTATGAGGCTTTGGTCCCAAATCTCTCTTTCAATTATTTAATTTAACTGTTGTTTTGATTTTATTATTTTCCTTGAAGTTACTAATGTGTGTATTTTGTTATTTGAAAAAGATACGAGGTATCCAAGTAAGTACTTTAATGGTTTTTATTGATGTTATTATATAGAAATCATGCTTCGAAATGTTATTTGAATTCCTAGTATCATGTTTAGGGTAATTTTAATATCAAGTATGATTGTTATGATGCTTCCTATGTTCTTCCTAATATTTATTCATGTTAGTATCATGTTAGGGTTAAATATTTGATTTTTATTGCTTAGTGACATACTAGGGTTTGTTATTAATCTTGTTAGTATCATGCCTAGGATCTTGCTATTATTATGTTTTAACATGATTCATGATTATTTTTATAATTGTTTTGATTATAATTTTATGGTTGTTATAATTTTTATGATGATTATATATTATGTTGCTTGATTATATTTATTTTTTATTGCTTGATCACACCTTTTATATATGCATGTTTAAAGGGAATTGGTACTTGTAATCACGCTTAATACGATAATTAATAATCTTGTTTAGGGTTAATTCGATTATAATTCAAGTGATCGCCAATAATAGATTTTTTTGTGCATTAATACTCAACCAACATAGAGTAAACATGTTTAGGGTTATCCTATTGATTGCATGTTAGTCGAAAAGCGCACATGAATACGATCCGAATAAAGTAGAGGCCTATTATTAGGGCAGGTTCAATCTCCTTTAGGTTGGATTTGTACCTTCATCCCCGAACCCTATTTTGTTCAAGACCTTATGGAGTTGATGGTCTCTTGGATCGTTAAGGGGTGTAACATTCACCTCGTGAACGGTTTACAAGTTCCTAAAAAAACTTGTTGGCGACTCTTTTGCTCTATTTTCTTTCCCTTTGGACGCCACCGTACTTTAGTGTATGATCACAGTGGGGTTCAAGATAGGGATTAACGCTTGAAATATTCCCTACAGTTTTTAGGCGACTCCACTGGGGAGGATTTCTATTTTAATTCCTGAATTTGTTTCGGCAATGATTTAGAATGAGTGGATGAGACTCGAAACGTTCTAAGTATTTCATGTGCGTAATTTTGATTAACATTATTGTCATATGCATAAAAAATATCTCAATAGAAAGACCATCCGTAATGAGTTAAAACATAGGATTTTACACGTAGGAAATTTGAGAAATATCTTTCACAACTAGGACCGAAATAACACTACGCAAAACTGGAAAATTTTATCGAGCACAGAAAGCTGCTGAGGCATGTAAGAATTAGCGTCAGCGAACAGAAGCTGGCGCCAGACTTTTAACCGTAGTGCTAGACGACAGCCATGTCGCCAGGCGCTACAGCTAAATCTTGACGCCAACCTCTGTTTGCTGGCGCCAAATTCTTCCAATACCGAGCCAGAAATATGCGTTCTAATTTCGACTAGTTTTTCGCATTGTCTGCTCGATCCTACTTCTTGATTGAGTTTTTCTCACTTTTCTGAAACCCATATGTGTACTACATATGGACATAACCCTCTGGGAATTCATGCTCCATCTACCCGATTGAACGCTCTGAGCAATAAAGGGTACATCCGAGAATGTTGAATTCACCAAACCATGGAAGCGAGTTTTTCTAAAACTCGCGGTGTCCCATCCACTCGCGCCAACCCTTCACGGTTAGGCTTCCGCGCGGTGCATCCGGACAATTAACCATGGACCCTCTATCGACTAAACCATATCCCGAACTTTAGAGAACTAGAGTCATGGTTAGGTTGCAAACTCATTGCATCATATTGTGCCTACTTGACTAATTATGCATTATTTGTTGTGCATATATATGTTTCTTAACCGTTTGTTTGACTTGTGTTGAGATTTAATAAATTAATGACTTAAAGAACTTTGCCTAATTAATTAATTTGAGTAAATAAAGTCTAATATTTTAATTAGAATTGACCTAGTACGACTTTAGGCACGCCCCAGTTGATTAATAACACCGAAAACAGTCTCAGATTGAAGCTCTAGCATTGGCGCCAAAGTCTGAACTATAGCGCCACTCTATGGAGTGTGGCGCCTGGCGACAGCTCTGTCGTCTGGCGCTACACTTCAAAGAGAGGCGCCAGTCCTGTCGTTTTGACGGCAGTTCGGATTATTGATCGAGTCATGACTTTGTGTCTAATTAACCAGTTTTCTAAATAATTCGGTTAATTTTCACTAATAATAATACTTTGTCGAGTCATTAATTGAGTCTAGACACTAAGTCACATAGTCTAGCCACATGGTCATGACACAAGTCTTAACGTACCACCTACACTCACTAGTCCTAGCACACACTTTAAGTTGGTCTTTTCCGTCATTTGAGTTGGGGGTACATTCTGTTCCTAATTCTTCATATCCCTCCATCTACATCAATTTTCTTCACATTCTATTCCAATCTTTCTTCACTTCCTCCATCCATTGCATGTTGAATAAAGTTTGAGTCAAATAATTAACAATAAATATCCCCAAATTCCTTTTCCACAGTACTTGGTCGAGGAGTGAAGGGCGATTAATCAAGGACAACCTTTTTATTCAAGTCTCACCTTTTGATAAACCAATTCGTCAAAAGAGGAAGGCTAAAAAGATAATGGCAAGTCAAGAAGAGGTCAATGAACTTAGGAATCAATTGAATGACGTGACTGAGGTGTTAAAGGCTTTAACCCTCAAAATTGATGACCCTGTGAAACAACAACAAATGAACCTCATGCAGGAAAGTTTGAGCAAGCTATCTAGTGACTATAAATTTAAAGGCCATAGTTCACAAGGGGTCTCGCTGGACAAGGAACTTCTTCCGCATAAGTTCAATGTCACTGACATCCCAAAATTCAAGGCAACAAATAACCCTTACTTTCATCTAAGAGCTTTTGAAACCATAATGAACGTTAAGGGTATCGATTAGAAGGTTTTCCCCTCTCTGTTCTCACTATCCCTTGAGACCATTTGCTAGCAATGGTTCTTTTCTGTCGAGAAAGAGAAAACCTCTTCTTGGGATTCGATAACAAACGCTTTCATAGATAGATATAAGTGCAACATCCAAGACGAAACAGACCACAGACAACTTGAGATGTTAAAACAAAAAGAAAATGAAGGGTTCACTTCTTTCTTCAACAAATGGAGGGAAACTTCTGCTAATATGGTCAAAACTCCCACTGAAAAGGAATCTGTGAGGATGTTTATCAAGAATCTCCAAGGAAAGTATTCAAAACACTTAAAATACCAACACAACTTGAATACTTTCAAAGCTGTGTATAATATAGGCATTGACATTGAAGATGACCTTCTGAAAGATAATAGTGCGAGAGGAAAGAAGAATGACCATCCTTCTTCTTCCTCTCCCATTAATGAGGTACATGCTACGAACACCTCTAAATTGCGAATCCAAAGGTCAAAATGAGTGTTCACTCCACTTGGTATGAGTTATGAAACAGCTTTCGAGAAGCTACACCACAAAGGACTAGTCATGCCCATAGGGCCCATTAAAGATTCAGTTCCAGAAGCCAGGCCACCCAAGTGGGATACTAATAAGCACTGCAAATATCACCAAGGAAAGGGACACGACACTAAGGAGTGTTGGAAACTCAAAGAAGCTATTCAAGATCTGATCGATGACAATAAAACTTCCGAGGTTCTAGCCATTGAAGAAGATCAAACAACCTTTGATCCATCACTTCTTATCACACCTGTAGGAGAGCCCATGATCAAGACAGCTTATATAACCTCTCTCGATGAAGTGGCCATGATTGAGGAGGATGAAAGTCTTTTCTTAGATAATACCAAGGAAGACTCGTTAAGTCTGAAAGAGGATGTTCAAAAACTGCAAGATGTCATTGCCATGCTCTTGAATATGGTAGAAGGACTAGTAAATCGGGTGATGGTCATCGAACAAAATTCTCACAAAGGGTTTAATGAAGAACTCGATGCTCTTAAGCCACGGGCAAAACGGACCATTGAAGAGTACACACCAATAGGAATGACTTACAATGAAGCTTTTGTCTTTCTTCACAAGGTCATATTCACTCCATTGAAGACCCTCCATCTGAAAAACGTTTTCCCAATTGGGATCCAAATTCCTATTGTCGATACCATAGAGGTCGCGGTCACACTACCGAAAAGTGTCTCGCCCTCAAGGATCGTGTTCAAGACTTCATTGATTCAAATCTCCTTCATGTTCCTCCCCGCGACAAGAAGGCCAAGATTAGTAACGATAGTAACAATGGCTGTAAAGGGAAGAAGAACGACTATCCTTCTTCTTCCGAAAACACCTACTCTAGTAACAGTATTGCTACTTTCGACCTTAATGAGATCTTAGCCATGGATAATCAAGGATTTAGAAAGCAACTGAGAAAGGATTTCACCCCTATTGGAATTAGCTACGATGATGCTTTCGATCGACTCCATGCCAAGGGACTCATTAATCCAATTGGACCTCTTCAAGATCCCCCGCTTGAGAAAAGAGTGCCTAGTTGGAATCCAAATGTGCGCTGCAAGTACCATCAAGTTAGGGGTCATGCTACTGAGAGTTGTTGGAAGCTAAAGGAGGCAATCCAACATTTGATTGATAATAACAAGCTTCCCATACCTTCAGTTAACAAGAAGAACGAGTGATGATAAAGCAAACAACACAAGACAAGAGGCGAGCTTCAACGACGAGATTTCATGACATCTTTTTTCTTTTTCTTTATTTACCCTTCCCCCAATAAGTCAAGCATAGGCACCTTTCTTCTCTCTTAGATTAATTTTGTAGATTCTTCTTTTTTTAAAATAAAATGAGCATTTATTTCCTTGCATATGATAAAAAAAAAAAAAAAAAAAAAATCCAAGTCAAACTAAGCACAAGGTATATCAATGATTAGAGGCACCCCATGTAGCCCATCACATCACCTTTCCCCCTTCAATTATACATCCTTTCTTCATAAACCACTTTGAGCCTCGTCTAATGATAGACCTTTCATCTTTCAACCCACATCTACCTAACCTTGGGATGGGATGGTGTGTAACTTATGCAATCTCAAAATCTTGAGTTACTTCAAAAGATAAGACAGCAAAAAAATAAAAAATATATAAATAAATAAAGTCTACAAAAGGGCAAGTGTTCCAATGTCTTTGATATGCAAATATCTTTGATAAGGACATGTCTCAGATTGCGTCTCTTATCGAGTGCTCGGTACCGTGCCTAAGAAACACGAATGCCAAGTGAGTGATAGACCGCATGATCGGGATTGCTCACACTTGTAAAAATAAAAATAAATGCTAAAGCAAAAAAAAAGAGAAAAGAGAAGAAAACCTCAAGCATAAAAATATAAAGATTCAAAAGCAAGGTTACACACCTTGGGGGCTTGTCGAGGGTCTTGAGCCTTTATCCCTTTCATCTATAACCTTTATCCTAACCACGTTACAACCCTTAAAAAATACCTTTTTGAGGTATACACACACTTGTGGGAGGTTCGAAAAAAGCTACGATCGGCCTGATTCCTAACGGATACGTAGGCAACCTCACATCGAGGTGCGGCCGTAATAAACATGCCTTCATATTTACATTCACAATTGATCATATCAAGGGATCCCCTGTGTTCATCCCTATTCACTTAGAGCTAGACTTGGGGGCTTGATCCCTACATCATTAGCTTATCTAGCCTAAGAGTCACCACCATTTGACTCTTTTCAATATATTTTCCCACACACTTAGCTCTTGCGGCCTAACCTTAGTGTCACTTTCACACACATCACACATACATGACCAAATATACTTCCCTTAGGAACCCTTTGTCATGGAATCTTAACACAACGTTGAAGCATGCCTTGTCATATCAACATCACTCATCAATCATAATCATCATTGCATCGAAATATGAAGTGCTTAGCCTCCATGCCTAAGTTACCCAAATACTTTCATCATTGAGTCAACCATTGAGATAGCCTAGGATGGATTAAACCTTGCACCTTGAGAGATAGTATCAAACAACATTTGACTAAGCTCATTCAACATGCACCTTCAAAAACTTCGCTTCTTTCTTTTTTCGCGTCTTTCTTTTTCGGGTGAAAGTCGGTACCCTCCACAAAAATGACGGAAAATTTTTGCCTTTTTGCATTTTTGAGTCGCCACGATCACATTACAATGCACACACGAGTCATGTTCACATTGAGTCATGTTGTGTTATCACATTGAGTCAACACTATGCACACATGTGTCAAAAACACTTTGAGTAGAGTCAACCTCGAGTCAATCACAGTGAGTCAAGTTTATTCCTTGAGTTGTGTCAAGTGAATGAGTCAAGAAATGCTTAACCTTAGATCAACCCTAAGATGATTAAAAATATTAGCAAAGTTCCATAGTCAAAAATAAATATATGTGCAGCAGAATAGGGAAGACCCTACCCCAGCGCCAGACGAAAACATCTAGCGTCTGGTAATAGCTTTTAGTGCCTGGCGCTAGATCCCAGTGTCTGGCGACAGAGTCAATTCTTGGCGCCAGAGATATTTCAGCAGCGACAGAGCTTGAAGCCATTCAGAAAGGTGATTTCGACCTCATACAACAATTTCGGGTTCCTTGGTACACCAGTTAGCCCCTATAAGCAATTTGACATGATTAAGTAGTCGGTTTGATTGTAGTCACAATAAGTGATCGACCTGATGAAAGATCGTCTCACTTAGCTTAAAGCGCCTAAGCGTTGGCTTATCACGAACATAATGCTTCACAAGCAGCAAACAGCCGACGTATTGGCATAGCGAAAGCAAAGTTCAAGCGAGCTTTAGAGATCGACAAACGTTGGTCTTCGGAAATTTTTCTTTAGAATATTATTGCAATAAACATTCAAGTATCGAAGCTCTTTTGTTTAGAGACGCGTGGACATGTTATTCAAGCTCTATTGTTCAGAGACCCGTGGACATATAATCAAAGCTCTTTGCTCCAGAGACGTGTGGGCATATCATTCAAGCTCTTTTGTTCAGAGACGAGTGAACATCAAAACAGCAAGGTGGCGTTCCCTAGATTGTGGAGAGTTGTCACAAACAACTGAAGGTGATTTCAAGCGAAGTTGTCTTCGATCATGTTCCCTTAGACGTGGAAGATGGTCACAAAGCGGAAGAGGATTGTTTCAAGCAAAGCAATCTTCGATAGTACTCCCTTGGATGTGAAATATTATCAAAGCGGAGGAGAATCGTTTCAAGCAAAGCAATCTTCAATATTGGAAACAGTTACAAGCGTAGCGGTTTTCGAGCGGGATGGCATTCTCTGGGCAGGAGGTCATCAAAAAAACAGTAATGCAGCAACAAATCGATTACCTTCAGAGACGTGTGCTCGACTGTGCAAGATATGCGTTTCTTAACTCTTTTATCTGTTTTAATAACGCTATTTTTGCAGGTATCGGCGTTGCAAGAGTGACTTAGAATCGCAGAACGTTCTGAATCATTCTCCGTGCCTATCGATACTTTGACTTTTATTTTCGAAACTTGCGTTTCTCCAAACTCAGTCAAAGTGGGGGCTTCTGTAGACACCCATTTGTGTCTCCCCAAAATCAAACCTAGTGATGAATACCTTTCACGTTGAATCATAATCGAATGAAGCGAAAGTGTAGAAATTTTAGTGTTGCGGATAGTTTTAATTTCTTTTCTCTTCTCTCTGTTTTTGAAAACTTATTTTAAGAAAAACAGTCAATCCAGTTTCGTTGGTCCATGATATGGGTCCAATAGTAGTGTAGTTGGATGGGGCTTGAGAAGAGCTTTCCAAGGATATATTATAAGCCCAATTCCAATGAATATTGAGGAAGTTATGGCCAATTTACTGAACTGGGCCCGGTTTGAGCCTTACATGCGGCCCAATGATCTAGAGGAGGGCCTAATATACATTTATCATTCCTAATGAAATTAGGAATGGTTTTGGTCTTCTAGATTCGTCTAGAAGGTTCTTTTAATTCTTAATTCAATTAGCATTGATAAATTGACTTTTTGTTGACTTTTTAGAGTCCTAATTAGAATCAAAGAACATTTTTGAGGAAAAATACGATTTTATCCTCTTGTACGGAAATTTTTATCTGATTTTAAGAAAACGCGTGAATTTCTGAATCAGCGCCAAACGCCAGCTATAGCGCCCGGCGCTAAGCTTGGCGCCTGGCGCTAATGTTAGCGTCTGGCGCCAATATCATGCGTTGGCGCTTATTAATTCTTATCTGCGCCAGAACTCTGTTTTGATATTTTATCTTTTTAGCTGATTTTCTTTATAAATAACGTCGTAAAAACTCCGTTTTCAAACATCCACAATCATCTACATTCTACCATATCTCTCTTTCTCTCTTTTTTTAAACTAGCTTCTCTCAATTACAAAATTCCGCATTCATTAACACTAGATACACCTAGCCATATTCGAAGTTGCCTTCGCCCTAGACGTGAAAGGTTTTAAGTTCTGAGGCTTTGGTCCCAAATTTCTCTTTCAATTATTTAATTTAATTGTTGTTTTGATTTTATTATTTTCCTTGAATTTACTAACGTGTGTATTTTGTTATTAGAAAGAGATACGAGGCATCCAAGTAAGTACTTTAATGGTTTTTATTGATGTTATTATATAGAAATCATGCTTAGATTGTTATTTCAATTCCTAGTATCATGTTTAGGGTAATTTTAATATCAAGTATGATTGTTATGATGCTTCCTATGTTCTTCCTAATATTTATTCATGTTAGTATCATGTTAGGGTTAAATATTTGATTTTTATTGCTTAGTGACATGCTAGGGTTTGTTATTAATCTTGTTAGTATCATGCCTAGGATCTTGCTATTATTATGTTTTAACATGATTCATGATTATTTTTATAATTGTTTTGATTATAATTTTATGGTTGTTATAATTATTATTATGATTATATATTATGTTTCTTGATTATATTTATTTTTTATTGCTTGATCACACCTTTTATATATGCATGTTTAAAGGGAATTGGAACTTGTAATCATGCTTAATAAGATAATTAATAATCTTGTTTAGGGTTAATTCGATTATAATTCAAGTGATCGCCAATAATAGATTTGTTTGCGCATTAATACTCAACCAACATAGATTAAACAGGTTTAGGGTTATCCTATTGATTGCATGTTAGTCGAAAAGCGCACATGAATACGATCCGAATAAAGTAGCGGCCTATTATTAGGGCAGGTTCAATCTCCTTTAGGTTGGATTTGTACCTTCATCCCCGAACCCTATTTGGTTCAAGACCTTATGGAGTTGACGGTCTCTTGGATCATTAAGGGGTGTAACCTTCACCTCGTGAACGATTTACAAGTTCCTAAAAAAACTTGTTGGCGACTCTTTTGCTCTATCTTCTTTCCCTTTGGACGCCACCGTACTTTAGTTTATGATCACAGTGGGATTCAAGCTAGGGATTAACTCTTGAAATATTCCCTACACGCGCGCTCATCCTGTTGCGCGTGACACCTGCTGTAGCAAAATGCTCGTAACCCTAAACCTAATCATTTCCTTTAAATAAGAGTTTAAACTGAGGCTTAAAAAGAAAGAAAATAACCTAAAACTCTGGCAAAATACTTGTGAACTTGTGCAACCTAGCCCCTCTTGTCCTAAACACTCACCCCTTTTGATATTTTGTTACTACGGTGGAGGTTCCCCAACAAGGAGTCCATAAGTATTCTAAACGGAGATCTAGCAAAGAGAAGTGGTAAATTCACGGGCACTTAGTTAAATCACATTTATTTTCTTGTTTAAAAGAAACTTAATTAATTAATTAGTGTTGTTTGATCACCTTTAAAATAATTAATTAATCAATTCCACATAGTATCTTGCTTTATATAAGATTAGGATTGAATTAAATAATTGTTGATTGATCACTTGAGCCAAGGCAAATATTGTTTATTTTTCTTGTCCTTTTCACGAATTTCATTAAATAAAGAATAACGATATTACGATGTAATTCCTACGTGAATTGTTATGTGTAAATAAAATCAACTAACATAGATTTAGGTACCGCGTTGCATATATTGTTTGGTGATGAAATTGTAAAAAAGGAAGAGCTAGTAGAGCCGCACTAGGGCTAGGATAACGATTCCCCTCTAAAAGGAATGTTATTTTAATACCCTCGCTCTCGAACTCATTTATGGTTTATAGACCAATTTGGGCATGGGTAAACTTATGATTCATGCTAGTTATTCCATGAACTCCACATGGAAGAAAGGCATGAATGAGGTTTATGAGTTTTTCCTAAAACTCATTGGCGACTCCCTACTTGTTTCTTACAAAAAAACGTAATGATAGAATCAATTCTTATTCAAGGTCCCCCAAACAGTCAGGAATTCAAATCCTATTACACCCTAACAAGTGTAAAGTCCTAGGCTTTAAAGGGCCATGGGAATTTAAGGTTAGGACCCCTTACAATGGGAACCCCCTCCTTACAGCGAGACGACTTAGTCGTCACCTAGCGCTGACCTTCTTCGCCAGGCGACGAGCCTGTCGTCTGGCGCTGAATCCTGTCATTTGCGACATGAGGTATTTTATTCTGAATATGCTTTTCTTTGATCATGTGCAATTTTTCCTATAAATAGTGGTCGTATTTCCCTATTTTAAAATCACCCTGAATTCTCGAATTCTACTATTTCTCTCTCTCTAAAAGATAGAACCTTTCTCGCTCTCTTCTTTTTCTAAACCTTCTCTCTCTCAAAATTCCTCACTCATTAGTCTTAGAAACACTTAGATATGTTCAAAGTTGCCTTTGCCCTAGACGTGAAAGGTTTAGTATTTCTGAGGGTTTGGTACCAAATCTCTATTTCAATTATTTAATTTAATTGTTTGTTTAATCTTTTCCTTGAAGTTACTAACTTGTGTATTTTGTTATTAGAAAGAGATACGAGGCATCGAAGTAAGTACTTTAATTGTTTTATTGATCTTTTGATATAGAAATCATGCTTAGATTATTTTATTGATTCCTAGTATCTTGTTGGGATGTTATATTGCTTCCTAGTATCATATTTAGGGTAATAAATAAAATTCCTAATATCAAGTATGATTATTATGATGCTTCCTATTTCTTTCCTAATAGCATGTTAGTATCATGTTAGGATTATAGCTTTGATCTTTAATGTTTAGTGACATGCTAGGGTTTGTTATTAATCTTGTTAGTATCATCCCTAGGATCTTGCTTATATTATTATGCTTTCATGATATAGAGAATACGATTATTTTAATAATAATTGTTATTATTATGTTGCTTGATTTATTATTATTGCTTGATCACGTCTTTTATGAATGTTTAAAGGGAATTTATACTTGTAATCACGCTTAAGAAGATAATTAATAATCTTGTTTTGCTAAATATGATTATAGTTTAAGTGATCGCCAATAATAGTTTTATTTGTGCGTTAATATTCAGTAAACATAGATAAACAGATATAGGGTACCGGTAAACCTATTGATTGCATGTTAGTCAGAAAGCGCACATGAATACGAGAAGAATAAAGTAGAGGCCTATTTTTAAAGCAGGTTCAATCTCTTTTAGGTTGGATTTGTACCTTCATCTTTGAACTTCCAGTCATGGTTCCAGACCTATAGGAGTTAACGATCTCTTGGATCGTTAAGGGTTGTAACCTTCACCCTGTGAACGGTTTACAAGTTCCTAAAAATTTGTTGGTGACTCTTTTACTCTAGCTTCCTTCCCTTTGGACGCCACCATGCTTAAGTGTATGATCATAGTGGGGCTCAAGAGTGGGATGGCTTGACATATTCCCTACACTAACCCAATTAGAATAAAGTGAAAATATTTTGTATATTTTAAGATATGGCGATTTTAGTGATAGGGTGCTAGTTTTGGGCCGAGTTTAATATTTTGCTCATACGTTCTTCGCTTTAAATTGGAATTGGAATTATGATATATATTTGGAATTGTAGGGATTATTTCAAGCATTATTCCAAACTTGATCCCCACTGTGATCATACACTTAAGCATGGTGGCGTCCAAAGGCAAGGAAGATAGAGCAAAAGTGTCGCCAACAAGTTTTAGGAAAACTTGTAAATCGTTCACAGGGTGAACGTTACGCCCTTAACGATCCAGGAGATCATCCACTCCAATAGGTCTGGAAGCATGACTGGTGTTCGGGGATGAAGGTGCAAATCCAATCTAAAAGAGAAAGAACTCGCCCTATAAAATAGGCATCTACTTTATTCTTCACGTATTCATGTGCGCTTTCTGACTAACATGCAATCATTAGGTTAACCCTAAACCTGTTTATCTATGTTGGTTGAATATTAATGCACAAATAAACCTATTATTGGCGATCACTTGAATTATAATCATATTAGCCCTAAACAAGATTATTAATTATCTTATTAAGTGTGATTACAAGTACAAATTCCCTTTAAACATGCATAAAAGCGTGATCAAGCAATAAATAATAATAAATAATCAAGCAACATAATAATCATCATTAATCATAATCATCATAACAATAATCATAATAATAATCATAATTATTTATAGCATAATATTAATAGCAAGATCCAATGCATGATACTAGCAAGATTAATAACAAACCCTAGCATGTTACTTAACATCAAAGATCAAAGCTTTATCCCTAACATGATACTAACATGATATTAGGAAAGAAATAGAAGCATCATGATAATCATATTTGATATTTGAAACATTAATTAACCCTTAACATGATACTAGAAAGCAATAAAACATCCTAACATGATACTAGGAATCAATAAAATAATCTAAGCATGATTTCTATATCAAAAGAACAATAAAACACTTAAAGTACTTACTTCGATGCCTCGTATCTTTTTTTAATAACAAAATACACACGTTAGTAACTTCAACGAAAATAATTAAATAATTAAATAAAATAATTGATATAGAGATTTGGGACCAAACCCTAGCAAATATCAAACCTTTGACGTCTAGGGTGAAGGCAACTTCGAACTTGGCTAGCTGTGTCTAGTGCTAATGTATGAACAATTGTGTTTGTAAAAGGCTATTTTAGAAAAAGGGAGAAAGAATAAGCTTTAGATTAGAGAGGCAGAAGAATTAGAGTATTCTGGTTGAGAATTGGTTTTTGAAAACAGAGGTCCAAGGACCCTATTAATAGGAAAATAGTCCAAAACCGATAGAAAAGAGTTAGAGTTCGAAAAGGAATTAAAACTACATCATGTCGCCAACAACAGGGTTCGTCGCCAGGCGACGAACCTGTCGTCAGAAGGAGCAAGAGGTTTTCAACGCGTCTTCAACGCGAAATCTACTTCTCAATAAAATTGAGTCGTAAAATCCGTGTTACGGGTAAAATTGTATTTTCACATAAAACTCTTATTTTATTCCAAGTAAAACTCATACATAATCATCAATCCTAATCCTACTAGGACTGAAGAGAACCTTCTAGATGATTCTAGAAAACTATAATCAATCCTAATAGCTTTAGGAATGATAATTGATATTAGGCCTTCCTATAGATCATTGGGCCACATATAAGAACCAAACTGGGCCCAGTTTAGTATTTTGGCCATAACTTCCTCATTATTCAACGGAATTAGGCTTATAATATATCGTTGGAAAGCTCTTTTTGAGCCCCATCCAACTACACAAATATTGGACCCTTGTCATTTTCCAAAACAAATTATACTGGCTATTTTCATAAAATATAGCGGTTTTCGAAAATAAAAAGAAAGATTTTTTTATAAAAACTAACCACAACACTAGACTTTTCACACTTTCACTTCATTCGATTATTATTCGACGCGAAAGGTATTCATCACTTGGTTTGGTTGTAGGGAGATACAAATGGGTGTCTATAGAATCCCCCACTTTGACTGAGTTTGGAGAAACTTATGTTTCGAAAACAAAAGTCAAAGTAGCGATAGGGACGGAGAATAATTCAGAACGTTCTGCGATTGATGAGTGACATTTATGCCACTCCTAGGATAGTGTTTATGCCTTGTTTTATCTTTTTTTAGGGTGTTTTGTAGTTGTTTTGTTCAAATAATGCGTGCATACATATCTCGATGTGTTTTTAATGAAATTCGCGTATATTCGTGAATGCTTACCTTCATTGCGTGTTGCATCGTTCCCTGTACCTTATTGCTTCCCGTGGTGTTTTTTCTTAGGTATTTGAAGTCTTGGATTGCATAGAAGAAGCCAAGGAAGCATGAGATAAGTATTGAAGAAAGCAAGGTGCAAAGGAGCGCACAATGTGCACGGGTGCGCGGCTAGAGTGTGCGGGCGCACAGCCCTGTCAGAACCCGCGCAAAAGAGGCAAAATTGCAGAATCGAGGCACAAAGTTTTGCGCGGCCTGCGCGCGACATGTTCGCGGACGCACACAAAAATGCGTAGGCGCGCAGCCCGCAGCACGGGCGCACTCACCCAAGCACAAGTCGCACAACCCTCAACTACGTGGGCGCACAGGCCGCTGCGCGGGCGCATAGGCCGCTACGCGGGCGCACATGCCACAGCGCGGGCGCACATATTTGTGCGAGGGCGCATAGCGAGCCCCTGTTCAGTTTTTTTTTCGCGACTTCCTTTATATTTGCGAGCCTTGTTTTTGTACGGGAGAACTTAATTTCTTTTAGATTTTTTTTCCCTAGTTTTAGGAGAGCTTCTCTCTCTTAGGGTTAGACTAGGATTTTCTCTCTCTAGTTTAGGAGTAGTTTTAGAGAGACAAAGCTTGGATTTCCATGGAGTTTTTGAGAGGTTGAAGAAGCAACTTTGTGGAACTTCTTCTCATCTATTCAATGAGCATTTTCTAACTTTCTCTCATCTTCATTGCTTTGCTTAATTCTTATTTTTGCTTTTTGTTTGTTGATTTGAGTAGAATAATTAGTTTGTTTGTTTGATCTTGTTTTTATTCTTATTTTACCTTGTTTTCCATGTCTATCTTCATTATGTTAGCTTAGGTCTTGTTCTAGGGAATTGGATGAAGGTTATATTAATGAATTGAATGATTGATTGTGATTAGTATGAATTTTTTTTTTATTATTGTGTATGGGGGATGCTTTTATGGATTAGAATCTTTCTAGATAATCGATTCTATGCTCTTAATTGTGCTTTCAATCAATTGTGCGATAGTGAGTTGGTTGAGAGCCCTAAATTCTTCCATACCTTTGCTAGGCTAGTTGCACGAGAGTGAATTAGTTTAGTAGGATAATTAACATGCATAATTTTGCGAGAGTGAGTTAAATGAGTTGATGTTCCTAATCGAGGTCATTTTCATCTATTTGTATGATGTTGTTTAATGCATTGATGTGATTGGATTCCACTTTCCCTAGTTTTTGTTATTTACTCTTAGTAGTGTTTGGTTTAATCTCTTTCTATCTCACAACCTTTCCTACTAGTCTAATTTGCACAAATTGATACACATGGTCTTCGTGGTTAGACCCTTTACTTGCCACTAACTAGTTTAGTGTAAGTTTAGGTATTATAAATTTCTAATTTGGTTAGGGTTAGTAGACCAACGACCTAATTTTACCCGCAATCAAATTTTAGCGCCGTTGCCGGGGACTAAGGCGTTCATTAGTTTGTGTTGATTAGATTAGCTAGGTTCTTGCATATTATTTGATTTTTGTTTGCTTTTCTTTGTTCTTTGTATAAAAATGGCATGCTTATCTTTTCCTCAATTTGATGGTGAACCTTCTACGCTTACTTTGAAAGACTAGATGGTTTCCTTAGTTACCATGGGTGTTCTCTTAGTAATGCTTGTGGTATAGCTTATTGGGGCATGAATGAGTATACTAGGGGAATGGTTGAGGACATGAATAATGGTAGATTTTGTCGTTTGTCTATGCATGATGCTTGGAATTTCTTCACATGGCTTGCTAGGGATTCATATGATAGAGAATCTCATGTTTCTTGTTTAGATTCTCAATGTCAAGATTCTTTTAATTTTTGCACGAATTCTCTTGATACTTATAATGTGCCTTGTGATGATCTAAATATTCAAGTTGACCCCTTTCCCCCTTATGCTCATTGTGATGAGGTTTGTACTAGTTTGATGATATGCAATTTGATTTTGATCATGAACCTCAACCCAATAACATTAATGCCCAAATTCTCTCTCAAATGCAATATTTCACCCAACAACTCCAAGAGCTTCAAGAGGAACAAAAATTGAGAGAAGTGAGGCTTGCCCAAGTGATGAGTGCTATGGTTGATGTAAATGGATGTGAGGCGCCTCATTTGGAGTGTGAGAGTGTTTTGAGGATGATGTGGGCAGAGGGTGTGAAGGTGATGGGAGATTTTCTTGTGATGAGAGGATTTTTGAGGATTTTGATCCTTTTCATTCCCCATTTGAGCTTGAATGCCATCCTTCCCCTTATTCACCCCCTATAAGAGCTTCCCTTGGTGAGGATGTGAGTGAGCCATCTTCATGTTTGAAAGAGGGATTTCATGAGGATGATGATGATGAGTTTGAGCAATCAAGAGAGATTGAGAGTCCATTGAGTGGTGGTGGAGGAGTTGAGAATGAAGAAACTGTCGATTTTGAGGATTCCAACCCCCTTCCTCATCTTGATGAGTCTGCCTTGCATGTTTGTGACCCTTCTATCCATGAGTCTTTGGACTCATTTGAGGTTATGTCTAGTATGTTCATTGAAGGTGTAACAAAGAATTATAGCCTTTTGAGAGAGTTCATTAGTAATGCCTCATGGGAAAGGGATGAGTTTGAAAGAAACCTTTATCCTTTCATGCATGGTTTAGAGACTCTAGGCTTTGAAGATCTTGAGGGAGTTGTTGTTCATCGTTGCGATAGAGAGGAGGATGAGGTTGTTTTTATTGAAGAGTTTTTGTTTGAGGGAGATATGAGTCATGAGTGTTCTTTTGATGATTCTATGATTGATTTTCATGCCCTTATTGGTGATGTGAGGCTTTGTGAGACCATTGTTTCTCCTCCCCTTCCTCATGTCCCTTTCTCAAGGAAATTTGACCCCATCTTCTACTATCCCATGTTCCTCCCATCTTTTTTCAAAGAGCCTATTGAGGACCTTATCTTGTTTGATGAGACTTTTCCTTTTCATCCTCCTATTATTGAGGAAATGGGTGATTGTGCCACCCAAAAAGATTTTGAGGAGGTTTTGCCATTTTATTCTTTTCCTTATTTTTCTTCTTCTTTCTCTTCTTATTTTCTTGATTTTTCTTTTGATTTTTCTTCCTTCTTTTGGCATCTTCCTCCTCACTTATGTGCAATACTCTTGTTGCACGCCCTCCTCCCGTCGTTTGCCTTCTTGTTATCATATGAAATGTGTAGTAGTGCATTTGATAAGCTCTTGCGTTCGTTGCAATATTATTTACTAGAGTGGTCTCGCTTGGACGTTAAACAAGCCTTTCTCGGAAAGTCACCCGAGGTTTTTATTGATTTCGTTTTCTTTTCTTTTTAGATTAGATTTTCTCTCATGGAAATGTTTGTGTGCCCCTTCCTAGGTACATAACTTGATATACACTTATGCATTGGTTTGGAACAAGAATTAAGGAAGTTTAATGCCTTTTTTTGCTAGCATATGGAAATCGAGATTCAATTCAAGAAGAAATCGGCTTTGAAAGGTTAAATTGGTTCATTTGCGGGTAAGTACACCCACCAATATCCGGTAATATCTTTCCTATCTCTTTCTCTAATGGTTGGTGACTCGTTGGACTTGTGTTGGTTTGTTGGATTGATTTCTTTCTTTTCCCCTCCCATGGATTATTTGGTTTATATTTGAGTATATTGTTTCATTCAAGCTTGGGGGTAGGGTAATCTATCATGTTTGGTGGGATGTTGATTCATTTATACCATGCACTTGAGTATATGCATTTCCATGTCTTTTCTTTTATTTTGAAAAATCCAAAAAGATTTTTGTTTACTTTCAAGGTAATTTTGGCAAAATGTGTTTTGTTTGTTCTTATTTTGGACATTTTGTTTTGGGACTTGAATTCTTGAATGTTTTTCTTCCTAAGTGGTAAATGTATGCACGGTTTGAGAGTGTCATTGGTTGACTCTAGGATACTATATGCTAAGGTAGTCGGGTTAAGAACTTTTAGGGGTCCATGAAGCCTTAGTTCACGGGAATGTGGTAAGATGGAGTTTCTCTCTATAGTGGATTTGAAACCCTTGGTTGGTATTTGTTTGGTCATAATCCCTTGTGAGCTTCATTTGTTCTAGTCTTCATCACCTTGTGGAGTGGCAATTTAGGATCCTTGACTATGCATGACTTAATCCTTGTTTTGACCTTTAGCTCCCAAGATCGTGACCAAGCCACTCTAGGGGAGGAAAAGGGCACCTTTTCTCATTTTTCTTTATCTTCTTTTTATTTTGTTTCAAATTTGGTTTTCTATTTTACATCGACCTACTTATTAACCAATTTGAGCCTAATGTTTCACGCTCTTGTTTAAATCGCGTTACAAACCTAATAGCTTATATTTACCAACCCTTTTAGTTAGTGAAGCATTGGCATGTGAGGTTCGAGATTTTATAGTGTTAAAAATGAACAAGAAATTTTGTGAATTGGTTTAAGTACGGTCTTGAAAGTTGAGCTTTAAAAGAATATGCAAAAAAGTTTGAGAAGAAAGATGCAATTCAAGAAAATAAAGGAAGTTTCAAGAAAAAGCCGTCCATAGTCAAAAAAAGGCAAGGACACGAAATAAGAGCTAAATAAAAAAAAATAAAAAATTTTTTGGAAAAGAAACAAAAAAAAAACACAAAAATATTTTAGTTTGGTTTCGTTTTCTACCCTAGTTTAAGCATTGAGGACAATGCTTCGTTCAAGCTTGGGGGGGGGAGCGTTCCTTCTTTTTTTGTATATATTGTGTGTTGGTGTTGAGTAAGCTTGGGGGAGATGGCATTATTGGTAATTTTCTTTGATATTTTGTGACTTCTTGAGTTTGTTTTTGAGAGTAGGCCACTCTTTTGCTTCACTTAGGAAATATCACCAAAATTTTCAAATTTTTACCCCTTAACCCTTAGCCTTACATTACAACCCAATAAAAGACCCTTAGACTTTAGTGGGGTTGAGTCAAAGAATAGTGGAGGGAGATAGAATTCAAACCTATGGAGAAAGTATGCGTAGTTGAGATGTCGGGATTACCTTCTCAAAGTTTTTCATTTCTTTTTCTTTTTCGGTTCCTTCGAGGAATCATGAGAAACTAGCTTAAGGTTTGATTTGAAGCTAGTGAAGAGAACGCGACCCGATTGGTTGGGGCTAGGGTGGATTGAGTCCTCATTAGTTCTCTATGCTTAGCATATTTTATGTTTCAATCAACCATTGACATCTTGGAACGTGCATACATTTGTCTATATAGAAAGGTTTGCATTCATTGGTGCTTGTTCTTATCTCTTGTCCAAACACGAATTTGTGTTTTCTTTCTCTTTTTATGTTTCTTTTTCCTTTTCGTTTTATCGCCTTGCCTTGGTTTTTGTATATAATTGTTGGTTAAACTCTTAGGAAACCCTCACGAGAGCACACTCGTCCTCTAGGGCGATCTAGGGGTTTAAAGGGCTTGTATTTAGTTGCTAAAACTGACCGTGATTCCTACGAAAGTGAGTTAGTGTACATTCTCATCTCATTTAGTGTCTTAGCTTTGCTTGAATAATTCACTCCCTTTCTCTTTGTCTTGCTCGAGGACGAGCAAAGGTTTAGCTTGGGGGAATTTGATGAGTGACATTTATGTCACTCCTATGATAGTGTTTATGCCTTGTTTTAGCTTGTTTTAGGGTGTTTTGTAGTTGTTTTGTTCAAATAATGCGTGCATACATGTCTCGATGTATTTTTAATGAAGTTCGCGTACATTCTTGAATGCTTGCCTTCATTGTGTGTTTACACCGTTCCCTATTGCTTCCCTTGGTGTTTGTGCTTAGGTATTTGAAGTCTTGGATTGCATAGAAGAAGCCAAGGAAGCATGAGAGAAGTATCTAAAAAGCAAGGTGCAAGGGCGCGCACAATGTGCGCGGGCGCGCGGCTGGAGTGTGCGGGCGCACAGCCCTGTCAGAACCCCCGCAAAAGAGGCGAAATTGCAGAATCAAGGTAGAAAATTTTGCGACGCCTGCACACGACATGTGCGCGGGCACGTTGCCACGGTGCGCGGGCGCGCAGCCAACAGCACGGGGGCACACACCCAAGCACAAGCCGCACAACTCTCAAATGCACGAGCGCACATATTTGTGCGAGGGCGCACAACGAGCCCCTGTTCAGTTTTTTTTTTTATCGACTTCCTTTATATTTGCGAGCCTTGTTTTTGTACGGGAGAACTTAATTTTTTTTTAGATCTTTTTTCCCTAGTTTTAGGAGAGCTTCTCTCTCTTAGGGTTAGATTAGGATTTTTTCTCTCTAGTTTAGGAGTAGTTTTAGAGAGACAAAGCTTGGATTTCCATGGAGTTTTTGAGAGGTTGAAGAAGCAACTCTGTGGAACTTCTTCTCATCTATTCAATGAGCATTTTCTAACTTTCTCTCATCTTTATTGCTTTGCTTAATTCTTAGTTTTTGCTTTTGTTTGTTGATTTGAGTAGATTAATTAGTTTGTTTGTTTGATCTTGTTTTTATTCTTATTTTACCTTGTTTTCCATGTCTATCTTCATTATGTTAGCTTAGGTCTTGTTCTAGGGAATTGGATGAAGGTTATATTAATGAATTGAATGATTGATTGTGATTAGTATGAAATTGATTTTTGATTATTGTGTATGGGGGATGCTTTTATGGATTAGAATATTTCTAGATAATCAATTTTATGCTCTTAATTGTGTTTCAAGCAATTGTGCGAGAGTGAGTTGGTTGAGAGCCTTAAATTCTTCCATACCTTTGCTAGGATAGTTGCACGAGAGTGAATTAGTTTAGTAGGATAATTAACATGCTTAATTTTGCGAGAGTGAGTTAAATGTGTTGATGTTCCTAATCGAGGTCATTTTCATCTATTTTTATGATGTTGTTTAATGCATTGATGTGATTGGATTCCACTTTCCCTCGTTTTACTTATTTGCTCTTAGTAGTGTTTGGTTTAATCTCTCTCTATCTCACAACCTTTCCTACTAGTCTAATTTGCACAAATTGATACATTTGTTCTTTTTGGTTCGACCCATTAATTTCCACTAACTAGTTTAGTGTAAGTTTAGGTATTATAAATTTCTAATTTGGTTAGGGTTATTAGACCAACGACCTACTTTTACCCGCGATCAGCAATCCAAAATCATTCTTGTAACGCTGATACTTGCAAACTAGCGTTATTTAAACAGATAAAAGATTTAAGAAACGCGTATCTTGCACCGTCGAGCATACGTCTCTAAAGATTATCGATTTTTGTTGCATTTGCTGAAGACCGCTCTTATTGTAGCTGCCTCCGATTTCTGATGTGGTAGTCTTCAGCAAGATAGGAAACACCATCAAAGATAACTCTGCTTGTAGTCATCCTTTTCCTTTTGTGACCATCCTCCGCAATCTAGAGTACACGATCGATAAATAACTCTGCTTGTAGCCATCCTCAGTTGTTTGTGACGACTCTCCACAAGCTAAGGAATGCCATCGAAGATAACTCTGCTTGTAGCTATCTTGTGTTTTTTGACAATCCTCCACATCCTAGGGAACATCGTCTATCATTGCTGCTGCATCTCAAGCTTTTTCTTGAATCATAGTGACAACCTTCCCAATCATAGATAAGCCGTCAAAGTCCGCCTCATCACGAACCGATTTTCTCAAATGTTGGTGACAACCTCCACAATCTTAGCGAATGCTGTCGAAGACCGCCCATCTTGTGCTATCTTCTCAAATCTTGGTGACAACCTCCACAATCTTAGAAAATGCTGTAAAAGATTGCCCATCTCAATATATCTTCTCAAATCTAAGCGAGACACCCTTAATCTTAAAGTCCTCTTGTTGAAGACTTCTTCATCTTGAATCTTCAAATCGACCCTTCCATATTTGGAAAATCATTCTTAAGAACCAAATCTAAGATTCTTAAGGGCTTCAAATTAATTTGTGGAAATCTCCCATTGTAGGAATTCTTTGTGAACTAATATTTCGGTGCTTGCGATAAGCCCATGCTTAGGCGCTTTAAGCTAAGTGAGAAGATCTTTTGTGAGGTTGATCACTTGTTGCGATTGTAATCAAGCCGACCACTTAATCAAGTTAAATTGCTTATAAGGGCTAACTGGAGTACCAAGGAACCAGGAAATTTATGCACTAGGTCCGCATAATCTAATATGGAGGCCACGCATGGTATCGCCGCACCAGCGCTCGCTAGAAAATATGTCGTCGCACTTTGCTTCTATCGCCCGGTGAGAGATGTTGTCGCCAGGGGACAGCCTTGTCGTCTGGCGCTGGAGTCGGTTCTTCCCTATTTTGCCCTTTCTGCTGTTGTTCGTTGCTTGGTTTCGCTTCGAACTTTGAACTTGGTCGTTTCCTTTCAACCAAATCCGCCCAAATCTTTTGTCAATTAAATCTCTTCATATCTAATTTACTGATCCATGTAATTTTGCTCAAACTCCTCTCATCTTCGAAGAATCTCATGCGGTCATATTCGCGATTTTTCAAAAAAAATCCGAGAATGTTCTTGCTTGTAGGGATGTACCTGCATTTATATTTTGGACTATAGGACTTTGCTCATCTTTTAGTTATCTTAGGGTTGACCTAAGGCTCAATTAAGACTTAATGTGTCTTTAACACATATGACTTTTCATGACTCGACTCAAAGTGTTTGACACATGTGTTAGACTCAATTCAAGATGATATGACACGACATGACTTAACGTTCATGAGTCCTAGTAGAAACTTCTGCATTACAACTCCAACCTATCAATTTATCCTTAAAAAATAAAACACTTGATCTCGAAATCTTAGAAGATCTTACTTCAATCCATTTATTAATGAAAAATATGTATTAGGCGACGTTAAACAGGTATTATACTTGTACGGATGGAGTTTATTGAAGAGAAAGAGGTCTGAGCAGTAATAGTTTATGCCTACAACCCATTGCAGGTAGGGATACCTACACCTAGGGGTGAGCATGGGACGAGTACCTGTACCGTTATTACTAACGGTTCGGGTACCCGATAAACAAAATCACTAAAAGTGATACCCATAACCGGAACCGATATGTTCGGGTACCTGGATTTTCGGATCGGTTATCGGGTACCCAATAAGATATCCAAAAATGATAATTAAACTTAATTATGTAGTTATTATGATATAATTTACAACTAATTAAAAACAATACCATATGATCTTGACCAAATTATTAATAATATTACTAATCATTGATATTATAAAGTGATTATCAAATAGTAAAAGTTTAGATTTATATTAATAGATTTAAGAAGTGAAAAAAAAAAGCAAAAAAAATGCTTATCGGATCAGATCGGGTAACCGTTAATTTTAAAATGATACCCATAACCATACCCAATAACAAATTATCGGAACGGGTACCCGAACCGTTATGGTTATCGTATCGGGTACCCTAATTTTCCGAACGTTTACGGATCGGTTTTTCAGGTTTTTGATTTTTCGGGTAGTTTTGCTCAGCCCTACCACACCCCCTCCTTACCCAACTCCCAATTTAAGTACTATGTAATTTTTATTAAAAAAAATTATGCTCATCATCACCATTGTTATCCTCTAAAAAACTTCATCCTATCATTTCTCTTTTCAAAAACTTTTATCATTTTCATTTTCTCTCTCCAATTCAACCTTCATTTTCTCTCTCCAAAATTCTCCATACTTTTCCTCGTAAGAGTTTCATTATCATCTATTCAAGTCACCCCTTGTCGGAGCTTCATCGTCGACGCAAATTTATTGACAAGGTACTATTTTCTCTCTCCTTTTCCATTTCAACAATTTGGTATAATTTTTAATTGTTGATTTTATATATTTACCCTAAATTTTTCCCCAAATTAATTATCAAATCATAGAGAAGGAAATATATAAAGTATTGGCTGAATCCTAAATCATGGTAACGTTTAATATACTCTAGTATTTTCCAATAGATCTAAGAAAATAGGCAGGAGTTTGTGATTTTGCTTTTTTTAGATTAACATTGTTGGATTTTTTAGGGTTGTGCTTAATTTTTAGATTATCATTGTTGGACAAATAAAAAATTGATAATAATGCATGTACGTTTGATGTATGGATTAATTAATCTATTTCATTTAATTGCTAAGAATTTTCCTTTTTAATAAAACAATACATGTTCATTCTGGTTTTGATAAATATTCATTCTCCTTTTAATATATATTCATTTATATATATGAAATCAAATGTGCATTGTAAGATAATATGATGTTTAATTACTTCAAGATAATATGATGTTTGTTTATATTTTTATTTGACGTTAAATACATACTAATATAATATATGCATATTTGATGTCTAATAATTGTTCATTTTCATATTAAAATAGGAAAAATTGTGAAGAATAAAATTAACTTTTAGCGGTCTTCCAAATATAAAACGACGTTTTGATTATTCCAAAAAAGAACGAAAAACCGGTAACTTGTTATAAAGGTTAAAACTGGACACGTGTCTCTTTGTGATTCATTGGAATTTTTAAAATTTTATTTTTCTTTTTTAAAAAAAAAATAATTTTTAATTAAAAATAAAGTTAAAAAAACACCCCACTCTCCCCTTCTTTACCCTTCCTCCTCCTTGTGACCCACCTTAATGACTCCCAACCACCACCACCTCTACTCCTCACCACAATTGTTCACCTCCCTCCATTTCAAAACCACTTACAGTTCCCGAAAACAACATCTTAAACCACCCAATCTATTTGAAATAACCCAAAAACCTCCCCAAACCTTGCCTAAGCCCCCGACACCTCCCCAAACCCACCATTAGCCCCATATACCACCCTCAAACCTACCAACAGCCCCCTATACCACCTTTTAACCACCCAACTCCCTTTGAATCAACATGAAACCACCCAAAACCCTCCTCACCCACCAAAACCACCCTAACAAACAAACCCACAAACTAATTCGCAAACCAATCCGCCTCTAACCCAATAGCAACCCATTCAAAAACTCCACTTTAACCAATCAAAAAAAGCCTCAATTGCTGAACTCCACCCGAAAAGGGGGTGGGTTCAAGGTGGAGTTCACCACAAAAGACAAGGTTAAGGCAGTGCGTGGTTTCGCGAGTGGGCTGGTGGCTGGGTCGATGTATGTGAGTGGGTTGTGGATGAATGGGGTGGTGGTGGTGTTGGTGGCTTGGCAGGCGGTGGTCGATGAAGGGTGATGGTTGAGTGAAAGTTGTTTTTTTTAAGGAAAAAAAAAAGAAAGACAATTAAAATAATTTTTGTAAAAAAGTAAAAAAAAAAAAAAAAAAAAAGTATTTAAAGAACGTTGTCACGTGTCACAATGACATGTTCAATAGGTTACTAACCGATTACATTCTATTTTGATCATATTTATGTCAAAGGTCGTTTAATTTGGAATAATCAAAAGGTGGTTTTTTTTTTTGAAAAACCACTGAAAGGTCATTTTATTCTTGACAAATTTTCCATTAAAATATGATCATTTAAAGAACGTTGTGTGCATGTTCATCTAAATATTGATATATACTTGTGTATTACATATTAACAAATATATACTTGCATTGGTTATTGATACTCCTTCACCTAAAATGTTCATTTAATTTTGATACATGTTCATTCCCATATGGGTACATGGCCAATCATCACACATATTGGCAGCTATTCAATTCAATTTGGAAGTTTAATATATGTTCAATCTCATATGGATATTTGATCAATTACATGTTGATAGTTGTTCATATGGTAACCTTATAAACATGTGTAGATGTGCATATGAAAATATATTGATGTGATCCCTTTTCCATTTAAGTTCAAATCATTATAATTAAGGATAATAAATATTTATATTTTATAAAATGATCAATCACAATTTAATTTGAGAGAATATTACCCTAGTATTGTACGAAGTATTAAATTAATATATGCTTATGAGCGTCATTTTAATATTATACTACATACATTTTAATTCTAATATTGATAAATGTTTATTCGAATTTGATACATAGATGTTCATTTGAATATGTGTATTAATGTATGTTCATTTACATTTTGAAAAATGTTCAACAATAAATCACATATTGTTCATTCATCATAAACACGTGATGATTATATTTTAAAATATTATATAATCTTATTGTATTTCATCCACATATAATACCAATATATATTAAGTTGTATTTTGACATATTAATAGATATTTATTTGGATTTTGATATATGTTCTTTTTCATATTAATAAATGTTCATTTCAAATCTAATAAATGTTCATTTAGATTTTATATGTTTTCATTCTCATATTGAAATATTTTTATATCTTTATAGTGTGTTTATTTCTGAATTCCTAATTGTTTTTCATGCGTAAATGTATAATTTTGAATCCTTATATTTCACGTATTATTTTTTAGAATGTGTTGTTTTTATTAATTTTTTGGAAAACTTGATTAATTAATCTCTTATTGTACAGAATAATCAAGTAAGGAAATTGAAGACGACATATATATTGTGCTCTGAATATATTTTTCATGGAAAGCACACAAATATATAATTAGAGGTGCAACAAGGAAGATATATATACAGATACACTTTATTATACCAAATGTGACAAAAGGTGTTCATTTAACAAGGCACATATGTACATTTTGTTCACTTTCATGTATATAAAACAATTACATGTAATAGTATAGCTACATAGAAATACCTTATTATTGTAATTAAATTAATTTTATTTTATATTGGGAATTATTATTAACAATGTTTTATTTATACGTAAATAAATAGAAATCTAAGACGTATGTGTTTGCATACATCTTACTATGAAATTTACATATAGTTTTTTAAATGAACATTTGATGATATAAAAATGAACATCTGTTGAAACACGAATAATAAAAAATGAACATTGGATGATTCAATACTTTTTATAAAAAACAATAGTATTAATGTAGTAATCCTTATAAATAAATTTGATCTATCATTTTTATTTATAGAGAATTCTTAAAATTCAATTTAGAAAATATATTAATTTGAATAAAAAATACTTATTATAAAAATGAACATTTAATAATACATAAATAAACATTCACCAATACATAAATGAACATTTTTAAAAATTTACAAGAAATTTATAAATGAAAAGGGGTGGGGCAGAACAAGCGCGGATGGTGGGGGGTGCAGGCAGTGTTCCCTGCCTTGGGCGTAGGTAAAAATTAAATTGAGGAGTGAGCACGAGGTTGTAAGGCCGGCTGTTGAGGCTGATTTGAGCCTCCTGATTAAGGCCCACTTAATTTATTTCATAGCTAAAGCGTGGGACCCATTGTTTGATTTGTTAAGCCATTGTTATGTTTGCCTCCCCACAACAAAACTCCCGTGGTTTCGACTATTTTGGCGGTTCATCGACCCCTAAACCCCTTTTTCGCGTTTGATTGTTTAATTTCAAGTGTGTGAACAATTATGAAATGCAAGCACGCAATACTCTGTGCTTACTGTTTGCTGTGAATATTCTGAGTATGCACAACATTAGTGTTTAACCCTATAAATAACTTACATGTGAGTGAAAATATTGTCCCACATTAAAAAAGTAAAGAGAAATATGGGATGTGAATTCCATTAAATGAAAGAGAAAATTGTGTTCATTTTATAAAGGTATGGGACTATTGAGATGTGTATCCCATGTTAAAAAAACAAAAAAAAATTGTGTTCACTTTATAAAGCCAATGGACTACTCTCCTTGTTGCCGTATGGTTTTAAATTGGAACCTCCTTAATTGTATAAAGTTAACATTCTATGACCTGACCCAAACCCTTATATAGTTATATCAATTAGCAAACCCAAAGAAAAAGATAGAAATTATGTCTGATCTGAAGGAAGTAATTAAGACCTAGTAGCAAAATCAATACAACTCTCTCCATTCTTTTTAATCATATATAATTAGTCCACATGGATTTTTAGCAAATGATGAAATAATTGTTGAAAAGAAGTTGTTCATAGACATGGGCATTGTGAAATACAACTTCCTCCGTTTTATTTAGTTGCAAAACACCCCTTTGGCAGGTGTGTTAAGGAAGATATTAAAATAGATAAAAGGATAAATTAATACGGAGTATTTTATAAAATTTTAACACCTATAAAAAGAAAGAGATAAGTTGCTGCAATTTAAATTTCATAACTTAATTCATTCGTTTACCTAGTTTAATAACATCATCGTTAAGCGTAATAAAAAATGTGTTGCAAGTATAAAAACGGAGGAAGTATAAGCTATCCTATGTGATATGTTTAAGGGAGTATATATGTATTATATGTTTTCCACAAAGGAGATGTCACGAAAATAGGAAGAACAATGCAATGAGAAATATGTGTCACTTGAATGAAAAAAGATTGAAAATACTAAATATATTGTGAATAACTATTGGTAATTCATAGAGGATCAACACAGCTAAAAGTTGAACAAGATGGTTAAAGCTCATGCTTGATTTACATACTCTAGCATAACGCTGAAATGAGAGCATTTCCGGCTTTCCATATGAATGTAGCTAGCATGAGAATCTCCATATCTAGAACTACAGATTCTATCTCGACTTACCTGAAAAAAAAAGGATGAAATTTGAGCATGGGACCTTCCTGTCGTGTTGATTGAAAATTTAACAGCAGTCTTTTGAAATATGACATCATAATGTTTTAATGTTTATATAGTTCATTAATAATTGACATATTTTTTCCAAGTAATTAATTATATTACATTATTAATGGTATTAAATAGTAGAATCAACTTTTATTTATTTATCAATTTTTAGTTTCATTTATGTAATTTTTATTCTTATGTTATAGTTTCTCCAAAAATATTTATTTCATATTGAATTAAAATTTTTCAAAATTTATATTTACATTGTAGATTTATAAGAGTAATTATGGTCATTTTATGACGTGAAAAAAAATAAACGATCATATTATGTATTATTAAAATAATATGGTAGTCATTTTTCAAACGACCGCTGTAAAATCCCATATATGTTAAAAATCCAAGTCAATAAAAATTTATAAATGGTTGTTAAAACATGAGATTAGTTTATATGCTTGCTCTATCATTAATTAAAACAATTTTACATCTAACATTTATGATAAATCCATATATTTATTTCACAAAATATTAGGTGCGACAAGTGTTTCATCAGTCGAGACACACAAAAGTATAAGATCACCGCCATCTTCTTGTGATAAAGAACAAGTTTTCACCCGATTATAAGTTGGTGGTGGTTACGGCGAAGGAGAGCAGCGAGGTCATCTATGGAAGAAGAGAAAGAAAGCTTGAAATTCTTGGATTTTTTTTTTAAAAAAAAATGCCTAAAAATCAAATTGGGGCTTTCTTATGTGATGTATAATTGTTGACATTGATTGTCCCATATGATTGTATGTTGATTTGTGAGTATTTTGATAACATATGCATGTATTTTGGCTGAGAAATGAGCAGGTTATGTTATGCCCATAACCTAAGTTTGAGAACTTCAACTGAGGCTCCACCATTGTTATACATATTATCAAACAAATTATACATATCTTCAAACAAGTTATGCATATCCCCCATGGCCCCATTAGTTGGATGATATCCTCTATTGTTTATATGATATCATGGTTGGATGATGATATCCTCTATTACCTATATGATATCTTTTGTAATTGTGACTATAATGTCCTTTATTTGCTAGCTGATATCCTCTATTGGCTATATGATATCATGGTTGGATGATATCCTCTATTAACTATATAATATTGTTTATGATTGTGTCTATGATATCTTCTATTGGCAGGATGATATCATCAATTGACTATATGATATCATATAGAAAATAGAGGATATCATCTAGCCAATAGAGGATATCATCTAGCTAGTAGAAATTTCATCCAGTCAATAAAGGATTATATCATAGTCAATAAAGTATATCATCCAACAAAGAGGATATCGTCTAGCTCGTAGAAATAACATCTAGCCAATAAAGGATATCATCCATTTAGTAGAGGATATCATCTAGCAAATAGAAATATCATCCAACCAATAGAGGATATTATATAACCAATAAAGGATATCATCCAGTTAGTAGAGGATATCATCCAACCTATAGAAGATACCATCCAGCCAATAAAGGGTATTGTAGGGATTATTTCAAGTATTACCCCTAGCTTGAACCCCACTGTGATCATACACTTAAGTACAGTGGCATCCAAAGGGAAGGAAACTAGAGCAAAAGAGTCGCCAACAAGTTTTAGGAATTTTTAAACCGTTCACGAGGTGAAGGTTACACCCCTTAACGATCGGGGAGATCGTTAACTCCAATAGGTCTGGAACCATGACTGGTAGTTCGGGGATGAAGGTACAAATTTAACCTAAAAAAGATTGAAAATATTAGGTCTCTACTTTATTCTAATCGTATTCATGTGCGCTTTCTGACTAACATGCAATCATTAGGTTTAACCCTAAACCTGTTTATCTATGTTGGTTGAATATTAATGCACAAATAAAACTATTATTGGCGATCACTTGAATTATAATCAAATTAACCCTAAACGAGATTATTAATTATCTTATTAAGCGTGATTACAAGTACAAATTCCCTTTAAACATGCATCAAAGGTGTGATCAAGCAATATCAATAAATATATATCAAGCAACATAATAATAATAATAATAATAATAATAATAATAATAATAATAATAATAATGTTAAAGCGTAATATTAATAGCAAGATCCTAGACATGATACTAACAAGATTAATAACAAACCCTAGCATGTCAATAAACAATAAAGATCAAATCTTTAACCTTTACATGATACTATTAGGAAAGACAATAAAAGGCATCATAGTAATCATAATTGACATTATATTCTTTAGTCTAAACATGATAATAGGAACTTATTGTTGTCACCCTAAACATCAAATTAAGAAAAACATCCTAACATGATACTAGGAATCAAAATAACAACCTAGGCATGATTTCTATATCATAATATCAATACAAACAATTAAAGCACTTACTTGGATGCCTCGTATCTCTTTCTAATAACAAAATACACACGTTAGTAACTTCAAGGAAAATAATAAACAACAATTAAATTAAATCATTGAAATAAAGATTTGGGACCAAACCCTCAGAAATTAAAACCTATCATGTCTAGGGAGAAGGAAACTTCAAACTTGGCTAGGTGTTTCTAGATATTGTTAATGCGGAATTTTGTATGCAAAAGGGTTGGTTTAGAAAAGAGAGAGAAAAAACCAAGAGATTCTTGATGAGAGTTGATGAGAGAGAGAATTAGAGAGTTGATGCAAATTGATTATTGTTGAGAATCGATGATTGGAAAAGGGGAGATATGACCTCTATTCATAGAGAAAAAAGAGGGTGGAAGAATAAGAAAAGAATCCGAATTTGAATCGAAATAAAACTCGATGAACAGCAGTTTTTGCGGATTTTGTTTTTATCATATCTTTTGATATAGAAGTCCAAATAAGGCATATGATATGTCGTTGGAAAGCTCTTGAAGATACTTTCCAACACAATTAGAATAAGATTAAAATATTTTGTAGATAAAAAGATAAGGTCGAAATAGTAGGACGGTGTCAGTTTTGGATAAAGTTTCATATATCATTCATATCTTTTTCGTTGTAGCTCGGAATTAATATTATAATATATCATTGGAAAGATAATTTCAAGATATATCCAACCATATAAAATTTGGATAAATATTATGAGACATAAAAATAAAATCTGAATATATTCCACTTCGTACAAAACAAGGATTCTAAAATGGAGTAGTTTTATTTAATTTCAAACTCTTTAAAACATAATTATCAATCCTAACTCCATTAGGATTTAAAAGAACCTTTCTAGAGTATTCTAGAACACTATAATCAATCCTAATAGCTTTAGGAATGATAATTAATAATAGGTCATCCTCTAGATCATTGGGCCGCATATAAAAACCAAATCGGGTCTTTTTGTTTAGTATTTTGACCCTAACTTCCTCATTACTCATCGGAATTATTGGGCTTATAATATATCGTTGGAAATGTCTTTTCAAGCCCCATCCAACTACACCATTATTGGACCCTTATCATGGACCAAACTGGAATGCACGTTTTTCATAAATAAGGTAAGAAAAGAAATATTTTCATAAACAGAATGAATAGATTTTTTAATAAAAACATCCTCATCACCAGAGTTTTCACACTTTCGCCTTGTTCGATAATCAAATGACATGAAAGGTATTCATTACTGGATTTGGTTTTGGGGAGACACATTTGGGTGTCTACAGGTATCATCCCGCCAATTGAGGATATCAAAAATGTGCATTAACATTTCGTCAGTTTGGACTGACACAATGCCTTCGCTATTTATTTATCCCTGGTATGATAATCTATATTAGAGATAAGTAGATAACATACCTTTTTTTTTAATCGATTGTCATTACCATCACTCCCTCCTACTGAGTTACTGAAAGTTTAAGAAGAAACATAGTTACATATATTTGAGTTTCTTCATGTATGCATATACTTAATTGATTAACGATAAGAGCATAAAGAACTCATTATGCACTATCTTTTTCTATATGTGTAAATTTAGGGTGAGTCATTGGAGTTCTATTGATTCGAGTTGAGTGAAGACTTCAAGTTTTATGATTAAAAGTTTAAAACTTATGTCCATATAAATATCTAAATCAAGTTAATTTCGAGTCGGATTAAATTGGGTTAAGTCATATCAGTTTTTAGTACCTCAAATCTTCCATATAATATTGACTCAATTTACATTGCAATATTTATATATAATTGTCATTTCATTTTATAACAAAATAAGATAAAAAAAATAATATAGAAAATAAGTTGAACTAAACATAGCCTAATTCATGCTAAGTTAGAAGAAATAGTATTAGAAAAGTTGTTTTTTTTTTTTTTCAATATCTTTTAATATGGGATAATGTAACCGACTTTATTTCTACATGATATTCTCCAATCAGATTATGATAAAAGATATACGTAGTAATAGATTCCTAAATCTTTACCTCTTTAATTTAGTGAAGAATATCTAATTTTACCTCATAGAAATAGACAAGAAGACTAGGGACCTTAAATGCACGAGAATTGAAATCGAAAAGAGAGTTGTTGGATGGACTTAGAAAAAAAAAATATATCGCCGACCAAAATCATTTGTAAGGTTATGAAGTTGTGATGTGTGGAGCCAAAAATGGGGCACTTCATATATGTTTTTGTCATTCATTTCTATCCAATCATGCTTTGTTGTACAATTTTTAACAAACAAACAAAACCCAACTTTCTACATTAATTGCACCTACTTGTTGGCACTTACCTATTGATGTTTTAGTTGTGCAAAATTTACAAGTTTGCAAATAACCACAAATTCCATGTTCAACTGTTTTGATAAAAGATTATATACATCCTTGTCGTGTAGGACAAATTTACTTTTGCAACTTGTTAATTTGGATGGAAGTTGGATTTAGATTTGGAGTTATAATTTAATAAGGATTTTAATAGATATTTGTTCCTTTTGCTATCGCAACTTACACTAGAAAATGATAAAAGAAAATCGGTTAATTTGTTGAGAGAAATAATGATGTTGATAAGAACAGTCTTTTAGTTGACTATTATAATTTGAGATTCTACATCATATAAGTGATCCTATTTCTTTTGACTTTTAAGCTATGTTTATTTCAACTTAATTCTATTGTTATTAGCTTACATTAGAATTTCTCATATTTTTGCGTTTAATTATTTGTAATTTTGAAGTTTTGAATACTTAAATATATAAAAAGTGCATATTAATGTAAATCTAATCACAATCCATTAGATATTATTAAGGAAAAATTGCCCACAATAATCCGAACTTTTCCTCGTTCGCTAAGAATAATCCCAACTTTAGATTATTTTTTAATAATCTGAACTTTAACTTCAATTTGCTTGTAGTGGTCCTAACCGGTTAACCAACCTGTTGTAACAAGTTATTGGACACTTATCAGCACGTGATTGGTTAAGAGAATTAAAAAAAAAAAATTAAACTTAACCTTAAATTAAATTACAATAAAATTATAATTAAATAAAAAAAAAAACTAAACCCAGCATGCCACCTCCGGTTGGCGGCAATCGCTGCCATCTTTGGTAGGTGGCAACTCCGGCTACCTCCGCAACCCCTCCCTTCCCCGTCCCTGTTTCCGACGTCGATAAGAGCAAGGTAGTTGACGCAAAAGTAGTATCTGAGTAGTTTTTTGCGGATTCGGGTGGTGGCTTCGGAGATGGATCCGGGTTCATGATTCTTGACATTTTTTTTTCGAAGTAGTTGAACAGGAGAAGAATTCAGCATTCAAGTGCAGTTGTTTGAGACTAGACAAATAAAAATTGTACATAATAAATTGATTTTGTAAAGTGTATAGAAATTGAATTGAATTTGAGGAGTATGAACAAGATTATCTCATTTTGGGTTCAATTTGGTTTTATGATTTTGAATTTCATGCAACAATTCAAGATTCTGATCAAAGGTTTTGATGTAATTGCTGAGTTTAGGCGGCCTTGGGAGCGGAATGCCAGTGGCAAAGGGTGGTCGGAAGATTGTACGGCTAGGTGTGGAGAACTGGAGATGGTGGTGTTGAAGTTACCATTGATGGTTGAGTTTTCGGTGGTTTGCAAGAATGGGGAGGAGGACAAGACCCCCAGCGAGTAAGGGGGGTTTTGGCACCTGAGTGGGTGGTGGATGAGTGCTGGCGGGGGAGGGGGAAAGTGGAGGGGTGGCCGACAGACTGTGGGGGGCTGGGTTTGGATTTGTTTTTTTTTTTTTTTTTTTTTTTTTTTTATGATTAATATTAGTTTAATTTTTTGCCTTAATTTTTGACATTAAACCAATTTTTATTTTACCTATTCATCAGGTTTCCAATCACTAGGGACCGCTAGAAGTAAATTGAAGTTAAAGTTTGGATTATTAAAAAATAATCAAAAGTTGGGATTAATTTTGGTGAATGAGGAAAAGTTCGGATTATTATGGGCAATTTTTTCTACTATTAAATATAAATCTTGTGGATTAGTGGAAAAATAAAGTCAATTTTGATAAAATCTGAAAGTTATATTAGATCTTGTAAACTGACATAGCCTTACAATATATTAATGTATGTGTTATGAGTTAAGGGTTTAATTGTGTTTGATTAATGCGGAAAAAATCAAAGAAAAATAAGAACGAGAAAAGCCATAAAGAAGATAAACGAAGAACACAAGGATTTACGTGATTCGGTCAAAATAGACCTACATCCACGGGTGGGGAATTTAAGAGCTTCTTCACTATAATGGAGAAAGAAACAAGAGAATAATACAAGGAGTCCTAAATCTAATGGGTCAAGAAAAAGGTATGATCTAATTGATCGACTAAAGGGTCCTTTTATAACACAAGGAAACCCTAATAAAACCCTAAGATTGTTCCCCAAGTATACTCAAATAGCTGTCATAGAAAAGATTTAATTTTAGGAAATATTCCATAAATTATTCTAGAATAACCTAACTACCGAGCTATAGCTCTGCAGCTAGCTCATGCCTGCTGCGAGTCCTCATAGGGCCGAGCTATAGCTCACTCGCATATAGCTATAGCTCCCAGCCTCGTTGCGAATTTCCAGTTTCGTTAGGATTTTGTAAAACGGTCATAACTTTCTCGTTTCTTATCGGAATTTGGCATATGACCTATCGTTGGAAAGCTCTTGAGCCAAGCTATCAACTCTAACTTGAATCACCTCAAAATCAGTTTTAGTTTGAGTGATATAAGCATTCAAAGTAAGCCCTACTAGATTTCGAGACACAATTTAACAATCTCCACCTTGACTTGAAATCGACCAAAAACAAGGTAACTCCACCTTGAACCAAAAACCAAGAAGTAATGCTCATAATAAAACATAAAACCTCTACCTTAAACAAAACTCCATAAACCTACTCACATTAGGCTATCACCAAACGGACATCTTCCATAACTTGTGAACCGGTGCGTCTCTGAACACAAAATTCCGTACACAAAACCATCACATGGTCTAGATTGAGAGTATAATGTCCCGACGCCAAACATGCTTATCAAAATTGACCAAACTCTCTTCAAAAATTTCTTCATCTAAAAAAAGTTAAACAAAAAAAACTTAAGCAATTCTAGAAAAATAAAAATTACATCAAGAATTTCTAAATTGCATTTGTACTTAGTAAATCACAAGAGTACCAAAATTGAGATAATAAATAGCATAAATAAAACAAAATCTAATGCATAACCAAGATTGCTACTTTATTACAAACGAAAATCAAAAGCAATCTATCATAGACTCCATACCAAAAATCCTCACGGTTTCTCGTTTTACCAAGATATCTCAAAGGGGAACTTATCATGAAGAGATCGTAGAAACCGCAACCCCAGGGCTCGTAACCCTAAAGTGCATAATCATAATCATCACCGTTGTAATTAGGTTTGAATTTCCCTCTTGGATCGGTTGGTGGACCCCTAACCTCCTTTAGTACAAAGTCACCTTGTTTTATACTTCTAGGTTTTAGTCTTTCATTGAAATGATGCGCAATGCGCCTTTGGTAGACTTGTACATGATGCAAAGCTCTTAATCGTCGTTCATCAAGGAATAAAAGCTCTTCATACCTCGCTCTAAACAATTCAGCTTCCGGTAGCTTACTTTCAAGTACGATATGTAGGGATGGAATTTCCAGTTCGACTGGTTGAACAGCGTCCATTTCGAAAAATAAGGAGTATGGAGATACTCCTATTGATGTCCGTATAGACGTTCTATAACCCCAGAATGCGAAGTGAAGTTTGTTCGGCCAATCTTTGTAATCTTTTGCCATTTTCTTAATGATGACTGTTATATTTTTATTTGCCGACTCTACAGCTCCATTCATTTGAGGTCTGTATGGGGATGAGTGATGATGATTTACTTTATAACGAGTTAAGAGGGTCTCGACTTCAGCTTTGAATTGAGATCCCTGATCACTAATTAGTTCATGTGGAACTCCATATCTACAAAATATGTTTCGTTCGAGAAACTTTGTACCATGTTTAGAAGTGATATTCACGTAAGAAGAAGCCTCAATCCACTTAGTAAAGTAATCAAAGGTAACTAATACGTACTCGTGCCCTCCTGATCCTGTTCGAGAGACTTTTCCAATTATGTCAATTCCCCAAATCGAAAAAGGCCAATGGGAAGTAAGATTGTATAGTTCGGATGGTGGAAGGTGTTGTAAATTAGCGAACATTTGGCACTGTGGTTATTTTTTAACATATTGTATGCAATCATGTTCCATAGTGGACCAATAGTACCCTTGTCGTGAAATTATTTTTGAAAGCATTTTTCCATTCATGTGAGGTCCACAAACACCTTTGTTAGTATCTTCCATAAGGCGTGTGGATTCGGGTTGGTCAATACATGATAAGCTTTGACCATTAGGTCCTTTTTTTCATAGATGACCATTTACTAGACCGTATTATGCCGCAAGTGTTCTTAAGGCTCTTTGGTCTTTCGATGAAGTATTTTAAGGGTATGTGTCTGTAGGGAATATTTCAAGCATTAACCCCTAGCTTGAACCCCACTGTGATCATACACTAAAGTACGGTGGCGTCCGAAGGGAAAGAAGATAGAGCAAAAGAGTCGCCAACAAGTTTTAGGAACTTGTAAACCGTCCACAGGGTGAAGGTTACACCCCTTAACAATCCAGGAGATCGTCAACTCCAATAGGTTTGGAACCATGATTGGTAGTTCAGGGATTAAGATACAAATCCAACCTAAAAGAGATTGAACCTGCCCTAATAATAGGCCTCCACTTTATTCTGATCGTATTCATGTGCGCTTTCTGACTAACATGCAATCAATAGGTTTACCCTAAACCTGTTTATCTATGTTGGTTGAATATCAATGCACAAATAAAACTATTATTGGAGATCACTTGAATTATAATCATATTAACCCTAAACAAGATTATTAATTATCTTATTAAGCGTGATTACAAGTACAAATTCCCTTTAAACATGCAAAAAAGGCGTGATCAAGCAATAACAATAAAAATCAAGCAACATAATAATAATCATAACAATAATTATAATAATAATAATCATAATCATGATAATTAAAATAATCATATTAAAGCTAAAGCATAGCAAGATCCTAGGCATGATACTAACAAGATTAATAACAAACCCTAGTATGTCACTAAACATTAAAAATCATAGCTTTAGCCCTAACATGATACTATTAGGAAAGACAATAAAAGGCATCATGATATCATAATTGACATTATATTCTTTACCCTAAACATGATACTAGGAATTTATTGTTGTAACCCTAAACATCAAATTAAGAAAAGCATCCTAACATGATACTAGGAATTAAAATAACATCCTAAACATGATTTCTACATCGTAATATCAATTAAAAAATTAAAGCACTTACTTGGATGCCTCGTACCTCTTTCTAATAACAAAATACACCCGTTAGTAACTTCAAGGAAAATATAAATCAAACAATTAAATAAAATAATTGAAATAGAGATTTGGGACAAACCCTCAGAAATATTAAACCTTTCACGTCTAGGGCGAAGGCAACTTCGAATTATGCTAGGTGTATATAGGTCTATTGGATGCGGAATTTTGTATGAAATATGGTTTAGAAAAGAGAGAGAAAGAAAGCTTTAGATTTGAGAGAGAAGAGAATTAGAGAACTTAGGAGTTGATGATTGTAGATTGTAGATGATTCATAATGGAGTTTTTAGGAGGCTATTTAAAAGAAAATCAGCCAAAAAGATAGAAAAATAAACCAGAATTCTGACTTGAAAAAACTAAGTTAGCGCCAGACGCTAGCGCCAGGCGCCAAGCTTAGCACTAGGCTCTAATGCTGGCGTTAGGCGCTAACCAGTTTTTTTTACGCGTTTTCTAAAATCAGATAAAATTTAAACGTACAGGAAGATAAAGTCGTATTTTCCTAAAAAACACTCTTTTATTCTAATTAAAATTCCAGTAAGTCAACAAAAGTCAATTTATGAATGCTAATTGAATTAGGAATGAAAAGAACCTTCTAGAAGAATCTAGAAGACAAAAACCTTTCCTAATTGCATTAGGAATGATAAATCCATATTAGGCCCTCCTCTAGATCATTGGGCCGCATATAAGGCTCAAACCGGGCTCAGTTTAGTAATTTGGCCATAACTTCCTCATTATTCTTCGGAATTGGGCTTGTAATATTTCGTTGGAAAGCTCTTTTCAAGCCCCATCCAACTACACTAGTACTGGACCCTTGCTATGAACCAACCAAACTGGATTGGCTGTTTTCGTAAATAGGTTTTCAAAAAAATATAGAAAAGAAAAGAAATTAAAACTATACGCAACACTAAACTTTCAACACTTTGACTTCATTCAATTACGATTCGACGTGTAAAGTACTCATCGCCGGGTTAGGTTTTGGGGAGACACAAATGGGTGTCTACAGAAGCCCCCACTTTGACTAAGTTTGGAGAAACGCAAGTTTCAAAAACAAAAGTCAAAGTATCGATAGGGACGGAGAATGATCCAGAAGGTTAGGCGATCCTAAACCATTCTTGTAACGCCAATACATAAAAACTAGCGTTAGTTAAACAGAAAAAAGAGGTAATGAACGCATATCTTGCACCATCGAGCACACATTTCTTTAGTAACCGATTTGCTGCTGTTGCGTATAGTTTTACTGCATTACGCGTATCTTTACGACCTCCTGCAAGATACAGAATGCCGCCTGAAGACTGCTACGCTTGTAATTGCCTCCAATTCCGCTATGATAGACTTCTGCAAGCTAGAGAACCCCATCGAAGATTGATTTGCTTGAAACGACCTTCTAGCACTTTGTGACCATCTTCCGTAAGCCAGGGAACACGATTGAAGACAGCTTCGCTTGAAATCACCTTCAGTTGTTTGTGACAACTCTCCGCAAGCTAGGGAATGTTGCCGAAGATATTGTCGCTTGAAGCTATCCTCATTTGTTGCGATAATTTTCCAAGGAAAATTACCGAAGACCCACGCTTGTCGATCTTTAAATTCTCGCTTGAACTTGCTTCCGCTATGCCTGTACGTCGGCGCTTTTGCTGCTTTTGAACATGTATGTCGGTGTCTTTTGCTAAATGAACCAGTATGTCGGTGCCTTGCTACATGAACCAATATGTCGATGCTTCGTAATGAGCCAATGCTTGGGCGCTTTAAGCTAGGTGAAACGATCATTCATCAGGTCGATCACTTTATGTAATTGTAATCAAGCCGATTACTAAAATCATGTCAAATTGCTTAGAAGGGCTAACTGGCGAACCAAGGAACCCAAAATATATTGCAAGAGGTTAGAATAACCGCACTGAGTGGCTAGATAGTCCGGCGCCACTGAAATAACATTAGCGCCGCATATCTAGCTGTAGTGCCGGATAGCGTCAGGCGCTAAGCCTTATTGATTGGCGCTTAGGTATGTCACTTGGCGCAGGAGTCAGGTTTTCCATAAATTCCGTTCTCTTCTTCATTTCCGCTGCTGCTGCTCGTGTTTTGTTCGAGAATTCGCTCAGAACTTTATTTGGCTCGTTCTTGCTCGTTTCTCAACCGAATTCGCTGAAATTTGTTGCAAATCAAAGCTTATTCCATCCATTTTCCCGATCTATGTAAGTTTTCTTCAAAATCATCCCGCTTTTAATAAATTTTGCATGTGTTCGTTCACGAATTTCTTAAAAGTTCGAAACTTTAATTGCTTAATTCTCTTTGTTTGTCAAATTTTACGCCATGAAATTGCTTGATTTGAGACTTGTTTGACTCAATTTGGTGATGAAACGAACAAATCACCATTGTTGGACTTTTAAAGGTCGAGAAGACAATGTGGCTTGTTGTTGACGTTTTTGCTAGCAATTCTTGTCCAATTTGTCATAATAATTACTATAGTATTGCAAGAAATTGTTTGAATGCTTGAAAAATGCCGTATATGCTCAATTTGAATTTGTACTCTGTTTTAGTACTACTTACTCTGTTTTTTTGCGAACATAGTATCATGCGGCTAGGCGAACCTTAGATATTATAGAACCTTAGTTTATGATAATTTTTCACAATGTAGCATGGTTAGACAACAAGGTTCGGGTTCGCGGTCCCGAGACGTTCGATGAGAGCACGAGCCCGTAGAGGATGATGTTGATTCTTCCATTTCTCCCGGCCGACTCCCTGAATGGGATGAGCGTACTCTGTACTTCTCTCCTGTTCACCACATTTCTAAGAGGGTGCGACAGGGTATCACTATTGGTAGGACGCGCTGCCATGGTTCGGGCTGCGACATCTTAAGCGACTTGTACAAGATGTACATCGCCAATGATGACGAGTCGAGACTTCTATGGGAGTCTTGCGGACTGGCTGCGCTTTACGAGACCTCAAAGGCTATGGTTTCCTCTAGTGGGGGTCACCATGTGGTTCGTGCTTTAATGGAGTTCTTTTGGGACACCACCAACACTTTCCACTTTCCTTGGGGTGAGATGATGGTCACTCCGACCGACTTAAGTCTCATTATGGGACTGGAGTTTAACTCTGTTGCGCTGCCGTTTGACAACGAGATCAGCGTCTTCTCTCCCGAGGTTAAAGAGCTTTTGGTTCCGATTGCTGTTCAGGCTCGTGCTGAGGTAGGGTCGACCCAGTTCAGCGCGAAGAGGATTTGTCGTTCGGCTCTTGCAGTGGCTTTTGATGACGATGAAACCACCCGAGAGCAGCGGGTGCGCATCTTCGTACTTATCTTGCAGTCCGTGATCTACACATGATCGGGACTTATGACTGGGCCAGCTTGGCCTATGCTGACTTCATCCGAGCGTTACGAGACTCGTGTCGACACCGGTCCTTCATGGGGAACGTCGCTCTATCCGGCTTTTGAGGGTCGTAGAGGTATACTTTATTTCCCATAAAGTTTAGCTCTAAGCTTTGATTAGCACTTGGTGATGATTTTTGCATTTTGTAGATCTGGTTCTACGAGTACTTTCCCTCAGTTGTGCCGTCGAGACCATCGCCGCGCGGGTTTCCAATGAGTGCTTCCTGGGGAAGCCGCCGTGCTGGGATGTCCACTGCTTACGTCCGAGATTGGATCACCTCAGTATGATTCTTTGTATATTTGGGTACTTTGCATTACCTTCGATAAATTCTTATCTGATAGGCGTTCTCAGCAGGGGCCTGACGTGCTGTATCGGCCGTGGGTCGGCTTGGTTGTCCCTAGACTAGCCGCGCAGTATACTGCTGAGCGTCGCTATTTCTTGGGGACATATGGAGCGATCGCATATCTTGGAGAGAGGGTTGCTATTCATCATTCCTCGGTAGGTCGTGCCACCTGGTATGTCTATTCATTATCAGGGGACATACGGGCCGATTGACGAGATGATTCCTCCAACTGCTTAGGGTGAGCGCTTCGTGGAGCGGTCAATCCCTCGCCATCAGACTCGAGTAAGCTTAGTTATTTGCAACTTTTGTCCATATATATTATGCATGTTTATTGACTTTATTTTCTTGACAGTTCTCGCGTGAGGTGGTTACGGCGATGGCAGGTGCATAAATGCCTATCGGATCCATCTCGTTTGGATGAGGAACGTGGATACATGTCGTCAAGACGACGCCGTTCAGGAGGTAGTTTTCCTGCTTACGTTTTTGCATTACTGCTTCTATTTTGCGTGTTTATGATTTTAGTTCCTTTTACAGGGTTAGCCCATTCCTTCTCGTACCCGTACGAGACCTGAGGTGCAGAGGGAGTCGGCGAGGTCTAGCTCGAGACGTCGCCGCACTGGTTCTGGCGGTTGAGGCGATTATTTTGAGGCTGCTCGTACCGAGGGGATAGAGGGCTCAAGCTCTTCATCCGAGGGTGCACATGCTGCGCCGGTAGGCCAGGGAGAGGCTACCTTGGCTCTTAGAGGTGGTGGGATGTACGAGGTTGGCTCGTCATCGCAGTAGCCTCCGCAGCCTCAGCCTTAGGTTTATCTTGGGTGGACGGGTCCTGTGCTGAGTTTTCCACCTCCCGAGGTGACCGGAGCTGGTGATGGAGATGGAGCTGGAGCCGGAGCTAGTGGAGAGGTTACTCCTCGTACGGTGCAATTTTATGATATGATGGGTGTACGTCCCCCGGTGCCGTAGTTTGTTCCTGTGCTTTTCATTTTATTTTTACTTTGTATAGAACTTTGCCTTTATTTAGACTCATTATTTAGACATGCTTGTATATACATATTATTTATGAGTTTATTCAGTATTTATTTATTATATATTATTTTTTTCATTTTTTAATGTGCATGTTTGTGTGTGCAAAGAATTGTGAAAATTAAGCAAAAATTCCGTCATTTTTATTACTGATGGAGGGTATCCGACTCTCTCCCCAAAAAAGAAAATTGAAAAAAATAAAAGTAAAAAAATATTTGATTTATAAAAACTTGGAAGTGAAATCAAAATAAAATCCAAAAAATAACATAATTAATATAATAGTTGTATTAGTTAAGAGGAAGAAATAAATGAAAGGTATAAAAAGGAATAAAAAACCGTAAAGTCATTGATCAAACTCGAATCAGACCAAAAACGCGGTTTTTTTGGAAAGCTCGTATTATAAGACACGTTAGCGCCACTTGGCGCCACGCGTTTTGGTGTAGCGTCAGGCGCTACGCTTAGCGTTTGACGCCAGGCTTTGGCGTCAGGCGCCAATGTTTGGCGTCTGGTGCTAATGAGCGCTGGCTCCGAATCCTTCCTGAATTGAAACTCCCCCGATTTTGTGTATAAATAGCCCCCTACCAAGATGATTTTCTTCATAATTTCAGCAGATTAAATATATTCTTAGCTGTTGAAAAAAATAAAAATCATGTCTCTAGTCTCTAAAAGTTTTACCAACTTCACTCATGAATGGTTACGGTCTCTTAATGCCAAGGAGAGAAAAGAGTTAGATGTGTTTCACCTGGGGGGTATTTATGGTGACAAATTTGATACTTATTGGAGCGCTAGACCTTTATGGGAAGTTATTACCCAAAAGGTTCCTCCTTCCTTGCCCAATGAGCTGAAAAGGTGGCTTCTGAAGAAACCATCAAGGACATGAGGCAAAATCAAAGTAAAACCGATGTGAAGAGTCGTCTAGGTGACAAAGTGATTCCTGTTAAGGAACGCTTGGGTGAAAGAGTTGTGTTCAAAACACCTACAATGCCTAAGAAGAAAAGCTCTGCAAAGGATAAAGGAAAAAGGAACATGGGGTCCTGGCTAAAGGAGAAACTATTTACTCCCAGATTGAATGTAGGTCCTCTAAAGGATGCTTACTAGCTAAAGTTATGGATGAGGAGGAAGACGCAGATAAGAATTGGAAGAGGGCAAAGAAAGAGAAAAAAGATTAAAAGCATTGCTAAACTTTCAATTATTAGACTTAGTTTTAAATTCAAAGTTAATTTATTTAGGCTTTATTTAAATTCCATCAATAATGTAATTTATGAAACTCGTGATTTTTTAATTAAATTAACTCCTTTAAATTTAATTTATTAAAGCAATAAAAATCGAAAATTTAATTTTCCAGAAAAACATTTTCGAGTACGGAAGTCAAAAATTTTCCCAAATACACCGAAGTATTTCCAGATACTGTACAGAAAATTGGCGCTGCGATTTTGCGACTAGCGCCAGCTGCAGCAGTCGGGCGTCAGGCGACAGAGTCTGTCGTCTGGCGCTAGAATTTTTTCTGTGATGCCGATGGTTTGTCGATCTTCTGGTTAATTTTTTATTAAGTCTAGGATGCGAGGTTTGAAAAAAATAAAGTGACTGCACCCGTAAATTATTGCCTACATATCCTTTCTTAAGGAATCATGCCAAACGTAGCTCTCTTGAGTGTCCTACTCAAGTGATTATGGGTAGTATTTTTTAAGTTGGTCAAGATTTGTCATGTTCGAGGACTCATTGCCATCCATATCAGTTAATTTTGCTGCACCTCCTGACAGGATTGTTTTGACAATGTAGGGCCCAAACCAATTAGGTCTGAATTTTTTCCTTGGATCTAAAACATTTTTCCTTAATGATTTTAACACCAAATCTCCTACTTTAATGTTTCTTGTCTTGACCTTATTATTAAAATGCCTAGCCATACGACTTTGGTAACATTGAGCGTGATGTAGAGCTTGTAGTCGTTTTTCATCAAGTAAAATTAGCTCATCATATCTTGCCCTAGTTCATTCAACTTCATCGAGTTTGCTTTCTAATGCGATGCGTAGAGATGGAATCTCTAGCTTGATAGGTTGTACGGCATCCATTCCATAAACCAAGGAAAATGGCGTATTTCCTGTTGATGTGCGATGCGTAGAATGATGTTGTTGAATACCATATTTTTGTAGCAATTCTACACACTCGGTTTGAAAGTGAGTTCCATTGTCACTTATCATTTCATGTGGGACTCCATATTGACAAATAATATTTCTTTCGATAAAGAGCCCTACATGTTTTGCAGTGAGTTTGGCGTATGATTGTGCTTCGACCCACTTTGTGAAGTAATCAATTCCCACTAAGATATATTCGTGACCTCTTGTTCCTGGGGGAGTGATTTTGCCGATGATGTCAATTCCCATGTAGAGAACTTGTTGTAAATTAGCGTAGATTTGGCACTTAGGCATCTTTTTACGTATTGATGGCAATCCTTATTCATTGTAGTCCAATGGTATCCTTCTCGCATTATATTTTGGACTAACATTTTTCCATTTACGTGAGTTCCACAAATTCCTTCGTGGACTATCCTTATTGCTCTTTGGGCATCCTTTTTTCCTACACATAAGAGAGCTCGACGCTTAGGTACCCTTTTGTGTAGCTCGTTGTCTATGAGTACGTATTGGGAAGCTAAGAGTCTTAATGCTCGTATTGATCTTTTATCAGCATTGGGAGGGTATTCTCTTTTAGTGACATAGTTGAGTATATCCGTATACCATGGTTCTTATACTTCTTTTTCTTCTTCTTCCTGGATTACTTCATCATCTTCTATAGCTTGAATATAGGTCGGTTTGTGCCATTTTTCTATAGTTATAGGCATTTGCTTGATTTCCGTAGGAATCCTAACCATTGAGGCTAGTCTTGCCAAGGCATCAGCAAATTGATTTTCTTCTCTAGGTAGATATGTGTATTCTACTATCTCTAACTTATTAGTTAGGGTTTCCAGATAAGTTTGGTAAAGGGTTAGGCTTTCGCTCCTTACTTTCCATCTTTTGGAGATTTGATTGATGATTAATGAAGAGTCTCTAAATATCCGTAACTTTTTCACTCCCAATGCGAAAGTTGTTTCAAGGCCTACCACGCATGCTTCGTATTCAACAGCGTTGTTGGTAACGTCGAAATCAAGCTTTATGGAGATTGGAACATGCTCTTCTTTAGGTGATACTAGTAATACTCCAACACCACATCCCTTTTGGTTTGAGGCTCCATAGAAATACAAGGTCCAAGTATCGTCTTCTGTGAGCATCAAATCTTCTTCCGGAAATTTATTGTCGTGTATTGGCGTCGATTCTTCTATTGGAAAGTCTGCTAGAAAATCCGAAACCGTAGATCCTTTGATAGCTTTTTGTGGCATGATCCTTACATCGAAGTGGGCTAAGTTGATTATCCATCTTGATATGATCCAATTGAGTGTAGATTTCTAATCGAGGCTAACTTGAGTGGATCTAATCGGGAAACTACGAAGACTGTATGCATGAGCATGTAATGTCTTAACTTAGTTGTGGCCCACACCAATGCGAGGCACAATTTCTCAAGTGGTGTATAGTGTGCTTCATACTCGAGCATCTTTTTTCTTAGATAGTAGATCACATTTTCTTTACCTTCTACTTCTTGTGCTAGCATGGCTCCCATTGTTTCTTTGGTGACTGTTAAGTACAATCTAAGAGGTATTCCCCGGAGTGCTGGTGCTAATACGGGAGGATTAGCGAGATAGGCTTTGATCTTTTCAAAGGCTTTTTGACACTCGTCATCCCATATCATTGGTACATTCTTTTTAAGCTTCTTGAAAATTTGTTCACATATTGTTGTCAATTTTGATATGAACCTGCTTATGTATTGCAACCAGCCAATAAATCCTTGAATTTGCTTCTCGGTTTTAGGCGGTGGAATTCACATGATTTCCTTGATCTTGGTTAGGTCTATCTCTATTCCTCTAGAGCTTATGACATAACCCAAAAGCTTACCTAAGGTGACTCCAAAAGCACACTTAGATGGATTTAGCCTCATGTTGTATTTTCTTAGCCTTTCGAAGAATTTTCTCAAGGCTATTTGATGGCTTGGGAGGTCTTTTGATTTTATAATCATATCGTCCACGTATACTTCAACTTCTTTATGCATCATGTCATGGAGCAAGGCAGTCGCTGCTCGTTGGTAAGTAGCACCCGCGTTTTTTATCCTGAATGGAATTACCGTGTAGCAGTAACTACCCCATGGTGTTATGAATGTTGTCTTCTCCATGTCTTCTTCCGCCATGAGAATCTGATTAAAGCCCGCGTATCCATCCATGAACGAGAGAAGTGCATGATTTGCTGTGTTATCTACCAGAATATCGATGTGTGGTAAAGGGAAGTTGTCCTTTGGACTTGCCTTATTTAGATCTCGATAGTCGACACACATTCTTACCCTTCCATCCTTTTTTGGAACTGGGATGATGTTGGCGACCCATTCGGGGTATTTAGATACCTTGATAAAACCTGCGTTATTTTTTTTAACTTCCCCTTTTATTTTAAGAGCTACGTCGGGATTCATTCGACGTAACTTATGTTTTACAGGTTTCATTCCTGGAATGAGTGGTATGGTGTGTTGAGCTATTTCTCTATTAGTGCCTGGAATATCTTCATATGACCAAGTGATAAATTCTTTAAGTAAGTTAATTAAATCGGTTCTTTCTTGATCATTAAGTGTTAATCTGATTTTAACTTCTCTTTTATTGGTTGAATCATTTGACATATCAACCGTCTCATTTTCCTCAATTATCGGTGTTTTCTTTTCAAGTGTTTCCATTGCTTTAATAAGTTCTTTGTCATTTTCATTGTTAGTTAAGCAATGCTCATCATCTTGGGTTAAAGAAGAACACAAGGAGTAAGGAGAAAAAGACATATTATTAAATTCTGAGATCATTAAATCAAAGAGGGATATGTCCTCAGGGATTTGATCACTAACTATCCTAGAGGAAGAGAAAGAAGGAGGGGGTGCTACAACTAAAGACTTAGATGACTCTATAGGGAGAGACTCTGACTCTGACTCAGACGACTCTTCAAACATTGATCCTTGCCCCGTTGTGATGGAGATTTTCCTTCCGCTTGGAGTACTCACCTTGACGGTCTTGCGCCACCCTTGTAGTGATCCTTCCCCTGAAGTGATGAGCTTTGAGGGATCAAAGATTTCGCTTTGTAGGACTGTTTGGATGAGCGAGGAGTTATCCTCTTTGTATGTTGGCTCATCTTTTTCTCGCCCGAATAGTAATCCCATGACATTAAAGTTAAAGCATGGGGGTGCTTTCTCCATGCTGACAGGAGTTGGGATTTCATCTATGAAGTAGCAATCTAAAAAAATTTCGAATCCCGGTTTCCTTATGCCATATACGACAAATGGTTCGGGAAATTCATAGCATGGATAGTCTTCTCCTTCTTTTATAAATTGTACATTAAGGGTAAGTGGATACTGATTTATTGGGATTGCTTTCTTTTGGATGCGAGCGTCCCTACGTGCCTTTGACTTTTCATGGGCTCGCTTGAGATCTTTCCGAGTCGGTTCGAAACCAAGTTTGAAAGTGTCTAATTTAGGGAGGCCAGGTGGTTCCAGCGGTTCTGCTATTCCTTTCTTCTTTCCTAGGGTCATCCCAGAAAAATGTCCTTGCTTCTTCAGAATAGCGTTCACGATCATATTGGAGTGGGGGTCGTGGCAGAGAGGGGTCCTTTCATCCTCCTTAATTAAGGAGACCTCTTCATTAAAGCCCCACAAATCTTCATCGTCTTCATTGTGCTCCACATTAATTATTGGATTCTCTATAGCTTTAATTCTCATGGGTGAAGCATCAATTGTAATGGGAATACCTCCAACTATAACCTTTACCTGTTAGTGGAAAGATGAGGGGACGACCTTTAGGCCATGAAGCCAAGGGCGTCCCAGTAATAGATTAAACGAAGCTTTAATATCTACTACTTGGAATGTAGTAGCGTGTTCTATCGCTCCCGCCGTTACATTCATAGTAATTTTACCAAGAGCTTGACGAGGATTGTTGTCATAGGCTCTTATTCCTTGCGTTGACGGGGTTAGGTCTTCATCCCTTATGCCTAGCATTCTTGCAGTTCTAAGTGGACAGACATTAATGGCTGATCCATTGTTTATAAGAGTCATAGGGATGTTCATTCTCTTGAAAACTACCGTGAGGTTTAATGCCTTATAATGTTGGTCACCTTCTGGAGGTAAATGCTTGTCGGAAAAGGTGATCATGTTGATAGGACTAGGAAGATCACTCGGGAGGAAATTAGCCAACCCCTCAGGAGTGGTGTCAGAATCTATCCCTATCTTATCTAAGGCATTCATTACAGCTAACCTATGTTCTCGAGACGTTGCAAGAAGCTTCCATACGCTCATTTCAACCTTGGTTTTCTTGAACTGTTTGACAATGTCATTATCTTCTATGATAGGTATGGGAACTTGTTGTGTGGTTGGCATGGGTTGTGTCGAAATAGGAGGTTGCATTCTCCCGAATATTATGAGGACGTCTATTGATGAATCTTCTTCAACCCAAAAGTCATCCATGGCATATGACACCGAAGGTGGAGGTCCTACCATGTCTTTCAAGTAAACGTCTTCTTCGTCGCTGTCCAAAACTCCATTAATATTTTACGTCTTCTTCTTGTGGAACTTGGACTACCCTTTTATCATCAATCAATTTATGAAATAAATCCTTGAATTTAAAACAGTTTTCAATATTGTGACCCCCTGATTGATGATATTGACAATAAAATCTATCTGTCCTTTTTAACGATTCAAATGGTCTCGGTTCGAGAGGTTTGACCTCGCCACTCTCGGAGAGCATTTTGAACATTTATGCTTATGGAATCCCAATTGGAGTGTAAAGTCTATTACTCTTCTTGGGTTTATCGATTACTTGCAAAGGAAAGTGTTTCGCATCGTAGGTCATTCCCTTGGGTGTGAACTCTTTCCTAAGTTTATTTTTCGAGGGTAGAACCTCGTCATACTTCTTCTGAAGTTCCTTTACAACTTTGAGGGCTTCACGTAGCAAGTTTGATCCTTCCATCATGGATAGTGTAAGCAATTGTATGTCCTCTTTACTTGCTAATTCTGGAAGGTGATCCACGACATCGAAAAAGACCTCCTCCTCTTCTTCGATAGCATGTATTTCTTTGACATGTTTGATGAGAGATGAGGGATCAACCTCGTTTTCCTCATCAGAGATGGCCAAGGAGTGAGCGAGAGGCGCATTATCAATACTTGGCTTCTTACTGGCAAGAGGCAATGGTAGTTTGTTATTGTCGATTAAGTCTTGGATAGCTTCCTTAAGTTTCCAACAGTTCTCAGTAAGATGGCCCCTGCCTTGGTGATACATGCAATGTGCATTGGGGTTCCAGTTAGCCGTCTTCTTCTTGACTGTTGGGTCCCCAAACGGTCCAATAGGAGTTATAAGACCTTTTGCATTTAATCGGTCAAATGCGGTGTCATAACTCATGCCAATAGGAGTAAAGTTCCTCCTAAATGATTTCTTTTGTCCTTTATTATTCATACCAAGGACTTCACTTAAGTTAAAAGTTCCAACATTGTTTGAGTGGGTGGTTTTGGAAGAAGATGGATTGTCGTTCTTCTTACCTTTCCAGCCACTGTTGGAGTTATTGTTAGCAACTTTCAACTTAGCTAGGTCGTCTTCAATATTAATTCCAATGTCGTAGACGGCCTTGAAGGTATGGAGATTATTCTGGTATTTAAGATGCTTGGAGTACTTCTCTTGAAGGATTTTGATGAATAACCTTACAGAATCTTTTTTGCTTGGCACCTCAATCATCGTAGCAGAGGTTTCTCTCCATTTATTAAAGAAAGAGGTGAAACCTTCATTCTCTTTCTGCTTGAGGATTTCAAGTTCCCTATAGTCAGTCTCAACTTGAATGTGTCATATGTATCTATCAATGAGAGAGTTTACTATGGACTCCCAAGTAGAGGTTCTTTCTTTCTCAAGAGAAAAGAACCATTGTTACCAAACGGTTTCGAGAGATAGTGAGAAAAAGGATGGAAACACCTTCTTGTCGATACCTGTAGGGAATAATTTCAAGCGTTAATCCCCTAGCTTGAACCCCACTGTGATCATACACTAAAGTACGGTGACGTCCAAAAAGGAAGAAGATAGAGCAAAAGAGTCGCCAACAAGTTTTTAGGAACTTGTAAACCGTTCGCATGGTGAAAGTTACACCCCTTAACGATCTAAGAGATCGTCAACTCCATAACTTCTAGAACCAAATAAGGGTTCGGGGATGAAGGTATAAATCCAACCTAAAAGAGATTGAACCTGCCCTAATAATAGGCCTCTACTTTATTCAGATCGTATTCATGTGCGCTTTTTAATTAACATACAATCAATAGGATTAACCCTAAACCTGTTTATCTATGTTGGTTGAATATTAATGCACAAATAAACCATTATTGGCGATCACTTGAAATTATAATTACAATTAACCCTAACAAGATTATTAATTATCTTATTAAGCGTGTTTACAAGTACAAAATTCCCTTAAACATGCATAAAGGCGTGATCAAGCAATAACAATAAATATCAAGCAACATAATAAATAATAATCATCAATCATAAAAATAATCATCATAACAATTATAACAATTATAATCATAAATCATAAAAATAATCATTATCAAAACAATAATAATATTCATAATCATGTTCATGTTAATATTAAAGCATAATAAAAATAGCAAGATCCTAGGCATGATACTAACAAGATTAATAACAAATCCTAGCATGTCACTAAGAAATAAAAATCAAATCTTTAACCCTAACATGATACTAACAGTCATAAGTACTAGGATGAACATAAGAAGTATCATAACAATCATATTTGATATTAAATTTATCCTAGACATGATACTAGGAATATCATAATAACAATGTAAACATGAACTCTATATCATAACATCAATAAAACCATTAAAGCACTTAATTTGATGCTTTGTACCTCTTTCTAATAACAAAATACACACGTTTGTAACTTCAAGGAAAATAATAAACAAACAATCAAATTAAATAATTGAAAGAGAGATTTGGGACCAAACCCTCACAAATTAAACCTTTCACGTCTAGGGCGAAGGCAACTTCGAATATGGCTAGATGTTTCTAGATCTTGTGAATGCGGAATTTCGTATGTAAAAGCAAGTATAGAAAATAGAAAAAGAGATGAATTAAGGAAATCTTGATGAGAATTAGCGAATGAAAGAATAAGAATTGAAGAGAATGAGAGAGTATTGAAAACTGATTGTAGGTGAATGAAAACGGAGTTTTTAATACGTTATTTATAGAGAAAATCAGCCAAAAAGATAAATTAACAGAACAGAGTCCTGGCGCAAGTAAAATAGAGCTGGCGCCAACGCTGGCTAACTGGCGCCAGGCGCCAACGCTGGCTAACTGGCGCCAGGCGCCAACATTAGTGCCAGGCGCCAATGGCTGGCGCCAGGCGCTAGGCCTAGCTCCAGGCGCCAATGCCTGGAGTAAGGCGCCAAGCCTATTTTTGACGCATTTTTGAAAATAAGTTAAGTTTTGTTGTACAGGAGGATAAAATCGTATATTTTCCTCAAAAATGCTCTTTGATCTTAATTAAAACTCTGAAAAGTCAACAAAAGTCAATTAATCAATGCTAATTGAATTAGGAATGAAAAGTACCTTCTAGAAGAATCTAGAAGAATAAAACCATTCCTAATTGCATTAGGAATGATAAAACATATTAGTCCCTCCCCTAGATCATTGTGCCGCATATAAGGCTCAAACCGGGTCCAGTTCAGTAAATTGGCCATAACTTCCTCAATATTCATCGGAATTGGGCTTATAATATATCGTTGGAAAGCTCTTGTCAAGCCCCATCCAACTATTCTACTATTGGACCCATATCATGGACCAATCAAACTGGATTGGCTGTTTTCTTAAAATAAGTTTTCAAAAACAGAGAGAAGAGAAAGAAATTAAAAACTATCCGCAACACTAGACTTTCCTCACTTTTGCTTCATTCGATTATGATTCGGCGTGAAAGGTACTCATCACTGGGTTTGGTTTTTGGGGAGACACATTTGGGTGTCTACAGAAGCCCCTACTTTGACTGAGTTTGGAGAAACGCGAGTTTCAAAAACGAAAGTCAAAGTATCGATAGGGACAGAGAATGATTCAGAACGTTCTGCGATCCTAAATCACTCTTGTAACACCGATACCTGCAAACTAGTTTTAGTTAAATAGATAAAAGATTTAAGAAATGCGTATCTTGCACCGTCGAGCACACGTCTCTGAAAGTAACCGATTATTGTTGTTTCACTGTTGTTTTGATGACCTCCTACAAGCTAAAGAATGTCATCCCGCTTGAAAACCGCTACGCCCGTAACTGCTTCCAATATAGAAGATTGCTTTGCCTGAAACTATCCTCTCCGCATTGATAATATTCCACGTCCAAGGGAATACTATCGAAGATTATTTCTCTTGAAACAATCCTCATCCGCATTGATAATATTCCACGTCCAAGGGAATACTATCGAAGATTGCTTCTCTTGAAACAATCCTCATCCGCATTGATAATATTTCACGTCCAAGGGAATACTATCGAAGATTATTTCTCTCGAAACAATCTCCTTCCGCATTATGACCATCTTCCACGTCTAAGGGAACACGATCGAAGACAACTTCGCCTGAAATTACCTTCAGTTGTTTGTGACAACTTTCCGCAAGCTAGGGAATGTCGTCGAAGATATCCTCTCTTGAAGGCATCCACATTTGATGCGATAATTTTCCTTTGGACTTTGCTCTCTTGAACTTTGCTCTCGCTATGCCCGTACGTCGGCGCTTTCGTTGCTTTGAACCTGTACGTCGATGCCCTTTTGCGAATGAACCAGTATGTTGGTGCCTTTTGCATATGAACCACTATATTGGTGCCTTTCGCGATTGAACCAGTATGTCGGTGCCTTTTTTCAATGAGCCAAAGCTTAGGCGCTTTAAGCTAAGTGAGACGATCTTTCATCAGGTCGATCACTTTATGCAATCAAGTCGATTACTAAAAATCATGTCAAGCCGTTGTTAGCTCCTAGCTCCAGTTCCTGTACCGGCTGAGAATGTGACGGTACGCCTTTTCGGCTCTTATCTTTAAGTAGCCCCCAAGTAATGCTTCACAGACTTGGTTTTGCTTCATATATGCCGATTGGGGAGATGATTTCCTCGGCCGCGCTTCATAGAGCGGTCGATATCTCGCCACTAGACTCGAGTAAGGTCATTTATTTGCAAATATTGTCCACATATATTATGCATGTTTACTGACTTATTTCTTTGTCAGCTCTTGCGCGAAGTGATTAGTACCTGTGCTTTTTATTATTTGACTTTGTATAGAACTTTGCCTTTTAGTTAAACTCATTTTTAGACATATTTTGTATATACATACTTATTATGAGTTTATTTATGTTTTCTATTATTATGTGAATGTTTGTGTGTGCAAGAAAAGTGTGACAAGCAATTTTGCGCAAAAATTCCATCATTTTTATTATTGATGGAGGGTATCCGACTCTCTTCCCCAAAAAAAGAAAAATGAAAAAAGGAAAAATCAAATAAAAGCATGTGTGTATAACAAATTTTGGAAATTAATCTAAATAAAATCCAAAAAGAATAAGATAATAATAATATAATAGCTATATTAATTAAACGAAGTTTAGAAAAGATAATCGGGGCCGTAAAGTCATTAGTCGACTCGGATTAAAGTAAAAACGCAATTTCAGAAAGCGCGGATAACGTGGCATATTGGCGCCAGTTGGCGCCACGCAATTGGGTGTAGCGCCAGGCGCTACACTTGGCGTGTGGTGCCAAGCCTTGGCGTCTGGCGCCAATTGCGGAGTCTGACGCCAATTGGTGATGTTTCTGTATTTCATCCTGATTAAAACTGCTCGTAATCGTGGATAAATAGCCCCCTACCTCAGCCGAATCTTTCATAATGCCAGCGAATAAAATAATTCTTGACCTTAGAAAAATAATATCATGTCTCTAGTCACCAAAACTTTCACCCAATACACCCATGAATGGTGTCGATCTCTTAATGCTAGAGACAGAAAATAATTAGATTTGTTTCACTTGGGGGGAATTTATGGCATAAAAGAATTCATACCGCTCTAGAATTTTGGAATGTTGATACTCATTGCTTTAGAATAGGGTATGATGAGATTAGCCCTTTGCCAGAAGAATTTGGTGCTATTTTAGGTTTCCCTGCGATAGACCACATAGTAATCCCTAGAGTTGATGCATATTATTACAAGGATTTTGAGCGCTTCTTCAATTTAAAAGAAAGGGATTTATCAAAAATAGTAGATGGCAACATGGTTAATTTGAAAGAATTTGCACGCCATTATTTTGATAAGCCTCTTTCTGAATCTTTTCCTATTTATAGAAGAAGGGCTTTCTTATTTTGCATGCTTAATCAATATTTTCTTAGTAGTGGTAAAAATAATGAAGGTCAATCAATTATAACCACCGTACTAGAACAAATTGAATCAGGAAGAAATCTAATGCCATTGATAGTTGGAGAGACTATGATTAGTCTTGATGAATTGGAAAGGAACCCAAAAGCACCTTTTCGCGGCTCTCCAATTTTATTACAGGTAGAAAAATAATATTTTTAATTACAGGAATCAAAAAATATATTTTTGTATTGTATTAATAATTTATTTGCATTGCAATTTTTTACAGATATGGCTAATGGAAAGGCTAGAATTAATTAGCCCTTCGTACAATATTGAGAAGTACTCTCCCAATTGCTTCGTGTGAAGGAAGAAATGCTTCCCTAAAATTGGGCGCCATGGGTGGAGAAAGGTCTTCGAATCTCGCAATTTTGTTATCAAGTGGGTCGTCCCATGGTGGAAAATAGAAAGGATGGTTGGTGCCAACAAGCAACCTTTCTGCCGTCTTCCAAGTTTGTCTCGTATGACTTATTATTATCCCTGCAGGGTAAAAAGACAATACGACTTGTTTCAGAATATTCCTTCCGGGGATCTTCGTCCTCCCTATGAGTACCCTGTCTCTCAGGAATTAGACAGATTTGATGCTTACTGGAGTGCTAGACCTTTATGGGAAGTGATTACCCAAAAGGTTTCTCCTTCTTTGCCCAATGAAGTGAAGAAGTGGTTGCTGAAGAAACCCTCAAAGAATTTAAAGAAAGATCAGGGTAAAACTGATGTGAAGAGTCGTCTAGGTGACAGGGTGATTCCTGCCAAGGAACGCTTAGGTGCAAGAGTTGAATTCAAAACACCTGCAATGCCTAGGAAGAAAAGTACTACCAAAGAAAAAGGATAAAGGAAAGCTGACACCACAGAGAAAAAAGCTTGGGTAGAAAAGAAGCATGGAGTCCTAGCTAAAGGGGAGACCATCTACTCTAAAATTGAATGTAGATCCTCTAAAGGATTCCTACTAGCTAAGGTAAATTAGGAGCATTTCTTAATTTCAAATTATTCGACTTAGTTTATATTTTTCATTAAAAGTTAATTTATTTCAGCTTTATTAAAATTTCATCAATAATGTAATTTTATTTTATCAATGAGATTTCAGCTTTTAATTAAATTATTTACTTTAAAGTTATTTTATTAAAGCAATGAAAACAAAAAAAAATAATTTTCCAGAAATTCTTCGAGTACGGAAGTCGAAAAATTTCCGAAAAACACCGAAATTTACCCATAATTTGTGTGTGAATTGGCGCCGCGTATTTGCATTGGTGACTGCCAGGGAATTCTGGCGCCAGGCGCTAGTTCTATCGGCTGGCGCTAGTGGTTGTTGGCTGGCGCCAAAGCCGATCTTCTGTCGAATTTTTAATTAACTCTGGGACGCGAGAATGTCAAAAAATAAGGTGGCCGCACCCGTAAAGGGTTGCCTACGTATCCTTTCTTAAGGAATCAGGCCAAACGTAGCTCTCTTGAGTATCCTACTCAAGTAATTATGGGTAGTACTTCTTAAGTTGGTCAAGATTTGTCATGTTTGAGAACTCGTTGCCATCCATATCAGTTAGTTTTGCTGCACCTCCTGACAGGATTGTTTTGAAAATGTAGAGTCCAGACCAATTAGGTCTGAATTTTCCCCTTGGATCTAAAACATTTTTCCTTAATGCTTTTAACACCAAGTCTCCTACTTTGATGTTTCTCGTCTTGACCTTCTTATTAAAATGCATAGCCATACGAATTTGATAACACTGAGTGTGATGTAGAGCTTCTAGTCGTTTCTCATCGAGTAGAATGAATTCTTCATATCTTGCCCTAGTCCATTCAACTTCATCGAGTTTACTCTCTTACGCAATGCGTAGAGATGGTATTTCTAGTTCGACAGGTTGTACGACATCCATTCTATATACCAAGGAAAATGGCGTATTTCCCGTTGATGTGCGAATTGACGTGCGGTAACCCTACAGTGCTAAGTGAAGTTTGTCAGGCCAATCCTTATAATTTTCCGTCATTTTCTCGATGATAGTCTTTAGGTTTTTTATTAGCTGCCTCGACTGCTCCATTTGCTTGAGCCCTATAAGGGGAAGAATGATGATAATGAATGCCGTATTTTTGTGGCAATTCTTCACATTCGGCTTGAAAGTGAGTTCCATTGTCATTTATCATTTCATGTGGGACTCCGTATCGACAAATAATATTTCTTTCGATAAAGAGTGCTACATGTTTTGTAGTGAATTTAGCGTATGATTGCGCTTCGACCCACTTTGTGAAGTAATCAATTACTTATCATTTCATGTGGGACTCCCCTATTCCCGGGGGAGTAACTTTGCCAATGATGTCGATTCCCCATGTAGAGAATGGCCATGGTGATGTGTAGGTGTAGAGCAAGGATGGAGGAACATGTTGTAAATTGGCATAAATGTGGCATTTAGGGCATTTTCTTACATATTGATGGCAATCCCTATTCATTGTAGTCTAATAATATCCTTCTCGCATTATTTTTTGGACTAACATTTTACCGTTTATATGAGTGCCACAGATTCCTTCGTGGACTATCCTCATTGCTCTTTATGCATCCTTCTTTCCTACGCATAAGAGAGCTCGACCCTTAGGTACCCTTTTATGTAGCTCGTTGTTTATGAGTACATATTGGGAAGTCAAAAGCCTTAATGCTCGTTTTGCTCTCTTGTCAGCATGGAGAGGGTTTTCTCCTTTAGTGAAATAATTGAGTATATCCATGTACCATGGTTCTTCTTCCTCTTCTTCTTCGCCTTGGACTACTTCGTCGTCTTCTATAGCCTGGATGTATGCCGGTTTGTGCCTTTTTTCTATGGTTAGAGGCATTTGCTCGATTTCTGTGGGAATCCTAACCATTGAGGCTAGTCTTGCCAAAGCATCGGCAAATTGGTTTTCTTCTCTAGGTAGATATGTGTATTCTACCTTCTCTAACTGATCGGTGAGAGTTTCCAGATAGGTTTGGTAAGGGGCTAGGCTTTCGCTCCTTACTTTCCACCTTTTAGATATTTGATTGATAATCAGAGAAGAGTCTCCGAATATCCTTAACTTTTCTACTCCTAATGCCAAAGTTGTTTCAAGGCCTACCGTGCATGCTTCATATTCAACAGCATTGTTGGTAACGTCGAAATCAAGCTTTATGGAGATTGGAACATGCTCTTCTTTAGGTGATACTAGTAATACTCCAACGCCACTTCCCTTTCGGTTTGAGGCTCCGTCGAAGTATAAGGTCCAAGAATCGTCTTCGGTAACCATTAGGTCTTCGTCTGGAAATTCATTGTCTTGTATTGGCGTCGAGTCTTCTATTGGGAAGTCTGCTAGAAAGTCTGACACCACGGATCCTTTAATAGCTTTTTGTGGCATGAACCTTAAATCAAACTGGGCTAGTTTAACTATCCATGTTAATATGCGTCCATTGAGTGTAGATTTCTCAAATAGATACTTGAGTGGATATAATCGGGAGACTACGAAGACGGTATGCACTAGCATGTAATGTCTTAACTTGGTTGTGGCCCACACCAATGCGAGGCACAATTTCTCAAGTGGTGTATAGCGTGCTTCATACTCGAGCATCTTTTTTCTTAGATAGATCACATTTTCTTTACCTTCTACTTCTTGTGCTAGCATGGCTCCCATTGTCTCTTTGGTGACTGTTAAGTACAATCGGGTTTCATTCGACGTAACTTTTGTTTTGCGGGTTTCATTCCTGGAATTAGTGGTATAGTGTGTTGTGCTATTTCTCTATTAATGCCTGGCATATCTTCGTATGACCAAGCGAATACATCGATAAATTCTTTAAGTAAGTTAATTAAATCGCTTCTTTCTTGTTTATTCAGTGTTAATCCGATTTTAACTTCTCTTTTATGGGTTGAATCATTTGAGATATCAACTGTTTCAGTTTCTTCAATTACCGGTGTTTTCTTTTCGAGTGTATCCATTGCTTTAATAATTTCTTTGTCTTTTTCATTGTTAGTTAAGCAATGCTCGTCATCTTGGGTAAGAGAAGAACACGAGAAATAAGGAGAAGGAGAAATATTATTATACTCTAAGATCATTACATCAAAAAGTGATATGTCCTCAAGAATTTGATCACTAACTATTTGAGGAGAAGAAATAGGAGGGGAAGGTGCTACTACTAGGGACTCAGAAGACTCTAGGGGGAAAGACTCCGAATCAGACTCTGACTTAGACGACTCTTCAAACATCGGCCCTTACCCTGTTGTGATGGATATCTTTATTCCACTTGGAGTAGTCACTTTGATAGTCTTGCGCCACCCTTGTAGTGATCCTTCAGCTGGAGTGATTAGCTTCGAGGGATCGAAGCTTTCGCTTTGTAGGACTGTTTGAATGAGCGATGAGTTATCTTCTGCGTAAGTTGGCTCATTCTTTTCTCGCCCAAATAGTAATCCCATGACGATAAAGTCAAAGCATGGGGGTGCTTTCTCCTTGTGGACAGGAGTTCGGATTTCATCAGTGAAGTAGCAATCCAAGAAAATCTCGAATCCTGGTTGTCTTATGCCGTTTACAACAAATGGCTCGGGAAATTCATGGCATGGATAGTCCTCTCCCTCTTTTATAAATTGACCATTAAGTGTAAGAGGGTACTGATCCATTGGGATTGCTTTCTTTTGAATGCGAGCGTCCCTACGTCCCTTTGACTTTTCCTAGGCTCGCTTGAGATCTTTCCGAGTCGGTTCTAAACCAAGTCCGAAAGTGTCTAATTTAGGAAGGCCAGGTGACTCCAGCAATTTTGCCATTCTTTTCTTCTATCATAGGGTCATCCCAGGAAAATGTCCTTGTTTCTTCAGCATGGCGTTTGAAATCATGTTGGAATAGGGGTCATGGAAAAGAGGGGTCCTTTCATCCTCCTAGATTAAGGAGACTTCTTCATTAAAGCCCCACAAATCTTCATCATCCTCGTCGTGCTCCACAAAAATTATTGGATTCTCTATAGATTTGATCCTCATAGGCGAAGCATCGATGGTGATAGGAATTCCCCCAACTATAGCTTTTACTTGTTGGTGGAGAGATGAAGGGACGGCCTTTAGGTCATGAAGCCAAGGGCGTCCCAACAGCAAATTAAACGAAGCTTTAATGTCTACTACTTGGAAAGTAGTAGCATGTTCTATTGCTCCTGCCGTCACATTCAGGGTAATTTTACCAAGCGCTTAACGACGAGTGTTGTCATAGGCCCTTATTCCTTGTGCAGACGGAGTTAAATCTTCGTCCCTTATGCCTAGAATCCTCGGAGTTCTAAGTGGACAGACGTTGATGGCCAATCCATTGTCTACAAGAGTCATAGGAACATTCATCCTCTTCCAAACTACTGTGAGGTTTAATGCCTTGTAATGTTTGTCACCTTCTGGGGGTAAATCCTTGTCAGAAAAGGTGATCAAATTAATTGGACTAGGAAGATCACTTGTGAGGAAGTTGGCTAATCCCTCAGGGGTAGTGTCAGAATCTATCCCAATTTTGTCCAAGGCATTCATTACAGCCAACCTATGTTCTCGAGATGTTGCAGAGTTTCCATACATTCATCTCAACTTTTGTCTTCTTAAACTGCTTAACAATATCATTGTCTTCAATGATAGGTATGGGAACTTGTTGTGTGGTCGGCATAGGTTGTGTTGAAACGGGAGGTTGCATTCTCCCGGATCTTGTGAGGACGTCTATCGATGAGTCTTCTTCAGCCCAAACGTCATCTGTGGTGTACGATACAGAAGGTGGCGATCCTATTATGTCTTTTAGATAGACATCTTCTTCATCACTGTCCCAAACTCCATTGATGGTTGCATCATCTTCTTGTTGCACTTGGACTAGTTTCTTTTCAACAATCATTTTCTGAACCATATCCTTGAATTTGAAACAGTTTTCTATAGTGTGACCCCACTGATTGATGATACTGATTGTAATACCTATTTGTCCTTTTCAATGATTCGAATGGTCTCGGTTCGAGAGGTTTGATCTCGCCACTCTCGGAGAGCATTTCGAACATTTGTGCATATGGGATCCCAATTGGAGTGTAGATTCTATTACTCTTCTTGGGTTTTTCAGTGACTAGTAAGGAAAAATTGTTTGCCTCATTCATTTGTGGTATGACCGTTTCCTTGATGGTACTTGCAGTAGGATTTGAAATCCCACCTTGGGGATCGCTTTTTTGGTGTTGGATCCTCTGTCGGACCAATAGGTTTGATTAGTCCTTGATCATAGAGATGATCAAAAGTAGCATCATAGGTCATTCCTATGGGTGTGAATTCTCTTTTAGGTTTATCTTTCAGAAGTGGAACCTCGTCATACTTCTTTTGGGGTTCCTTTATAGCCTTGAGAGCTTCACGTAGTAAATGCGATACCTCCATCTTAGACAATGTGAGCAATTGTATATCTTCTTTACTTGATGGTTATGGAAGGTTATCCTTGACATCAAAAAAGGTTTCCTCCTCTTTTTCTGTGGCATAGATTTCTTCGACAATTCTAATGAGAAACGAGGGGTCAACCTCGTTTTCTTTGTCAGAGATAGCCAAGGCATGAGTAAGAGGTGCATTATCAATGCTTGGCTTCTTACTGGCAGGGGGCAACGACAGCTTGTTGTTGTCGATTAAGTCTTGGATAACTTCCTTAAGCTTCCAACAGTTTTCGGTGAGATAGCCCTTACCTTGGTGATACTTACAGTGTGCATTGGGGTTCCAATTAGCCGACCTCTTTTCAACTGGTGATGAAAAACCTTACAGACTCTTTTTTGCTTTGCACCCAAATCATTTTAGCAGAGGTTTCTCTCCAATTATTAAAGAAAGAGGTGAAACCTTCATTCTCTTTCTTCTTGAGGATTTCAAGTTCCCTATAGTCGGTCTCAACTTGAATATTTCATATGTATCTATCAATGAAAGCGTTTACTATGGACTCCCAAGTAGAGGTTCTTTCTTTCTCAAGAGAAAAGAACCATTGTTTCCAAACGGTTTCGAGAGATAGTGAGAACAGAGATGGAAACACCTTCTTGTCGATACCTGTAGGGAATAATTTCAAGCGTTAATCCCCTAGATTGAACCCCACTATGATCATACACTAAAGTACGGTGGCGTCCAAAAAGGAAGAAGATAGAGCAAAAGAGTCGCCAACAAGTTTTTCAGAACTTGTAAACCGGTCGCAGGGTAAAGGTTACACCCCTTAAAGATCCAAGAGATCGTCAACTCCATAAGGTCTAGAACCAAATAAGGGTTCGGGGATGAAGGTACAAATCCAACCTAAAAGAGATTGAACCTGCCCTAATAATAGGCCTCTACTTTATTCAGATCCTATTCATGTGCGCTTTTTAATTAACATACAATCAATAGGATTAACCTAAACCTGTTTATCAATGTTGGTTGAATATTAATGCACAAATAAACCATTATTGGCGATCACTTGAAATTATAATCACAATTAATCCTAACAAGATTATTAATTATCTTATTAAGCGTGTTTACAAGTACAAAATTCCCTTAAACATGCATAAAGGCGTGATCAAGCAATAACAATAAATATCAAGCAACATAATAAATAATAATCATCAATCATAAAAATAATCATCATAACAATTATAATCATATATCATAAAAAATAATCATTATAATAACAATAATAATATTCATAATCATGCTCATGTTAATATTAAAGCATAATAAAAATAGCAAGATCCTAGGCATGATACTAACAAGATTAATAACAAATTCTAGCATGTAACTAAGCAATAAAATTTAAATCTTTAACCCTAACATGATACTAACAATCATAAGTATTAGGAAGAACATAGTAAGCATCATAACAATGATACTTGATATTAAATTTACCCTAGACATGATACTAGGAATATCATAATAACAATGTAAACATGAACTCTATATCATAACATCAATAAAACCATTAAAGCACTTAATTTGATGCTTTGTACCTCTTTCTAATAACAAAATACACACGTTAGTAACTTCAAGGAAAATAATAAACAAACAATCAAATTAAGTAATTGAAAGAGAGATTTGGGACCAAACCCTCAGAAATTAAACCTTTCACGTCTAGGGCGAAGGCAACTTCGAATATGGCTAGATGTTTCTAGATCTTGTGAATGCGGAATTTTGTATGTAAAAGCAAGTTTAGAAATATTGAAAGAATAAGAATTGAAGAGAATGAGAGAGAATTGAAAACTGATTGTAGGTGAATGAAAAACGAAGTTATTAATACGTCATTTATAGAGAAAATCAACCAAAAAGATAAATTAACATAACAGAGTCCTGGCGCAACTGAAACAGAGCTGGCGCCAACGCTGGCTAACTGGAGCCAGGCGCCAACATTAGCATCACGCGCCAATGGCTGGCGCCTAGCGCCAGGCCTATCTCCAGGCGCCAATGCTTGGAGTCAGGCGCCAGGCCTGTTTTTGACGCGTTTTCGAAAATTAGATAAGTTTTGCCGTACAGGAGGACAAAAGTCAATTTATCAATGCTAATTGAATTAGGAATGAAAAGAACCTTCTAGAAGAATCTAAAAGACTAAAACCATTCCTAATTTCATTAGGAATGATAAATCATATTAGGCCCTCCCCTAGATCATTGGGCCGCATATAAGGCTCAAATCGGGCCCAGGTTAGTAAATTGGCCATAACTTCCTCAATATTTATCGTAATTGGGGTTATAATATATCGTTGGAAAGCTCTTGTCAAGCCCCATCCAACTACACTACTATTGGACCCATATCATGGACCAAACAAACTGGATTGGCTATTTTCTTAAAATAAGTTTTGAAAAACAGAGAGAAGAGAAAAGAAATTAAAAACTATCTGCAACACTAGACTTTCCACACTTTCGCTTCATTCGATTATGATTCGGCGTGAAAGGTACTCATCACTGGGTTTGGTTTTTGGGGAGACACATTTGGGTGTCTACAATACCCTTAATACTCATTATTGTTTCGAAGGCTCTTAAATGAAAGTAAGGGTTATCAGTTGCTTTGAATTTCGGGATGTCTTTGGCATTGAACTTCCGCGGAAGAAGATCCTTGTCCACCGAGACCTTTTGTGAGCTAATCCCTTGAAAGTTGTAGTCACTAGACAGTTTGCTCAGACTCTCTTGCATGAGGTCCATCTGTTGTTGTCTCACAGGATCATCAATCTTGAGGGTTAGAACCTTTAACGCCTTAGTCACAGTAATAAGTTGGTTTCTGAGCTCATTGACTTCCTCTTGAGTTGCCATTATTGTCTTAGCTTTCCTTTTACAAGCGATGGGTTTGTGGAAAAGTTGGACTTGGATAAAAATATTGTCTTTGATTAAACGCCCTTCCTTTCTTAACCATGCGCTGTAAATTAAACCATTTTTGTTTTAATTATTTGACTCAAATTGATCTTGACTTTACGGTTTAAAAGAGAAAAATAAAAAATAGGTGCATATTTTTGGCAAAAATAAGGTATATATTTTTGGGAGTTAAGTATAGGGTTTAAACAAGTTAATTTATTTGGAGGATTAATATCCGACTTACTCCCCTTAAAAAATGACGGAAAAAACGCGCATACAAGACTCCCTTAGACATTATCAAATTGTATATTAGTGTGTGCTTTATATAGTGAGTATAAGTGACATGCTTTGACTCTTGTGTAAGACCATGGGACTTAGTGCTTAGACTCGATTAATGACTTTACAAGGTATAATTACCTGTAACAATTAACCGAATCAACTGGAAAACTTCTCAATTAGAAATAAAATGATGACTCGAGCGATAAACCGAACTGTCGTCAAAACGACAGGACTGGCGCCTCTCTTTGTAGTGTAGCGCCAGACGACAAGACTGTCGCCAGGCGCTACACTCCACAGAGTGGCGCTTCAGTTCAAATTTTTGCGCCATTGCTGGAGCGTCGATCTGAAACTATTTTAGGTATTATTACTCTACAGGGTATGCCTAAAGTCGTACTAAGTCAACTCTGATTAAATATTAAACTTTATTTACTCACATTAATTAATTAATTAATCAATCAGGAAAAGTTCTTTTAGTCATAAATCAATTTATTTAATCTTAGCAAAAGTTAAACAAACGGTTAGGAAAAAACACATAGAGTATGTACAACCAATAATGCACAATTAATTAAGTAGGCACAACATGATACAATGAGTTTGCAACCTAACCATGGCTCTAGTTCTCTAAAGTTTGGGATATGGGTTAGTCAATAAAGGGTCCATGGATTATTATCTGGATGCACCGCGCAGAAGCCTAACCGTGAAGGGTTGGCGCGAGTGGATGGGACACCGTGAGTTTAGAAAAACTCGCTTCCATGGTTTGGTGAATTCAACATTCTCGGATGTACCCTTTGTTGCTCAAAGCGTTCAATTAGGTAGATGGAGCATGAATTCCCAGAGGGTTATGTACATATGTAGAACACATATGTGTTTCAGAAAAGTGAGAAAAACTCAATCAGAAGTAGGATCGAGCAAACAGTGCTAAAAACTGGTCGAAATTAGAATGCATATTTCTGGCTCGGTATAGGAAGAACTTGGCGCCAGCAACCAGAGTCCAACGTCACTTTTTGGCTTTAGCGCCTGGCGACAGAAGCTGCCCCCTGACGCTAATTTCAAAAGTTGGCGCTAGTCTTTATTCGCTGACTCTAGTTCCTACATGCCTCAGCAACTTTCTGTACTCGATAAAATTTTCCAGTTTCGCACAGCATTATTTCGATCCTAGTTGTGAAAGATATTCCTCAAATTTCCTACGTGTAAAAATCCTATGTTTTAACTCATTACGGATGGTCTTTCAAATGAGATCTTTTTTATGCATATGACAATAATGTTAATCAAAATTACGCACATGAAATACTTAGAACTTTTTGAGTCTCATCCACTCATTCTAAATCATTGCCGAAATAAATTTCAAGAATTAAAATAGAAATCCTCCCTAGTGGAGTCACCAAAAAACTATGGGGAATATTTCAAGCATTATCCCTATCTTGAACCCCACTGTGATCATACACTAAAGTACGGTGGCGTCCAAAGGGAAAGAAGATAGAGAAAAAGAGTCGCCAACAAATTTTAGGAACTTGTAAACTGTCCACTGGGTGAATGTTAAACCCCTTAACAATCCAGGAGATCGTCAACTCCAATAGGTCTGGAACCATAACTGGAAGTTCGGGGATGAAGGAAAAAATCCAACCTAAAAGAGATTGAACCTGCCCTAATAATAGGCCTCTACTTTTTCTGATCGTATTCATGTGCGCTTTTTGACTAACATGCAATCAATAGGTTTACCCTAAACATGTTTATCTATATTAGTTGAATATCAATGCACAAATAAAACTAATATTAGCGATCATTTGAATCATAATCATATTAACCCTATACAAGATTATTATTTATCTTATTAAGCGTGATTACAAGTACAAATTCTCTTTAAACATGCATAAAAGGCGTGATCAAGCAATAATAATAAAAATCAAGCAACATAATAATAATCATAACAATAATTATAATAATCATAATCATAATCATGATAATTAAAATAATCATATTAAAGCTAAAGCATAGCAAGATCCTAGGCATGATACTAACAAGATTAATAACAAACCTTAGCATGTCACTAAACATTAAAAATCATAGCTTTAGCCCTAACATTATACTATTAGGAAAGATAATAAAAGGCATCATGATATCATAATTGACATTATATTCTTTACCCTAAACATGATACTAAGAATTTATTGTTGTCACCCTAAACATCAAATTAAGAAAAGCATCCTAACATGATACTAGGAATTAAAATAACATCCTAAACATGATTTCTACATCATAATATCAATTAAACAATTAAAGCACTTACTTGGATGCCTCGTACCTCTTTCTAATAACAAAATACACCCGTTAGTAACTTCAAGGAAAATATAAATCAAACAATTAAATTAAATAATTGAAATAGAGATTTGGGACCAAACCCTCAGAAATATTAAACCTTTCACGTCTAGGGCGAGGGCAACTTCGAATTATGCTAGGTGTATCTAGGTCTTGTGAATGCGGAATTTTGTATGAAGGATGGTTTAGAAAAGAGAGAGAAAGAAAGCTTTAGATTTGAGAGACAAAATAATTGAAGAACTTGGGAGTTGATGATTGTAGATTGTAGATGATTCAAAATGGAGTTTTTAGGAGGCTATTTAAAGAGAAAATCAGCCAAAAAGATAGAAAAATAAACCAGAATTCTGACGTGAAAAACGAAGTTAGCGCCAGACGCTAACACTAGCGCCAGGCGCTAATGCTGGCGTTAGGCGCTAACCAGTTTTTTTTTTACGCGTTTTCTAAAATCAGATAAAATTTAACTGTACAGGAGGATAAAATCGTATTTTCCTCAAAAACCCTCTTTTATTCTAATTAAAATTCCAGAAAGTCAACAAAAGTCAATTTATGAATGCTAATTGAATTAGGAATGAAAAGAACCTTCTAGAAGAATATAGAAGACTACAACCATTCCTAATTGCATTAGGAATGATAAATCAATATTAGGCCCTCCTCTAGATCTTTGGGCCGCATATAAGGCTCAAACCGGGCTCAGTTTAGTAATTTGGCCATAACTTCCTCATTATTCATCGCAATTGGGCTTATAATATATCGTTGGAAAGCTCTTTTCAAGCCCCATCCAACTACACTACTATTGGACCCTTGCTATGAACCAACCAAACTGGATTGGCTGTTTTCTTAAAATAGGTTTTCAAAAACACAGAGAAAAGAAAAGAAATTAAAACTATCCGCAACACTAAAATTTCCACACTTTGACTTCATTCGATTACGATTCGATGTGAAAAGTACTCATCACTGGGTTTAGGTTTTGGAGAGACACAAATGGGTGTCTACAGAAGCCTCCACTTTGACTAAGTTTGGAGAAACGCAAGTTTCGAAAACAAAAGTCAAAGTATCGATTGGGACGGAGAATGATCCAGAACGTTCTGCGATCCTAAACCATTCTTGTAACGCCAATACATGAAAACTAGCGTTAGTTAAACAGATAAAAGAGTTAAGAAACGCGTATCTTGCACCATCGAGCACACATTTCTTTAGTAACCGATTTGTTGTTGCTGCATTACTGCATTTTTGTATTTTTTACGACCTCCTGCAAGCTACAGAATGCCGCCTGAAGACTGCTACGCTTGTAACTGCCTCCAATTCCGCTATGATAGACTTCTGCAAGATAGAGAACCCCATCGAAGATAGCTTTGCTTGAAACAACCTTCTAGCACTTTGTGACCATCTTCCGCAAGCCAGGGAACACGATCGAAGATAACTTTGCTTGAAATCATCTTCAGTTGTTTGTGAAAACTCTCCACAAGCTAGGAAATGCTGCCGAAGATATCCTCGCTTGAAGCTATCCTCATTTGTTGCGATAATTTTCCAAGGAAAATTACCGAAGACCCACGCTTGTCGATCTTTAAAAGCTCGCTTGAACTTGCTTCCGCTATGCCTGTACGTCGGCGCTTTTGCTGCTTTTGAACATGTAAGTCGGTGTATTTTGCTAAGTGAACCAGTATGTCGGTGCCTTGCTACATGAACCAGTATGTCGGTGCTTCGTAATGAGCCAATGCTTGGGCGCTTTAAGCTGAGTGAAACGATCATTCATCAGGTCGATCACTTTATGTAATTGTAATCATGCCGATTACTAAAATCATGTCAATTGGCTTAGAGGGTCTAACTAGCGTACCAAGGAACCCATAATATATTGCAAGAGGTTGGAATAACTACACTGAGTGGCTAGACAGTCCGGCGCCACTGAAATAACGTTAGCGTCGCATATCTAGCTGTAGTGCCAGATAGCGTCAGGCGCTAAGCCTTATTTGGCTCGTTCTTGCTCGTTTCTCAACCGAATTCGCTGAAATTTGTTGCAAATCAAAGCTTATTCCATCCATTTTCCCGATCTATGTAAGTTTTCTTCAAAATCATCCCGGTTTTAATGAATTTTGCATGTGTTTGTTCACGAATTTCTTAAAAGTTCAAAACTTTAATTGCTTAATTCTCTTTGTTTGTCAAATTTTATGCCATGAAATTGCTTGATTTAAGACTTGTTTGACTCAATTTGGTGATGAAACGAACAAATCACCATTGTTGGACTTCTTAAGGTCGGGAAGACAATGTGGCTTGTTCTTGACGTTTTTGCTAGAAATTCTTGTCCAATTTGTCAAATAATTACTATAGTATTGCAAGAAATTGTTTGAATGCTTGAAAAATGTCGTATATGCTCTATTTGAATTTGTACTCTATTTTAGTACTATGTACTCTGTTTTTTTTTTGCGAACATAGTATCATGCGGCTAGGCGAACCTTAGATACTATAGAACCTTAATTTATGATAATTTTGCACAATGTAGGATGGTTAGACAGCAAGGTTTGGGTTCACGGTCCCGAGACGTTCGATGGTAGAACGAGCCCGTAGAGGATGATGTTGATCCGCCTATTTCTCCCGGCCGACTCCCTGAGTGGGATGAGCGGACTCTGTACTTCTCTCTTGTTCACCACATTTCTAAGAGGGTGCGACAAGGTATCACTATTGGTAGGACGCGGTGCTATGGTTTGGGGTGCAACATCTTAAGCGACTTGTACAAGATGTACATCGCCAATGACAACGAGGCGAGACTTCTATGGGAGTCTTGCGGACTGGCTGCGCTTTACGAGACCTCAAAGGCTATGATTGCCTCTAGTGGGGGTCACTATGTGGTTCGTGCTTTAATGGAGTTCTTTTGGGACACCACCAACACTTTCCACTTTCCTTGGGGTGAGATGATGGTCACTCTGACCGACTTAAGTCTCACTATGGGACTAGATTTTAGCTCTGTTGTGCTGCCATTTGACAACGAGATCAGCTTCTTCTCTCCCGAGGTCGACCCAGTTCAGCGCGAAGAGGATTCGCCGTTCGATTCTTGTAGCGGCTTTTGATGATGATGCAACCACCCAAGAGTAGCGGGTGCACATCTTTGTACTTATATTGCTGTTAGGAACGTTCTCCCCTAACAAGGGTAGTAGAGTGCTGCTTTACTACCTGCCTGCAGTCCGTGATCTACACTTGATCGGGACTTATGACTGGGCCAGCTTGGCCTATGCTGACTTCATCCGAGCATTATGAGACTCGTGTCAACACCGGTCCTTCACGGGGAACGTCGCTCTATCCGGCTTTTGGAGGGTCGTAGAGGTATACTTTATCTCCCATAAAGTTTAGCTCTAAGCTTTGATTAGCACTTGGTGATGATTTTTGCATTTTGTAGATCTAGTTCTACGAATACTTTCCCTCGGTTGCGCCGGCGAGATCATCGCCGCGCAGGTTTCCAATGAGTGCTTCCTGGGGAAGCCGTCGTGCTGGGACGTCAACTGCTTACGTCTTAGATTGGATCATCTTGGTATGATTCTTTGTATATTTGGGTACTTTGCATTACCTTCGATAGATTCTTATCTGATAGGCGTTCTTTGCAGGGGCCTGACGTGTTGTATCGGCCGTGGGTCGGCTTGGTTGTCCCTGGACTAGCCGCGCAGTATACTGCTGAGCGTCGCTATTTCTTGGGGACATATGGAGCGATCACGTATCTTGGAAAGAGGGTTGCTATTCAGCATTCCTCGGACACCTTTGTCGTTCCCGCTCCTCCACCGCGTCACATGTTCAATGCCGCGAGGTTGGTAAGCATGTCAGAGAGAGCTGGTACCCCTTGGCGATCTTATACGATCCTTGGGCGGTGCTATGAGGAGGAGCTACTGCCGTTGTTAGCTGCAGTCCCTGTACTTGCTGAGGAGGTGGCGGTATGATGTTCAACTTTTAACTTTCGTTATGTAGCCCCCAAGTAATGCTTTACTGACTTCGATTTGCTTTTGTCAGGCTGAACCTACTGAGTTCGTGCCACCCCGTATGTCTATTCATTATTAGGGGACATACGGGCCGATTGACGAGATGATTACTCCAACTCTTGAGGGTGAGCGCTTCATGGAGCGGTCGATCCCTCGCCATCAGACTCGAGTAAGCTTAGTTATTTGCAACTTTTGTCCATATATGTTATGCATGTTTACTGACTTTATTTTCTTGACAGTTCTCACGCGAGGTGGTTACGGCGATGGCACGGTGCATAGATGCCTTCTGAATCAAGCTCGTTCGGATGAGGAACGTGGCTACATGTCGTCAACACGACGCCGTTCAGGAGGTAGTTTTCCTGCTTACGTTTTTGCATTACTGCTTCTATTTTGCGTGTTTCTGATTTTAGTTCCTTTTACAGGGTCAGCCCATTCCTTCTCGTACCCGTACGAGACCTGAGGTGCAGAGGGAGTCGGCAAGGTCCAGCTCGAGACGTCGCCGCATTGGTTCTGGCGGTCGAGGCAATTATTTTGAGGCTGCCTGTACCGAGGCGATAGAGGGCTCGGCTCTTCATCCGAGGGTGCACATGCTGCGCCGGTAGGCCAGGGAGAGGCTACCTCGGCTCTTAGAGGTGGTGGGATGTACGAGGTTAGCTCGTCATCGCAGTAGCCTCCGCAGCCTCAGCCTCAGGTTGATCTTGGGTGGACGGGTCCTGTGGTGAGTTTTCCACCTCCCGAGGAGACCGGAGCTGGAGATGGAGATGGAGCTGGAGCCGGAGCTAGTGGAGAGGTTACTCCTCGTACGGTGCAGTTTAATGAGATGATGGGTGTATAGAGCTGGAGCCGGAGCTAGTGGAGAGGTTACTCCTCGTTCCTGTGCTTTTCATTTTATTTTGACTTTGTATAGAACTTTGCCTTTATTTAGACTCATTATTTAGACATGCTTGTATATACATATTATTTATTATATATTATTTTTTCATTTTTTAATGTGCATGTTTGTGTGTGCAAAGAATTGTGAAAATTAATTTTGCGCAAAAATTCCGTCATTTTTATTATTAATGGGTATCCCACTCTCTCCCCAAAAAAGAAAATTGAAAAAAATTAAAGTAAAAAAATATTGGATTTATAAAAACTTGGAAGTAAAGTCAAAATAAAATCCGAAAAATAATATAGTTAATATAATAGTTGTATTAATTAAGAGGAAGAAATAAATGAAAGGTATAAAAAGGAATAAAAACCGTAAAGTCATTGGTCAAACTCGAATCAGGCCAAAAACGCGGTTTTTTTGGAAAGCTCGTACAATAAGACACGTTAGCGCCACCTGGCGCCACGCGTTTTGGTGTAGCGCCAGGCGCTACGCTTAGCGTTTGGTGCCAGGCTTTGGCGTGTGGTGCTAAAGAGCGTTGGCTCTGAATCCTTCCCAGATTGAAACTCCGCCAATTTTGTGTATAAATAGCTCCCTGCCCAGCCGATTTTCTTCATAATTTCAGCAGATTAAATATATTCTTAGCTCTTGAAAAAAAGAAAAATCATGTCTCTAGTCTCTAAAAGTTTTACCAACTTCACTCATGAATGGTGTCGGTCTCTTAATTCCAAGGAGAGAAAAGAGTTAGATGTGTTTCACCTGGGGGTATTTATGGTGACAAATTTGATACTTATTGGAGCGCTAGACCTTTATGGGAAGTTATTACCCAAAAGGTTTCTCCTTCCTTGCCCAATGATGTGAAAAGTGGCTTCTGAGGAATCCTTCAAAGGACATGAGGAAAAATCAAAGTAAAACTGATGTGAAGAGTCGTCTAGGTGACAAAGTGATTCCTGTTAAGGAACGCTTGGGTGAAAGAGTTGTGTTCAAAACACCTACAATTCCTAAGAAGAAAAGCTCTGCGAAGGATAAAGGAAAAAGGAACATGGGGTCCTGGCTAAAGAAGAAACTATTTACTCCCAAATTGATTGTAGGTCCTCTAAAGGATGCCTACTAGCTAAAGTTATGGAGAGGAGGAAGACGCAGATAAGAATTGGAAGAGGGCAAAGAAAGAGAAAAAAGATTAAAAGCATTGCTAAACTTTCAATTATTAGACTTAGTTTTAAATTCAAAGATAATTTATTTAGGCTTTATTTAAATTCCATCAATAATGTAATTTATGAAATTCGAGCTTTTTAATTAAATTATCTCCTTTAAATTTAAATTATTAAAGCAATGAAATTCGAAAATTTAATATTCCAGAAATTAATTTTCGAGTACGGAAGTCGAAAATTTTCCCAAAAACACCGAAGTATTTTGTGACCTGGCGCCCGCTGCGGCAGTCGGGCGTCAGACGATAGAGTCTGTCGTCTGGCGCTAAGGCTCATCGGCTTGCGCCAGAATTTTTTCTGTGACGCAGATGTTTCGTCAATCATTTGTTGAATTTTTTATTAAGTCTAGGATGCGAGGTTTGAAAAAAATAAAGTGGCCGCACCCGTAAATGGTTGCCTACGTATCCTTTCTTAAGGAATCAGGCCAAACGTAGCTCTCTTGAGTGTCCTACTCAAGTAATTATGGGTAGTATTTTTTAAGTTGGTCAAGATTTGTCATGTTCTAGAACTCATTGCCATCCATATCAGTTAATTTTGCTGCACCTCCTGACAGGATTGTTTTGACAATGTAGGTCCCAAACCAATTAGGTCTGAATTTTTCCCTTGGATCTTAAACATTTTTCCTTAATGCTTTTAACACCAAATCTCCTACTTTAATGTTTCTTGTCTTGACCTTCTTATTAAAATGCCTAGCCATACGAGTTTGGTAACATTGAGCGTGATGTAGAGCTTCTAGTCGTTTTTCATCAAGTAAAATTAGCTCATCATATCTTGCCCTAGTCCATTCAACTTTATCGAGTTTTCTTTCTAATGCGATGCATAGAGATGGAATCTCTAGCTCGATAGGTTGTACGACATTCATTCCATAAACCAAGGAAAATGGCGTATTTCCTGTTGATGTGCGAATTGACGTGCGATAACCCCACAATGCGAAGTGAAGTTTGTCAGGCCAATCCTTGTAATTTTCCATCATCTTCTCGATGATAGTCTTTAAATTTTTATTAGCTGCTTCGACTGCTCCATTTTCCTGAGATCAATAAGGAGAAGAATGATGATGTTGAATACCATATTTTTGTAGCAATTCTTCACACTCGGCTTGAAAGTGAGTTCCATTGTCACTTATCATTTCATATGGGGCTCCATATCGACAAATAATATTTCTTTCGATAAAGAGCGCTATATGTTTTGCAGTGAGTTTGGCGTATGATTGTGCTTCGACCCACTTTGTGAAGTAATCAATTTCCACTAAGATATATTCGTGACCTCCTATTCCTAGGGGAGTGATTTTGCCGATGATGTCAATTCCCCATGTAGAGAATGGCCATGGCGACGTGTAGGTGTAGAGCAAAGATGGAGGAACATGTTGTAAATTAGCGTTGATTTGGCACTTAGGGCATCTTTTTACGTATTGATGGTAATCCTTATTCATTGTAGTCCAATAGTATCCTTCACTACTAGAAAACACCTTAATTGCGACGGAAAAAGTTCGTCGTAAACTATGTAAATTCCGTCGTAAAGTTGGTTTACGACGGAATTCCGTCGTAAATGGTTGTCGGAAAACCCTTTGTAGGAAAATGGAAATAATATCGTCGGACTTGGAATTGGTCTTTGATGAAGTTCCGTCGCAAATTTGCGACGGAAAGAGTTCCGTCGCAAAATATGATTTACGAAGGAATTTTCCCTCGCAAAATATAATTTGCGACGGAATTTTCCCTCGCAAAATATAATTTGCGACGGAATATTCCCTCGCAAAATATGATTTGCGACGGAATTTTCCCTCGCAAAATATAATATACGACGGAAGTTTTCCGTCGCAATGTATATTTGTACGATGGAAAATTCCGTCATAAATCATATTTTGCGAGGGAAAATTCCGTCGCAAATTATATTGTGCGAGGGAAAATTCCGTCGCAAATATGTAAATTACGACGAAATATTCCGTCGCAAATTGTATTTCTAGCCCAAAACAAATTTTTGTAATTTTCTGCATTTTCAAACCTGAATTTTTTTAATGATAAATCGACAAAAAAATAAAAATAAATATTGAGTCCTAAAATTGTTGTTTTTAAAAAATTAATTACCGACCTACGAAATTAGGGTTATGTACATATATATATAATAATTATGTCCTAGTACAAAAGATAGTCCATATTTTGGTATCTATACCAAACGAAAGCTAGGTTAGAGTGATTCTATGCTAGACTAAAGCTAAGCTACGGAATCGCCTGGAAACCCTGGCCTGCTCCACCACCACCCGGGTCGTTCCTAGGGTCTCGATGCTGAGGATGAATGGTGGAACATGAGTCGTTGTTGTTGAGACGACTCATCATCTCATCGAAACTCTCCTTGTATCTCCTCTCCATTTCAGCCATTCGGGCTTCCATTTGAGTTTGAAGAGTTTGCACCCTGTGTTCCATCTGGTCTTGCATTTGAGAAATGACAGACGGCGTGTATTGCTGTGAAGAACGGGAACCTCGACCATGTTTTCCATAGTAGATCTCTGCACTTTGGCCAAGTCCCTTCACACGCCCCTTCTTATTGCGCCCACTCACCGACTCCCAATACAACTCATTGGGACTCTTCTGAATCCCCTGACTCATTGTTTCTTCGAGCTTCTTATGGTAGGTGTCCTACAAAATATTGAAGATAAAATAAAATATTGTTAAAAAAACAACCAACAATATGGAGTTATATCGCATACTTTCAGGTGACTAAGGATAGAAATTAAGAAAATTAAGCACATATGTCAATTTTCAACCCTCACTCATCCAAAATCATCCAAATTTGGTCTATATGGCTAAACCCATGCTTATTTTTTAAGTTTTCAAGCAAATGTAAGGTTTCTTTCATCTAACATTCCAATATCAATTGCTTTTAAGTGCCTAAGGATAGAGATTAAGAGAAATAAGCACATATGTCAATTTTCAAACCCTCACTCCTCCAAAATCTTCCAAATTTGGCTTATATGGCTAAAACCATGCCTATTTTCTAAGTTTACAAGCAAATGGACTCGTTATTTCTTCTAACATTCCAATATCAATTGCTTTTAAGTACCTAGGGATAGAAATTAAGAGAAATAAGCACATATGTCAATTTTCAACCCTCACTCCTCCAAAATCATCCAAATTTGGCCTATATGGCTAAAACCATGCCTATTTTCTAAGTTTTCAAGAAAATGTTCTCGATCTTTCTTCTAAAATTCCAATATCAATTTCTTTTAAGTGACTAAGGATAGAAATTAAGATAAATAAGCACACATGTCAATTTTCAACCTTCACTCCTCCAAAATCATCCAAATTTGGCCTATATGGCTAAAACCATGCCTATTTTCTACGTTTTCAAGCAAATGGAATCGTTCTTTCTTCTAACATTCCAATATCAATTTAATTTAAGTGTCTAAGGATAGAAATTAAGAGAAATAAGCACATATGTAAATTTTCAACCCTCACTCCTCCAAAATCATCCAAATTTGGCCTATATGGCTAAAACCATGCCTATTTTCTAAGTTTTTCAGGAATGGACTCGTTTTTTCTTCTAACATTACAATATCAATTGTTTTTTAAGTGCCAAAGTATTGAAATTAAGATAAATAAGCACATATGTCAATTTTCAACCGTCACTCCTCCAAAATCATCCAAATTTGGCCTATATGGCTAAAACCATGCCTATTTTCTAAGTTTTCAAGCAAATGGACTCTTTCTTTCTTCTAACATTCCAATATCAATTTATTTTAAGTGTCTAAGGATTGAAATTAAGGGAAATAAGCACATATGTCAATTTTCAACCCTCACTCCTCCAAAATCATCCAAATTTTGCCCATATGGCTAAAACCATGCCTATTTTCTAAGTTTTCTAGCAAATGGACTCGTTCTTTCTTATAACATTAAAATATCAATTTATTTTAAGTCCCTAAGGATAGAAATTAATATAAATAAGCACATATGTCAATTTTCAACCCTCACTCCTCCAAAATCATCCAAATTTGGCCTATATGGATAAAACCATGCCTATTTTCTACGTTTTCAAGAAAATGGACTCGTTCTTTCTTCTAACATTCCAATATCAATTTCTTTTAAGTTTCTAAGGATAGAAATTAAGAGAAATAAGCACATATGTCAATTTTCAACCCTCACTCCTCCAAAATCATCCAAATTTGGCCTTATATGGCTAAAACCATGCCTATTTTCTACGTTTTCAAGCAAATGGACTCGTTCTTTCTTCTAACATTCCAATATAAATTTCTTTTAAGTGACTAAGGATAGAAATTAAGAGAAATAAGCACATATGTCAATTTTCAACCTTCACTCCTCCAAAATCATCCAAATTTGGCCTATATGGCTAAAACCATGCCTATTTTCTACGTTTTCAAGCAAATGGACTTGTTCTTTCTACTAACATTCCAATATCAATTTATTATAATTCTAAGGATAGAAATTAAGGGAAATAAGCACATATGTCAATTTTCAACCCTCACTCCTCCAAAATCATCCAAATTTGGCCTATATGGCTAAAACCATGCCTATTTTCTAAGTTTTCTAGCAAATGGACTCGTTCTTTCTTCTAACATTCCAATATCAATTTATTTTAAGTGCCTATGGATATAAATTAAGATAAATAAGCACATATGTCAATTTTCAACCCTCACTCCTCCAAAAACATCCAAATTTGGCCTATATGGCTAAAACCATGCCTATTTTCTAAGTTTTTAAGCAAATGGACTCGTTCTTTCTTCTAACATTCCAATATCAATTTCTTTTAAGTGCCTAAAAATATAAATTAAGATAAATAAGCACATATGCCAATTTTCAACCCTTACTCCTCCAAAATCATCCAAATTTGGCCTATATGGCTAAAACCATGCCTATTTTCTAAGTTTTCAAGCAAATGGACTCGTTCTTTCTTCTAACATTCCAATATCAATTTCTTTTAAGTGCCTAAGGATAGAAATTAAGACAAATGAGCACATATGTCAATGTTCGACCCTAACTCATCCAAATTCATTCAAAATAAGCATATATTGAGTTCTACTTTGCTAATTTGCCATATTTCAACTCATATAATAAGTGTTTACCGCAATCCTTTTTGCTTTGTTGTTGGCAGCCACTTGGCCTTTACCAGGCACTTCCTTGAAGTGTGTCTTCAAGAATAGATCATGGGCATTTGGTAATTGGCCTTGGTTTTTTGCAGCCTTTATATGTACATGTAGAAAATCAATGAAAACATGTTAGCCCACCAAAATTCATTAATAGACAAATGACATAATTGTTACTGGACATATTGTAGTAACCTTACCATCTTTTTATCATGTTGTACAGATGACATTGAACCTTGAATGTGGGTCGGTTCAACGACATTTTCCATGGACCCGCCTCTTTGGTTCTTCTTATTTTGTTCCGACCGCTTCTGATATTTTGGATCGGTGGCAACAATTTTCATCATGCCTTCGTGGACATCCTTATTAAGCCATCTTGGTTTGCGACCATTCATTCTGTGTGTGATGTTGTAGAATGTGTCACGTAGGCGATTTGCAAACTTTTCTTCGAAAGTGTCCTTCACTTGGTTGTTTAACTCAGGTGCCCACTTGAATTTTTTCTGCAAATCAAGAAAATGTCTTTATTACAAAATTCAACTCCATCAATATAATTTATAAAACATGTATTATGTTAGGTTAAAGTTATCATACGTTGAGCAAGTTCCAAAAGTGCTCTCTAGAATCTTCATCAACTTCTCCATAATTCCTCCAAGGCTGAACATAGTAGCCGGTTAGCGAGTCGAAGAGCACATTCTTCACCAGCCTATCATCAAACCTATAATAAAGGATAGACATTCATGTAAGTAGATAATCAACAAAAAGTGAACAAAACATGGTTAAAGTAATAGAAATTCACTTTATCAAAGTAAATATGAATTTAAGGATATTTCATTATACAAATACATACGCACCAAAGTGTGGAAGGGTCCAACTTTAGCAAGTCATTAGGATGCGGGTCCTGTAGCTCTTGTTCCTGAAGTTGTTGTTGCTCCTGTTGCCCTTGTACATTTCTGACGATTTCTTGAGAGGCCCCCAAATCATGTGCCTCTGCTTCCTCCATTGACTCATCCTCGTCAACACGTACAACCGGAGATTTCCCCTTAGACTTTCTCCTCTTGGACGTTTCTCCTTTATTTCCTCCTCCCATGATGACCACCTGAAAAAGTTATTAGTACCATAATCGCACATTGTAAATTCATAAACTAGATCCATAAGACATTAAAATAATAAAATGATACCAAAAATGTAATGCAATATTACAAATCCGAGTAGTCATTAAAAACTAAACATTCGAAGACAATAGTAAAAGGAGTAACTACATATTCTCCTCTTCATTACTCTTATCACTACTACCACTATCATTATCACTATCATTATTACTATCACTAGTGTCATCTAAAAATACATCGATGTCCTCTTCTTCGTCACTGTCACTGGAGCCAATGATTTCTTCTTCTTCTTCATCGCTTGAGATAATAAAGCCATCGTCATCATCATCATCACTATCAAGTTCATAGTCTGGAATGTCATTTGGTGGACAAAGCGTTGCATGTACTTGTGGGGAAGGACCCTGCAAAAACTCTAAATCCACCGGAGCATCAATCACCAACCTTGCTTGAGTTCTAAATACAGCCCACCATTGAACCCGATCACGTTTAAGGCTAGGGTAAGATGCATAATACACTTGAGACACTTGGTAAGATAAGACAAATGGATCATACTTGGGATACTTCTTAGTATGATTTACTTCGACAAGCTTATATTGTTCATGAATGTTCATTCCTTTACCACAATCCATCCAACTACAACTAAACAAAATAGTCTTGTACTCTTTTTCGGGACCGGTGTAGACAAGTTCAATTATGTCGTTTAAAATGGCAAAGTACTCTCCACCGTCCTCACTTGAGACACACACCCCGTAATTCATCGTAGATTTATGTTTTCCATAGGACTGTGTGTGGAAATTAAAGCCACCGACAAATATCTGGTTCCAAGTTCGAACACGCTTGAAAGGCCTCATAGACAATGCTCGCAACACATCGGAACTTAGTTTTTGTTCTCTCACCTATAACCGTTACGAATACAAGCGTCACACTAATTGAAATGTAATATATTATTATATTATCACAAATTAATCGAGATGCAATGTTCGAAAGGTATTATCACCTTGTGATGAAACCAATCAGGGAATTCACTTTCGCATTTCTCCATGACATCTTCTCAACGCAAATAATTTCGAGTACTAAGAATGTAGTCCTAAAACTGCCTAATAGATTAATGACACATGGTTAATCATTGCAGCAATTATATTAAATTTAAGGGATTTTCAAAAGTTTATCGTAAACATATATACCTTTCGTATTCAACAAGAATGCCGGTATTTCTTAAAACGAACAAATGAGCACGTTCGAGTTCCTTGTCATCTAAATACCGAGTTTTACCCAAATTTTACACACGACCCTTATCCACCGTGAACAGATTTGGGATTTCATCGTTGTCAGCCGGGGATTCCACATCAGCATTCACATTTCGACCTAGATCTCGTGTTTTTGTGTCAACTGAGGGCTGAAAGTAATTGGAGCAGAAGTTTGATATCTCTTCAGTGAGATAAGCGTTGCATATGGAACCTTCAACATGAGCCTTATTACCAATTTTTCGTTTCAGGTGATTGAGGAACCTGTAATTATGTTTATGTAGCCGTAGAAGTATAAGTAACGGAAATCAATGAAAGAGATGAAAGTAAGAGTTGAGAAAGGACTTTGTTTTTACCTTTCGAAAGGATACATCCACCGATATTGAACAGGTCCACATAACTTGCCCTCATATGGCAAATGAAAAATGCTCCATGGAGTTGAACAAAGATGGGGGGAAAACCTTCTCAAGCTTGCATAGGATCTCAGCTATGTTTTTTTCCAATCGCTCCATGTCGCTAACTGTAATTGTGTAGCAACATAAATCGCGAAAGAATTGGCTTATTTCTGTAATTGCATTCCATATATGGGTAGGGACCAATTCTCTCAAAGCAGTGGGCAACAACCTCTCCATGAACACGTGACAATCATGACTTTTCATTCCATGTAACTTACCTGATTGCAACTCAACGCATCGGCTCAAATTGGAAGCGTAATCATCAGGAAACCGCAGCTGTTTGACCCACTTACACAAAACCTTTCTCTGAGCCTTGTCAAGAGCAAATGGAGCCTTTGGCATGAATTCTTTTCCTTTATCATCCTCTTGAAGATGTAGCTGGGGCCGTTTACAGTATTTAGCAATGTCATTCCGAGCTGATGGGGTGTCACAAGATTCCTTTTTCACGTCCATTATAGTGTGAATCAACTGATCAAAAAAGTTTTTTTCAACGTGCATGACATCTAAGTTGTGACGAACAAGCAGATGTTTCCAATATGGAAGGTCTCATAGAGTGCTTTGCTTGAACCACCCTTTTTTTGCATTCTTGACACGTTTCAGTGCCTCGGGGCCATCTGTTGCTTTCGGGAGGTTTTTCACACATTCCCAAAGTTCCTCTCCTGAAATGATGTGAGGTGGTGAACCTTTTTCGACTTTGTTTTTACAAATTGCATTTTTACTATTTAGAAAAGGATGATTTGTCAGTAGGAATTGACGATGGCAGTCAAACCAAGAAACCTTACCACAATTTTCGAGCCAAAATGCTTTGCTTTTCTCCATGCAATATGGACAAGCCTTCTTACCGGCTGTGGTCCAACCAGATAACATACCATAAGCCGGGAAGTCACTAACGGTCCATAGGATGGCTGCTCGAAGATTGAAATTTTGTTTTCTCGAAATATCGTAAGTATTTGCCCCAACTTCCCACAACTGTTTCAACTCGTGTATGAGCGGCTGCATGTAAACATCCAAGTTGCCCTTAGGGTTTTTAGGACCAGGAACGAGTAACGAAAGAAACATGAACTGTCTTTTCATACACATTGACGGAGGCAAGTTATAAGGGATCAAAATGACAGGTCAACATGAATATTGTCCCCCAAACTGACCATGTGGAGCAAATCCATCCGTACATAGGCCAAGTCGAACATTACGAGGTTTAGAGGCAAACTCAGGAAAGCAACTATCTAAGTGTTTCCACGCTTCACTATCGCTAGGGTGTGCCATTGTGCCTTGAACTCGAGGATTTTTAGCATGCCATGTCATTTCCTCATAAATGTTTTTAGTTGCAAAAAGCCTTTGCAACCTAGGTGTGATAGGGAAATAAAATAGAACATTCAAAGGCACTAAGCTACCTTTAGAAGTATTCTTGTATCGGTCGTTGCCACACACCCTACATGTAGATAATTGAGCATAATCTTTCCAAAACAACATACATCCTTTCGAGCATGCATGAATCTTTTCATGGGGCAGCTCTAACCCCTTAACAATTTTCTTGACCTCATAGAATGTCTCGGCCATGTGGTTGTTGTTAGGAATCGCTTCATTAACCAAATAAGCAAATCCATCAACACATCTGTGCGGCAAATTATACTCACACTTTAGGCTAGTGATTCTAGAAGCCATCTCTAACACAGACAATGAACTCCCTTCGTACAACGGTTGTTCAGAAGCCCTTAACAAATCAAAAAATGGCTTGGCTTGTGCATTAGGATCCTCCTCTAATAAAACAGGTGGCTCTTCGGAATGGCCTTGATCTTGAGACTGACCAAAGGCATCCAAAACCATTTCACGATATTCATATGACTCCCTTCTACGAGTTCCTAGAAACCCTTCCCCATGACACATCCACTCGTAGTAATTAGGTAAAAAATCGCTGCGATACAAATGAAGTTTGACCGTATCTGGATCCCAGAGACGTTTGTTTTTGCATTTAAAACATGGACACCTAACTTCATTCGGGTTTCTACTCTCGGGATGATCTTCCACATATTTAAGGAATTCATCTACCCCCTTCAAGAACTCAGGATTAATAGAATTCCCAACCTTCCTTTCGTACATCCAGCTACGTTCTTTTCGTTTCATGATTACAAGTTCTACACAACTAACATATATGCCATTAATCACATTAGTCATAAAGCACAATATATATTCATTGTAGATCAAACTTTTATGGAAATGCAAATGAGAAGAGAAATGATTTCCAAGGGTCCTTATCACTCCAACCTACCCCATCCTTGTACGTTCAATCTCACTAGTGAATGTATGCCAGAATTTCAATTCTATGGAAAATCCGCCAGCATCTCCCTACAGTTCCCCGAGTACACAATATAGGCAATTAGAAACACCTATATATGTACCTAGAGAACATTGTAGAGAAATGACAAGCAAGGATCTTCCTTAGAATTAAAACAAAGGAATACATTCACCACCTAAGTGAGAATAAACGTACAAGGACAATCCCAACCGGGGACTAATCAAGACATACTCCTAATGTGTATGCCTTGAACGGGTATCTAGGCATATGATTATGCAAATGATTTTTTTAAAAAATATATATACTTAACTAACATACAAAAAATTATACAAATATATCATAATTAAACTTAACATAAACAAACATATCATAAAACCTTAACATTAATATAAACAAATCAAACCAAACTAAACTAACATATCATAATATTAAATATAGTAACATGCATTATAAAAAATTATACTTAAGTAAGAAGATTATAATGAACTAAAGTAATCTAACATACATCATATTAAACAAAACAAACAAAACGTACCTACAGTTTCATAATATTAAACTAATCTAATATACTTTAGTAAAACTAAACTAAATTAAACCACATTATATTAAAATAAACTAAACTAAAGTTTCATAATATTAAACTAATCTAATATACTTTAGTAAAACTAAACTAAATTAAACCACATTGAAAATTAAACTAAACTAAACTAAACTAACATACTTACACAAAAAAAAGTAACTAAACTAAACTAAAACACATTATATTAGGGTTTGTAATGTGACTAACCTTTAGATCTGCACTTGTTTTTTGACAAATTGTACAAATCCTACATACAAAATATTTTAAAAAAATAATTAAATTAAATAAATAAGAGTTTATTATTAAAAAAAATTAAAAAAAAATTGAGGAAAGGACAACTTACCAACTGCTTCAGCCACGCCGAGGGAAAGGAGGAGGCCGGAGGCTGCGGTGGTCGAGGGAGGCTGCGGTTGTGGTGTCAAGGAAGGCTGCAGATTTGAATGTGTTGTAAAAAAAACCGAATAAAAAAAAAAAACAACAACAAAAAACAAAAACAACTTACCTAGACGCGGCGCCGGCAACAACCGGAAGCGTCAACGGAGGGTCGCCGGAAAACGGAGGCTCGACCTCTTTCTCTTTCTCCTTTTCGTCCTCTTTCGCTTTCTCCTTTTCGTCCTCTTTCTCCTTTTCGTCCTCCTTTTGTTTTGGTCTTCGTCGGCGGCAGATTGGTGAAGACCGGCGCCAGAATCGGGACGGCCGGCGACGGATGCCCCTTTTTCTCTTTCCCTCTCTCTTTCTCTCTCCTTCTCTTTCTTCTGTTTCCAATTCGATTTTTTAGGTTTAGTCCAATTTGGGTATTTTTTAAAAAACGTATAATCTTGGGACATAATTTTTTTCCCTCGTAATTTTCATTTTTTTGTCGTAGATATTTAAATCCGTCGTAAAGTTGTGAGGGAAAAAAATCCGTCGTAATTTTTGAATTTTGCGACGGAAAAACCGTCCGTCGGAAGTAAACCGTCGCTATTTTGCCTATTTCTAGTAGTGCTTCTCGCATTATCTTTTGGACTAACATTTTTCCATTTACGTGAGTTCCACAAATTCCTTCGTGGACTATCCTCATTGCTCTTTGGGCATCCTTTTTTCCTAAACATAAGAGAGCTCGACGCTTAGGTATCCTTTTGTGTAGCTCGTTGTCTATAAGTATGTATTGGTAAGCCAAGAGTCTTAATACTCGTTTTGATCTTTTGTCAGCATTAGGAGGGTATTCTCCTTTGGTGACATAGTTGAGTATATCCGTATACCATGGTTCTTCTTCTTCTTCTTCATCCTGGATTACTTCATAATCTTCTATAGCTTGAATATAGGCCGGTTTGTTCCGTTTTTCTATAGTTAGAGGCATTTGCTCGATTTTTGTAGGAATCCTAACCATTGAGGCTAGCCTTGCCAAGGCATCAGCAACTTGATTTTCTTCTCTAGGTAGATATGTGTATTCTACCATCTCTAACTGATTAGTCAGGGTTTCCAGATAAGTTTGGTAAAGGGCTAGGCTTTCGCTCCTTACTTTCCATCTTGATGATTGATGATTAATGATGAGCTTTGAGGGATCAAAGATTTCACTTTGTAGGACTGTTTGGATGAGCGAGGAGTCATCCTCTTTGTAGGTTGGATCATCTTTTTCTCGCCCAAATAGTAATCCCATGACATTAAAGTCAAAGCTTGGGGGTGCTTTCTCCTTTCTGACAGGAGTTGGGATTTCATCTATGAAGTAGCAATCTAAATAAATTTTGAATCCCGGTTGCCTTATGCCATTTACGACAAATGGTTCGGGAAATTCATAGCATGGATAGTCTTCTCCTTCTTTTATAAATTGTACATTAAGGGTAAGCGGATACTGATCCATTGGGATTGCTTTCTTTCGGATGCAAGCGTCCCTACGTGCCTTTGACTTTTCTTGGGCTCGCTTGAGATCTTTCCGAGTCGGTTCGAAACCAAGTTCGAAAGTGTCTTATTTAGGCAGGCCAGGTGATTCCAGCGGTTTTGCTATTCCTTACTTCTTTCCTAGGGTCATCCCAGGAAAATGTCCTTGCTTCTTCAGAATAGCCTTCATGATCATATTGGAGTGGGGATCGTGGCAGAGAGGGGTCCTTTCATCCTCCTCAATTAAGGAGACCTCTTCATTAAAGCCCCACAAATCTTCATCGTCTTCATCGTGCTCCACATTAATTATTGGATTCTCTATAACTTTAATTCTCATGGGTGAAGCATCGATTGTAATGGGAATACCTCCAACTATAACCTTTACCTGTTGGTGGAGAGATGAGGGGACGGCCTTTAGGTCATGAAGCCAAGGGTGTTCCAATAATAGATTGAACGAAGCTTTAATATCTACTACTTAGAACATAGTACCGTGTTCTATCGCTCCCGCCGTTACATTCGTAGTAATTTTACCAAGAGCTTGACGACGAGTGTTGTCATAGGCTCTTATTCCTTGCGTTGAAGGGGTTAGGTCTTCATCCCTTATGCCTAGCATTCTTGCAGTTCTAATTGGACAGACATTAATGGCTGATCCATTGTCTACAAGAGTCAAAGGGACGTTCATTCTCTTGAAAACTACTGTGAGGTTTAATGCCTTAGAATGTTTGTCACCTTCTGGAGGTAAATCCTTGTCGGAAAAGGTGATCAAGTTGATAGGACTAGGGAGATCACTCGTGAGGAAATTAGCCAACCCCTCAAGAGTGTTGTCAGAATCTATCCCTATCTTATCTAAGGCATTCATTACAGCCAACCTATGTTCTCGAGACGTTTCCAGAAGCTTCCATACGTTCATTTCAACCTTGGTTTTCTTGAACTGTTTGACAATGTCATTATCTTTTATGATAGGTATGGGAACTTGTTGTGTGGTTGGCATAGGTTGTGTCGAAATATGAGGTTGCATTCTCCCGGATATTATGAGGATGTCTATTGATGAATCTTCTTCAATCCAAAAGTCATCCATGGCATATAACACCGAAGTTGGAGGTCCTACCATGTCTTTCAAGTAAACGTCTTCTTCGTCTCTATCCAAAACTCCATTAATATTTACGTCTTCTTCTTGTGGAACTTGGACTACCCTTTTATCATCAATCAATTTATGAATTAAATCCTTGAATTTAAAACAATTTTCAATAGTGTGACCCCCTGATTGATGATATTGACAATAAAATCTATCTGTCCTTTTTAACAATTCAAATGGTCTCTATTCGAGAGGGTTGACCTCGCTACTCTCGGAGAGCATATTGAACATTTATGCACATGGAATCCCAATTGGATTGTAGAGTCTATTACTCTTCTTGGGTTTATCGATTACTTGTAAAGGAAAGTGTTTCGCATCGTAGGTCATTCCCTTGGGTGTGAACTCTTTCCTAGGTTTATTTTTCGAGGGTGGAACCTCGTCATACTTCTTCTGAAGTTCCTTCACAACTTTGAGGGCTTCACGTAGCAAGTTTGATCCTTCCATCATGGACAGTGTAAGCAATTGTATGTCCTCTTTACTTGCAAATTCTGGAAGGTTATCCACGGCATTGAAAAAGATCTCCTCCTCTTCTTCGATAGCATGGATTTCTTCGACATGTTTGATGGGAGATGAGGGATCAACCTCGTTTTCCTCATCAGATATGGCCAAGGAGAGAGCGAGAGGCACATTTTCAATACTTGGCTTCTTACTGGCAGGAGGCAATGGTAGTTTGTTATTGTCGATTAAGTCTTGGATAGCTTCCTTAAGTTTCCAACAGTTCTCAGTAAGATGGCCCCTGCCTTGGTGATACTTGCAATTTGCATTGGGGTTCCAGTTAGCCGTCTTCTTCTCGACTGGTGGGTCCCCAAACGGTCCAAATAGGAGTTATAAGACCTTTTGCATTTAATCGGTCAAATGCGGTGTCATAACTCATGCCAATAGGTGTAAAGTTCCTCCTAAATGGTTTCTTTTGTCCTTGATTATTCATAGAAAGGACTTCACTTAAGTTAAAAGTTCCAACATTGTTTGAGTGGGTGGTTTTGGAAGAAGAAGGATTGTCGTTCTTCTTGCCTTTCCAGCCACTGTTGGAGTTATTGTTAGCAGCTTTCAACTTGGCTAGGTCGTCTTCAATATTAATTCCAATGTCATAGACGGCCTTGAAGGTATGGAGATTATTCTGGTATTTGAGATGCTTGGAGTACTTCTCTTGAAGGTTTTTGATGAATAACCTTACAGACTCTTTTTCGCTTTGCACCTCAATCATCTTAGCAGAGGTTTTTATCCATTTATTAAAGAAAGAGGTGAAACCTTCATTCTCTTTCTGCTTGAGGATTTCAAGTTCCCTATAGTCGGTCTCAACTTGAATATTGCATATGTATCTATCAATGAAAGCGTTTACTATGGAATCCCAAGTAGAGGTTCTTTCTTTCTCAAGAGAAAAGAACCATTGTTGCCAAACGGTTTCGAGAGATAGTGTGAACAGAGATGTAAACACCTTCTTGTCGATACCCTTAATACTCATTATTGTTTCGAAGGCTCTTAAATGAAAGTAAGGGTTATTAGTTGCTTTGAATTTCGGGATGTCGTTGGCATTGAACTTCTGCGGAAGAAGATCCTTGTCCACCGAGACCCCTTGTGAGCTAATACCTTGAAACTTGTAGTCACTAGACAGTTTGCTCAGACTCTCTTGCATGAAGTCCATCTGTTGTTGTTTCACAAGATAATCAATCTTGAGGGTTACAACCTTTAACGCCTTAGTCACATTAATAAGTTGGTTTCTGAGCTCATTGACTTCCTCTTGAGTTGCCATTATTGTCTTAGCTTTCCTCTTACGAGTGATGGGTTTGTCGAAAAGTTGGACTTGGATAAAAAGATTGTCTCTGATTAAACGCCCTTCCTTTCTTGACCATGCGCTGTAAATTAAACCATTTTTGTTTTAATTATTTGACTCAAATTGATCTTGACTTTACGGTTTGAAAGAGAAAAATCAAAAATAGGTGCATATTTTTGGCAAAAATAAGGTATATATTTTTGGGAGTTAAGTATAGGTTTTAAACAAGTTAATTTATTTGGAGGATTAATATCCGACTTACTCCCCTTAAAAAATGACGGAAAAAACGCGCATACAAGACTCCCTTAGACATTGTCAAAGTGTATATTAGTGTGTGCTTTATATAGTGAGTGTAAGTGACATGCTTTAACTCTTGTGTAAGACCATGGGACTTAGTGCTTAGACTCGATTAATGACTAAACAAGGTATAATTACCTGTAACAATTAACCGAATCGACTGGAAAACTTCTCAATTAGACATAAAGTGATGACTCAGCAATAAACCGAACTGTCGTCAAAATGACAGGACTGGCGCCTCTCTTTGTAGTGTAGCACCACACGACAGGACTGTCGCCAGGCGCTACACTCCATAGAGTGGCGCTTCAGTTCAAATTTTGGCGCCATTGCTAGAGCGTCGATCTGAAACTATTTTAGGTATTATTACTCTACAGGGTATGCCTAAAGTCGTACCAAGTCAACTCTGATTAAATATTAAACTTTATTTACTCACATTAATTAATTAATTAATCAATTAGGCAAAGTTATTTTAGTCATAAATCAATTTATTTTATCTTAGCACAAGTCAAACAAACGGTTAGGAAAAAACACATAAAGTATGCACAACCAATAATGCACAATTAGTTAAGTAGACCCAACATGATGCAATGAGTTTGCAACCTAACCATGGCTCTAGTTCTCTAAAGTTTTGGATATGGGTTAGTCAATAGAGGGTCCATGGTTAATTGTCCAGATGCACCGCGCGGAAGCCTTACCATGAAGGGTTGGCGCGAGTGGATGGGACACCGCGAGTTTAGAAAAACTCGCTTCCATAGTTTGGTGAATTCAACATTCTCGGATGTACCCTTTGTTGCTCAGAGCGTTCAATTAGGTAGACGGAGCATGAATTCCTAGAGTGTTATGTCCATATGTAGAACGCATATGGGTTTCAAAAAAGAGAGAAAAACTCAATCAGGAAGTAGGATCGAGCAAACAGTGCTAAAAACTGGTCGAAATTAGAACGCATATTTCTGGCTCGGTATTGGAAGAACTTGGCGCCAGCAACCAGAGTCCAGCTCCACTTTTTGGCTTTAGCGCCTGGCGACAGAAGCTGTCACCTGGCGCAAACGTCAAAATTTGGCCCTAGTCTTTATTCGCTGACGCTAGTTCCTACATGCCTCAGCAGCTTTCTGTGCTCGATAAATTTTCCAGTTTTGCACAGCATTATTTGATCCTAGTTGTGAAAGATTTTCCTCAAATTTCCTACGTGTAAAAATCCTATGTTTTAACTCATTACTGATGGTCTTTTAAATGAGATCTTTTTTATGCATATGACAATAATGTTAATCAAAATAACGCACATGAAATACTTAGAACTTTTTGAGTCTCATCCACTCATTCTAAATCATTGCCAAAATAAATTTCAGGAATTAAAATAGAAATCTTCCCCAGTGGAGTCGCCTAAAAACTATGGGGAATATTTCAAGCATTATCCCTAGATTGAACCCCACTGTGATCATACACTAAAGTACGGTGGCATCCAAAGGGAAAGAAGATAGAGCAAAAGAGTCGCCAACAAGTTTTAGGAACTTGTAAACTATCCACAGGGTGAAGGTTACACTCCTTAACAATCCAGGAGATCGTCAACTCCAATAGGTCTGGAACCATGACTGGTAGTTCGGGGATGAAGGAACAAATCCAACCTAAAAGAGATTGAACCTGCCCTAATAATAGGCCTCTACTTTTTCTAATCGTATTCATGTGCGCTTTCTGACTAACATGCAATCAATAGGTTTACCCCAAACTTGCTTATCTATATTGGTTGAATATCAATGCACAAATAAAACTATTATTGGCGATCACTTGAATCATAATCATATTAACCCTAAATAAGATTATTAATTATCTTATTAAGCGCGATTACAAGTACAAATTCTCTTTAAACATGCATAAAAGGCGTGATCAAGAAATAACAATAAAAATTAAGCAACATAATAATAATCATAACAATAATTATAATAATCATAATCATAATCATGATAATTAAAATAATCATATTAAAGTTAAAGCATAGCAAGATCCTAGGCATGATATTAACAAGATTAATAACAAACCTTAGCATGTCAATAAACATTAAAAATCATAGCTTTAGCCCTAACATGATACTATTAGGAAAGACAATAAAAGGCATCATGATATCATAATAGACATTATATTCTTTACCCTAAACATGATACTAGGAATTTATTGTTGTCACCCTAAAAATCAAATTAAGAAAAGCATCCTAACATGATACTAGGAATTAAAATAACATCCTAAACATGATTTCTACATCATAATATCAATTAAACAATTAAAGCACTTACTTGGATGCCTCGTACCTCTTTCTAATAACAAAATACACTCGTTAGTAACATCAAGGAAAATATAAATCAAACAATTAAATTAAATAATTAAAATAGAGATTTGGGACCAAACACTCAGAAATGTTAAACATTTCACGACTAGGGCGAAGGCAACTTCGAATTATGCTATGTGTATCTAGGTCTTGTGAATGCGGAATTTTGTATGAAGGATGGTTTAGAAAAGAGAGAGAAAGAAAGCTTTAGCTTTGAAAGAGAAGAGAATTAGAGAACTAGGGAGTTGATGATTGTAGATTGTAGATGATTCAAAACGGAGTTTTTAGGAGGCTATTTATAGAGAAAATCAGCCAAAAAGATAGAAAAATAAACCAGAATTCTGACGTGAAAAAACGAAGTCAGCGCTAGACGCTGACATTAGCGCCAGGCGCTAATGCTGGCAGTAGGCGCTAACAAAAATTTTTTACGTGTTTTCTAAAATCAGATAAAATTTAACCGCACAGGAGGATAAAATCGTATTTTCCTCAAAAACACTCTTTTATTCTAATTAAAATTCCAGAAAGTCAACAAAAGTCAATTTATCAATGCTAATTGAATTAGGAATGAAAAGAACCTTCTACAAGAATCTAGAAGACTAAAACCATCCCTAATTGTATTAGGAATTATAAATCCATATTAAGCCCTCCTCTAGATCATTGGGCCGCATATAAGGCTCAAACCGAGCCAGTTTAGTAATTTGGCCATAACTTCCTCATTATTCATCGGAATTGGCCATAACAGGTTTCTTTGTGATTACTAAGAAACCTAATAAGTGTGACAACAGGTCTCTTTGAGAGTAATTATAATACCAATTTAAGGAGAAAAACAGACCTGTTGTGTAACAGGACAAGTCTCTTTAGTGGGTACCAAAGAGACCTGTTGTGTTATATAACAGGTCTCTTTCTTTCTTTCTTTTTTTTAAAAAAAATTCCCATGATATATTTATCACGGGTATTAAATTTCGAAATATAATTATTTGAATTTTATTACTATACTATAATTGGCAAAAAAAAAAAGTAAATTACAAAAGGAATCCTGTAAAGAAACTTACATAAACTTAATATTGAAGTTTACAATTATTAAATTACAACATGAACAGTACAAGTACAGAAACTTGTTAGAAATAATCTACAACTATGAACTTATTTAAATAATTAATAAGTAGTAGTTTACAGAATTTTACAAGCATAAGCTCCATACATTATAGCATATTCTCCATACATTAATATTATAACGTCAAAATCTATCCAATGATATAAATTATGCAAATAAGTTAGTCAATTAAAACTTAAAAGAGAATAACCAACTCAGGACAAGGTAAAATTTAATCAATTAATAAGAACATACAAAAATTACAAATAGTAGCTCTGCACACGTATACCAAATGGATTCATGAGTGGTTCTAGTAGGTCGACAGTACGTAGGATCATAAGATGGGAACTGGACTGCTTTTTTAATCACACCATTATATCCTTTGAAAACCTATAAAGGGACAAATAAGGTGTTGTTTTACAAATAGTTATTAGATATAATTAGTAGTAAGTGATTCGGAACAATAATGTACTAATTTGGAGTGTAGATTAAAACAGCATTAATACACACATACAACTATACCAGTTAAGAACACCAAGTTATTATTAAAGCGAACATGTAACTCAGACTTGATGAAAGGGGGTCTCGATTGTATGCTTTGTGGGCTAAGAAAAATAATAAATGCTCCATTGGTACCATTGCCAACCATATACTAGCAATAAACTCATTCGTTAAACTCGGAACCACATAGTAAAATGACCTTAAAGCTGGTTTACCACCTGGAACCTCCTTAGTGTGTCATCAATAGTGATATACCACCTAATCTTACAAGATTTGCACAAATCTATATAGCTAGTTTAATATTCCACCCTATGATAGTTTGATGTCACCCCAATGATAATCATTAGCTATTTTTTTCATTCTGTTACATACCAATATTTCCTCAAATTTTACAACACCACAATTATCTTTTCTTCATACTAATTAATCTGTACTTGCATAAGATCAGTGCAAGTAGTAAAGACTTAAGACAAACTACGAAATTTACAGTATATGTGTCACAGAATATCAAAGTAAATAGAAAAATCAATGAGAAATCTTGGAACCTTTCAATAAACTAATGAAATGGAGGATTAAGGATGTTAAAAGACAATTAAGGATGTTATAAGACAGTTAAGGATGTAAGTCGTAGAAAGATCAAGGAACTTCATTCATACTACAAAAGTAAGGATTTATAATTGAGATAAGCAATGTAGCAGCTATACTCATTACACACAACAATCAAACAGAAAGAGATAGAGTATAGACATATAGCTTGGACAAGTGTACAGATATGATAGCATTCACATCAATGACAACAAATACAAGTATAAACATTTGAAAACCAATTGGGCAGATAAAATTTAACCAGCTCATAGAAGCATAAGAGAATTACAACGAGTACCTCTCGGCGCAACGAATACCAGATGATTTAATGGGTGGTTCTATTAGGTCATTAGTAGGATCATAAGATGGGAATCGGACTGCTTTTTCAATCACACCATTATATCCTTAGAAAACCTATAAAAGGACAATAAGGTGTTGTTTTACAAATACTCCATAAGTATTAGATATAACTAGTTTGGAGTCTAGATTTTAGCAGCATTAATATATATAAACATACAACTATATGAGTCTTTCTATAAAGTCTTTGACATTTGCCAAAAATCAATAATAATAAAACCACTATATTAGCAATCGAAGAACAATTCTAGGTTCACTATTGTGACTCCTAAAAACTCAACATTTACCCAAATTCATAGTGAAAATATACTTCAATAATCCATTGAAAATACAATTGATTATAAAGCATAGACAAATTTGTAATTAAACGATTATATTCCAAAAAAAAAAAACAAGTATAATGATAATGCAAAAATCGACACCATAAACAAAAACACTCAATGAAAAAGATGAAATAAAAGTACCAGCATTCAATTGTAGATAATTTGGTTTAGTATTACCTCTGAATTAATTGCAGAAAATAAGATCACTTACATTGATGAAATGGGGAAATTTTAAAACTAGGGTTTAATAGAAAATGGAAACAAACCATAAAGAGCATTGTTATGGTGGCCAACGCGATTTGTCGGGGACAAATTCAAATTGCCTATACGCTTCTTTTCCTGAAACGACGTCTTGAAGGGCGGTGATGACAACGGAGATAGAAAGTGGCCTCTTAAAGTACGAATGAATTCAAGATTTGATGAAGATCGACGATTATAGGTTGGAAGTATTGGGGCTTCTTGACTCCGCTTATGGATAGAGCTAACTTTTGTAGTGCTTCTTGCAATAATGGAGGAAGAAAGTGGAAGAGGAAGACAGAGAAAGAGTTGAAATCAAAGGAAGGGGAATGGAGCGATTTAATTAAGGTGAGAAGAGGATAGAGCGAGAAAGAGGAGATGAAAGAATGAACGAGAAAGAGTGAGAGTCGATTCAAGAGAGTGTTGGGCCCCCACAAACATAAGAGACCTGTTATGATAAACAACAGGTCTCATATATCCTTTCCTATTTCTCCTTTGAAAGCATGATAGGCTCTTTGACAAATAAGAGACCTGTTATCTGTAATAGTAGGTCTCTTATATCAAAGAGACATGTTATATCAGCTAACAGGTCTTTTATTACTGGTCTTTTTGGCTATTTTTGTAGTAGTACGTAATGGCATCATATTTCAGTGATCTGGAATGTTAATCATTGAGGCTAATTTTTCTAGTGCAACGGCAAATTGATTATCATCCCTTGAGAGATATTTAAAATATATATGTTCAAAATGCTCAATGAGTTGCTATAGGTGTACTTGGTATAACATCATTGTGGAGTTCTTTATTTTCCATTTTTTTAATATATGATTTATAATCAAACTTGAGTCTCCATATGCCTCTAATTTTGCAACCTATGCTAGCCGCTGCTTCTAGTCCAATAATGCACGCTTCACATTCTGCGGCATTATTAGTAACCTCAAAGTCTATTTTAGCAGAGATTGGAGTATGTGCTCCCTCTGGACTTATGAGTAACACTCCTACGCCACATCATTTTTGATTGGACGCACCATCGAAGTACATTACCCATATGTCATCTTATGTCATGAGAATCTCTTCATCCGGAAGATGAGTAGTTTCTGCACGACTTGTTTGAATTGGATGTTGCGCCATTAAGTCGGAAATTACTTTTCCTTTCATTGATTTTTCAAGGATATATTTTAGCTCAAATTCAGCCAACATCGCCAACCACTTAGATATCCTTCCTTGTATCGGTGGTTGTTCAAACAAATACTTTATCGGATTTTGTTGTAAAATCACATGAGTAGTGTGTGGTAACATATAATGTCGTAACTTTTTGGTTGCCCACACTAATGTTAGGCTTGTCTTTTCCAAGGTGCTGTATTTTGTTTCGTATTGGATGAATTTTTTACTTATGTAATATATTACACGTTCGACTTTTTCTACCTCTAATGCTAACATGGCGCCTGTGGCTGTGTCTGTAACTGTAATGTATAGCCTAAGAGGTAGTTTGGTACTAGTTGTGCTAAAATTGGTGGACTTTTGAGATGATTTTTGATTTTCTCAAAGGACTTTTGGCATTGATCGTCCCATTCATGTTTCTCCTCTTTTTTCAATTTTTTTAATATTGGCTCACAAGTCATAGTCAATTAGTTAATAAATCGACTAATGTATTGTAATTTGCCAAGGAATCCCCTAATTTCTTTTTCTGTTTGAGGGGGAGGCATGTCAACAATTGCCTTTACTTTAAAGGGATCGGTCTCGATGCCACGTGTGCTTACTACATATCCGAGTAACTTACCAAAAGTTACTCCAAAGGCGCATTTTTGTGGATTCAATCGCATTTTATATTTTTTTATGCGAGTGAGAAATTTTCGTAAAGCTTTTATATGTCCCATTCTATCTTTGGACTTTACGATCATATCATCCACATACACTTCTATTTCTTTATGCATCATATCATGCAAGAGAGTCGTAGCCGTTCTTTGTTACGTAGCTCCTGCATTTTTTAAACCAAATGGCATGACTGTGTAGCAATACGTACCCCAAGGGGTAATAAAGTATGTCTTTTTCTTCATCTTCTTTTTCCATTCAAATTTGGTTGTAACCTGCGTAACCATCCATAAAGGATAACATAGCATGTTTAGCCGTGTTCTCTACCAATATATCAATATGTGGTAGAGGAAAATCTTTTATAGGGCTAGATTTATTAAGATCCCTAAAGTCGACACACATGCGAACTCGTCCATCCTTTTTAGGGACTAAAACGATGTTCGCTACCCATTCTGGGTAATTACATATGCGAATAAAACCGGCGTCCAACTGTTTTGTACTTCTTCCTTTATTTTTAATGCGACATCAGGTTTCATTCGTCGAAGTTTTTGTTTTACTGGTTTGGAAGTAGGGTTCAAGGGAATGACATGTTCCGCGATTTTCATATCTATTCCAGGCATGTCCTTGTATGACCAAGCAAACACGTCTTCGAATTCTTTGAGTGTCGATATGAGGGTCGATCGGTCTTCCAGATTTAGAGTTAAGTCAATTTTGACTTCTCTCTTATTTTCGTTAGTTCCTTTATTAACTATTTCAGTTTCTTCATCGATAAGATTCTTTTGTTTTCGTTCATTCATTAGTTCAACCAATTTTTTAATGTTATCATCTTCATTAGATTGATTGTTATAGCATTCGAAAGATTCAAGAGAAGGCATATACTCGTAAATAGAGCTCATATTATTAAAATCAAAAGAGAGTACATCAAGAGAAGAATCCTTTTTGGAATCTTCATCCTTAGAACTAGAAAATAAAGGCTCGGTAATGGCCACAAGGCCTAAATTTTCAGCTTCCCTAGAGTCTATAATAAATTCATCGTCCGATTCTTCAAACATCTTTCCTTCGCCTGTGACGATTTCTAGTTTATCGCCTTTGTGATTGATCCATTTGAAAGATTTCCTCCATCCATGCTCAAAAGTTTCCATTGAAGGGGTGATCAACGAGGTTGGGTCAAAAGTTTCATCTTGAATGGCGTTTTGATTGGTCATTGTTGCGACATGATTTTGCTCTAGTCCAAATAGCAAGTTAAATGCTTGCCCATCATAGCACCCTAGAGTTGGGTGTTTTGATTTAACGATACTAAGATCGTCATCCAATAAGTAGCAATCATGAAATATTTCACATCCAGGCTTCTTGATTCCTAGCAAAACTAAGGGTTCCAGAAAGTCGTAGCATGTGTAATCTTCTCCCTCCCTAATGAATTGTCCATTAAGAGTTTGTTGATAGGATGGGAGTGAAGTGATTATCCCTTTCTTATTATTGTCTCTACGTGCTTTATATGTTGCATCGTGGGACTCCAATTCTTCTTTGGTTGGTTTATATCCCAATCCAAAGGAGAAGCATTTCTTTGGGATAGGAAGTAAGAGAGATTTCTTCATTCCTATTCCCAAAGGCATCCCAGGAAAGTAACTACACTTGAGCAAGATGTTGTGTACTATCCGAGTGGAATATGGATCAAGCTTGAATGGTTCTTCAAAGTCTTCTTCCATTTCAATTATGGAGATTGGATCCAAGGCAAATCCCCACATGTCCTCTTCTAAGAATGATTGATCATTTATTGCTACTTTGAGTGGACATGCATGTATAGTCATAGGAAGCCCTTGATAGTTCAACCTAATCATTTGATGAAGTGCGGACGGTATTGCACCAAGCTCATGTATCCAAGGACGTCCAAGTTAATGGTTGAATGTATGTTTTATGTCCATAACATGGAATTCAACCATCTTTTGAATTGGGCCTGTGGTTTGGTGGCTTAACAGTTCCACACACCGATCTTCTCGAATTGTCATAGGCACTAATGCTTTGTTTTGTGGATTGGAAATCTTTTTCTGGATTTAGGTCTAAGTATTTTTCTGTTCATAATTGGCATACGTTTACAGCCGACCCATTGTCTACCAAAGTTTGAGAGATATTGTATCCTTTGCATCCCATGGTTAAGTATAACCCATTGTTGTGGGTAGTGTCTTTTAAAGGAAAATCATCATTAGTGAAAACAATTGACTTGTCGGATTTCTCGCTAGTAAGAAAGCTCACAAGGTCCTGAGGGGCTGTGTCTGTGCTTATAGACAAAGTCGTTAGAGCGTTCATGAGAGAATTCCTATGTTCTTTAGAAGTACTTAGGAGTTCCCAAATTCTAACATTCACCTTGGATTGGGGAAGTTGTTTAACTAATGGATCTTCCACCTCAAGTGGAGGTGGTATTGTATTTTATGTTTGACCTTGAGTTTGATTTTGTGTGGTCAAAGATCCATTTGGTGGTGGTGCTTGGTAGACTCGCCCAGGACGAGTTAAATGATCTACCTCATTTGGGTTAGTCGTAGGACTCATAAACCAACTTTCTTCTAGAGGCTTTGGATATGCTTCCATTTCAAGATAATCCATGAGTGGTGCTTGATGCTATTGTTCATCCAAGGAGAGATTAGATAAACCTTGCGATTTCCCCAAGAAATTATCCCAGTAGAGCGCTCCATTTGTTTCATTTTGTAAACAAGATAGAGGTGGGACAACGGCATACTTAGAGACATATAATTCTTGAAAGTAGTCGTCCCATAGTCCACATACTTCATTAGTTGTCCCTATGAGTATTGTGGATAGAGGTTATCCTATGGGTGTGATATAGTCCAAAGGATTGAACGTATCCCTTCCCATATGGTCTTCATCAATGTGAAACAACCCTAAGGGGGATGCATTATTGTTAGGTTTAGGCGTGGGAATTCTCCCATCGTCTACCAAATCTTGTATTTTGTGCTTTAAAACATATCAACGTTCAGTATCGTGTCCAACGCCTCTATGATAAGCAATACCATTCCATTAAGGATACCCCTTTTCTAGTGGAGTGGGTAGTGTTGGCCCTATTGGTGCAAGTAAGCCGTTTTCATTTAATTTTTCTAACAATTCTTTATAGCTTACAGGAAATGGAGTAAATTTTCTCTCTTTTGTCCATCTTTTTTCTAGGATCATCATATCGATTTTTGTTATTGTATTGCGTGGAAGTCGCAAATACGTCAATAAAGGATGATGCATTATCATTCCTCTTTTTGTAGTTATTCTTAGGTTGATGATGATAATGAGGTTTGTTTGCCTTTCTTTAGCAAGTTCATCTTCATCTAGTAGCCACAGAATAGACCTTTTAAAAAGTGTCTAGACCAAGGTAACAAAGATATTTTTTGTACTTTTCATGGAAGTTGTCAATGAATTTTTTTGTACTAACTCGAGTTCAGGAGGCCTTTGGGCAAGGTGGGCCGCCTTTTATCGCCATCTACCATAGAAAGCAAGGAAACCTTCATCGTCGCGTTGCTTAAGCATCTCGAGTTCACGTAAAGTTGACTTGAACTCTACGTTACTCTCATATTGGGTGATGAAAGCCGAAACTACATCTTCCCATGTCGCTTTAAATTTTGGATCTAGCCCATAGTACCACTCTCTCGCGGTTGGGTCAAGTGATAAAGGGAAAGTCAAAGCATAAAGCTTAGGATCAACTCCTTTTAGTGCCATAGCGCCAGTAAAACACATTAAATTATTTTGTGGATTTTTGGTCACCTTAAATATAGGCAAGTCCGTAGCTACGAACTTTTCTGGTAAAGAAAGTCCTAGGGGAGGATCAAACTTTTTCGCGTCAAAGTACTTGTTCTCCATTGTAGAACGAAGAACTAGCTTCTCTAATGACTTTTCTTTGATGTATAATTGCTCCATATTTTCTTGTAAGGCTAAAGTGTCGGCCTTTTTCTTTTCAGCATTTTCCATCTTCTTAATTCTTCTCTCCTCGGCCTCTTGAGCCTTTTCCTCTCTCAAATAAAGAATCTTTTGTTGAAGCTCATCGACAGTTGTCATTGTTGTTGAACTAGGATTAGTTGTCGAAGGAAAGTGGTTTCAAAGGGGTTGATATTTGGGTGGTAAACATAGAATGCGAGTGCCCGTGGGTCCTCTTTCCCAATCTTGAAAACCGGCCCTAAAGCAGTATAAAAGGATAAGTAAATCGATACGATTGTTTTTAAAAGAAGAAAAAAAAAGACGCAAAATATATTCAAACGGTAACATCGCCCTTAACAATTCTCCAATGAGGATATTGTTCGGACGAGTCAATTTGTTTTTTGAGAAATCAAAACTGACTCGTCTGGTGGGCGCGCGCAAGTGACAAAGTTGCGCGCGACTGTCGCGTGCAACAAAATCACTTGCGCTAGGAGGGGTCGCGCAACTTCTTGAGTTACGCGCGCCACCTGCTCGTAATATTTATTTATTTTTAAATTCGAGCGTTTTTTTTATTCGATTTTTTTACTTGACCCTTTTTTTTATGTTATCCTTTGAATATGACGCTAAATCACGAAGTGACAACTTTGTAATTGGGAACCTAGACCAAACTAAAAAATAAAAGAAAAAGAAGACTATCCTAACACGTTGCACATAGTCATATAATCACATAACCATGTCATAAGTCAAGATTCACGCAATGCCGTTCTAAGGTCAAGGAAAAGGCTTGGGTGTCCAAAGGTACCATACCTTAAGAAACGACGCTTAAATCAATCACTCAACGTGTTTACCCATGACGTTGCCCTTCCAACATTTTGTTAGTGATATGGGTGTGATGATTGTTATTGATTTAGGGATAGACGCCTAATGTTGGCGACCCCTAGTCAATGAGCCATTCCCCAATGGTTTAAGTGTGCTATGCTTATGCATGATGCAATGTTGCTTGTTTGGTTTTTACTTTTGTACAAAAGGAAGATATTATGCGTTCAAGTGTCGCTCTCTAATTAGAGATTATCCTAGTTAATTCTCGTTACAACCCATAGGCAACCTAGTGTTGGATACCTTGGACCATAACTACGAATTAATCATGTAACCTCTAAGTCCCCTGTGGAGTCGCCACTGTAAGGAGGGTGATCCCATCGTAAGGGGTACTCTCCATAAATGCCCTTGGCCACTTAAAATCCTAGGACTTTACACTTATTAAGGGTGTAGTAGGATTTGAATTCCTGAATTTTTGAGGGACCTTGAATTAGAATTGATTCTATCACCACGCTTTTTTGTAAGCAACAAGTAGGAGTCGCCAATGAGTTTTAGGAAAAACTCATAAAACTCGTTCCTGCCTTTCTTCCATGTGGAGTTCATGGAATTATTAGCACAAATCATAAGTTTACCCATGCCCAAATTGGTCTTTAAACCAGAAATGAGTTCGGGAGCGAGGGTAAAATAACGTTCCTTTTAGAAGGGGAATCGTCAATCCAAGCCCTAGTACGACCTCTACTAGCTCTTATTTTTTTACAATTTCATCACCAAACAATATATGCAACGCGATACCTAAAACTTTGTTAGTTGGTTTTATTTACAATATTAATTCACATAGGAATTACATTGCAAAAGTCGTTATTCTTATTTAATAATATTCGTGAAAGAACAATAAATAAACAAGATTCGCCTTGGCTTAAGTGATCAACCAACAATTATTTAATTCAATTCTAATCTTTATTTAATGCAAGATACTATGTGGAATTGATTAATTAATTATTTTAAAGGTGATCAAACAACACTAATTAATTAATTAAAGTACTTTTATACAAGAAAATAAAGGTGATTTAACTAAGTTCTCGGGAATTTACCATTTCTCTTTGCTAGATCTCCGTTTAGAACACTTATGGACTCCTTCTTGTTGGGGAACCTCCACCGTAGTAACAAAGTATCGAAAGGGTGAGTGTTTAGGTCAAGAGGGCTAGGTTGCACAAGTTCACAAGTTATTTCGCCAGAGTTTTAGGTTAATTCATGTCTTTTTAAGCCTTGATTTACGCTCTTATTTATAGGAAATGATTAGGTTTAGGGTTTCGAGCATTCTGCCGCAGCAAGTGTCGCGCGCAACAGATGAAGTTGCGCGCGGCATCCCAACGCAGGTTATAGAAGCAGCGCAACTATTTGTCTTGCGCGTGGCTTTATGGTAAGATTCGATTTTATATTTTCCGTATGATTACGAATAATTCTGAATCATCCGCAGCGCAACTCTGAAAGTTGCGCTGAGTGTTGCGCGCGGCAACCTTGCGCGACTTCATGAGATACGCGCGGCTTTTTCTGCAGCATTATTAAGTTTCAACCGCGCTCCTAAATTTGTCATTATTTGGGTTTAAGCACGGGCTTTAGCCTAATTATGATCGGGTTTAGTTAATTGGACCTTTGTTTTAGCTTTTTCTTTAATTTGGGCTAGTCTTTTGTGTTTTATGGCTTAACTTGTTACCCATAAGCATTCTTCACTTCGATCCAACACGAAGATGGTTTTATTTATCGTCATTGCACTTCTTGTCGGGACAGGAAGCCAAAAGTAGATGTCTAGAGAATCCATTTTAGATCTCATGGCCTCTTGCCATTCAGAAGAGCCAGAGCTTGCCATCGCTTGCTTGTAGGTTTCCGGTTCTTCTCCATACACTAATAAGATGTCCTGATTTTCGGTTAATACAACACCAAGATACCTATCAGGTTGAGACCTTGGCTCTGCGACCGACGTAGGGTAATAAATTGAGCATTTGCATTGTCGTTTTGACTTTGCACATTTTGACCAACGTCAATTGATATTGTTTGATCACTTTGACTATCAATTTGATTTTGTTTCTCGTCCTCTCGAACTTCATTGTCTTCGATTTTCCTCCTACTTGTCATTTTGGAAAGGTGTTCCTTCTCCAAAAAAGACACCATCACGAGCAACAAACACTTTATTCACGGATTTGTTGTAGAAGTAATACCCTTTGGTTTCTTTTGGGTAGCCCACAAAGAAAACCTTGTCTGATTTGGGGTGAAGTTGGTTAGAAATTAATTTCTTGACATATGCTTTGGAACCACATATATTAAGAAAAGACAACCTTGGAGGTTTCTTCTTCCATAATTCGTATGAAGTCTTTTTCACAGCTTTTGATAGAGCAAATTTCAGAGTTATTGTCGTGGTTAGCAGTGCGTGTCCCTAGAAAGTGATCGAGAGATCACAAAGACCCATTGTTGATTGCACCATGTCTAGCAAGGTTCGATTTATCCTTTTGGATACTCTGTTCCATTGTGGAGTACCTGGAGTTGTCAATTATGAAAGTATACCCTTTTCTTCATATGGTCATCGAATTCTTAGCTCAAGTATTCACCACCTTGATCTAATTGAAGGGCTATGATTTTCTTGACAAGATGATTTTTAACTTCAGTATGCAATTCTTTGAACTTCTCAAACAATTTAGATTTGTGTGACGAGGTAGACATATCCAAATCTACTATAGTCGTTTGTGAAGGTGATAAAATATCGACTGTCATTTCTTGTGGTTGTTCTCATTTGTCCACATACATCAGTGTGTATCAGGCCTAATAAGTCACTTGCTCTTTCTCCCAACTTGGAGAATGGCTTCTTTATCATCTTTCTTAATAAACATCCTTCATAATTTTCAAACAATTTTAAATTGATTGAGTCAAGAACAACTTCTTGTAAAAGTTGCTTGGTGCGTTTGATGTTAATTAGCCAAGACAACAATGCCACAAGTATATCTCATTTGACTCAATGTTCTTAGCTTTCATAGTGGTATTTTCAACATTACAAACTTGTTTGTCTAAAGAGAGCACATAAAGACCTTTTTTCTGAATATGCTTTACAGTATACAACATTATCGAGATAAAACGAACATGCATCGTCTTTAACTCGAAATTCAAATCCTTTGGCATCTAAAGCCAAAATAAATATAATGTTTTTGGTTACTCATGGAAAATGATAGCAAACAAACCCTGAGGGAAAAGACAAATCGAGAGTTTCTACAAATATAGCTGACATCATAGCTGCATTGTCGACCCTATTTCAAGCTATCCCTTCTCTATCTTCCTGTCAATCCTTAGTCCCTGAACATAAGAACAAAAGTTTTAGCCATATCCGGTATCTAGTACCCATGATGTTTTGCTAGCGATGTTTAAGTCTATAACGAAAATACTTAATGTAGAAGCAAATGTCCCGTTCTTCTTATCTTCCTTGAATTTGTTGTCTTTGGTAGCTTTTGGCTTAGGCGAAAAGGTATTCTTACCTTTACCCATAAATCCTTTCTTATTCTTTCCTGAGCGCTTGAACGGCTTGCCCTTCTTGACCATAAGCATGTCATACTTTCCTTCATCCTTGAGCATTTGCTCATATAACACCCCCAAATCTCCCTCTACGAAAATACAAGTATAATACGTATAGTTATACCGTAGAGATAGACTTAGGCATATTACCGCTGCGTGATTACGCTAGGCTACTCAAACTTAGCAAATAAACCAATACTTTGCAGCAAAAACTTCAAACTCTTCTTTTTTTAATACTAGATTAAAAATAGTAACCATTGTCATGAGTACTCAAAAATAAATACAAGGACCAACATATCCTAATCTAGGTGAACCATTCCTGGGACTCCAAATGCGTATTTATTTACTTCACCTGAAATTAGTCAACACTGCTTACCATTAAGGTAAATAGGGCGAATCAAAACAAAATAAGAAATACGGATTAGTAAAATATGCTAAGTACGATAAGTGTGAGATAATTAAACTCAATTTATTCATAAACATGCTTTTAAAATAAATTCCATCCATTCCAATAGTTAAATCAATAATTCCAACTCAAAATTTCAAAACCAATTTCAATAACCAATATTAATATTCAATAATTCCAATTCCAGTTATTTTAAAACCAATTTCAATTACTGAAAACCAATTCCTCTCCCGAGTGTGACACCCCCCAAGCTAGTCTCCTTATGTTACAAGGCTATTCTTGAGGAAAGACTCGGTCATACAAATTCAAAAGTCTTATCAAATAAACCAAATCCGCATAGTGGGATTATTAACATGCTTATAAAGCTTTAATAATAATAATTCAATAAATCTTCTTTATATCCAATGCTTCCAATTTTTAATAATAATAATTCCAAAACTCCTTTCCACATGATTTCAAAATCAAACCTTTTAAACATGAAAAACAATTAATTTAAATATTTTCAAACATGATATAAATCAATACTCCAATTTATTTAAACATACTTTTATTTCATAATCATAATTCAATTCGATTTAATTCAATTTTCACAAGAAATCATCCAAACATGCTCATTTAAAATAATCTTTTTCAAGGTATCTAACCACCTAGCGCACCTCGATCCTCTCTTAGCAAAAAACCAAATGGAACCTCAAGAATCTTGTTCGAACATACCCTACAAATAAATATAACCTTAATTAATATAAGCTAAGGTTAACAAATAATCACAATAATTAAACTAAAAACTCCCAACTATATGTACATGAACCTTTTAAATTAAATTATCATAACCATTATTAAAAATCTGATTTTATATTATTAAAACTACTCATAATAATTTTTTTATAAATTCCTTATAATAATTATAATTAATTGAATAAGAGAAAAGAAGAAGAAAAGATAAGAAACCAAGGAGAAGAGAAGGGAGGATGTGGTGGCAAGGGGCTTCCGGCGGTAGTGGGCGACCAGAGAGGAGGTGGTGCACGGTGGAGGTGTTGGTGCGCAAGGAGGAGTAAAGAAAAATAAAAAGAAATTGAGAGAGAATTAAGAGAGAATTATGAGAATTTGTGTGAGGGTTTGATCATGAATTGAAGGGGTATTTATAGGCTAGTGCAAGCATATTTTATGGTAGGAAAATTTAGGAAGAATTATGGTAAGTAGGGTTTAAGGGATTACTTGGAGAAGTGAGTAAAAGAATTAAGAAAAATTTGGATATTAAGGTAATTGTGTATAGTTGAATATGGAATGTATGTATGCCATGAAAAATAATAAGGAAATTGGAATTACTTGGGGAATAATTAAGAAGAATAAAAGGCAAGAGAATTTGATGATCAAATATTAAAAAGATGGAGAAATTGATTTAAGGAAATTAAGAGATTTTGAGAGATAATTTAAAATACAATTTTACCAAAATAAATTCCCCTAAAATAATTAGAGAGGGCCGAAAATCTTGAACTTCCCATAGCTAAAATATTCGAATATCTCTAGGGTTATTTAGGAAGATTTTGCTCAGTTTTAAGGAATAAAATAATTGTATAAATAATATAGAATAAATAATTAATTAATTAATTAATTAAATACCAGTTATTCACCAATAAATAACCAAGAAAAATCAGATTTTCCATACATGGAAAATCTGAATTCCCTAGACAACTATTGGGAATTTTTGGCCATCTTAATTAATTAATAAAATATTACTTTTCTTTAATTAAAATATCCGAAATATGTAAATAATCCGGCTTTTAAAATAAGATAAATGGATAATAAATCTTTACCAGAATAATGATTAGCTTTCAAAATACTTTTGGCGGCAAAATTCAAATATTATTTTGGCTCCAAATAATTAATTTACTAAAATACCCTTTTATAAAATAATTCCTAATTAATTAATTTGAAAATACGTATGAAAATACGGGGTATTACAACTCAGCTTGCTTCAAGATACCATGAAGCTTGGTGAGGGTTTTCTCCATGATGTGCATGTTGTTGTTCATTTTGAACTGATCATAGCCTTTGTGCAGAGAGTGGAGAATGATGTTAATTGTCATCTCGGTTGAATACCATGCATAAAGCCTTTCCATGTTCCTCAAATAAACTTATCATTTTAAGTACATGTGGATTAACCAGCTCTCTTTTCTTGAGCTTTCTCTCAAGGATCTGCCTATGGGTTTCAAACGTTTCAGTTCAAGCCTACTCTTGGAACATATTCTGAAGCTCAGAAATGATCTCAATAGTTGTCTCCTTCTCAAAGAAAGTCTTCTGAAGGTCGGGAGACATATTGGCCATCATGATGCACTTGACATCCCGATTGGTAGTTTGCCATCTGTTCAGAGCAGCCTAAGTCACTTACTCATTGGGATTCTTAGGCAATTCCAAATCAAGGATGTATTCCTTTTGCTCTTGCATGAAAACTATACGCAAGTTTCTTTGCCAATCAAGAAAATTTGGCCCACAAATTTCTCCTTGTCGAGAATCGAGCGCAACGAGAATTGGTTCTTTGAGTTATTCACAGACATGGCTCTACAATTAAAAGAATTTGAAATGAAAAACCATTCATAATACTTAAATAATATTGAATTCATGCATATATATATCAAGCTTATTGAAAAGGTCTAATTCACACTTTAAATTTATCCCTGTTAAGTGACAACAAGTCGATTCCAAGACCCAAAGAATCTGTGAGTAGTTAGCATGCTTTGGCTTGTCTTAAAACCTATTACTCTATGGTAAGAAACTCTTTTCTTAAGGCACCAAGCCACTCTTAGTTAGATAAATTGTCGCATGTAATGCTCTCTCAACAATTTATCTCCTTTGCCTTGATAAGTTAGGATTCCATCACTCATATCATTGAGTCTAACCAAAACTAACATGTATGTGATGTCTTTCTTTGGAAAACCCATCAACTTACCTTACTTCCTACGGGGATAGTGATGCCTAGCTTTGGCATAGCCCATAATTTTGCGCATTAGTTCGGTAAGTGTTGTTTTTGAATGGTAAGTTTTACTCAATATTTTAGAGACCTAGGGTTCCTATGTTTGTTTATTTAAGTAAACTTAATTAATCATCACAACATTCGAAATCCGAAACATGCATCTAACATATCATTCATATATATAGACATAAATATATATCCAAAACATAAGTAAATGATGCATTTAGGAACTAGCATGATCCCTTGAGTCCTCAAGTATTCAAGGGTCTTGATTTGCAACATCATGGCTTTGTCTTCCAAGAAACTTCCTCTTCAAGACATAACCAAAATTTTGCAACTACTAGTATCTACAATTAGGACTAATATAAATATTAAGGTACCAAAATACTAAACAGTTCGCAGACCGTATTTAGATTTACAAAAATACATGATGAAACGCAATCTGTATTTTCTACCCTAATCAGGCCCCACTAGTTGCCATTTTATAAAACCCTTGAGAGAATATACATTCAATTCATCCATTCATTATATGTGAATGGCCCATGCATTTTACAATGATAAACAAGTAACAATGCATAAACACGCGTAAACTAGTAACTAACTTAGGTGGTTAATCAAATTAACGCGCCTTGTTAAAACTAGTCAAAGTTGTTAACCAATTATGTGATTAAGAGCAATTAAAATAATGAAACTCCCACTAAATTCCGCATCCAACTTAATTAATCCAATTAGTTAAGCCGATAAACCCAATATTTTGCCAAATTAAAATATGCAAGTGCCGCTCAAAACCTGAGGCCTAGCCAAAAAATTTAATTAAAATAAATAAACATAATTAAAATAATTAAATTGGCAAAAATGTAAAATTACGTAGTTGTAGACACCCATTTGTGTCTCCCCAAAACCAAAACTAGTGATGAGTACCTTTCATGTTGAATCATAATCGAATGAAACGAAAGTGTGGAAAGGTCTAGTGTTGCGGAAAGTTTTATTTCTTTTCTTTTCTCTTCTCTCTATTTTTGAAAACTTTATTTTAGGAAAATAGCCAATCCAGTTTGGTTGGTCCATGATATGGGTAAAATAGTGGTGTAGTTGGATGGGGCTTGCAAAGACCTTTCCAACGATATATTATAAGCCCAATTCCGATGAATATTGAGGAATTTATGGCCAATTTACTAAACTGGGCCCGGTTTGAGTTTTAAGTACGGCCCAATGATCTAGGGGAGGGCCTAATATGATTTATCATTCCTAATGTAATTAGGAATGGTTTTGGTCTTTTAGAACATTCTAGAAGGTCTTATCATTCTTAATTCAATTAGGATTCTTTAGAGTTTTAATTAGATCAAATACCATTTTCGACTGAAATTATATTATTTTATCTTTTAGTACGGTAAAATTATCAGATTTTCGAAAACGTGTTAAAAGCCGGTTTGGCGTCCAACCCCACGCCTTGGCGCCTGGAACCAGGATTGGCGCCAGACGCCAGCCATTGGCGCCTGGCGCTAGCCACTGGTCCTGGCGCCAATGAGCCAGGGCTGGCGCCAAGTTGTTTTTGGGATCTTCAGACTCTGTTTTGATAAATTATCTTTTTTGGCTGATTTTCTCTAAAAATATCGTATTAATAAACTCCGTTTTGGGAGGACGGATTTACATCTATCATTCACCAATTCTCTTTATTCTTAAGTCTTCATCAACTATCTTCATCATTCACCAATTAGCATTCATCTACAGTCAAATAATCCTTTTCACTCATCTCTTTTCTTCAACTTTCATCATCATTCATTCATTCTTTCTTTTCTAATACTTTGCTTGTTTAATACAAAATTCCGCATTCACAAGATCTTGATACACCTAGCCATATTCGAAGTTGCCTTCGCCCTAGACGTGAAAGGTTTTAATTTCTGAGGGTTTGGTCCCAAATCTCTATTATTTAATTTAATTGCTTTGTTTATTATTTTTCTTGAAGTTACTTACGTGTGTATTTTGTAATTAGAAAGAGGTACGAGGCATCCAAGTAAGTACTTTATTGATTAATTGATTTTATGATGTAGACATCATGTTTATATTATTATTATGATATTCCTAGTATCATGTATAGGGTGTTTTTAATATTAAGCATGATTAAGAATATGATGCTTCCTATGTTCTTTCTAACATTTAAGATTATGATTGATGATGATTATTTATTATGTTGCTTGATATGCATATTATTATATATTGTTATTGCTTGATCACCTTTTGTTGTAGGTTAAAGGGAATTAGTATTTGCAATCACGCTTAATAAGATAATTAATAATCTTGTTAGGTTAATTGTGATTATAATTCAAGTGATCGCCAATAATAGTTTATTTGTGCATTAAATCCAACCAACATAGATTAAACAGGTATAGGGTTAATCCTATTGATTGTATGTTAGTCAGAATGCGCACATGAATACGAGCAGAATAAAGTAGAGGCCTATTATTAGGGCAGGTTCAATCTCTTTTAGGTTGGATTTGTACCATCATCCCCGAACCCTATTTTGGTTCATGACCTTATGGAGTTGACGATTTCTTGGATCGTTAAGGGGTGTAACCTTCACCTTGTGAACGGTTTACAAGTTCCTTAAAAACTTGTTGGCGACTCTTTTTCTCTATCTTCTTCCCTTTTGGACGCCACCGTACTTTAGTGTATGATCACAGTGGGGTTCAAGCTAGTGGGATTTTTAAAGGCTTGAACATATTCCCCATAGTTTTTGGCGAGTCCACCTGGGAGGATTTCTATTTTAATTCCTGAATTTGTTTCGGCAATGATTTAGAATGAGTGGATGAGACTCGAAAAGTTCCAAGTATTTCATGTGCGTAATTTTGATTAACATTATTGTCATATGCATAAAAAGGTTCTCATTGAAAAGACCATCCGTAATGAGTCAAAAACATAGGATTTTACACGTAGGAAATTTGAGAAATGTCTTTCACAACTAGGACTGAAATAACACCGCGCGAAACTGGATGATTTTATTGAGCACAGAAAGCTGCTGAGGCATGTGGGAAGTAGCGTCAGGGGCCAGAGCTTGGCGCCAAACTTTTAGCCGTAGCGCCAGACGCCAGTATTGGAGCCAGGCACTACAGTTAAAAGTTGGCGCCAGGCACTGTTTGCTGGCGCCAATTTCCCCCAATACCGAGCCAGAAATAAGCGTTCTAATTTCGACCGGTTTTTCGTATTGTTTGCTCGATCCTACTTCTTGATTGATTTTTTTCTCATTTTTCTGAAACCCATATGTGTTCTACATATGGACATAACCTTATGGGAATTCATGCTCTATCTACCCGATTGAACGCTCCTGGAAACAAAAGGTACATCTGAGATGTTGAATTCACCAAACCATGGAAGTGAGTTTTTTCTAAAAAAACTTGTGTTGTTCTATCCACACGCGTTAACCCTTCACGGTTAGGCTTCTACGCGGTGCATCTGAACAATTAACCATGGACCCTATTTGACTAAACCATATCCCGAACTTTAGAGAACTAGAGCCATGGTTAGGTTGCGAACTCATTGCATCATATTGTGCCTACTTGACTAATTGTGCATTATTTGTTATGCATATAAATTCCATGCTTAACCATTTGTTGATTTGTGTTGAGATTATAATTAATGACTTAAATAACTTTTCCTAATTAATTAATTAATTCGAGTCAATAAAAATTTTCTTCTTTTAATCGGAATTGACCTAGTACGACTTTAGGCATACCCAAGTTGACTAATAATATCGAAAACAGTCCCAGACCAAGGCTCCAATGTTGGTACCAAAATCTGGGCTGTAGCGCCACTTTATGGTGTGTAGCGCCAGACATTTACTAAAAAGTCTTGCGCCAATCACCATATTGTGACGCCAGTCCTGTCGCTTGGCCGACAGTTCGGATTATTTGTCGAGTCATCACCTAATGTCTAATTATTCAGTTTCCTGTTTAATTCGGTTAATTCTGCTTAATTGAATCAATATTTGAGTTTAGGCACTAAGTCCCATGGTCTTACACAAGAGTCCAAGCATGTCACTTACACACAATACACACACCATTACACATGTCTTGACCATGATTAAGGGAGTCTTGTGTGCGCGCGTTATTTTTTTCGTCATTTTTTTTAGGGGGGTAAGTCGGATATTAATCCTCCAATAAATAGTACTGAAGTTCCCTAAACACATGTACATTATTGCTCCCTGAAAATATGCATACTTTTTTCTTTTTTTAAACAAAAGCCATAAAGTCAAAATGATTCGAGTCAAGTAATTAAAACGCAAACTGGCTTAATCTACAGCGCGTGGTCAAGAAAGGAAGGACGATTAATCAAAGATAACCTCTTCGTACAAGTCCAACTTTTCGACGAACCTATAGCTCGCAAGAGGAAAGCAAGAGTTATAATGGCAACTCAAGAAGAAGTTAACGATCTCAAAAACCAATTGGCTACTGTAACTGAGACACTAAAGCTTCTCGCACTTAAGATCGAGGATCCCGCGAAGCAACAACAAATGGACTTCATGCAAGAAATCCAAAGCAAGTTGTCTAGTGACTACAAGTTTCAAGAACTCACATCCCAAGGGGTCTCGGTGGATAAGGATCTTCTTCCGCAGAAGTTCAGTGCCAACGACATCCCAAAGTTTAGGGCAATCGACAACCCCTACTTCCATCTAAGGGCATTTGAAACAATAATGAGTATCAAGGGTATCGATAAGAAAATTTTCCCTTCTCTGTTCTCGCTATCTCTCGAGACCGTTTGCCAACAATGGTTCTTTTCTCTTGAAAAAGAAAAGACCTCTACCTGGGAATCCATAGCAAACGCTTTCGTTGATAGGTACAAGTGCAACGTTCAAGTCGAAACTGACCATAGAGAACTTGAAATTCTCAAGCAGAAGGAGAATGAAGGCTTCACATCTTTCTTCAATAAGTGGAGAGAAACCTCAGCTAAAATGATTGAGGTACCAAGTGAAAAAGAGTCTGTGAGATTGTTCATTAAAAATCTCCAAGAAAAATATTCAAAACATCTTAAATATCAAAATAACCTTCATACCTTTAAGGTTGTTTATGATATTGGGATTAATATTGAAGATGACTTAGCTAAATCTAAAGTTGCCAACAATAACTCCAACAGTGGCTGGAAAGGAAAGAAGAACGACAATCCTTCTTCTTCCGAAACCGCCCACTCAAATAATGTTAGCGCCTTTAACCTAGGAGAAGTCCTTGCCATGAACAACCAAGGACAAAAGAAACTGTTTAGGAGAAACTTCACTCCTATTGGCATGAGTTATGACACCGCGTTTGATCGGCTAAATGCAAAAGGTCTTATAACTCCCATTGGACCATTCGGAGATCCACCAGTCGAGAAAAGGTCGCCTAATTGGAACCCCAATGCACATTTCAAGTATCATCAAGGTAGGGGCCATTCTACTGAAAGTCGTTGGAAACTTAAGGAAGTTATCCAAGACCTGATTGACAGTAATAAGTTGTCGTTGCCTCCTGCTAGTAAGAAACCGAGTATTGATAATGCACCCCTAGCTCACACATTGGTTATCTCTGATGAAGAAAGCGAAGTTGACCCCTCATCTCTCATTAAACCTGTCAAAATGACCGAAGAAGAAGAAGAAGAGATCTTTTTCGATGTCGAGGATAATCCTCCAGAACTAGCAAATGAGGTAGAGATACGAATACTCACACTATATCTGAGGGAGACATCACAACTGTTACATGAAACTCTCAAAATTCTGAATGAACTTCGCAAGGAATATGATCAAGAACCTAAGAAAGAATTCACACCAGTAAAAACGACTTATGAGGCAAAATGCTTTCCCTTACAAGTCATCGAAAGACCCAAGAAGAGTAATAAAATTTATACTCCAATTGGGATCCCGTATGCACAAATGTTTAAAGTGCTCTCCGAGAGTGGCAAGGTCAAACCTCTCGAACCGAGACCATTTGAATCATTGAAAAGAACAGATAGATATTACTGTCAATACTATCAGTCAGGAGGACACACCATAGAAAACTGCTTCAAATTCAAGGATTTGGTGCAGAAAATGATTGATAGAAAGGAATTAGTCCAAGTTCAACAAGAAGAGGATATAAATGTTAATGGAGAATGGGACAGTGATGAAGAAGATGTCTATCTAAAAGACATATTAGAACCTTCACCTTCCATATCATACACCATAGACGACATTTGGGCTGAAGAAGATGCATCAATAGACGTCCTCACAAGATCCGGGAGAATACAACCTTCTGTTTCAACGCAACCCATGCCTACAGTACAACAAGTTCCCATACCTATCATCGAAGACAATGATATTGTTAAAAAATTCAAGAAGACAAAAGTTGAGATGAATGTATGGAAGCTTCTAGCAATATCTCGGGAACATAGGTTGGTTGTGATGAATGCCTTGGATAAAATCGGGATAGATTCTGACACCACTCCTGAGGGACTAGCTAACTTCCTCACGAGTGATCTCCCTAGTCCAATTAATCTAATCACTTTCTCTGATAAAGATTTACCCCCGGAAGGTGACAAGCACTACAAAGCGTTAAACCTCACAGTAGTCTACAAAAGAATGAATGTTCCCATGACGCTCATAGACAATGGATCGGCTATTAACGTCTGTCCACTTAGGACTGCGAGGATGCTCGGCATAAAGAATGAGGATTTAATTCCGTCCACACAAGGAATAAGAGCTTACGATAATACTCGACGTCAAGCTCTTGGCAAAATAACCCTAAATGTGACGGCAGGAGCAATAAAACATGCTACTACTTTTCAAGTGGTAGACATCAAAGCCTCATTCAATCTGTTGTTAGGACGCCCTTGGCTCCATGATCTAAAGGCCGTCCCTTCATCTCTCCACGAACAAGTGAAAGCTATAGTTGGAGGAATCCCCATCACCATTGATGCTTCGCTAATGAGGATCAAGTCAATAGAGAATCCAATCATCAACGTGGAGCACGACGAAGATGATGAAGACCTATGAGGCTTTAACGAAGAAGTCTCCTTAATCCAAGAGGACGAAAGGACATCTCTTTGCCACAACCCCCATTCCAACATGATTATCAACACTATGCTGAAAAAACAAGGACACTTCCCTGGGATGACCTTAGGAAAGAAGAAGGGGATAGCAAAATCGATAGAGTCACCTGGCCTCCCTAAAGTAGATACTTTCGGACTTGGTTTCGAACCGACTCGGAAAGATCTCAAGCGAGCCCAGGACAAATTGAAAGCACGTAGGGACGCTCCCATTCAAAAGAAAGCAATTCCAATGGATCAGTACCCTCTTACGCTTAATGGTCAGTTTATAAAAGAAGGAGAGGACTATCCATGCTATGAATTTCCCGAACCATTTGTTGTAAATGGCATACGACAACCAGGATTCGAGATTTTCTTGGATTGCTATTTCACTGATGAAATCCCAATTCCCGTCCATAAGGAGAAAACACCTCCATGCTTTGACTTTAACGTCATGGGATTACTGTTTGGGCGAGAAAAGAATGAGCCAGCTTATGAGGAATACAACTCCTCACTCATTCAAACGGACCTACAAAGCGAAAACTTCGATCCCTCGAAGCTAATTACTCCAGCTGAAGGATTACTACAAGGGTGGCGCAAGACTATCAAGGTGATTACTCCAAGTGGGAGGAAGATATCAATCACAACAGGACAAGGGCCAATATTTGAAGAATTGTCAGGGTCAGAGTCAGAGTCTGAGTCAGAGTCTTTCCTTTTAGAATCTTCTAAGTCTTTAGTTATAACGCCTTCCCTTCCTGTTTCTTCTCCTAGGATAGTTAGTGATCCAGTCCCTGAGGACAAATATCACTCTTTGATGTAATGATCTCAGAGTATAATAATATCGCTCATTCTCCTTACTTCTCGTGTTCTTCCCTAACCCATGATGACGAACATTGCTTAGCTAACGATGAAAAAGATAAAGAATTTATTAAAGCAATGGAAACACTTGAAAAGAAAACACCAGTAATTGAAGAGACTGAAACAGTTGACATCTCAAATGATTCAACTAATAAAAGAGAAGTTAAAATCGGACTAACATTGAATAAACAAGAAAAAACCGATTTAATTAACTTGCTTAAAGAATTTTTCGATGTATTTGCTTGGTCATATGAAGATATGCCAGGCATTAACAGAGAAATAGCTCAACACACTATACCATTAATTCCAGGAATGAAACCTGTAAAACAAAAGCTACGTCGAATGAAACCCGACGTAGCACATTAAAATAAAAGAAGAAGTTCAAAAACAAATAACTGCAGGTTTCATCAAGGTATCCAAATACCCCGAATGGGTCGCTAACGTCGTCCCAGTTCCAAAGAAAGATAGAAGGGTAAGGACGACTTCCCTTTGCCACACATCGATATTCTGGTAGACAACACAGCAAATCACGCGCTCCTCTCATTCATGGACGGATACGCAGGGTACAATCAGATTCTCATGGCGGAAGAAGACATGGAGAAGACAACTTTTATCACACCATGGGGCACTTACTGTTACACGGTAATGTCATTTGGGTTGAAAAACGCAGGTGCTACTTACCAACGTGCAGCAACTGCCTTGCTCCATGACATGATGCACAAAGAAGTCGAGGTATATGTAGACGACATGATTGTGAAATCAAAAGACCGTCCAGGCCATCAAGTAGCCTTAAGAAAATTTTTCGAAAGGCTAAGAAAATATAATATGAGGTTAAATCCCTCAAAATGTGCTTTTGGAGTAACCTCGGGCAAGCTCTTGGGATACGTCATAAGCTCTAGAGGAATAGAGATAGATCCAACCAAGATTAAAGCAATCATGTCAATGCCACCGCCCAAGACCGAGAAACAGATTTGAGGATTCATTGGCCGGTTACAATACATAAGTAGGTTCATATCAAAACTAACAACGATATGTGAACCAATCTTCAAAAAGCTCAAGAAGAATGTACTAGTAATATGGGATGACGAGTGTCAAAAAGCCTTTGACCGGATCAAAGCCTATCTCGCAAATCCTCTCGTATTAGCGTCAGCACTTCCCGGAATACCTCTTAGGTTATATTTGACGGTTACCAAAGAGACAATGGGAGCCATGCTAGCACAAGAGGTAGAAAACAAAGAGAATGCAATCTATTACTTAAGTAAGAAGATGCTCGAATACGAAACACGCTATACACCACTCGAGAAATTGTGCCTTGCTTTGGTGTGGGCCACAACTAAGTTGAGACATTACATGTTGGTGCATACCGTTATTGTGGTATCTCAATTGGATCCACTCAAATACTTGTTCGAGAAATCAACGCTCAATGGACGTATTTCAAGATGGATAGTCAACTTATCCCAGTTCGATGTACGGTTTATTCCACAAAAAGCTATGAAAGGATCCGTGGTGTCAGACTTTCCAATAGAAGACTCGACAGCAATACAGGACAGTGAATTTCCAGATGAAGATTTGATGGTCACCGAAGATGATACTTGGACCTTATATTTTGACGGAGCCTCAAACCAAAAGGGATGTGGTGTCGGAGTGTTATTAGTATCACCTAAAGAAGAACACGTCCCAATCTCAATAAAGCTTGATTTCGACGTTACCAACAATGATGCTGAATATGAAGCATGCGTGGTAGGCCTTGAAACAGCCCTGGCATTGGTAGTAAAGAAGTTAAGGATATTCGGAGATTCCTCTCTAATCATCAATCAAATATCTAAAAGGTGGTAAGTAAGGAGTGAAAGCCTAGCTCCTTACCAAACTTATCTGGAAACTCTTACCGATCAGTTAGAGAAGGTAGAATACACATATGTACCTAGAGAAGAAAATCAATTTGCTAATGCCTTGGCTAGATTAGCCTCAATGGTTAGGATTCCCACGGATATCGAGCAAATGCCTCTAACTATCGAAAAAAGGCACAAACCAGCATATATACAGGCTATAGAAGACGACAACCCAGTCCAAGACGAAGATGAAGAACAAGAAGAAGAAACATGGTACACAGACATTCTCAACTATGTCACCAATGGAGAATACCCTCCTCATGCTGACAAAAGAGCTAAGCGAGCCTTGAGACTTTTGGCTTCTCAAAATGTACTCATAGACAACGAGCTACATAAAAGGGTACCTAAAGGTCGAGCTCTCCTATGCATAGGGAAGGTGGATGCACAAAGAATAATGAGAATGGTCCACGAAGGAATCTGTGGAACTCATATAAATGGCAAAATGTTAGTCCAGAAAATAATGCGAGAAGGGTATTATTGGACTACCACGAATAGGGATTGCCATCAATATGTAAAAAGATGCCCTAAGTGTCAAATTTATGCCAATTTACAGCACGTTCCTCCATCTTTGCTCTACACCTACACATCACCATGGCCATTCTCTACATGGGGAATTGACATAATTGGCAAGATCGCTCCTCCAAGGACAGGAGGCCATGAATTTATTCTAGTAGCGATTTATTACTTTACGAAGTGGGTTGAAGCACAATCATATGCTAAACTCACCGCAAAACATGTAGCACTTTTTATCGAGAGCAATATCATTTGTCGATATGGAGTCCCACATGAAATGATAAGTGACAATGGAACTCACTTTCAAGCCGAATGTGAAGAATTGCTACATAAATATGGTATCCAACATCATCATTCGTCCCCTTATAGACCTCAAGCAAACGGAGCAGTCGAGGCAGCTAATAAAAATTTAAAGACTATCATCGAGAAAATGACAGAAAATTACAAGGATTGGCCATTTTCTTTGGTATATGGAATGGATGTCGTACAACCTGTCGAACTAGAAATACCATCTCTACGTATTGCGCTAGAAAGTAAACTGGATGAAGTCGAATGGACTAGGGCACGATATGAAGAATTGATCCTACTCGACGAAAAACGACTAGAAGCTCTACATCACACTCAGTGTTATCAAACTCGTATGGCTAGACATTTTAATAAGAAGGTCAAGACAAGAAATATCAAAATAGGAGATTTGGTATTAAAGGCACTAAGGAAAAATGTTTTAGATCCAAGGGGAAAGTTTAGACCTAATTGGTCTGGCCCCTACATTGTCAAAACAATCCTGTCAGGTGGTGCAGCAAAATTAACTGACATAGATGGCAATGAATTCTCAAACATGACCAATCTTGACCAACTTAAAAAATACTACCCATAATTACTTGAGTAGGACACTCAAGAGAGCTACGTTCGGCCTAATTCCTTAGGAAAGGATACATAGGCAACCCATTACGGGTGCGACCACTTTATTTTTCGACATCTCCGCATTCCAGAATCAACAAAAAGTCAACAAAAGTCGGAAAAGCAACTGGCGTCGCAGAATAGAGCCTGCGCCAGCAAAAGGCCATCAGCGCCAGACGACAGTATTGGCGCCTGGCGCCAGACCTCAATATCTGGCGCCAATTCGCAATTATTGACGCCAATTCAGTAATAAAATCTGGGCGAATTTCGGCGTTTTTCGGAAAATTTTCGACTTCCGTACTCGAAGAATTTATGGAAAATCAATTTTTTCGGTTTTTCATTGCTTTAATAAAACAAATTTAAAGTAACAATTTAATTGAAAGCTGAAATTTCATTAATAAAATAAAATTGCATTGTTAATGGAATTTAAATAAAGCTGAAATAAATTAACTTTAAATAAAAACTAAGAACCTAATAAATTGAAAGCTAAGCAATGTTCTAATCTTTCTTCTCCTTCTTTGCTCTTTTCCAATTCTTTTCTGCCTCCTCCTCTTCATCCATTACTTTAGCTAGTAGGCATCCTTTAGAGGACCTACATTCAATCTTGGAATGGATTGTTTCCCCTTCCGCTAGCACCCCATGCTTCTTTTCCACCCAAACCTTTTTGTCTGTAGTGGTAGCTTTCCTTTTCCCCTTGTCTTTAGTAGAATTCTTATTCTTAGGCATTATAGGTGTCTTGAACTCAATTCTTGCACCTAAGCGTTCCTTGGCCGGTGTCACCCTGTCACCTAGACGATTCTTCACATCAGTTCTACCCTGATCAATTGAAGACTTCTTCAGCAACCACTTCTTTACATCATTAGGCAAAGAAGGGGGAACCTTTTTGGTAATCACTTCCCATAAAGTTCTAGCGCTCCAGTACGTGTCAAATTTATCTACTTCTTGAGATATGGGATACTCATAAGGAGGACGAAGATCCCCGGAAGGAATATTTTGAAGCAAGCCATATTGTCTCTTTACTCTACAGGGATAATAATATGTCATGAGAGACAAACTTGGAAGACGGCAGAAAGGTTGCTTGTTAACACCAACCATCCTTTTTATTTTCCACCATGGGATGACCCACTTGATAGCAAAGTCACGTGATTCAAAGACTTTCTTCCACCCATGGCGCCCAATTTTAGGGATGCGCTTCTTTCTTCTTACAAAGAAAGTGGGCGTATAACTTTCAATGTCGTCCGGAGGGCTAATTAATCCTAACCTTTCCATTAGCCACATCTGAAAAAAAAAAAATAATATTACAATACAAAAATATATTTTTTAATTTCTGTAATTAAAAATATTATTTTTCTACCTGTAATAAAATTGGAGAACCGCGAAGAGGTGCTTTTGGGTCCCTTTTCAACTCATCTAGACTAATCATAGTCTCTCCAACTATTAAAGGCATCGGAATCTCCCTGATTCAATTTGTTCTAGCATAGTGGTTATAATTGATCAACCCTCATTAATTTTACCACTATTAAGACAATATTGATTAAGCATGCAGAATAAGAACGCCCTTCTTCTATATATGTGAAGAGATTCAGAAAGCGGTTTATCAAAATAATACCGTGCGAATTCTTTTAAGTTCACCACGTTGCCATTCACTATCCTTGATAAATCCCTTTCCTTCAAATTAAAGAAGCGCTCAAAATCCTTATAGTAATATGCATCTACTCTAGGGATCACTACTAGGTCTATTGTAGGGAAGCCTAAAATAGCACCAAATTCCTCTGGCAAAGGGCTAATTTCATCATACCCTATTCTAAAACAATGTGTGTCAATGTTCCAATATTCTAAAGCGGTATGTATGAAGTCTATGTCTAGATCTACCCCTTTAATGCCATATATTCCCCCCAAGTGAAATAAATCCAATTCTTTTCTTTCTTTAGCATTAGAGATCGACACCATTCATGAGAATATTGGGTGAAGGTTTTAGTGGCTAAAGACATGATTATTATTTTTTTCTAAAGAGAAGAACAATTTTTTCGCTGGAATTATGTGAATAATCGGCTGAGCAGGGGGCTATTTATGCACAAATTGCGAGGAATTCCATCCTGACTGGAATACGTAGTAAGCGTCAATTGGCGTCACACACCCGAAATTGGCGCCACACAGCAACTCTTGGCACCACACGCTAGCAATAGCGCCTGGCGCCACGCGCCACAGGCTGGCGCCAGCTGGCGCCAAGTCAGCAGGACAGTCGCGCGTGCTCAGTTTGCGTTTTGATATTAAATTGGAGTCGGTTGATGACTTTATGGCCCCGTTTTAATTTCTTCTAAATATCTTTCTATCCTTTTCTTAATTAATTAAATATAAGCAATTATGTTTAGTTAATTTTTTTTTATTCTTTTTTTGGATTTTATATTAAAATTCAAAAATCAGCCTTTTTCTCCGTTTTTATTTTTCCTTTTTATTTTTTTCTTTTGGGGGAGAGAGTCGGATAATACCCTCCATCAATAATAAAAATGACGGAATTTTTGCGCAAAATTGTTATCACATTTGCACACACTAACATAATAATAATACATAATAATAGATTTACAGAACAGAGTGTCCAAGTAACAAGTCAAAGGCAAAGTTCTATAAAAATTCAAAATAAAATGCATATATAGAAATAAACTACGGCGCCGGAGGACGTATGCCCATCATGCCATAAAACTGCGTCGTCCGAGGAGTCACCTCTCCACCAGCTCCAGCCTCAGCACCAGTCCCAGTCTCCGTAGGAGGAGGGAAACTCAAAACAGGACCGCTCCAGCCAAGGCCAACCTGAGGCTGAGACCGCGGAGGCTGCTGCGATGACGAGCCAACCTCGTACATCCCACCACCTCTGAAAGCCGAGGTAGCCTCTCCTAAAGGTGCAGCCGAAACCTCCTCAGAAGAAGACCCTGAGCCCTCAGCAACGTCGGCTCGAGCAGCCTCGGAACGACCACCTCTACCTCCTGACGAAGTGCGACGACTTCTCGAGCTAGACCTCGCTGGCTCTCTTCGCCCCTCAGGCCTCGTACGGGTGTGAGAAGCAATCGGTTGACCCTGCAAAAAGAAATAAATCAGAAACAAGGTGAAAACTGAAGCATAGTGCAGAAACAATAAGTAAAGAAAAGTTACCTCTCGGATAGCGTCGTCTCGACGACAGGTAGCTGCGTTCCTCATCCGGACGAGTTGGCTCCAGAAGGCATCTATGCATCGTGCCATAGCCGAAACCACCTCGCGTGAGAACTGTCAAGGAAAGTTAAGTTAGTAAAAATGCATGATAATTGAATACAAGATTCTGAATTAAGAACTAGACTTACCCTAGTCTGGTGACGAGGAATCGACCGCTCCACAAAGCGCTCGCCCTCAGGAGCCGGAGAAATCATCTCCTCGATCGGCCCGTACATCCCCTGGTAGTGGATGGACATACGAGGTGGCACAAACTCAGTGGGACCATCCTGATAAAACAGAAAAGAAATCAGTAAGGTGTTACTTGGGGGCTACTCAGCGAAATACAAAAAGCCAAGAATGTTACCCTCACATCCTCGGTCGGCACGGGGGCTGGAGCTAACAAAGGAAGTAGCTCCTCAGCATAACTCCGCTCAAGGATCACATGGGACCGCCAAAGAGAACTAGGCTCTTCAGCCATGCTCGACAACTCTCTCTCGTCGAACATGTGGCGTGGTGGAGGAACAGGAACGACAAAGACATCGGAAGCGTGCTGTCTAGCAACTCTCTCTCCTAAATACGCAACTGCTCCGTAGGTCCCTAGAAAGTAACGGCGCTCAGTAGAGTACTGTGCAGCTAATCCAGGGGCTGTCCAACAACCCCATTGCCGGTACACTACCTCAGGTCCCTATAAAAATACCAATCGGGTAAGAACATGTATAAAACATCACGAAAGAGCAAGATAAGCGCCAAAAATCGCACCGAGATGATCCGACTCCGGACGCGTGCAGTAGACAGGTCCACATGGTGGCCGCCCCAAGACGAGCTCACTGGATACCCCCTCGGCGATGGTCTCGCCGGCGCAATGGAAGGAAAGTATTCATAGAACTAGATCTACAAAAGGCTAAATTTTATAGGGAATAATGTTTACCTCTATAACTTTCCAGAAAGCGGACAAAGCGACATTCGTCCTAAGAGACATTTGGCGACACGAGTCCCTTAATGCGCGAATGAAGTTAGTAAAGGCCAAAATGGCCCAGTTATAAGTCCCAATCCGCCGGAGATCGCGAACAGCAGGGAGATAGTAAAGCAATGCCCTACTACCCCTATCAGGGGAGAATGTCCCTGACAATAACATTAGCACAAAGATGCGCACCCGCTGCTCTCGAGTGGTCGCATCGTCATCAAGAGCCGCTGCCAACGTCGAGTGGCGAATCCCTCTAGCACTAAACTAAGTCGTCTCGACCTCAGCTCGGGCCCGAACAGCAATCGGCCCCAGTAGTTCCTCGACCTCTCCGGTAAGAAAGGTACGGATGATTCCGATACCCAGGATTGTAGGTGTTGGAGTATGGGTTATTTTGCCTATAGGCTTGAAAGGCGTTAACTTGCTCCACGGAACTCCTGCAATCCTGCTCCCAATGACCTACAATACCACAATTTTCACAGAAAGCCTCATTAGAATTATTATTAATCGCAGAAACATTAGCTACATTAGCAGAGCTAAGATTATCTAATTTTTGGCAAATAGAAGTCAGCTGAGCTTGTAGAAAGGATACAGAGTCAACACTATGTTTCCCTTTGTTAGCAAATCCTCTAGGATTCCCATATTGGGAATTGTGTATTTCCATATCTTCGATAACCTGACCTGCATCATCAACATTAAGATTCATAAATCTCCCACTAGCCGCAGAATCTAAAATTATTCGAGAAGAATTTCCAAGGCCATTATAAAAGGCTTGGATTAACTTTCATTGTGCTAAATTATGGTGAGGGAAATCTCTTTGTAAATCCTTGAACCTCTCCCAAGCCTCATATAAAGATTCATCGGCTTCTTGGGCAAAGTTCTGGATCGCACTCCGTAGAACGGTTGTTCTCTCTGCAGGATAATACTTGTTATAGAAATTCAAAACAAGAGTTTCCCAGTCAGTTATACCAAGTGTAGTTCTATTTAAGCCATTAAACCACAATTTAGCTTTTCTAGTTAAAGAGACGGGAAAGAGAATCTCCCTTATTTGGTCTTGAGTGACCCCGGCTTGCCTGATGGTGTTGCAATATTAACAATAGTCGGCAATGTGAAGATTCGGGTCTTCACCCTTGGCTCCACTGAATTGCTTCCTCTCTGTCATCGTTATAAATTGAGGCTTAATTTCGAATTGAACCCCATCAAGAGCCGGAGTAGGGGTGAGATGTGGAAAAATCTGTAAGCTTGGGTTGTGAGTAATCACTAAACTTCTTTGGAGTCGTCATCTCTGATTCTGGATCTGATGATACCTCTGAATCGCTAGAATCAGTCAGAGGATCGCGGTGATTATTGTTATTATCACCAGGATTTGCTTGTAGAGATTTTTCTGTCTATGGAAGGAACGTTCGATCTCAGGATCGAATGGGATGTAACCTGATTTGGAACACCTGGGAATAAACAAAAACTAGAAGCAAATATGAGATTTGCCTCAGAGAACTAATGCTCTCTAAGACAAAAGGAAAATAATCTAGACTACAAAAACAATCAGAAATAAAAATAAAACCGTTTCCCCGGCAACGGCGCCAAATTTTGACAGGGTAAAGTCGTATCCCCTAATCAAAAGTAATTCCTAAGTCCTCTAACTAAAGTAGATAGGGAAGTAGGGTCGAACTCCACAGGGAAACATATCTTTTCACTCCTAATTAATTATTATTGTCTAAATTATCAAAGTAACCAATATTTTTGGGAATAAATTTTATACTACGAAGAATAATTTTAGGGAGGAAAGAAATAATAATAAGGAACCCTAGGTTAACAGGCTCACCAACAATTAATATTCCGGGATAGAACGAAGTAATTAATAATTAACAATGCACAAATAACATGATTAACAAGCTCTCGCAATTTACTAATCAACATAGATCCAACATGCTCTCGCAATTTACTAGATCTAAGTTCCTATTGAAAATAGCCTTTAATATTAAATTAACATCTGCTCGATTCATCAATTCAATATTGCTAAACATTCACAATCAAATTACATCTGCTTGATTCATCATCTAATTGCAAAGAATTAAAACAATTCAATAAGAAATTATCATGCAATATCAATAATCAATAATAACAAACTATCCCTTCATATTAATTATGGATCCCCATAAACCCTAGAATGAAACTACTCACGCATCATCATAACTAAACTAATCAAATAAAGGCATAATCAAAGAAGCAAGTAAAATAGCTGAAATTAAAAGAGAAGAAATTGTTACCAAAAAGAAATCTGGAATTAATGGAAATAATTATGAACAAGAGTTGAGAGAAGAGTTAAGAGAGAGAAAAATCCTAAGTAGAGAGAGAAAGTCTAAGAAGGAAGATCCTCCAAAAATTCCGTACAAAATCGTACTTAAACGTTTTCTAAAACAAGAATTAGAACTAAACTTAATCAGGTCATCTAAAAACGCGCGCCCGATCGGGCGAAGGGCCGCCCGAACGGGCACGCCTTTTTCTTTGCGTTCTTCCCAAGCAGCATCGCCCAATCGTGCTAGATGCTCGCACGATCGGGCGGGCCTTACCATGCACAACACTATGGTCTTGCCGCGCTTGATCGGGCTAGAGGTTGCCCAATCGGGTCTTTGCTCCCCTTTGAAGCTTGGACTTCGATTGGGTTAGATTTCTCGGCCCAGTCCGGATTTCCTCTCGGGTCTTGAATACTTGGTCCAAATTCCTCGGGATCCCAATTACCGAGCCCTTAATCACCGGCTCTCACCGATCTTGGGCTACAAAAGTGGTCGTGTCCTTCTAGCTTCTGTAGTTGATCCATAAAGCCCAGGAAAATGCTCCAATAGTGCAATTTCCTGTAAAATACAACTAAGACTACAAAAACACTAGAAACACAAATTAGTAATAAAAGTGGCCCAAAAGAGCCAAAAACACTACTAATAACGACCAAGGGACGGGGTAAAACACTATATAAAATGGACATATCACCATTTCTATCATAATTTCCCCTTATTCTAACCCATTTTGAATACAAGTCTTGCATTTTTGGCTTTGCCCTCTCTTTATATGTTTATGTACATTACTTATAGGTGTAGGTAAAGCTTTGGCACAAAAATAGCTCTTCAAGGACATGAAATGGAGCAAGGAAGAAGAAGGGAGAGCTCGTTTCTGGTGGAGCAGGCGCTCCTTCATCTCCTTAAACATTATGCCAAGTTTTATAACCTGCAAGAAGCGGGCATGCACCATAGCTGGAGCGGACGCTCCGAATTAAAATTCTACATTCCGCCAAGTTTAGAGACTTGCGAGGAGAGGGCATGCATCATAGCTGGAGCGGGCGCTCCTAGCTACTCCAAACATTTTACCTCAGCCTGACCTGCTTGGAGCAAGCGTGCACCCTATGTGGTGCGGGCACTCCTCCATGGCATTTTGAATCTGTCGATTTTCTGAAGAATAGAGGAGTGGGTGCACATTTATAAGGAGCGGGTGCTCCAAGATATGCAGTGGGCACTCTTGTTTACGAGGGCAAGTGCTCCTCACCGTAATTCTGTTTTCTTAATTAATTTTCCTATGTAATATATGGGGGTATAAATGCCACCCTTGACTTCATTTTTACGGACCCTTCTTCTCCCTTGAATTTCCGATATTAGTGCATAGTTTTTCTCTCCCTTTATTTAGATTCTAAAAATTTTAATCATTTTTTAAGTTTTAATTGTAATTTGTTCTATGAATTTCAATAATTATTCTCAACCTTGAAGTATCAATTAGTAATCTCTTTCTCTCTCCTTTATTATTCAATTTTCTTATTTTATATTTGATTAATCATATTTCTTGTTTAATCTTTGGTAATTTTTCTTGCATGTTCAATCCATCCTTGTTTTCTCTCTCTACTAGCATATTTGAATTCATGATAACCCTAGATTTAATTGTTAGCTTGTTTTCCACCATGTTTAGTGAGTAGCTCCTTAGTTAGGGGTTGGATGAAAACCCAACCAAGCCATGGTTAATTGACTTGGATTTTATTTTGTTTACTTTGGGTTGATGTCTCTTTGTGCCTGAATCAATTATGGCATGTGTATTTTTGTGGCCCCTTCATGCTCATGTGTTCATTTCCTTACTCACGTTGAAAGATGGGGTTTGGTAATGGGTCCTTTCTTGTTCAATTAGGTTATGCTACCTTCATGATTTTGATGTTTGGTATAATTCAATAGGATGATTTAGTGTGGTAATTAGGTGAGAAATCTCAATTATTTATGCTTCATGCTAGTTTGGAACGATTGAGAGACAAACCCGAGCTAGAAACCCGCTTCCTACCATATCATTGAGACTTAATCCTTGTCATGTTAGTGTTTGATCTAGGGAATATTTATGTTGTGACATTGAAATAAGAAAGTTTCAAGTTCCTATTCTATCACCCATGTACGTTGATCGTTTTATCCGTGTTATTGACTATTTGGTTTGGTTGGTGTTGAATCTCGTTTCCCCAAGCATTCATCTCTATAGAAGTTAACTAATTAAACCCTTATTTGTGACTGAATTAGCTTACAACTGTTTCATACTCTTGGCGTTCTTTACCCATTCCTTGTGGATACGAGCCTCTACATACCCTAGACTTTTCTTAAGTTGGTTTAAGTAGAAACATTGTTTGGCTTAGGGTGATTGTCAAACGACCGATTTTCCCTCTACTAAAATGGTGTCATTTCCAGGGAATGACGTTAAGCATTGAGTTACTTGTGAAATATGTGAGACTAGTTCATTTTCTTGTTTTTTTTTTCTTTGACTAACCTACTATTCTCCCATCTAGTTTTCTTTATTTTATTCCCAAACACAACAATAGGACACTTCCTCTACTGCTGTTGAACCTTGAGCTTGAAAAGGAAGTAGGGGATAATTGAAGAGAAAAGAGGGCGATAACTAGTGGTGCTACTTCGAGTGAGCCACAAGTAGTAGTTGAGTCCGGCCACTCTAGTTCTAATGAGTATGTGGAGACACCATTTCACTTGAATCACCAAGAACAAATTCTCCAACTTCTACTCCCTTTCACCAATTTGAAATGGCTCTTCCGTACAAGATACAGAGAGAATTTGGTGTTCCTCCACCATATAAAGAAGCGAGTGGGATTGCTACTTCAAATATCGAGGCAAAAAATTTTGAGACAAAGCCCGCCCTTATCATCTTGATTGAAAGTAACCAATTCTACGGGGCGAACCATAAGGACCCTATTGCTCATCATAAACATTCACACGATATTGTAGCACCGTGAAGGCGAATGGTGTGACCCACGATTATATCTTGTTGAGCATGTTCGAGTTCTCTCTCTCAGGGAAGGCATCTACATTGATAATATGGAACGAGTTTACTTCAGCGTTTGCTGGGAGGTTCAGTCCTCTTGGGAAAATGGCGGAGTTAAGATCCAAGATTTCAAATTTTCAACAAGAGCCTGCTGAGTCTCTTGGTGATGCTTGGGAGGGATTTAAGAGCTATCAACAACAATGTCCACACCATACAATAGAACATTGACTCTTGCTACATGGGTTCTAAATGGGCCTCTTGAGATCGGAGTGCATACAATTGGATGGGGCATCTAGTGAACCGCTCTTGAATAAGCCACCAACGGAAGCACTTAAAATCATTAAATATGTATTTTAAAACTACACCGATTGGAGTGGTAATGACCGGAGCACCTCCAAGAAAAGAGGAAGGTATGAATTTAACGCTATTAATATGCTTAGTTTAGAATTTAATGCCTTATATTCTAAATTTGATCAATTGCAATCTTCACCCCCTCCTATCTCCCCTCCCCATAACTCACATGCATCTAACTCTTCAAATGATAATGTGTCTATGCAATTAATGTCTTGTGATGTGTGTGGTGATGAAGACCATATGACTTTCGATTGTCCCTTGTTGAATGAACAAAGTTCCCCTTCCTCTTCTATGTAACAAGTCAATAATGTACATGTCAACCCTAGGTATAACCCCTACTCCAACACCTACAATGAGGGATGGAAACATCACCCTAATTTTAGTTGGGAAAGTTGCCAAAACCAAGGGAAAATTAGTGGGCAAGGGAATGTGCACTATCAAGGTCAAGCTTGTGGCAGTGGTAACTATGAGTCTAATAATCAAATAAATTATAGAATAAGAATAGGTACCGAAAAAAAGGTCAATACTTTTCCACTCACAACTCACCCGATTTTAATGGAGATGCAAGACCAACTCTAGCTCCTATTCCTAGCACTACTACAAAATGTAGAATAAGAAAAGCAAGATACACAACACTTAACTTAGATAGGAGATATGTAGGATTATATAGAAAGCCTATCTTAGTTAACCGATCTATTTGATTTTTTTAATTTTATTAAATTATGATTTTATTATATAGAATGCATATCTTAGTAAACCGTTCTATTTGATATATCCAAATTTTACAATTGCAATATAGATCGCCCTTCTTAGTTAACCGTTTTATATAATTAACATTATTTTTTTAAAAATAAAAAGAAAAATCCAACATACCAAAAGGCCCAAAATTCTAACCCAAACTCCTTTTTCCTCTTACGATAGCCGTCATTCTCAAATAACTTCCCCTGCCTCTTCATTTCCTCATCTCTCTCGCACTTCTATCCTCCTCTGAAACCCTTACTCCTTTCTCTGCTACCTTTATTCCTCAATGTCCAATCCTAAAAATCTCCGAGTTGACGTCTGATTAACTTTCTCTCCGTTGTCTTCTTCCTCTATTTACAATTATCCTATTTGTTGCATCGCTTTGTTTTCCAACCCCAACTCTGATGCAGAACGGTGTGCAAAAGCTTGATCCATTGCAATTTTGGTTTTGCTTTGTTAATGGTCGCAAGTTGTTGCTGGTTAATGGGTTTTACATTATCAGGTAGGTGGTGGCTGCAAACGGTGGTATAAAATTGATTCTTGTGGGTCGTGTGAGGTGGTTAGAGAAGTGTATTTAAATTCTCAATTATTAATTTTAGATCTACAACTTTTATCATTTAGGATTATGATTTCTGATTTTTCATCTTTGATTTGTGGGTGTTTGCTGCGGCTTCACTATTTTAATGCACTATTGGTGGAGGCGCTGTGATGGTTAGTTGAGGTTGGTGGAGATGTTGCGGTGGTTGAAATTGGTGGAGGCGATGCTAATGGTTCAAGTTGGGGGAAGTGCTGCTGATGGTTCAGGTTGTTGACACGTCGCTGCGGTGCTGCGGTTGAATTGGATTATTGAGATAGAGGTGGTATCTAAATTTAAGGGGAATTCAAGTTGCACTTTAGAAGTAGTTACTTGTTAGTAGTTTAGCACATTGATAATTATTAACTTAGATTATAGAATTGTATCAAAATGTAATGGAGATGTAATTATTTGAATATAAAGGATAATAAAAGTTCTTTTTAATTTGATATTTGACCTATACAATTTCAATTTGATTCATTAATTAATGGTATTGATAATATATGCGTGCAACCTCTGTGATGCAAAATTAATGTTTTTTTTTAAATCAACAAAGAAAACGGTTATCTTAAGCTAACCATTCTCTTTTATTCATTTTATATAAGCATATGAAATTGGAAAGAGAACAGTTATTTCATGCATATAGAACGCCTCTTATACCACTCCTCTTTTCCTAGCATATTGAACGCCTCTTATAACCGTTTTGTAAAATTTACACATCGCATAGCAGAAGGACGCCTTTGAGGCGTTCTATAAGGCTTATTTCATCTATTCTCTATTCCCTTTATTATAGGTGTAGATCACCACTTAAATCAAATTAAAGCTCCCCCTCTTCCTAAGTCTAGTTTTGAAAGCATGATGGAGCAATTTATCAATACCCAAACTAAAAAGACAAATGACTTAGAGGAAAGCTTAAAACAAATGCAAACCCACAATAAAAGGTAGGAAAATTAAATGGCCCAAATATCTAGTGTCCTTAAAGGCAAGTCTAGTACCTCATTGCCTAGAAAGGTCTACATCCTAAAAAGCAAGCTAATGCCATAGTTACTAGAAGTGGAAAAATCTTGGGGGAAGTCCAAGGGAAAGGAATGAAACATGACTTATAAGGTGAGAAGTCAAAAGAAAGAGGGATTGAGATGAGTATTCTCATGGAGAGTTGAGAGATAAAAAAGAAAAAGAGAAACAGAAAGAGAAAAGAGAAAAATAAAGAGAAAGAAGTTGAGAAAGAAAAAAAAAAAAAAAGAGTGAAGTCCACTTTGTGTTGCAAAGATTCCTTTTCCGGGAAGGTTTACTAGGTCTAGAATTGATGAAATTTTTTCTAAATTTTTAGAGGTCTTGAGAAAGATTTATGTTAAGACTCCATTCATAGATGATATAAAACAAATCCCAACTTATGCTAAATTTCTCAAGGATATCTTGGAAACGGTTAATATGCCGGAAAATTGTAGTGCAATTATTCACAATAAGTTGCCCACTAAGCTTAAAGTCCCATTAGTTTTTCTATTCCATGTGCAAAAGACTTGGTGTAACACCCTAGAAATTCCTTTCTTTTGAAATACCTGTTTTGCCCTGTTTAAAATTTTAAATAAGAACATCTAAGATATTACCGCCACCGTGAAAACGGATAAGGCAACTATTAACGACATACACCGAAAGACTCTGCATTAAAATACTTTAAAATGACTCACCTTCAAAAAGTTAACTCACGAAAGTAAAGTCAACCCAAAGTAAAACAAAGTCAAACCTACAACTTGGAACCATTGTAGGCCCTTAATAAAACAATCCATTTTAAAAACTATCACGTTAGTCTCGCAATAGAAATATCATAGAATAAATAAAAGCAATAACACATCATATACTTATGGAAACTAGCATGATTCTCTCTTCACTCATGCCCATCATAAATATGCTTCATCACCTGAAAAGCTTCTTTCTACTTGTTTCCATTACTCTCCATTAAAAATGGGTCATCATAGGGCCAAGGTAAAAAGAGCCCAACAAACACACAAACACACAATCAGCAAATCTGAGTACATAAGCGTATTTAAACACACTAACATGCATTTACCTATCAACACACAACTTAACTTGTTGCAGCTACTTTTCAAGCATACAACATTCAAAAAAACTTCTTAACTAAGGGTTCGTTTGGCATCACTTAGGTTTTCCGTGTTTTGGTTTTTTTATTTTTAAAACCATATAATATATGTCACATAACGAGTAAAAAATTATTTAAACTTATTAAAATCATGGTAATTTTAAAAAATGACAACAAAAAAGTGAAAACACCTTTTTCTTGTTTCCTGTTTTTTGTTTTTAGTTTTCAAAAAAACAGAAAATTGAAAACAAAAAACGATGCCAAACAAGCCCTAAATAAATAAATAATTTATTTAGTTTTCATTACGCATCGAACGGGTTTCCCCCAAACCTGGCCCAATAAAGGGGTACTAACACGGGAGCTAACCATGCCAGTATAAAAGAACCACTCGTAAGTGGCGGAATTCCTGTCCATAACAATAAAAGGAATGTACAGCGTCCTATACTCCAGTAGAAGTTATGGTCAAATATAAAGTCGCATAACCTCCCTCATATGTTCATACTCAAGGTATATACGTTCCAAGAGTTTTGGTGCGTAATTTCTTTCACTTTACGTTCTTTACAATTTATTAACTTGGTGATGACTCTCAAATCATAACAACATCAAACATCGTAACTATTCAAACAATTAAATACTTTAATTTAATTCTTGAATAATTAGTGTCCATATAATATATAATGTTGAACCCTTTTAAAATTTACCTCAGTGCCAAAGACACCATGAAAGCTTAATGCGCCTAAAATCCTATCCCTCGGTGTGAAAAACACCTTAAGTGCACTAAGGCACCAACATACATTTTAGTTTGAATTCGACCAACATTACCAACAACTTGGATATTGTTCCTTGTATGGGTGGCTATTCAAATAGATACTTTATCGGATATTTTTTTGAAACCACATGAGTGGTGTGGGGTAGCATATAATGTCGTAGTTTTTTAGTTGCCCACACTAATGCTAAACTTGTTTTTTCCAATGTGCTAAAACTGGTAGACTTCTGAGATAATCTTTAATTTTCTTAAAGGCCTCTTAGCATTGATCGTCTCATTCATGTTTTTCCTATTTTTTCAATTTTCTAAATATTGGCTCACAAGTCATTGTCAACTTATTGATAAATCAACTAATGTACTGTAGTTTGCCAAGAAACCCCCTAATTTATTTTCTGTTTGAGGGGAAGGCATATCAACAATTGCCTTTATTTTAGACGCATCGATCTCAATACTGCGTGTGCTTACTACGTATCCGAGTAACTTGCCAGAAGTTACTCCATAAGCACATTTTTGTGGATTCAATAACATTTTATATTCTCGTACACGAGTGAAGATTTTGCGTAAAGCTTTTATGTTTCTTATTTTATCTTTGGACTTGACAATCATATCATCCACATACACATCTATTTCTTTATGCATCATATCATGCAAAAGAGTCATAGCCGTTCGTTGGTACGTAGCTCCTGCATTTTTTAGACTAAAAGGCATGACTATATAGCAATATGTACCCCAAGGGGTGATAAATCTTGTCTTTTCTTCTTCTTTTTTTTACAATAGTATTTTGTTGTAACCTACGTATCCATCCATAAAGGATAACATCGCATGTTCAGCCGTGTTATCTACCAATATGTCAAAATGAGTTATAGGAAAATCGTCTTTACGACTAGCCTTGTTGAGGTCCCTAAATTCAACACACATGCGAACCCGTCCATCCTTTTGAGGGACTGGGATGATGTTTGATGCCCATTTTGGGTAATTACATACGCGAATGAAGCATGTGTCTAATTGATTTTGTACTTCTTCTTTTATTTTCAAAGCGACATCAAGTTTCATTCGTCGAAGTTTTTGTTTTCCTTGTTTAGAAGTAGGGTTCAAGGGAATGGTATGTTTCGCAATTTCCCTATCTATTCCAGGCATGACCAAGCAAACACGTCTTCGAATTCTTTGAGCGTCGATATAAGGATCGATCGCTCTTTCAGATTTAAAGTTAACCCAATTTTTACTTCCCTTTTATTTTAATTAGTTCCAATATTGATTGTTTCAGTTTCTTCAATTATAGGATTCTTTTGTTCTCGTTCATTCATTAATTCAACCACTTTGTTAGTATTTTCTTCTTCATTAGATTGATTGTTATGGCATTTAAAATATTCAAGAGAAGGCATATACTCGGAAATAGAGCTCATATTATTGAAATCAAAATAAAGTACATCAACAGAAGAATCTTTCTTTGTCCTTAGAACCAGAAAATAAAGACTCAGCAATGGCCACAAGGCCTAAACTTTTAGCTTCCTTGAAATCTAAAGTAGACTCATCGTCAAATTCTTCAAACATCTACCCTTCGCTAATGATGATTTCCAGTTTATCACCTTTATGGTTATCCATTAAAAAGACTTCCTCCATCCATGCTCGAAGGTTTCATTAGAAGAGGTGATCAACGAGGTTGGGTCAAAAGATTCATCTTAGATGGCATTCTGATTAGTCATTGTAGCAATACGGTTTTACTCTAGTCCAAATAGCAAGTTGAATGCTTGCCTATCATAGCACCTTGGAGTTGGGTGTTTTAATTGAACGATTTCAAAATCATCATTCAGGAAGTAACAATCAGGGAATATTTTGAATCCAGGCATCTTGATACCTTCTAGAACTAATGGCTCTGGAAAGTCATTGCATGAGTAACCCTCTCCCTCTCTAATCAATTGTCCATTAAGGGTTTGATTGTAGGATGGGAGTAAAGTGATTATCCCTTTTTAATTATTCTCTCTACGTGCTTTGACCTTATCATCGTGAGACTCTAGTTCTTCTTTGGTTGGTTCATATACCAATAAAAAAGGAAAAGCTTTTCTTTGGGATAGGAAGCAAAAGAGATTTCTTTATTCCTATTCTCAAAGGCACTCAGGAAAGTAACTACTCTTGAATAAGATGTTGTTTACTATTGGGGTGGAGTATGTATCAAGCTTGAATGGTTCTTCAATACTTTCCTCCATTTCTAGTGTGCAAATTGCCTCCGCGGCGAATCCCCACATGTCCTCTTCATCATTATCATGATTTATTTCTAGATGTGATTGATCATTTTTGCTATTTTGAAAGGAGATGCATGTATAGTCATAGGAAGACCTTGATAGTTCAACCTTATCATTTGATGAAGTGAGGATGGTATCGATCCAAGCTCATGTATCCAAGGACGTCCAAGAAGAAAATTAAATGTAGGTTTAATGTCTATGACATGGAATTCAACCATTTTTTGTATTGGGTCTGTGTTAATTAGTAGCTTAACAATTCCACAGATTAATCTCCTTCAATTGTCATAGGCCCTAATGATTTTTTTTGTTGATTGAAAATATTTTTCCGGATTAAGGCCTAAGTATTTTGCAGTTCTTAATGGGCACACATTTACATCTGACCCATTGTCCACCAAAAGTAAGAGAGATGTTGTATCCTTTGCACCCCACGGTTAAGTATAATGCGTTGTTGTGGGTAGTGTCTTTTGAAGGAAAATCATCATTAGTAAAAATGATTGATTTGTCGGATTTCTCACTATTAAGAAAGCTAACGAGATCCTGGGGGTTGTGTTTTTTATTACAGACAAAGCCGTTACAGCATTCATAAGAGAATTCTTATGTTCTTTAAAAGTACTTAAGAGTTCCCAAATGCTAATATTCGCCTTGGATTGGCGAAGTTGTTTGATCAATGGATTTTCCACCTCAAGTGGAGGTGGTATTGAATTTTAAACTTGATTTTAAACTTAATTTTGAGTGGTCAAAGATCCATTTTGTGGTGCTTAATAAACTCGCCCAGAACGAGTTAGATGATCTATCTCATTTAGGTTAGTTGTAAGACTCATGAACCAACTTTCTTCTAGAGTCTTTGAGTGTGCCTCCATTTCAAGATGCTCCATAAGTTATGCTTGATGCCATTGTTCATCCAAGGAGAGATTTGATAAATCTTGTGATTTTCCCAAGAAATGATCCAAATCAAGCTCTCCACTTGTCTCATATTGTAGACAAGGTGAAGGTGGGACGGCGGCGTACTTAGAGACATAAAAGTCGTGAAAGTCTCCATGCCATAACCCACAAACTTCATTAGTTCCCCCTATGAGTGTTGTGGTTAGAGGCTTCCCTATGGTGTTGATATAGTCAAAAGGATTGAACGTGTCACTTCCCATATAATCCTAATCAATGTGAAATGTCCCTAATAGGGATACATTGTTGTTGGGTTTAGGCGTGGGAATTCTCCCATCGTCTACTAGATCGTGAATCTTGTGCTTTAGGACAAATTAACGTTCAGCATCATGCCCAACACCTTTTTGATAAGCACAATAAGTATTTCCATCCTATTAAGCGCTTCTTTTTTTTGGAGGAGTGGGTGGCGTTGGCCCTGTTGGTTCAAGTAATCCTTTTTCATTTATTTTTCTAGCAATTCTTTTTAGTTAACAGGAAATTGTGTAAACCTTCTTTCTCTTGTCCCTCTCCTTCGAGGGTCATTACTATGATACTGATTTGTGCTATTATATTCCGTGGAACGAAAATGCATCAATAGAAGATGAAGTTTTATCATTTCCCTTTTTGTAGTTGTTCTTAGGTTAATGATGATGAGGCTTATTTGCCTTTTCTTAAGCAAGATCATCTTCAATCCTAGAAACCACAAAATAGACCTTTTGAAAAGTGTCTAAACCAAGGTAGCATAGATGTTTGTTGTATTTTTCATGACAATTGTCAATGAACTTTTATACTAACTCGTGTTTAGGTGGCCTTTGGGCAACGTGAGCTGCCTTTTCTTTCCATCTAGCATAGAAAGCAAGGAAACCTTCATCGTCGCCTTGCTTAAGCATCTCTAGTTCACGTAAAGTTGATTTGAACTCTACGTTACTCTCATATTGGGTGATGAAAGTCGATACTACATCTTACCATGTTGTCTTGAATTTCGCATCTAACCCATTGTACCACTCTCTCGCAGCTGGGTCTGGAGATAAAGGGAAAGTCAAAGCATAAATATTAGGATAAACTCTCTTTAAGGCCATGGTGCCAGTAAAGCACATTAAATGATTTTTGGGATTATTGGTCACCTTGAATATTTGCAAGTCCGTAGCTACGAACTTTTCTGGTAAAGCAAGTCATGTAGGAGGAATAAACTTTTCTTTGTCGAAGTGCTTGTTCCCCAATGTGCAACAAAGGACAAGCTTCTCCAACGACTTTTCTTTGATGGATAATTCCTCCATCTTTTGTTGCAAGGCCAAAGTTTTGGCATTTTTCTTTTAAGCTTTTCAAATTTTTAACCCTTCACTCCTCGACCTCTAGAGCGTTTTATTTTCTGAATCGAGAAATCTCATCTTGGAGTTGCTCTATGGTTGATTGTTGTTGGACTAGAATTAGTTGTTGAGGGAAGGTGGTTTAAAAGGGGTGAATTGTTTGATGGAAAACGTAGAAAACCAGGGCCCTAAAGTCTTCATTCCCAAGCTTGGAAATTAGACCTAAAAGAAGTGTCAACGGATAAGTAAATCGATACTCTTGTTTAGGAGATAAAAGAACAAGAAAGCAAGAAAGAAAAGACACAAGATTCATTCAAATAGGAAACATCACCTATAAACAATTCTTTAATAAAGATATTGTTTGAACGAGTCAATTATGCTTTGAAGAATAAAAAAGTCTCGTAGGCAGTAAGCGCGCGCAAATAGCTAGGTTGCGCGTGGAAAGCGCGTGAATCCTTGGCTCTTGCACTGATAATGGTCGCACAACTTAATGAGTTGCGCGCGCCACCTGCTCATGCGATTTTTTTTTTTATTCGAGCAGTTTTTTTTTGTTTGCATTTCATCTCTTTTTCGATTTGTTTATGTTACTCTTCGAATACAACTCGAAATTACAAAGACACAACTTCGTAATTGGGAAACTAAACCAAATTAAAAAAAGAGAAGCAATCCTAAACACGTCACACATAGTCATGTAATCACATAAGCATACAATAAGCCAAGGTTCACACAATTCATTTCTAAGGTCATAAACTTGGGTGTCCAAAAGTACCATATCTTAAGGAATGATGCACTAATAAATCACTCAACGTGTTTAGTCATGACATAGCCCTCCCAACATTTTATTAACGACATGGGTGGGATGATTGTTATTTATTTCGAGATAGAAGCCTAAAGTTAGCAACCCCTGGTCAATGAGTCAATCCCTAAAGGTTATAATGTGCTATGATTATGCATGATCCAATGCTGCTTGTTTAGTTTTTAATTTTGTGAAAATGGAAGATATTATGCGTTCAAGTCTCGCTCTCTAACTAGAGATTATCCAAGTTAATTCCCGTTACAACCCATAGGCAACCTAGTGTTGGAAACCTTGAACCATAAATAAAATTTAATCTTGTAACCTCTAAGTCCCCTGCGAATTCGCCACTATAAGGAGGGTGTTCCCATCGTAGGGGATCTTTCTCCTTAAATGCCCATGTTCCTTTAAAAGCCAAGGACCTTACACTTGTTAGGGTGTATTAGAATTTGAATTCCGGACTGTTTGGGGGACCTTGAATTAGAATGGATCCTATCATCACGCTTTTTTGTAAGAAACAAGGAGGAGTCGCCAATGAGTTTTAGGAAAACTCATAAACCTCTTTCATGCCTTTCTCCCAAGTAGAGTTCAAGGGATATTTAGCACGAATCGTAAGTTTACCCATGCCCAAATTGGTCTTTATAAAACAGAAATGAGTTCAAGAGCGAGGGTACTAAGATAATTTTCCCTTTAGAAAGGAATCGTTATCTAAGCCCTAGTAAGGCCTCTACTAGCTCTTCCTTTATCACAATTTGATAACTAAAAAAATATATGCAACGTGATATGTAAAACTAAGTTAGTTGATTTTATTTACACGCATCAATCACGTAGGAATTACAGTGCAAAAGTCGTTATTCTTATTTTATCAATATTCGTGGAAAGAACAAAAATAAACAAGATTTGCCTTGGCTCAAGTTGTTAATCAATAATTAATTGTTCAATTCTATGCTTATTTAACGCAAGATACTATGTGAAAGTAATTAATTAAAAGTTCGTTTAAAGTGATCAAACAACACTAATTAATTAATTAAAGTTCATTAAACAAGAAAATTATGTGGTTGATCTAATTGCTCGGAAATTTACCACTTCTTTTTGCTAGATCTTTGTTAAGAACACTTATGGAGTCTGTTTGGGGTAAAAATACCCTAAACACGTGGCCCAATGGCCTAGTGACACGTGGCATCCAGCCGTTGGTCAGCAGGGCTCCAATCCTCTGCTGACACGTGTCCTCTAAACCCTAAAAGGGGAACCATCCCTTCCCCACTATAAATAGTGGAAGGACCCTCATTAATGGGGGCTGGAACATTTGTTGATCACATTGAATACTCCTCAAAAAGAAACACACTTACCCCGAGCAATATTAATTGCGGAATTCTCCCATTACGCGAGAAGTAACTTCCACATTACGTGCATTCTACCTCCCGTATCTTTACTAACTTGATCGTCGGAGGCGGAGCTCCTACCCCCAGGAGTCTTCGTGATTTTGCAGGCACATGCGTCGAAGGGCATTCTCGGAATTGTAACTCTCCCGCAGGACACATCAAAAAAACCCGAAACATTTGGCGCCGTCTGTGGGGAGAGTACTTCTAAGATGACTTCTGATACTGTGTCACCGAATCAGGGCAAACGGCCTGTGGTCGAGCCTGAGGTCTAGACGGACCATGAAAGTGGCGACGAAATTGAAACATATGTGGCCCCGGATGGGTCTTTCAGAACGAAGCACCCTCGTGATAAAGATAGAAGAGAACGGGAAATCAGCCAAGCTGCTCCCAGCAACCCAGCCGGGCAACCGGCTGGAATTGCCCAAACGGTGGAGGGCTCAGCCCCCGTTACAAGAAACGAACTCATGTCTTTCATGAATAGTTTCAAGGGTGAGATCAAGAGCCTCATCCGGTCAGCTACTCCAAAGAAGGGTCAGCCGGCCAAGAAGCCTTCTGGAAAGAAGGCGGTCAAAGAACGAGTTCCTACCCCTCATCCCAAGCCAAAGGAGGGGGAGGGCTTAAGGTTTGATCCAAGCAGACTCCGTTTTCCTCAAGGGGAGCTGCGAAAGGCCATCCGGCACGTACAGCCGGATGGCTCCAAGAAAACATTCTCAGACGCCCGCACATTTCTCCAAGAGAAGCGAGGTCAGGCGTCTGCGTCGGCCTCAACGTCGACCTTCCCGGACAGTTTCCATGACGTCTCACACAGGCGTGCGGGAACGAACCTTAGGAGCCAGACGGGCGAAGCTTCTGCCCGGTCTGGACCCAAAGTGATCCAGCCTGGCCTATTCGGCACACCGAATGGGTTGGGTGGATCCCCTTTCATGTCACCGGGTCTTTTCGGTGGGCAAGCGCAGCAGCCGTTCCAACCCACGGACTGGCAGCTGCGCCTGCTAAATTTGGGGGAACAGCCAACGGCGTTCTCACCAGAGATAACCCAGGCGACACAGTCGCCTAAGATCAAGAATGTTTTGGTGGGGGCCTATGATGGCACCACCAACCCAGAAGACCATCTAATGGCCTACTCTAACCTCATGTACCTCCAGGGGTTAGATGATGCCGTCTGGTGTCGATGCTTCCCGGCTACCCTCAAGGGCATAGCCCAGCGGTGGTTTGGTAACCTACCAGCCGGTTGCATCAACAGCTTTCGAACTTTGGCGTACTTGTTTACGTCAAATTTCTCAATGAATATTCCTGCCAAAAAGACTAGCCTCGACCTAGGGGCAATACAGCAGGGCGACCGGGAGGGCCTCCGGTCGTACGTCAGACGGTTCAATCTGATGAGGATTCAGATTCCAGGACTATCAGACGAAGTGGCCTATACAGACTTCTTTCGAGGTCTGAAGGATGGGTCGACCTTTAAGTTTGACCTCGTCCGGAAGAGGGTTGCTACCCTCCAAGAGGCGTTAATTGAAGCTGAAGCCTATATACAGGCGACGGAGCTTTGTGCTGTCAAGCAGCCGTCAGATTATAAAAAGTCTGACAAAAAAGAGAGCCGGCAACAGCATCAGCCAGCAAGAAAGGAAGAAAAGAGAAAAGGGGTCTGGGCAGCTGACCGATCAGGACAGCCGGCCCAGAAGATCAGGCGGAAGTCAGAACCATATGTCCCCAAATACGAGTTCACAAAAGATTGCTCCACCATCCTCCTGGAAATCAAAGACCGGATGTCTCTCGACAAACCGGCTGAAATGAAAAGCCCCGTGAATAAACGGGACAAGAGCAAGTATTGCCAATACCACGAGGATGTTGGCCACGACACCAATGGCTGCTATAGCCTCAGGCGGCTATTGGACCGTCTGGCAGATGAGGGGGCCCTAAAATCCTATCTACCCAAGGCTAAGGGTAATACCCAGGCCAAGAAAGGGCAGGCGGCAAAAACCGGCCCAGTAAACTCCGAGACGGATGAAGAGACCATCTTCACCATAGCAGGCGGTTTTGCCGGAGGGGGTCCCACCATCCGGGGCACCAAAGACAACATCAGGAAGCTGGTCAACTCAGTGGATGAGGGCCAGGCGTCGAAAGACATCTTCCCTGAGGTCCTTATTTCTGAAAAGGACCGGGGCAAGGTCAGGCGGCCTCATGATGACCCCATCGTCATCGAATGCAAGGTTGCCAACCAGAAGGTTGGCCGGATCCTAATAGACACCGGGAGCTCGTCTGACCTAATCAGTTATCAGTGCTTGACCAAGCTCAAGTACACATCCGGTAACATGCACCAGGCTCCACACCCACTAGTCGGTTTTGGGGGTGGAGTAGTGCATCCGGTCGGAAGCATAGATCTTCCGATCCGGCTGGGTGAAAAGGGGCAAGGACGCCACATGATAGTCAAGTTTTTAGTTGTGGAGGAGCTGTCCGCCTACAACATGATATTTGGCCGTCCTACCCTCAACGCATCTAAGGCTGTCATCATCCCGTCCCTCATGTTGGTCAAATTTCAGAAGGATGATGGTACAGTCGGTGCCCTAAGCGGGGACCAGAAGACGGCAAGAGAGTGCTATCTCTCTGACGTCAAGACAACTGTGGGTGCAGCCGGCCAGGGCGAGCCCATAGATATCGATAACTGCGACCCAGCAGTTCCGGCTCCAAGGGCAGCCGGTATGAAAAGAAAGGCGGACCAACTGGCACCCGTCAAAAAGGAGAAATAGCAATCACTAGCCGGGGAAAGGTCAGATGACCAACGACCTCAGCCGGCTGGTGACTGCCTTGATGTCATCCTAGATGACAGCCGTCCTGAAAGAACAGTCAAGGTCGGGACGGTAGCCTTCGGACGGTTGGGAGAAGGCTTGCTCCAGCTGCTGAAGGAATTCAAAGACATCTTTGCCTTTGAAGTGGAAGAGATGCCAGGCGTCAGCCCGGATCTTGCTGTCCACAAGCTAGCCGTAGATCCCAAAAAGCAGCCGGTTAGGCAGAAAAAAAGGGATCATGGTGGAGAAAGATCTCAAGCGGCAGCGGCTGAGGTCAAAAAGCTGTTGGATGCTGGATTCATTAGGCAATGCTACTACCCGGATTGGGTGGCAAATGTCGTTCTAGTAAAGAAGTCGAACGGCACTTGGCGGATGTGTGTGGATTACACAGATCTGAACAAAGAATGCCCAAAAGATAGCTACCCGCTTCCAAAGATTGACAGCCTAGTCGACTCAACAGCCGGCCATGCGTTAATGAGCTTTATGGATGCTTATTCCGGCTTCCATCAAATACCTCTCTGGAAGAAAGATCAGGAGAAGACGGCTTTTGTCACTGATCAGGGGTTATTCTGCTATACGGTGATGCCGTTTGGGTTGAAGAATGCACCGGCTACATTCCAGCGCATGATAAACACCGTTTTTATCAACCAGATTGGCAGGAATGTAGAGGCGTATATCGATGACATGATAGTCAAATCCAAGCTACAGACGGATCACCTAGCAGACCTGCGAGAAACCTTCACCACACTCAGGCGGCACCGGGTCATGCTTAACCCAAAGAAATGCGTATTTGGTGTTGAGTCTGGGAAGTTTCTCGGATTCTTGATTGACCAAAGAGGCATCGAAGCTAATCCGGACAAAATACAGGCGGTAATTGACATGAAGTCTCCCCGCACTGTAAAAGAAGTCCAGAAGTTGACCGGTTGTCTGGCGGCATTGGGGAGGTTCCTCAGCCGGTCAGGTGACAAGTGCCTCTATTTCTTTCAGGCAATCAGGAAGAGGTTAAGGTTTGAATGGGGTGAAGAAGCAGAGGCGGCATTCCAGAGGCTTAAGCAGCACTTGCATTCTTTGCCAAGGCTAGTGAGCCCCCTACCCTGGGAGGTTCTGTACATGTACCTAGCCGTCTCTGATCACGCCCTTAGTGCCGTTCTCCTCGCTGAGAGAGACGGCATTCAGCTGCCGGTGTACTTCATCAGCCATGTCTTAAAAAATGCTGAGCTCCGGTACCCCATGATCGAAAAATTTGGGTTGGCCTTATTCGTAGCAGTCAAGCGGTTGAAGCCTTACTTTTTGGCACATCCGGTTGTGGTATACACAGATCAGCCGCTCAAGCGTACGATGACTGCTATAGAGTCATCCGGTAGAATGATCAAGTGGGCTGTTGAAATACAAGGCCTTGAGATAACTTTTGAACCCAGGCGGGCAGTGAAAGGTCAGGCGTTTGCCGACTTTATTGTCGAGATGACTAGGCCGGTGCACCCGGAAAACCCTGATCAGGTCTGGAAGTTATTTGTAGACGGCAGCTCTACGGTGAACGGCTGTGGTGCAGGTGTTATCTGTCATTCCCCGGAAGGGGATAAGTTTGAATATGCACTACGGTTTAAGTTCCAAGCCTCCAACAATGAGGCAGAGTATGAAGCCCTGCTAGCCGGATTGCGCATGTGTAAGGCAGCCGGTGCAAGAAAGGTCGACGTCTGCTCAGATTCACAGCTGATCGTTAGCCAATACCTTGGTGACTACGAAGCCACCCATCCGGCTATGATCAAATATTTGCAGGCGGTCAAAGAGGAGGCTGGGTCCTTCGATGAATTTCATCTGCGACAGGTGCCCCGGTCTGAAAACAATCAGGCGGATGCCCTCTCAAAGTTGGCATCATCAGCCTCCGGTGATGCTCCTAGGACGGTCTTTTGGGAAGTCATTGAAAAACGAAGTATTCAGAATGATCCCATTGGAGTCTTGGACAGAACCGCTACCTGGATGGATCCCATCCGGTCCTTTTTGACGGATGGTACCTTGCCGGATGACCCTTCAGAAGCATCAGCGCTCAAGAAGCGTGCTTCAAGTTTTGTTATGCATCAAGGGGAACTCCTCCGGAAGGGATACCTGCAGCCGTTTTTGAAATGTGTAACCCCGGATAGGGGGAGAGAAGTTTTGGAAGATCTGCACGCGGGGTTTTGTGCCTCGCATATTGGCGGCAGGTCCCTGGCCAGAAGAACCAGACGGCAAGGGTACTTCTGGCCCACTCTTGAAGCGGATGCCATGGATCTAGTAAAGAGATGCGACAAGTGCCAAAAATTCGCTAAGTTGATACATCAACCGGCAACAGAACTCACGGCAATCCATAGTCCGGTTCCGTTTGCTAAATGGGGCATGGACATTTTGGGACCTTATACGCCTGCGTCAGGCGGCCGCCGCTACATTCTTGTAGTAGTAGACTACTTCACCAAATGGGTTGAGGCAGAGGCGGTGAAAGGGATTAAAACGAAAGACGTGATTTCTTTCATCTGGAGAAACGTCATCACCCGGTTCGGGGTTCCAATGTCCATGGTTTTCGACAACGGACCGCAGTTCGAAACGCCTGTCCTGAAGACCTGGTTGGGAGACCAAGGAATTTCCCATTGTTTTGCATCCGTTGGCCGTCCTCAGGCAAACGGTCAAGTTAAGGCTTTTAACAAGTTGATCTCAGACGGGATAAAGAAGAAAGTAGAAAGAGCCGGTGGACTATGGGCAGAGGAATTACCTCATGTCCTTTGGGCTATCCGGACAACCGAAAAGGGGGCAACCGGTGAGACCCCATTTCTCATGACATACGGCACTGAAGCAGTTCTTCCCATTGAACATTATGAGCCTACTCTACGCATTATGTTATATGATGAGGAGGCTAACTGGGAACCATGCGGTTGACATTAGACGCTCTTCCAGAGCGAAGGGGGAATGCTGCCTTGCGTCATGAGATCTACCGTCTGCGTATGACTAGAGCCTACAACAAGCGGGTTCGTAAAAGACCTTTGAAAGAAGGAGATTTTGTGCTTCGCAAAATGGAGGCAACCGGTAGGGCCAATGAACAAGGCAAATTAACCCCAAATTGGGAGGGACCCTACCGGATCTTTGAAGAAGTACGAGACGGCACTTACCGCCTGGAAACTCCAGACGGAAGAAAGTTGCCTAGAACTTGGAATGTAGATAACCTCAAAAAATACTACTTCTAAGCATTGTACATCTTTTAAAAATTTTCAAATGATTAATGAGAATTACATTCAATTTTGTATACAGCCGCCATGTCTTATGCCTACCACAAGCGGCACCAGTAACTAATTTTTTCATCCGGTGACACCCATACGGGTGAATTCATCGAAGAGAACATCTCCCATTTGGGTGGTAAATTGTTCTAAGCGATCACACAGGCGGAAAAATCCGCCTGACGATCCTACGCACCAAAAAAGGGCAGGCTAGCAACCCCAAACTTGCAGCCGGCTCACTTTTTGGACAAATCCGCCTGACTCTCTAAGAGCAGGCCTAAAATCATCCGGTGACACCCCTACGGGTGAATTCATCGAAGAGAACATCTCCCATTTGGGTGGTAAATTGTTCTAAGCGATCACACAGGCGGACAAATCCGCCTGACGATCCTACGCACCAAAAAAGGGCAGGCTAGCAACCCCAAACTTGCAGCCGGCTCACTTTTTGGACAAATCCGCCTGAATCTCTAAGAGCAGGCCTAAAATCATCCGGTGACACCCCTACGGGTGAATTCATCGAAGAGAACATCTCCCATTTGGGTGGTAAATTGTTCTAAGCGATCACACAGGCGGTCAAATCCGCCTGATGATCCTTCGCACCAAAAAAGGCAGGCTAGCAACCCCAAACTTGCAGCCGGCTCACTTTTTGGAAGGACAGCCGGTACTCAGTACCGCCGCCTGACTCTCTAAGAGCAGGCCTAAACATTTGGTCTAGGCCATAATTCATTTAGGGGTATGCTTGCAAAAGCCCAACCGGTGAATGGACATCCTAATCTGGCGTGATTCTTTTGCGAAGTCCCGACCGGTAATTCAGTATAAACCGACTGGCTCCCGAATCTAATGTTGGCACTTAGTGTATATTCGAGCTATATCATATGGATAGTCGCCTGGCTTGCAAAGACCCAGACCACTATCCAGGGGCAATTACCCATACGCCATCCGGTTTGGTTTTGGGTCGAAATTTCTTCGCCTAGTTTGCGAAGACCCAGACGGCAGTGTTACCGGTGGGGTCTTCTTGGCAACCCTTGCAAATTTCTTCGCCTAGTTTGCAAAGACCCAGACGGCAGTGTTACCGGTGGGGTCTTCTTGGCAACCCTTGCAAATTTCTTCGCCTAGTTTGCGAAGACCCAGACGGCAGTGTTACCGGTGGGGTCTTCTTGGCAACCCTTGCAAATTTCTTCGCCTAGTTTGCGAAGACCCAGACGGCAGTGTTACCGGTGGGGTCTTCTTGGCAACCCTTGCAAATTTCTTTGCCTAGTTTGCGAAGACCCAGACGGCAGTGTTACCGGTGGGGTCTTCTTGGCAACCCTTGCAAATTTCTTCGCCTAGTTTGCGAAGACCCAGACGACAGTGTTACCGTTGGGGTCTTCTTGGCAACCCTTGCAAATTTCTTCGCCTAGTTTGCGAAGACCCAGACGGCAGTGTTACCGGTTGGATCTTCTTGGCAACCCTTGCAAATTTCTTCGCCTAGTTTGCGAAGACCCAGACGGCAGTGTTACCGGTGGGGTCTTCTTGGCAACCCCTACAAATTTCTTCGCCTAGTTTGTAAAGACCCAGACGGCAGTGTTACCGGTGGGGTCTTCTTGGCAACCTTTGCAAATTTCTTTGCTGTTTGCGCAGACCCAAGCGGTAGTGTTACCGGCGAGGTTCTTTTGGTTATCCTCGCAAAAATATGTATAAAAAATAACAAGAATTCTAATATTGGAGTGCAGAAACATAAAAAGCATTCAAAAGCCGGCTCAGCCGGTGAAAATGTTTATATTCAAAATAAAAATTATTACAGCCTAGCCCATCTCATCCGGCGCTATTACAAGATAATGCTAGGCTCGCAGGCCGGGAAGTAGTTGCTACTCCAGGCGAACAATGAGCCGGTCCTATTCCGGTTGGTTCTGGGTTGGATCAGGGTGAGTGGCTGCGTCGGCTTCAGGAACGACTTCTTCCTCTTCAGCAGCCTCCGCCTGCCGTCGCGCAATCTCCTCCCTAACCCAAGCGTCATAGGGTCCGGGCCCCGGCTCGTTCGCCTCCTCGGCCAGAATGGCAAGATCAGAATATTTGAAGGCGAGTTCCCAGACGGTGAAGTCCGCCTCCGGGTGGATGAGGGAAAACGCCCGTTGCATCCGGTTTGCACAGTCATGCTCATTCTCTTCAATGAGCCTCTCCTGCTCCGACTCCAAGGTGGCCTTGAAGTTCTCATTGGCAGCAGCCGCCTCTTTGCGCAGGCGCTCATTCTCTTTGGCAAGGCGGCCATTTTCAGTCTCCGCCTTGCTCAGCCGTTGGAGGGGCTCAGTCTGTTCCTCCAACTTTTTATTGGCATCATCCAGGGACGCCTGCAGTTGGTCAACTTGGTTTTTCAGCTGATCAATCTGCTGTTGGAGGGCTTTGGTCTTCTCCGCCTGTTCCATGCGTATAGATTTAGATTCTAAGCCATGCATGTACAAAGAGTAGTCAGCAACATTATGGGCGTCATCAACAGCCCGTTTGCTTCTCCTTACCTCCTCAGACTTGCGGATATAAGCTCGTTTGAGCCCCTCTACGCGCAGCATAGCCTGCAAAAAAATACAGCCGGTTAATACTGCATACTTAAAAATGCACGTCAAGAAAATTACCGCATGGTTGTTGGAGCATACGTCGGCCAGGTCGACCAGCACCCGGTCGGCATTAAAGGAGTTGATCCCAAGGATCGCCTCCTTCTCGTCCCTGGGGACGGCTTTCAGCATGGCCCGGGCATATTGTGCCCCGTCCGGCCAGCGGGGAGAATTATCTGCACCAGAAACAGACGGTGAGAAACTCGCATATGCTCTGCCTATAGATTGCCGGCTGATTGGAGAATCCCCCGGCTGCGATCGAGACTGTGAATAAGACTTGACCCGCATGGGCAGATCAAGCAGTGTAAGGTCGAAGTTACCTTGGCGGCCCGAACGGCCTTCAGAGGGACCGGTTGCGGTCCTCAATGGGATGGCAGAAAGCACATCCGCAGATCCGGGCCCGTCTAGGACCCTTATTGATTTGCCGCCGGTAGTTTGTCGGTCGGCTGTCTTCTGCACCTTGGATGCAGACTCTTGTTGGGTCGGCGGAGGCCTGACCTGTTTTTGAAGGGATCGGGGCATCTGCTTCCCGTCCTGTAAACGAGAAAAATATAAGTTATGGGATAAAAGGATTGACATAAACGAGAAGGATCAGACAGTTATACCTTCTTCGCCGCCTGGGCAGCAAGTTTTTTCTCGAGATTGGCTTTCCGGATGTCGGCAGCCGACCTAGCCGGTGTCTTCTCGGTGGGCAGCATTCTCTTGGCTTCTTCTGCAGAGGAAGGCACACGGTTAGAATAATAAATAAGCAAGGAAATAAAAGCATCCGGTTCGAAAGAAACCGACTGAGTTCCGAATACATACGTTTTTTAAACATGCTGCTTAGGCCACAAGCGGACAAGAAGCATTCGTCCCTAAAAAATTCATGTTTGGGCACCCAGTTTCTAGGTACCCTTACTATCTCTCCGGATGAGAGGGTGTCAGGAACTAACTCAAAAAACCCGGAGTCAAGGATGGTCTCTCTATCATCCTCCGGGACAGGGGGCAGGCAGCACTTGGTCCCCAAGAGTTCTGGTTTCCGGTTGTAGATCCGGAATTCTCTGTTCTCTGCCGTAGTTGGGGCCTTAACCAGGTAGAACCGGTGCTTCCAGTCCGACCATTTGGATGGCTTGTCCAAGGTCATAAGGTATTTGGGCTGGGTGGTCAAGGTATACCAGGCTCTCCAGCCGCCTGGGCTCCTACTCAAGTAATGCATGTGGGCAAACGCCTCCCAGCCGGGGTTGAGGCCCTGCATCTCGCAGGCGGCGATATACCCTAAAATATTTACCCATGATTTGGGGGTTAGTTGCCAGAGACCTAGGCCATACCCCCTAAGTATGGCTTTTATTGTGTCGTGGAGAGGGAAGCGGACTCCGGCCACGAAGGCCGTCTCGTAGCACCCGAACCAAGCGTTCGCGTTCGGTTGTCCATCCTCCCACCATATTGTTCCCAGAGCAGCCGGGACTTTTATTGTATAGTCACCACCTAGCGGCCGCCGTTTGATAAAATCTGGCAGCGCAGCCCGCATGAGCTCGCGGTCCTTGGAGGAGACGGCGATCATGAGAGGATCGTTCCTATTATCCCAAGAAGGCCTCTCCGCCTCCTCGCTATCCTCAGATTCGGTTAAGTAGCTGCTACTGCTACTTTGAACGTGACCGGCATCAGAGCCGGCTAGGGAGTTGGAGACCTCCTTATCAGAGCCTACCTGCTCTCTGGTCTCCTGGAGGGGAGCACTCTCTTCGTTTAAAATGCTATCACCTGGGGTGCTAGGAGCGCCCCCGGGTGAGCCTCTCTGCTCTACCTCTCTATGCTCTACTTCACCGCCTGAAGCTGGGACCTCAGGCGGCTGCTCATCTGAGCTCCCACTTCTGTAGTTGGGATCTCTGGCAGTAGACCGGATTCTGGCCATTGTGTCCTGCACAGACACAGAGTCGGTCGATATGGGTGTTGAAAAAGGGTTGTCCCAAAGAACAGAGGCGGCAGACCCAGTTCTAGACTCAGCCGTACTAATAAACCGGCTGAGTTCACAGCTAGGTTCCGGGTATGGGTATAAGGGGTCCATCTACTTATGGGACCAATGAACAAAAATGCGAGTAAAAGACTCAAACGGAAATACATGAAAAAGCTAGAAAGTATAGAGACGGTACCTAGAAGAAAATCTGGAAATTCTCTGGGATGCTTGCGAAGACGCAGGCGGTTCAAAATCCGGCTGGGTTTCTCTGGTTACCCTCTCGAAAACCTTTGGCTAGCTTGCAACGACCCAGACGGTCTGTAGACCGGTTGCTCTCAACGAATCTCAACTCCGAATGCTCTCAACTCTCAAATTGCCGGTTGCTCTCAAATCTTCAGAAATTTGGCAAAGTTTGTAAATGAGAGCTCGGGGGACACCTTCTCCTATTTATAGAATTTGTCCCAGAAGGTGAAAAGTCGTGACTCTTCGCCTTCTGCTTTTCCATCCTTCAAAAGGAATCTGAAGAGTAAAAAAAAAAAAAAAAAAAAAAAAAAAAAAAAAAAAAACCTTTCACCGGCGCCACGTGGCACCCTGCCACGTCAGCACCAGTGAGGGGCAAATGTTTGGGGTAAAAATACCCTAAACACGTGGCCCAATGGCCTAGTGACACGTGGCATCCAGCCGTTGGTCAGCAGGGCTCTAATCCTCTGCTGACACGTGTCCTCTAAACCCTAAAAGGGGAACCATCCCTTCCCCACTATAAATAGTGGAAGGACCCTCATTAATGGGGGCTGGAACATTTGTTGATCACATTGAATACTCCTCAAAAAGAAACACACTTACCCCGAGCAATATTAATTGCGGAATTCTCCCATTGCGCGAGAAGTAACTTCCACATTACGTGCATTCTACCTCCCGTATCTTTACTAACTTGATCGTCGGAGGCGGAGCTCCTACCCCCAGGAGTCTTCGTGATTTTGCAGGCACAGGCGTCGAAGGGCATTCTCGGAATTGTAACTCTCCCGCAGGACACATCAAAAAACCCCGAAACAGAGTCCTTATTTGAGAACCTCAACTGTAGTAACAAGTATTGAGGGGGTGAAGGTTTAGGAAAAAAGGATATTCTAGTTCATAAGTTCACAAAATTTTTGCCAGAGTTTTAGGTTAATTTCTGTCTGTTTGAGCCTCGTATTAAGCCTCTATTTATAGGGAATGGGTGCGTTTAGAGTTTTGAGCATTCTGCCGCAGCAGAGGTCGCGCACATCTTAATGAGTTGCGGGCGATGGCCCAACACAACTCATTAAGATGCGCTGCTTTTGGCAACGAAACTGATGATCTTACGCAGAGTATTATGGTAAGATTCAATTTTATATTTTTATGAAATTCTGAATCTTCTCCAAGCGCATCACTAGCAGCTACGCTGGGTGATGCGCGCAATGGAGTTAGTTGCGAGCGCTAGAACAACGCGACTCATTGAGATGCGTGCGGATTTCTCAGCGGAAACATCGATTTTTAACCTAGGCACCTCTAAATTCGTCATAATAAGGTTTTAATCTCGGGCTTAAGCCTAATTATGATTGGACTTAATTAATTGGACCTTATTTATTTTGTTTTTGGGTTAGGCTAGTCATTTTTGTGCCCTTGTGATTCAATCGGTTATCCATAAGTATTTTTCACGTTGATCCAACACGAAGATGATTTTATTTATCGTCATAGCACTTCCAGTCGGGACAGGAGGCCAAAAGTAGATGTCTACACATGTATTCAAAATACTAGGTAGTTTTGATAAACATGAAGTATTGAGTTGAAAAACTCAAATTGTCGATGCTTGACAACCAACATATCTTTTCGCTTCATACTCTAGTGAATACAACTCATTGATGTATTAATTCAAGTACAAATTAAAGGAAAAAGGAACTTTTTTTAATGGCACACTAGATGCTTAATCATTCCTAACAAAGTATAAAGTCAAAACACTTAAAGAAACGGTGTTAAAGATTATGACATAAAGTATGATAAGAAATATAGGAATTGAGGAAGAAAGAAAAGGCATAAATTCCATTCTACCAAGAGTTCATGTTATTGTACTAAACTTAGCAACTCATTATCTTCACAAGTATCGGATACTGCTTAGATGTTCCACATTGATAAAGACCTCAAACCATTGAAGTAAAGCTAAGTTATTGTCTTACAAGCATAGAATGAAGCAACAGGTGCTACATCAGTTGTAAGGTTGTGTGCTTTATTTAAAGACCTTTTAAAGCTAACGCTGGAATAAAAAATGGTTATTATTATGTTCCATAATCAGCAAACAATCCGTTACACGGAAAGACTCACATTCGAAGTAAAGAGAAATAGTTGCGAATTTATTTGAATAGCTTGGTTATCTAAACCATGAGTTAAGAATGCTTGAGTATAACAAACATTTCCCTAACATGAAAACACACAAAATTCAAATCATAGGCATGACTTTTGTTCCGAACATCATTAGCAATGTCACATTAACAAGAATGTAGTCAAGGCTATATAGGCTCATGACAGTTGATCGATTCGGAATTGTTCTAAGACAACCAAGTCTTACTTGTTAAAAATCGACAAAGTAAAGAGCTATTGTTCTTGGCATAGACAATTGACTCCAAACGCTAAAGAAGATTCAATTACTTTAATGTTTCATAAGAAATTTGAAAGAATATGGCTATATTCATCAAATGTGAACAAAGTTGACCTTAGGTAGCTCAAAAGTTCAGTGAAGTATAGAATCGACATGGCAAGATATCAAACAACGTCTAGAGTAGATTGAGTGATATTTGCTTCAGCCAAGTGTGACCTCGATGTCATTTGAAAATATCAAACAACGTCTACGTGGTGTCTTTCTAGAAAGTAACACATTCCCAAGATGACAAATGGGAGGAAAATTAACTCGATGACCATCGAGCTTAGCAACAAACTAGAACTGAGAATTTCGGAACACTCAAAAGGGCTTCATGACAATGATTGATCAAGAATACTCAAAAGGGCTTTACAAGTGCCTTAAAAGAGAATTCATTACACACAAAACATCAGAAATGATGGAGTAAGATCAACATAATAAAAGGGCTTTGAAAGCTCCTTGAAACTCAGTGTTTGATGCAATTACTCCGTATTGGTATAGAATTCACCAAAGGCTTGGATTGAATCCTATAAATTTCTATTACGTTAGAAAATAAAAAACCTTAATACTTACAAGCATACTATTTACTATTAGATGGTAAGGGAATAATGTCTTGTAAATTAGTTATGAAAAATACAAATTCTGAATAATGGTTAGAGGCCATAAAATCCGAAATAGACTCCATGTTTGAGACTCATGTTTAAACCTTGATTAATTTGCATGATGGGTGAAAGACCCATCGATCACAAATTAGTTTTCAAGGAGAAAACTAACAAATTTGGAAATGTATATGCATACATAGCTAGACTGGTTGAAAAGGATATAATGAAATTCACATAGTTGATTTTAATAAAAACCTATTCACCAATCGGAGCTCAAGTCTTTTCATGATTATTCTAGCAAACTTTCCCATATGAAATATAGAAAAATACACTAGTAGAAAATTGCAAATTGGCACCGATTCAAACCCCTCATATGGCACCAGTTTTGAACTGTTGAATATTTGAGGGATGCCAATTCATAAATAAAAAGCCACCGGTTCAAAACTGGTGGAAATTGCTTAAATTGGCACCGGTTAATCGGTGCCAATATTTATTTTTGGCACAAGTTAACCGGTGCCAATAATATCCCCGGTTTTTTTTTTTGTATTAAATATAATTGACACTGGTTAACCGGTGCCAAAAATTCCCTAACAAAAAAAAAATCTTTTTTCACCTAAAATTAGTAGCAGACTGTTATATATATACATAACATACTTGAAAATGATAATTTCATTGATAACCTTTAATTTTACACTAGAAAAAAACAAAGAAAAAAAACATTGGATACATTCACTATAACAGGATCAACAATTTCCTACACTACAATCACTAGCACAGCAGCAGCATCACAATTACTAGACAACAGCATCTCCGAAGCCGCAGTCACAGAATAGATTTTCAGCGTTCGAAGCCTGAATCTCACACCACGTTGCTGGCTTAGGTTCTCTGGTTTGTGCAAAGCTTGTAAACTCTATGCAAGCATTGAAAAAATTAACAATAAGTAATTAAGATTATACAAAAATTGACAACATATATTAACAATGAATCCACCAACATATACCAAATGGGCTCCAGTATTTTAAGCACTCATATTAGCCATCAACTAGACAACAGCCTCAGCATGAGAGGAAAGAGCAGCAGCTACAGCCTTGCTAGGCCACCTGTAGTATCAATCTCGGCAGGGCAGCAGCTGCTGCGGTCTTGCCATGCCACCTGCAACAGCAGCAGCTTCGGCAAGCAGTAGCAGCTGCAGCCTTGCCAGGCCACCTACAAATAATGGTTAGCTCCTTTTGTATACTTCATATTATTTAGAAGTGTTACTGCTATGAAACATCTTTAAACATGAATTCTTGCAAAAAAATTCCAAATTATGAAAAATATATAAGGGACTCAATATATCACCAATCACCAAAAATAAAGTTCACAGCTTCACATATAAAACCCCAAGACAACACTACAATCAATAGGACTTAATAAAATCTAGAAAATTTACAATTGTAAATCATACAGCATAGATAGTTATCCAAACACTATAATCATTATAGATTCTACTATTTTAGAACAATCCCAAACAAAATCATAAAAAAAATAGATACTTGTATAGTCGCACAAAACAAAATCACATTCAATATTAGTATACTCACAAAACCATTCCAAACAATCCCAAGCTGAAGGAGAAAAAAAATCCCAAAGCATGCATATTAGCCATCAACCAGACAACAATTGTTCATATAAAAATATGTATAAAAATTCCAGCAATATTTCCCCCACTTCATACTATGATTAATCATACTTGACTAGACATCAAGATGTAGCATACAAAAGAATTCATGTTGGAGCTGCCTCTTATACTAGATTATGACTGAAAATTTTTACAATTCATGTACTAGATATTTTGTAAGAAATTTGGCTGACTTCCAATCATAGGGTTAGGTTTTAGAATTGAGGTGATACTAATGACGTAAATATGGGTTTTAACCCAACCAAATCAAAAGCAGTAAAAATCAAGAAATCTTTATAAGACATAGATATAGTGATTGCACTAATTCAAACTAGGTATCACCGAGAAGGAACAGAAAAGCACTCAGAGAAGATGCAAATTATATCAATCAAAATATTGGCCATTATATTATAATTCTATGGTTGATCTTTTCACTTTGATCATGGATGTCTAAAAGTAAGTTATCATTGATTATATATGCAAATAGAACATTGTAAAGGAAACTTAATATGTGCAAAAGGAACTAGGCAAGTGCTTATGAAAAAAGAAGCATCATACTCTGTATGAGCCTAAAATTACGTTTTTGTTTGAATACAAATAAAAAGCAAAAAACAAGCATCATACTCTGTATAAGCCTAAAGCTATGTTTGGTTCAACTTATTTAGCGTGAATTTTTATTAAATTGAGCTTATTTTCACCACGACATAACTTATGCTTCCAACAACTTTGTTTGAATTAAGACAAATTATATTAACTAAGTTCATAAAACAGATCCTAAGCTAGCATAACTCAGTGCCTGTTTAAGTTATTTTCTGAGTAAAAACTTTAGCAGCTATAGAAAATTAAGTAAAAAGCTGCAGAACAAAAGTGAACAAATCAAAATGACATTTGGTCTTATGGGAATAAAAAAGTGAAAGCTAGACTTTCATTTTTTAAAACTAGGCCAAATTAAAGGCTAGCTTGAAAACAACAGATGTAAATCAAAGATCTAGTCTAAGTTATCATTAGGCTAGGACGTTGAAATTTACTTGCTTATCATATCAAAGCAAATTCATGCAATACTGATACACTACACAAGTACTAAGCATCAGCAAGTTGTATACTAACCAAATTTGGTCGGTAGGAGAGGGTTTACAAAGATCCTACATTAGATACTAACGAGTTTCGAGTTCAAGAAAAAAGAATATAAAAAGTTGAAATCATACTGGCATACTGAAATAAAACATTGCATATTGTTCATTGAGGACGATTATTTAAAAAATGAACACATGAAGTGAAGCACATACTGAATCTAGCCTAATGCAGATTATCCCTTCGATGGAGAATAAGACAGGAGAAGGTTTGGATACATTTGTTTATACCCCTCTCCTCCTCTCCTAGCTTATTTCTTTCTAGCTAAAATTGCACCAGACTGCCAGAACAATAACGTAACAGGCAGTAATATTCTCTTATTAAGGGCATACTTGGATCAAGGGTAAAGCGAAGAGGGGCTAATAAGAGACGAATATAAAAAGTGGTAAGATGGTGGTGATTGAGGAGGGATATATGTAGATATCACTACCCTTCGAACGGGTGTTAGTTCATCACCAACCACCTAGTGTAAAAATCGTTCCTTACTTATAAGCCAACAATTGTTCCTTGCTTTTTATTTGTATTCAAAAAACAGTAAAAATTCATTTCATTAATAACACTTATTATGAACGAAACCCAGAAAATATTTCCAAAATCTACCATCAAACAAAAGTAATGGATCCCAAAATTAGCAATTAATTTTTTTACAGAAATTGATAAAAAGAATTAAATAATCGCAAAAAAAAAAGAAAAATAAAAAGAAATACTAGAATGAAAGATCTGAGATTAAGCTATGAACTACGCTTAAAAAAAATTAGTAACGAATAGATCTACTGACCTTGTTAACAAAAATCCCAATATAACATGCAAATTGAGCTCCAAATGGTATGAATTAGGGATTCAGAAATTGAGTTTTTTTTCTTCTTCGAATTTGCCGAAAATCCTTGAAATCCCAGTTAGTGTCGCCGTCATCCTAACAACCACCTCTAATTCGATCTAAGCAAATTTGGAACCCTATATTATAAATTAATACAGTTAGTTTCCACAATAAATTAATTAAAATTAAAAATTAAACAAGAACATTTATTCACCTGGTCGCCGGAAATAACCCTAAACTTCCACCGGAGTTGTGAGGGGGAAAGGGACGAATGAACGAGGAAGCTAGCGAGGGAGAGGAGGATGACAGACAACACTTGAGTAACGAACCCTAGCTTCAATGGAGAGACAACAGATCTACGCTTCAATGGAGAAAGAAGGGAATCCGAGGGAGAAGAAGGGAATGGCGAGGGAGAAGAAAAGGGCTTAGGGTTTTGGTTGAGGAGAGAGAGAGTAGGAGATCAAAAAATATGAGGAGAGAGAAAGAATATGAAAAAAGAAAAGGAAAGATAATGAATATGGGAAATAAAAGGGCGGTTTTTTAATGCCACCAATTTGAACCGGTGCCCTTTAAGGAATTTGGCACTTGTTTTGTTTGAACCGGTGCTATTTCTATTACACTAAATCCCGCCTTGTTTTTTTTCTACCAAATTTTAAAAATCGGTGGCCATTACTCGGTGCCCTATTGATATTTTCTACTAGTGGTAGTCTGGTAGATACCAAAACCGCCTTCCTAAAATAGGATTTTGGACATTACTATGAAAATAGTCCAAGGGATTTTAAATCTAAATAATGCTATATTTGAAAGCAAGCTCAAGAAATGCATAATAGGATTGGCTTATGGATAAACATAGAAGTTTTTATGGATAAGAAGTTTAGTGGGTGAAAGAGTCAATGGACCAAGCTAAAGGCGACACTAAGTACATATGATGAATTAACAAGCTAAAGGCGACACTAAGTACATATTGGGAACTAAGATCTATTGAATAGACTTAATAAAATGTTTGGACGAATAAAAGAATTTATCGTGTTAAACATGAAATGAAGGACTTTGAAAGACTTTCGACCCATATGTATTGATTAGGGGATTTTTATCCACCAAGCGCCGTTTGACAAGTGGACCAACCAGGTTCCGCCACGCGTCCTCCACGGACCACTTAAGACACGCCACGTGTCCACCCATGCCAAATGGGACAACCGGCCATCAAGGCCCATTTCAGTCTAGAAGCCCGATCGGCCCTAGGTTTACCTTAAACCTAGAGAGTTGCACGCTTCCCAAGGCTATAAATACTCGATTAATCCTCATTAATCAGGGGACCGAATAATTTACGGAACACACTAATAACCGGCTGATCTCGCTAGCAAAGCAGATTACCTACATTAAATACTCTCACCTAGAGAGACCTTATTACTTTAATTTCTGTATTAATTACTCCTTAATCAGGTACTAACTTGACCGTTGGAGGCGGAGCTCTCAGGAGTCTCCGTTATTTTGCAGGTACAGGCGTCCGGTTCCAGTCTCGGAATTGTAACTCTCCCGCAGGACATCAGAAAACCCCGAAACATCTGGCGCCGTCTGTGGGGAGAGTACTTCAGAGATGGCATCCAAGTCTGTACCGACCCCAGAAGAGAGGCGTCCCCTAGACGACCCTCAAGTTCAGTCGGACCATGATACCGAAAGTGAATTTGAAGTTGAAACTCATACAGCTCCAGACGGGACCCTAAGGGCCCGCCGTACCCGTCATACTGAAATAAGGGAACGGGAGTATCTTCAAACAGGAAGCGAGCCAGCAGGCGCACCGCTTGCTCGGCAACAGCCGACTGATGGGTCTGCTCCCATCACAAGGAACGAACTCATGACCTTCATGAGGGGATTCAAGGGAGAGATCCAAGAGTTGATCAACAAAAAACCGCCTGCTTCAGTCAAAGAGCAGGCGGCCAAAAAACCTTCCACTTCACTGAAGAGGAAGCCAGTTCAAGGGCGAGAGGCGACTCCCCATCCTAAATCTAAGAAGCGGGAGCCGTCTGCTCTTGATTTCACAAAACCCCGTTATCCTACGGGAAATAGGAAACCGGTTCGTCATATTCAGGCGGACGGGTCAAAGCAAACGTTCACAGATGCTCGGCACCTGCTAGAGCAGAAGAAGAGTGACCGATTATCAGAGTCGGCTTCTACTTCAAATTTTCAGGACAGTTTGCGAAATGCCTCGATGAGGCCAACTCAGTCGTACCATGAGAGTCAGTCAGGCGGCACCTCCCGTCAGTCTGGCTTTCATAGTGCGCAGGCGGTACCAAATTTGCCATTTGTGCCGCAACAACAATATTTTATGCAGCCACCTCCATTTGGTGGACCTGCAGCAAAAAACGTCCAACCTATGGACTGGCAGCTACGGCTGCTTAGACTTGGTGAACAGCCGTCGGCCTTCTCCAAGGAAATTATTGAAGCCGCTCAGCCGGCCAAAGTAAAAAATGTTTTAGTAGGCGCCTATGATGGCACTACTAACCCGGAAGACCATCTGATGGCATTCACCAACCTGATGTACCTTCAAGGGTTGGATGATCCCACTTGGTGCAAGTGTTTCCCAGCAACTCTCAAGGGAATTGCACAGCAATGGTTCGGCAACCTGCCGACTGGTTGTGTAAACAGTTTCAGGACGCTTGCTTACTTATTTGCCTCCAACTTTGCAATGAACATCCCTGCGAAGAAAACGACCCTTGATTTGGGAACAATTCAGCAGGGTGAAAAGGAGGGGCTTCGTTCCTACATCAGGCGGTTCAACCTGATGAGAATACAGATTCAAGGGTTACCGGATGAGGTAGCTTATACTGACTTTTTTAGAGGTCTCAAAGACGGGTCTACCTTCAAATTTGATTTAGTTCGAAAAAGGGTGGCGACTCTTCAAGAGGCCTTGATTGAAGCAGAAGCCTATATACAGGCAACTGATCTGTGTACAATGAAACAGTCGGACGGGAAGAGGTTCGACAATAGAGAAGGACGACAGAAACAGTCGTCCAACAAAGATGAAAAAAGAAAAGGGGTCTGGGCGGCTGATTCCTCTAAACAGCCGGCCAAGAAGAAAAAGGAATTCAAACCATACTCCCCAAAGTATGTGTTTAACAAGGATAACCAGTTTATCCTAAAAGAAATAAAGGGACGGCTCTCAATTGAGAAACCGCTCCCCATGAAGGGTTCTGCGAGCAACCGGAACCAAGACAAAATCTGTGCTTATCATGATGACATTGGTCATCACACCAACGACTGCATTAGTCTCATGCGGTACCTAGACCGCTTGGCTGATCAAGGTGATCTTGACACTTATGTCAAGAAATCTACGGGGAATACTTCCTCAAAAAAGCAGTCGGCCAAAAAGAATCAACAGGCCGACAGTTCCGATACAGATGATGCAGTCGTCTACACCATTGCAGGCGGCTTCTCAGGAGGCGGCCCCACTATTAGGGGCAACAAAGATAATATAAGGCGGTTAGATGTAAATTCCGTTCACCAAGAACGACCGTCCAAATATACATTTCCTGAGATTGTCATCACTGAAGAGGATCTAGGAGGAATAAGGGGGCCGCATGACGACCCTCTCGTTATTGAATGTAAAGTGGCCAACCAGAGAGTTGGTCGAATCCTCATAGATACTGGGAGCTCTTCAGATCTCATCAGCAGCAAATGTCTGTCAAAACTGAAATATCAGACGGACTGCATACATCCGGCCTCCCACCCTTTAATAGGGTTTGGAGGAGGAGTCGTCCACCCACTGGGACGAGTTGATCTACCCGTCCGCCTGGGCGAAAAAGGGGAAGGACGACACATGGTAGTCCGATTCCTAGTTGTAGAGGAACTCTCTGCCTACAACATGATTCTGGGTCGCCCAACCCTGAATAGTGCCAAGGCTGTTATAATCCCGTCACTTATGCTGCTTAAGTTTGAAAGGGACAATGGAACAGTCGGCTCCCTAAGGGGAGATCAGAGGATGGCCCGAGAGTGCTATCTCTCGGATGTCAAACCCACTGCTAAGGCCACTGGGTCAAGTGGAGAAAAAACAGACCTTGACAATGTCAAGGAAAGTGCGCCTGTTCAAGAAACAGGCGACAGAAAAAGAAAGGCGTCCCAGACAGAGTCCGCCAGAAAGGCAAGAAAATAGCAATCATTGGCAGAGGACCGGCCGGATGAGTTCCGCCCTCAGCCGGCTGGTGAGCATACGGACCTGATATTAGACGACTCCCGCCCTGACCGAACAATCAAAGTTGGGACGACTGCTCTGAGAAACCTTGGTGATGACTTTCACAACCTGTTGAAAGAATACAAGGACATCTTTGCATTTGAAGTCCATGAAATGCCAGGCATTAGTCCTGATCTGGCAGTACACAAACTCGCTGTGGATCCGAAAAAGAAGCCGGTACGGCAAAAGAAGCGGAACCATGGTGAAGAAAGAGGTCAGGCGGCCGCCGCCGAAGTCAAAAAATTACTTGATGCAGGGTTCATTCGGCAATGTTACTTCCCAGATTGGGTTGCAAATGTGGTACTTGTTAAAAAGCCGAATGGCACCTGGCGAATGTGTGTAGACTACACAGACTTGAACAAGGCGTGCCCCAAAGACAGTTACCCTCTGCCCAAAATTGATAACCTGGTCGACTCAACAGCCGGCCATGCCTTGATGAGTTTTATGGACGCCTATTCTGGTTTTCATCAAATTCCTTTGTGGAAGAAAGATCAGGAGAAGACGGCCTTCGTCACTGATCAGGGATTATACTGTTATACGGTCATGCCGTTTGGTCTTAAGAATGCCCCGGCTACATTCCAACGAATGATAAACACAGTGTTCTTTGATCAGATTGGGAGAAACGTCGAGGCATACATTGATGATATGATTGTTAAGACTAAACTTCAGAAAGATCATCTGACGGACCTCCGAGAAACTTTCGCCACACTCAGGCGGCACCATGTCATGCTCAATCCCAAGAAATGTGTATTTGGAGTTGAGTCTGGGAAATTTCTCGGATTCCTTATCAACCAGAGAGGAATAGAGGCGAACCCTGAGAAGGTACAGGCGGTCATTGACATGCAGTCGCCTCGTACCGTCCGAGAGGTTCAGAAGTTAACAGGTTGTCTGGCGGCCTTGGGAAGATTTCTAAGCCGATCAGGCGACAAATGCCTATACTTTTTCCAGGCAATTAAGAAAAAGGCAAGGTTTGAATGGGGGCTGGATGCTGAGGCCGCCTTCCAGAAATTAAAGGTTCACTTGCATTCCTTGCCAAGGCTGGTCAGCCCTTTGCCCAAAGAAAATCTCTACATGTACCTGGCCGTCTCTGATCATGCGTTAAGCGCGGTGCTCCTTGCTGAAAGGGACGGCTGTCAACTTCCGGTCTACTTTGTCAGTCACGTACTGAAAAATGCCGAGTTGAGGTATCCCCTAGTGGAGAAATTTGGTCTTGCACTCTTCATGGCTGTTAAAAAATTGAAGCCCTACTTTCTGGCACATGCAGTCGTCGTGTATACCGACCAACCGATCAAGCGGCCCCTTACCACCATGGAGTCCTCCGGACGAATGATCAAATGGGCCATAGAAATGCAGAGTCTCGAAGTTACTTTCGAGCCTAGAAAAGCAGTGAAGGGGCAAGCCTTTGCTGACTTTATTGTAGAGATGACTCGTCCTCCTGACTCTCAAGTTCCAGACCAAGTCTGGAAGGTATATGTGGACGGAAGCTCTACTTCAAACGGTTGTGGAGCAGGCGTCGTATGTCAATCTCCAGAGGGCGACAGGTTCGAGTATGCTCTACGCTTCAGTTTCCAGGCTTCAAACAATGAGGCAGAATATGAAGCTTTACTAGCCGGGATCCGCATGTGTAAGGCGGCCGGGGCAAGGAAAATAGACGCCTGTTCTGATTCACAACTGATAGTGAGTCAGTACAATGGCGAATGCGAAGCAACACATCCGGCCATGATCAAATATTTACAGGCGGTCCGACAAGCAGTCGGCTCCCTTGAGGATTTCCATCTGATCCAAGTACCGAGATCAGAAAACAACCAGGCAGATGCACTCTCGAAATTAGCATCATCCGCCTCCTCCGATACTCCTCGAACTGTGTTTTGGGAAGTAATGGAGAAGAGAAGCATCGAGGAAAATCCTATTGGAATTCTAGACAGAAGCTCAACCTGGATGGATTCAATCAGGGCATATCTGACAAACGGTACACTGCCGGATGATCCTCAACAGGCGGCATCACTGAAAAAACGAGCCTCCTGTTTTGAAATGATACAGGGGGAACTGCACAAGAGGGGGCACCTTCAACCCTTCTTAAAGTGTGTTACTCCTGAAAAGGGACGAGAGATACTAGATGATCTTCACTCTGGTTTCTGTGCTTCCCATATAGGTGGTAGGATGCTTGCTCAAAGGGCAAGGCGGCAGGGCTACTTTTGGCCTACTTTGGAAGCAGATGCAATGGAGATGGTGAAAAAATGTGACAAGTGCCAAAGGTTTGGCAAATTAATTCACCGTCCGGCTACTGACCTCACTACTATTCACAGCCCACTACCGTTTGCTAAGTGGGGCATGGACATTCTGGGTCCATATACGCCTGCTACAGGCGGCAGAAGGTATATACTTGTTGCCGTTGACTACTTCACTAAATGGGTAGAGGCGGAGGCTGTAAAGGGAATCAAGACGAAAGATGTAATTTCATTCATTTGGAAAAACGTCATCACTCGGTTCGGGGTTCCCATGTCTATGGTTTTTGATAATGGTCCCCAATTTGAGACGCCTGTTCTCAAAAGCTGGTTGGGAGACCAAGGAATTGGACATTACTTTGCATCTGTCGGCCGTCCACAAGCAAACGGCCAGGTAGAAGCCTTTAATAAAATCATCTCAGACGGTCTCAAGAAAAAAATTGAACGAGCAGGCGGCCTATGGGCAGATGAACTACCACATGTTCTTTGGGCCATTAGGACGACTGAAAAAGGGGCGACTGGAGAAACTCCATTCCTCCTAACTTATGGTGCAGAAGCTGTTCTTCCAATAGAACACTACGAGCCGACTCTTCGAGTAATGCTATATGACGAAGAGGCAAACTGGGAAGCTATGCGCCTGGCATTAGACTCACTTCCTGAAAAGAGGGGCAATGCTGTTTTGCGCCATGAAATCTACCGCCTGAGAATGACTAGATCATACAACAAAAAAGTGCACAGGCGTCCACTCAAAGTAGGGGACTTTGTACTTAGAAAAATGGAAGCAGTTGGTAGGGCTAACGAGTCTGGCAAACTAACTCCCAACTGGGAAGGACCCTACCGAATCTATGCGGAAGTCAGGGACGGTACCTACCGTCTGGAAACACCAGACGGACAACCGTTGCCTCGAACTTGGAATGTAGATAACCTTAAGAAATATTTCTTTTGAATGATGTAAAGTAAAGAGCTACTTAATAAAGTTGGCACTTACTATTCAATTTTGTATTACGAGGGGCATGCCGTCTGTACCTTTACAGTCGGCTACTCTCCATTGAGTTTTTTCACTCTATCTTCAGAGGGGCATGCCGTCTGTACCTTTACAGTCGGCTACTCTCCATTGAGTTTTTTCACTCTATCTTCAGAGGGGCATGCCGTCTGTACCTTTACAGTCGGCTACTCTCCATTGAGTTTTTTCACTCTATCATCAGAGGGGCATGCCGTCTGTACCTTTACAGTCGGCTACTCTCCATTGAGTATTTTACTCACAATACTTAGCTAAAAAGATTAGGGCCTGGCCGACCCTGTGCCTAACAGGCGGCTACCCTTCTTTGACTTAGCACCTACGTTCACCAAGAACTTACCAAGGCCACCGGCCGAATGATCAGACCAGGCGCCTAGTCAACTGATCTAATATTAAAAACTAATCCGACCTGTCCCAACATTATAGCAGGCGTCCGGCGGCATCCATTCGGATGAAATTCGTCGCAGAGAGCAGCTCCCTTTTGGGTGGAACATTGTTCTATAAACTAATTACACGGCACCTATACGACTGTCCCAAAGGGCAACCACGTAGCCGTTTTTGAGACAAGGATAACTCTATCACTAACCAAACCAGTGGTAGCAGTTGACATCTGAGTCAGATGACCGCCTGTATTACTTGGGATAAATGCAGGGGGTACCTATTGAGTTAATAGCCAACAAACATTGGCGAATCAAGGGGTCTAGCCGGCCTACGCCGCCTGGTACCTCTACTTCTCAAACAAAAGTGACGGCGACTGAGTAACTCCAAAGTTAACTCATAGTCACTCCTTCAAATTTGGTATGGAACCTAAAAAGTTTGAGTCGTCCGCCTGTTTTATACAAACAAGGGCACTCGAACCCCTATTCCTACTGGATAACCTATTGAGTAAATAGCCAACAAACATTGGTAAATCAAGGGGTCTAGCCGGCCTACGCCGCCTGATACCTTTACTACTCAATCAAGATTGTGACGAAGACTAAGTAACTCCTATGTTAACTTAATAGTCACTCAAACTTAGTACTGAGCCTAAAAGGTACGAGTCGTCCACTTGTTTTTAATAAACAAAGGCTCTCAACCAATACTCTTGCTAGGTTAACAAATAACAAATTAGAGGCCAACATTGGCAATAAAGGGAAACAACCGGTACCCGCCGCTTGTTTTCCTACTTAAATTCCTTGGCTACTTGGTAATTCTATTTACTTGGTCAAATTGAATAAAGAGTTCGAATACCGATTGATTAAATGGCCGACTGATCATCTATCCTGGAAACAGACAACCAGTCGTCCAGGGGCATAGGCGGCATACTTACTATTTGTACCTGTCTTAACGTTCGGCCATACACAACAGTCTGTCTAGTGAGCAAATTTCAAATACTTAGACAAATTTGAACAAAAACAAAAAATTTGATTAAAATGAGCCGGCCATAAAAGACCAGCAGAATATTCAAAACCCCGGCCCCCTGGCCGGGTAATTACAAAGCAAACGGCACGCAGGCCGTGAAAAAAAAAAAAAAAAAAAAAAAAAAAAAAAAAAAAAATATACTTAAAGCTTAAGAAGGGGGCAGTTCAGTATCAGCAGCAGCCGCCTGGTCAGCACTCTTCTTGCTGGACTCGGCCTTAGCTGCATCATCTTTTGATGCCTTACCCCCAAGTGGCACAAGCGCCACAACCGGCTCTTCCTCCTCCAACGCAACGTCCATCGCCTCTTCTTCAGCAGCCGCCAGGATCTGTTGATTATATATTTCCGAACACTGGCGGTACGTTCTTTCCCATGAGGCAAAGTCGGCACTGGGGAACAGTCGTTCCCAGGTCATGCGTTGGATTTGGGCGGAGTCTTCCACCATCTCCCGGACGAGCTCTTGTTTCTCTTGCTCGGCCTTGTCCGAGAGCTCTTGGGTAAGACTCTTCTCCTGGTTCACCAGGCGTTCTTTTACGTTAGCCAAAGATTTCTCCATGGCTTCGTAAGAGTGCATTTTCTGACGAAGGGGCTTCAGCTCGGCTTTAAGTTTGGTGACGGTCCCCTCCAGCTCGTCAACCTTCTTTTGGGCCACCTCTAGCTGAGCCCGAACAGCGGCGGTCGCCTGCGCCTGATAATAAAGAAGATCAATGGTCAGTACTTCATTTTGGGCAATTTGAAACATTGCTTTATCACAGCTGGAGGCGGCCATAGCCTTTGCGGCCTTTACCTCTTTGTTTTTCCGATCAATCGGCTTGCGAAGGCTGTTGACTCGGAGCAGGGCCTAAGTACAAAGAAAAACAGGCGTCAGTTTCCAATCATAAGAGTTAACAGGCGTCCTGGAACTTCAAAAGGGTATACCTCAGCTAGGATCCCCGAAATTCCATCGAGGTCAAGGGTGCCGGCACCCTTGACCGCCTCCCTGTCAGAGGGAGGAACTACTTTAACCATTGACTTGGCTATCTCAACCAAGTCAAGTCCCTGGGGGCCGGCTGCATTAAGCAAAAGGAAAAACAAGTTAGACCTAATCAAGAAGGAAGCAAGAGTGAGTTTTTACAAGCAAGTGTCCATACATCTAGGCGGCCCCGCCTGGGTTTTTGAAGAAGTGGCCGGCTGCTTCTCAGCCGCCACTGTTTTCCTGGAAGACCCAGGAGAGCTTGCAACAGTCGTTCTCCGGGCCTTGGGGTCCGGCTGTTGCGAGGAAGAAGCCCTTGGAGTGCCAGACTGAAAACAAAAAGAGTTAGTAATAATACAACTTAAAGGGGAAGAGTTTTCAAAGCTTACCAAGGGTGCCTCCTTGCTGGGGGAGTCGGCGTACGACTGCTTCATTAGCGAAACCCGCAGCATGGCCGCCGCAGTCTTAGATGCTGTTATTTTACTCATGGCGTCGGCTGAAAGAAATAAACAGCAAAGTTAGTAAAAATCCCAAGTGAACAAGGCGTGAGAAAACAGAGTATTCGTCAGGCCGGCTACCTCTAGAGCACCGACTGCCGAGGCCACAGGCGGCCAAGAAGTACTCATCATAGAGCCACTTGAAGCTCGGGACGCAGTGTAGGGGTACTTGCTCTCGTACCCCTGAAGTAGAGTTCACCCTAGTCTCTACTTTGAAGAGTCCTTTGTCTAGGATCTCTCTTTTAGCCTTTGGGGGAACAGGCGGCATGCCGCGGCCGCCTGCAAGAAGAGGCGGATCCCTGTTCCACTTGTTAAAACGTTTGTTCAGCTCCGTGTCTGAACTCTCGATAATAAGGAAGGTGTTCCGCCAATCCTTCCATTTGTTTGCCTTACCTCTCGTCATGAGGTAACCCCTGTGGCTTGTTAGTTGATACCAGCCGGTACCTCCCGACTTAGGGGTCCGGCTGAGATAGTTCATGTGGGCGAAAGCCTCAAAACTTGGCTCCACCCCGTTCAGTTCGCACCCGGCCACATAGCCGAGTACGTTTACCCAAGAGTTGGGGGCTAACTGCCATAACCCCAGATCATACCCATCTAAAATCCGCTGAACAGCCGGATGTAATGGGAAGCGCAGACCAGCTTTGATGGCCGCCACATAGCAGCCAAAACAGCCGTCACCATAGCTGGTACCAGCCGGCCAGACGACAGTATCTTCTGGATCCGGCACAAACAGTAAATACTCCGGGCCCATTTTGTGGTTAGCAATAAAGCTCGCCACGTTGTCTCGCATGGTTGCGATCCGGCCCCGGGGCACCCTGCAGTAGTAGGGGGTGTTTTCCTCTCTGTAAGAGGCGGACGGCTCTGCCCAATTATCCCCCTTCTCCACTGCATGGGAACTTCTCGCCTCTTGTAGGCGGTTATGTTTTTCTTCTGAGTCAGAAGAACTATGGTCAGAAGAGCTGGAATCGGACTCGTCCCCTGACGAGTCCGAAGAGGACGACTCCTCCCCTCTCCTAGAGGGGCCCGCCTCCTCTCCCTTAGAAGGAGCAGAAGGTAAATTAGACATGTCCACGGTTAGATGAGAAGGGAACACCTTGGTCCCTCTCTCAGAACTGTCAGCTTGACAGTCGCCTCGTTCCACATCTGGCGCCTGGTCAGATGTTTCGCTAAGGAGTACCCTTTGGGAGGAGCCGTCTGAGTTTGATATTCTAGCAGTCTTTTTTGTTCTGGCCATCACGTTCTGCATAGACACAGATTCAGTTGGACTTTGTATAAAGGGCAAAGAGGGGTCCAGAAAAGGGCAGGCGGCACTCCTAGTCCTAGATTCAGCCGTCCCCGGTGACCGGCTGATCACTAACTTAGGGCGTGTCGTGTGCTTCCATGGTGCCATTTCAAAAAATAAAAAGAAAATTAAGAGTAAGAGAACTGAGTTACCTGAACGGATGACAGTTGATGAAGTCCTGAAAGTTCGGGTCAGTCGGCTTGTCAGAACAGGCGGTAGGCAGAAAAAGTCCGAAAATGTCAGAGCAAGTTCAGGGGTCCGAATGTTCTCGCAAAAATTCTCAAATGTGAAAATGACCGAAGTCAGCACTTCCTTTTATAGGCAAAATAAGAAGGCGAAGGGTCGCTTCCGAATTCAAATTTGGGCGGGAGAGTCTCCCGGCCGTCTGCAAGGTGACACCTGTAACGGGCCGTCGCCTGTCACCGTGCGACGCCTGTCACAGGCGACACGTGACCAGTCGCGTGCCACCTGTGAGGGGCAAATGATTAGGGGATTTTTATCCACCAAGCGCCGTTTGACAAGTGGACCAACCAGGTTCCGCCACGCGTCCTCCACGGACCACTTAAGACACGCCACGTGTCCACCCATGCCAAATGGGACAACCGGCCATCAAGGCCCATTTCAGTCTAGAAGCCCGATCGGCCCTAGGTTTACCTTAAACCTAGAGAGTTGCACGCTTCCCAAGGCTATAAATACTCGATTAATCCTCATTAATCAGGGGACCGAATAATTTACGGAACACACTAATAACCGGCTGATCTCGCTAGCAAAGCAGATTACCTACATTAAATACTCTCACCTAGAGAGACCTTATTACTTTAATTTCTGTATTAATTACTCCTTAATCAGGTACTAACTTGACCGTTGGAGGCGGAGCTCTCAGGAGTCTCCGTTATTTTGCAGGTACAGGCGTCCGGTTCCAGTCTCGGAATTGTAACTCTCCCGCAGGACATCAGAAAACCCCGAAACATGTATTAAACTAAGTAATTGTTTGAACTAAGTATGAGCTAGACTAAATAGTAAGTCAAACAAGAATGATTCTAGTAGAGACTTTCAACCATATCACATAGCAAACAGTTTAGCAAGACTCGGTGAAACTGGATGAGCTAAAAGGTCACATGAATGGAATAAAAATTTAAAACAATTCTGTAATTCAAACCATCGTGTATGATATGGAGCCGTCACACAATTTACATGTTTAGAGCATGAGAATAATAAAGTATCAATCAAAATAAATCTAAGTCATGGATCGTTAGATTATGATCAAGAACATCCAAAGTACATGGATAAGTAAAAATGTAGGGCTCTTGACGCATGGAACAAATGTAATTTAAGAATTGATGTTGCAAGCACATCCTTAGGAAGGATCAAGATCCTTAAACAAGGAAGCCATTTATAAGCACGAGCTAAAACGCGTCGTGGCTTGAGAATGGTAACATGGATGTGCATCCATGTGTAATGTGCGGAAATTTAAGGTAAATTTCCATGATCACAAGTGATCAGGGTATCCAAATCGTTGTGAGCCGTTTGGACTGAAACCCAAGTAGAGCGTCATCAAGAAGTCTACTAAAATATATGTTGAGAATATTGTTATCTTAAAAGACAATAATAAGGAAGATGTCAAATGGAAAGTTCGTTATTGAATGTTAAATGATTGTAAGTTGTCAAGTTGAAGATCTCATATCATGAAAATAAGTGGGAGCCATCACTTGAATATAAATCCTAGATCACATATAGTCCATAACACTCTCAAATTTTATCATCTTATTATGAAAGTGATCGATAATGAAGATGCTAGGATTTTCAAAGTAATCGTAACTAAACCTATGTAATAAGTAAACAACAACATTCACAATTGCATGAAAGAAATCAAGAATTTAAAATATGGGTGTGATTTCTATAAATGTTGTATAAAGAGTAGTACTCTTTAAACATTTAGGAAAACATTTATATAAGATGAAACGTTTTAAAGTATTATAGTGGAATAAAGTTTTTCTAAATATTCCTCAAAACTATCTAATTATGGTTTAGGATTAAACATCGAGTTCATTCGATTTTTAGAATATTCAAAATAGGGTATCAAGACCAATCTTAGATAAAGAAACACCTATTAAATGAACATTGAATATTGTAATAAAAAATTATCCCTAATCGAACTCATTTAAATGATGGGTGATTAATGACCACTTGAGATTAGTGTGTAGTATGATTTATTGCACCGTTTCTTGTGCTACAAGGACATGATTGTCATATATCATTTTCACAGGTATTGGTTTAGAACCATGTCGGATCGACCTATGAGAGTAATTTAAGAGATTTAAAAATTGTCATAAGTACACCTCCTATTGTGGCTATCGGAACCTCTTTCCTCGACCATGAGTATTGTCAGTTCTCTTGTTTATGTACTAGTCCGCTTTGATGTTCATCAAACATCTACCGTACATGGGTATTATAGCGGCAACACACGGGCGGCTAGGTCCTCTTAGTACGATAAGCTTAAGGTACAAGACTGAGAATGTCACCTTATTAATCAAAGGGAACATGTCTTTGTTGTTTAAAAGGCCTCTCGAAAAGCGAGACTGTAAAATGCATAGTCATGCTCACATGGATTTTAAGAAATCATATGCTTATTAAATGTTGAACTCGGATTTTGACAAACACTTCTAGACGTAATAAGGATGACGAATAATCTTACCTTATAGTTCATGAAGAGACATTAAGTGACATAGGAAATATGTTATACACTAAAAGTGCACTTGTCCGGAAGGACAAGTAGGAGATTATTAAGAATGGTTTCCTTTAAACAAGTGTATTATTCCGATAAAGGGTTCAGAATTATAAGAAGATAATTATAAAGTGAGGTCAAGTGATCAAAATTCCTAGTTAGAGGCCACTTTCGATGAGTAATATAAATGAATAATTACATCTTCATCTTGATTGAATCCTTCGGGTCACACCAAAGCAACTAACAATCCGAAGCGATGAATAAATCCAAAATGAATTAATTAGTCACTCGAGTATTGTGAAAAAAGACGTCGGATTCCAAGCTTAGAGCGTCGGAACAAAATCACAAAAGTCAAGCCAAAAATTGGGAATTGACGAGAAGGAAAAATGCTTCAAGTAACAAGAAAAAACCCTAGACTTGCAATGGCCTAGCCATGCGAAAGGCTAGGGAAGCGCACCAAAAAGAAGAGCGCCAAGTGGTAGCTCACCATGTTGGCAATGCCATGTGGCCGCGAATCCAGGTGACGGGTCATGGACGCGGGCTGATGGGTGGCGGCCCAAACAAACCCATCTTGGGGTTCAAGGTTGGGTGCCACATGGTTAGCACACAATGGATGTGAGGTTCCTTGGGGAGCAAGTGGGGATGTGGTCCTCACCTAACCATGTGACACTTGTTACTTAGTGATTCCTTGGTTGATTTAACTAGGAGTTGAATTTAACATTCTTTCCATATGGGATCTTTATTAGAAAAAGTCCCACATTGAAAGTGAGAGGAATTCATAAGGAAGTACTCCTTATAAATAGCCAAGGAATACCTTGGGAATCTCTTACTTAAGTTGGAACTCAATAAGACATCTCCCATAAGGTGAGAAAACCTTTAAGTTCACATAAAACTCGAGTAGTTGATTTTGGTCCAAACTTGACTAAACTCTGAGATAGAAAATGTGCAAGTTGTTTTTGCGGGTGGACTATCATTGGAGGTCTACGCGCTTACAAAACTCGGCTTTCGAAGTAAGAGCTCGTAGGAACAAGCGAAGCACGCATCAAGGGTAAGATGGTTTTTTCACTTTATCTTGTTATTTATGTCTTTTAGTTATATTAATTGTGAACAGGTCTTGGGGTCGGGTTTTATTCTTCGGAAAGTCGGACTTTCCAAAACCCAACAATGACAACAGCTAGATTGATTTGAATGACAACAATAATGTAGGTTCAAGGATATAAGTAAAAAAGGAATGCAAATATCGAGCAAAGGGAAAGGGGAGAAGAGACACAAGATGATGACACAAAAAACCCTAGGAATAAGGGTAAAAGCTGCAGGTGGAAATGAGTCCACCAATCCATTAGGTTGTTAGGTTGATACGGATACAACATAGGTTTACAATTCAATAATAATGATACTTATATTAGCTAGGAAATACTGAAATTCTATGAATAATAAGGCTAGGATTTTTTTATGCCATTGTACAATGATTATTTCTCTATATATATCATAAGAAGTAACGAGAAAGTCTTTACCGGCTCCATCCCGGATTCCAAGGAATCCGGGGTTAGTGAGCTGAGGTAGTTCTACTTCTTCGGCTAACGGTGGCTCCGGTATTCTTAGCAGCTCCTATTGACTTATTCTATTCAAGATTCCTAAAATATTTCTTGGAAAGATCTTTAATTGACTTTGTTGAAAACCTGGTGCTGGGTAATCGATCATATAATAACATATAACCTGTAACCTAACAACTTGTGAAATAGATGAACCTGAGATGAAAATCTAAGCATAAACATACCTATATAAGTAAGATTGTAAATATTGATCTAATGCATGATCGATTGATAAATTATACCCATATACTCACTCCTTATTTTATTACTTGCTCCACTTTCCTTTTACAGCCGTATTTTATTACTTATTTAATTTCCTTTTTAAAAGATTTTAACAATAAATATTTTACTATTTACCTCTTCAATAGTGGTCTCCTCATATCATATTTTAATATATTTCATATTCTCTAATATGTTCACTTATACTCCCTTTTCCTTTTTTTATATATATTTTTTTTATTCTTTGACTAACCCAACTTCTATCATAAAATAATACTTTCAACTATTTCTCTTAGATCTTCGTTTTCGTAAAAATGAAGAAAGTAATAAATATGACGGTAGTATTGATTAAATTAAATATCAGCATGAGAACATCAAATTAATAAAATTGAAGAAATATATATTTTATTTTACTGCACTACAAATGAAAAAAAAAATTATGCTCACATCGCTTCCCATTCCAAAGTAAAGTTTAAAACATTTAATGAAACAAAAAATTATACGAATCAAAGTAATTATATATAAGTACAAAAATTAGGTCAATAACAGGTTGGGATTAAAATTATGTTTGGTTTGAGATCATGTCGAGTTAAAATTAGATCGATGTAGACACCTAAAAATGTCTCCCCAAAATTAAACCCGGTGATGAACAAACTTTCATCGTCATTATTGGTCGGGTTGAGTATTTAATCTTTAGAGTGCTTAAATCCATATTTAATTCAATACATTTCATAAACCAACCCAATTAACCTATTTTGCTAAACCGTAACTTATTTTTCACTTTTCATGTCCACATCACAAAACAAAGATAAACTGATTTTTTGGCCCCATGTTTTTTATTTAATAATACTTTGTTGGATAGGCCTTTAAATAATCTTTCCAACTATACATCATAATCCCAATTTCGATTTAAAACTAAGAAGATATGAGCGAAACACTAAACTTGGCCCAAAACCGACACCCTTTCACTAAAATGGCCACATCATAAAATCTACAAACGATTTTGACATCATTCTAATTGGGATAGAAATTAGACTTAATAAGATTTTAAACGGTATATTATATTTTTCTTTCTGAGTTACGGATCAAAAGTTATCGTTGTTTTAAACACGCGTGAAAATTGGAAAATATCGCACCACAGTAGAAATATTGTGACACGGAAAATTACACCGTGTCGCGGCACACATGCCATGACACGACATTTTTTTAGGGTTTTTCTTCGTGACGCCTTCACTTCTCGGGTTTTGTGCTTCACCTTACTCTTTTTCTTTATAAATACGAACCTTATTTCTCCAGTTTCGGGGCACCAAATCATTATCTCTTCCTCTCTTATACACCAACTGACGTTCTAATTCCCCTCTCTCTCTTATTCTAAGCCTTAAAACTATTATCCTAATTACACCATTAACTCTCTAAGCACTCCATGGAGTCCATACAACACCTGAAGTTCCATACTTAAACTAAGGCGTGAAATGTAGAACCGATTGAGGGTTTGGACCAAATCTACTCTACTTTACTTTTTTTTTTTTGAAACACCCTACACTACTTTTAATTTAATTTACTTGTTTCAATTTGATTTATATATTTATTAAAGTTATTAAAAATTTATTCATGATGTAGAAATTTAAAGAAGCGCAGAATGTGAGTAATTTATTCACTTATTTACACTTTTATTATTCTGTTACTACTATCATGATTAGGGTTATTATTATAATTTGATTTGACTAACGATATTATTCTTTAATTGCTTCCAATGTTGATGTTTATTCTATTAATTATTGTTGATCACTATATTGCACGTTTAAAGGGAATATGTAATTGAATACAACACTTAATAGGATAATTTGGACGACCGGTTTAGGATTCTTTAATCTTGTTATTTAATTGAAGTGATCACAATATTTTAGAATTATGTGTTGCATTAATATTCAACTAATTTATCCAAATATTATGTTGGAGAAAATTGAATCTTTGTTTGCATGCCTTTGAGATTACGGGAATAATTTTCACTATAAGAATTTAGTAGAGGCCAATACGGGCGAATGTAACTCCATGACTCACTTCAATTCGTACCATCATCTTCAATCCTCCTTTCGTGGTTTCGAACCATATGGAGTTAGTAATCTCATGGATTATGAATGGGGTGTAACCTTCACGAGTCAATAGTTGTTGCCATTCGTCGTCCCTTTATCATGGTTGCCTTTTAATGATTTGTGAACAGTTTACAAGTTCCTTAAATACTTATTGGTGGCTCCCTATTTTCCTTTTCCCTAATCGTATATGTCAATTCTCATTTCCTATGAGTGTCAAACATATTCACAACATGCTTAACGTAGGGGCGCTTCGAATGACACCTACAATTTGGCGACTCCAATGGGCAGGTTTATTCTTGGTTATTTATCGATTTGAGTGATCGGTATTTAATTGTGATGAGTGGATGAGAATTGAAATAGTCTGAAATTGTATTCTTGCAATTTAATTGGCATTGTCACATATGCATATGAATTTTAGCTTACCTATTTTGTTACAATAGTACGTGTTTTACGTATGTGGTTAGCCCGAGGGATTTAAGCTCTATCAACCCAAAAACGTTCATGATAATAAGGGTTCACCTAAGTTTTTAAATCCACCAAAAACTATGTAGTCGAGTTCGATTTTATAACAAAATTGCGGAGCTGCCCATTGGCATACACCCTCAAGGGAGGCTACCTTGCTAATGCGCCCAAACTCTTAACCGTGGTACCCTTTGACACCCAAATAAGCTTGATCATAGTGGAACATAAAACATGACTCTAGGTTGAGAAATTTATTGTATCATGTGTGACAATGTGTTTATGTGTGCTTTTTTGTGACTTTTTATATTTTTGTGACTTTTTTTATGTTTTTTTCTCTCTTTTATCTAATATTTTTTTATTATAGTCGAGTCATAGTCTTTTTTTTTTAGTCAACCCGGATTTTCATTCCCGTATCCTGCACAAGAGTTAACTTGTTTTGGTCATAGCCAAGTTCTAGAAAGAGTTACTTGTCATGCCACCTATGGATCTATAGCCCCGAGTTTAACCTTTCGTTTAGAGTTGGTTTCGTCCCAATCAGAGTCACATATACAAAGGTATAACTGAAATAATACATCCTATCAAGTTTAGGTGTCTTTTTAGCGTCCAACCTTCTTTTTTTCATATCTTTTCGTGTAAAGCTAGTCTTAGCCAATCTTCTACTTCTCTTAGTCTTCTAATCCATGTCAACTTGTATAACGTAAGTGTAACACACCAAAAATTCTCTCTTAAAACCAGTATATACCTTGAACAAAATGGAAGAGAATTATTGACGTGCTACCACCACGTGTTCAAACGTTAAGGCTATTTCAAAATTTAGCACCAAAAAACTAGTTTAATTAAATTAAAGTTTCAAACCAATAATTACAACCTAAATTAAATCTTACAAGTTGGAACCATTAAGACCCTAATTCAAAACCCAATTAACAAAGTAGTATATAAATCAAAGTATAGTTTGAGAAAGTTTAATGTTTTGCGAGAAATAAATCATAAGTAGAATCAACTCTCCATTCAATTACCCATCACTTGATGCAAGTCCCTCTTTATGCCAATACATGTGATTAATTTGCTCCCCAATATTACAAGTGTACACATTTGATCATAACTGGGTCATTAAAAGGCGAAGGTCGTGACAAAAACAAAAAAAACAAACAAACAAACAAACACAATAGCACGCAATCAACAACGCAGAGTACATACAAGCTACAAAATATGAAAAGAAGATATCCCTAGCATGCTACTAACAATCATTCATGACATCCAATTTAATTAACGACTCAAACACTACTAAGACTCCTCTATTTAATGATAATCTATTACTTTCATTTAATCATTGGATTAAGCAATAGACAAGGTTTTCCTTCCATGCTCCATTTGGAACATCAATAAAAAAATTAAAAAAAAAATAAAAACTCATGCGTCCTTTCGGAAACATCAATAAACATCCAATGGCCATGGGCGTGACTCCGTGACCATAGCTAGTATGAGATCTCATCTAACTCATAATTTTTATAAGCATTTGAAAGCAAGAGACTCGTAGATCAAACGGCCTATAAAAATCACACGGCTAAGACCCCGTGAACCCCAACCCCTAATTGTCAATACTCTACATGTGCATAAATCCAAAGTTTTATTACTGATCCATCTTGCACTTTATGTGATTTACAAGATTAGAATTGGTGATGACTCATATGCAAAACAATATAATCAATCAAATATCACATCATCCAAGCAATCCAAATTTCAAATTCAATTCTTGATTTATTAGTGATAAGCAATATTTATTACTGATTCCTTTAACTATCTCGGTGCATAAACAACTTAACTGCATAAAGAACCCAAACCTTAACCACGTCTTTTAAGACTTTAATTCTTCCTTTTCTCATTCCATTTCAATAATCATGAGCGAGTAATAAAATAATTCATTCCACTTACTCACATACCTTTGCATCTTAGCACATCTTGTAAAATAATGCATAAAAAACACATACAAGGTAAATTAATACACAATCTACGGTAATCACAATGAAACAATTGAGCCCAGTTTTTGCTATGCATGATACTAAGTTCTCGATACGTCCCTAAACATGAATCTAAAGGCAAGGTTTCGTAACTCGTAACGTAACATAAATAAACGAGTTGGTTGGACACTTTAGAAACTAGAAGTCATTTTCTACAAAGTCCTCTCCTAAACCAAACAACAAGAACTAAATCAACACCCAAGAAAATAATTTTACAGCAATACGAACCTATTTTAAAGCCTCTTAAATCATCAAAATAATGCCTTTAAATTGTTCCCATTAGTCAAGGTTAATAATATAATAATTCAGCTATAAGTTTATATGTTAAAATCATGAATATACAGCTTAAAACATAAAATTCTAGCAACTTTAAAGTGAAGAACATAATCTAAAAATTTTAGTTTAATATTATAACACAACCTCATAAACATGTATACTTGAAATCATCTTTCTATACTAGGTTAGTATGTTTAAAACCCAAAAATTCCCCAATTCAATGTAGTTAGAGGCTTCAAAATAATAATTATAAAATTTGAAAATTCATTTTTGAGATTAGATTTTAAAGTTCAAAGCTTTATACTAATAAATTACCGACAATCAGTGTTTTATGATATTAAAAGCATAAACATATAAAACTAACACAATTTGAACATAAATATTGAAACTTTAATTATCTGAAATTTTATATATAATCAAAATATTTATGCTTTAACATAATTTAGACATAATATAATTAGATAACTTAGTTAACATGTTTTAAACCTAAAAACCATGAAAAAATCACATGTAAACCCTAAATTCTATACATACATAAATCTGAAATTTTATATTATAAATAAAACATACTATTCTACATAAATTCTGATCTTTTATAACCCATTTACATAATTAACCATAATAATAACAATTTAAAAACAAATATTTGATAAATATTAAAACTTGAATTAAATTAACAAAAGAAGGAGAAAGCCAAGGAGGAGGAAGAGAGGAGGGCGAATTGCTGCTAATTGGTGGTGCAGGCTGGCGCGACAGCATCATGTGGCTCGGGTGGTGGTGAGGCGTCGGCAGCAGCATAACAGCAGGTAAGCAATAGGTTTTTTTTTTCTTCTCTGAATTCGTGAATAGCAAGAGGGGAAAGAGAAGGGTGAATGACGTGAAAAGAGAGAAAGGGTGTGAAGGTTTTTGGGGGTTTTATTTTGGCCTTGATTTCCTTCTTTGATTAGGAGTAAAATTGTGGTTTGGGCTACTAAGTTAAAGTTTATTTTTTAAAAATTAGTCAAAACATATTAGTTTACTTTAATCTTTTAATAAAAATAATTTATTCAATGAAATCAACATAAAAATATTTGTACAAAAAAAAATAATTATATTATAATAAGTAAAAAAAATATGGGGGATTACAATAAGATTGTAGGTTTTATTTTATTTTTAACTTTTTCCATGAGTAATAACTCTTCTATAACTCTATAGTCAATCTTCATAATCTTTTGTGATTATTGTGCTAATCTATCTTGACGTGTTTTTTTTTTGGGTCTTTGATTGTGTTTGATCTTATTTATGACTCACGATTGCCAATGGACCATTTTCACCTAGTAAAAGCATAAACATTAAAATTGGACAAAAGTAATCAAGTTAGTTTGCCTTTTAATCTTCCGTGCTATTTAGTCCTTGTCCTCATGTCTACCCATACGATCATATCACGAGTCTTAATAAACTCACCTAATCACACTTGTTGAGTCATTACACACACTTTGTCTTCGAGTAATGCACTATATTGTTTACGATCGTATACAAGGACCATGCATGCGTCGTTTTCCGATGTAATAAGAATGAGTGGAGTATTTCCCATTGTTTTTCAAAATCCTTTCATACTCTCTTCCTTTCCAATCTGATAATTGAGTCAATGCACTTAGTGAGCTCATTTTGTTCCACAATACTTGAGCCTAAGAATCACTAGGCAAGAGTTGGAAGAAAAAGGGGAACGTCATTCCTTCCTTCTTTTCTTCCAATCAAAGCATCAACAATAACAAACTTCTTGACCCTTCTAACGGCAAGAAGGAATTCATAAGCAACCATGAAGATGAAGCACGAGACTAGCTTTCCATACAAGATTTCATGCCTTTTTCTTTTGTTTCAATCCTTTTCTCCTAATAGGTCTAGCATAGGTTTCCTTTATCCATGTGTCTATGTGTCATTTTTCTTACCTTTTCCATCTATGAGAATTCCTTTCCTTTGCATTTGATCATGACATTCGCCCAAAAAAAAGAAAAAAAAAATAAGAAGAAAAGAAAAATCAATTGTCGAACCAAACACAAGGTATATCAATTATTTGAGGCACCTTTTCAACCCGTTCATTCCCCTTAAACCATTTATTCAATCACATTTCCATTTCTTCATTAACCACTTTGAGCCTCGTTTAACATTTGACATTCCTTTCTTCAACCCACATTCACTTAACCTTGGGATGTGAAGGTGTGTGATTTGTGTAACATTGAAAGCAAGTTCAAAAAATAATGAAAAATAATAAAAAAATGTCTAAGGGAAAGTGTTCCAATGTGTTTGATATGAACACGTCTCGAATTGTGTCTCTCATCGAGTGCTTGGTACCGCACCTGAGAAGCATGAATGCTAAGTGATTGATGGATCGCATGATCCAAGATTGCCCACATTGATTCAAAATGATGAAGTTAAAAAAACAAATAAACACAAAGAAAAGAGAAAAAAATTCAAAGCAAAAAAAATAAAGAGCCAAAAATTAAAACCTGCAAAGTTCAAATTTCAAATACACAATTACACATCATGGGGTCTTCTCTATGGTCTTAAGCCTTTTACCCATTTCTTCTTTAAACCATTAGCCTTAACCACTGTACGATCATCTAAAGACCTCTAGAGTTTTATATAAAAACTTGTGCAAAGTTTGGCTAGAGCTATGTTCGGCCTGATTCCTAACGAATACGTAGGCAACCTCACATCAAGGTACAACCACATTCATATGCATGATCGAGTCAAAGAATATCTAACTAATGATTATTCCTATCCATCTAGTGTTAGACTTGGGGGCTTGAACCCACATCATTTAGCCTACCCGGCTTAAAGAGTCATCATCTCGACTCTTCTTACATTTTTTTCCCATTGACAAAGCCTTTACAGCCAGCCTTAGTATCACTTTCACGCACTTAATTCACACATACATAGTCATATCATCTTTCCCTTAGGAACCCTTTATAATGAAATCTTGTTCCCCTACCGCGCATGCTTTAACATTTTTCAGGACAACATTCATAAAAAAAATTGTATACTTGCTTAGCTTCCTAACCTGAGCAATTCTCATTGTTTCACGCATCGCATAATGTTCTTAGCAAAATTTATATATCAAAGATTTGTAATCATACAAAGCATATAATGCTTAACTCCTTGACCTAAGCAATGTTCATTATGAATTACTCAGCAATCACTTCATCTATATATGTGCTTAGCTTCCAGACCTGAGCAATGTTCATCAAGAATGTTCTTCATACATTATGTGATGCTTAGCTTCCTGATCAAAGCAACATACATTACTATGCTAAGCTTCATGACCTAAGTGCATTTGTGGATTGTGTCACATGATGTAATTGTTTTTAGCCTCCGAGCCTACGAACATTCATCATGTATATATTTTGAAGATGAGGAATTTGACAAGAAGAAAATCCATGCGATTTATTTTGCTTTGCTCAACGAGGAAGTTCAAAACCTCTTCCCTTTTTCATGTCTTCTTTTTTGGGGAAGTTAAAAAAAAATTCAAAATTTTCTCAGCGTGGATGTACAAAACTTCTTCGATTTTTTCACCTTTTTCTTTAGAGAAATTTCAAAAACTTTTTCAAAATTTGATCGAGTGAAGTTCGAAAACTTTCATTTTATTTTTCAAGTCTTTCTTTTTCGGGAAAAAGTCGGTACCTTCAACTCATGACAAAAAATGACAGAAATTTTTTGCTTTTTGCTTGTGTCTACACACACACACACTCAAACTTCATATATACACACACAACCACAAGTCATACACGTGTCATGTCATATCAAGTAAACCTTAGTCAAGTCGGTTGGTTAAGTCAATCATAGTCTATACGAGTCCCTTGGTAAATTTTATTTTGCAGTTCTCATCTACAGCCCGCGTTCGGGGAAAAGAGAACTATGTACATCCCACGTTTGGCGATAAGAAACCTATCTACATCCCACGTTCGGGGGATAAGCGAACTATCTATAGCCCATGTTTAGGGAAAAGCAAACCATCATTATTCTTCTAATACTCAGTGATCATTATTTAATAGGCTGCTTGAGGCGGAGTAGCTCACGATAGCTTTTCCTAAGGCGAGGAAGCTATCTTTAATTAGACAGGTTTTTCACAAGGCGTAGAAAATTGTCGATCGTTGCCATCTCTCAAGGAAAAGAAGTCAGCAATTATAACACTCCCGAGGCGGGAAAAAATCATCATCTAATGGCATTCACGAGGCGGGGAAAAATCATTATCTAACAGCATTCCAGAGGTGTGGAATCATCATCTAACAACATTCCCGATGCAGGGAAAATCATCATCTAATAGCGTTCTAAAGGCATGGAATAATCATTCCCAAGGTAGGGTAAAATAACATAACATTATTCATCTAGTGGATTTCATGAGGTTGGAAAAGCTACCAAACATATTTGTCACTGATATAATGGTGTCAGATATAGGCTATATCTCTTCACTCTTTATCAGTGAAACTAACGCTTTTCAGTAGGTATCGGCGTATACAGAGTAATTTAGGATCACAGAACGTCTTAAATCATTATCCATCCCAATCCTCTACTTTGACTATCGTTTTTGGAACTGATGTTTCTGCAAACTCATACAAAGTGGGGGCTTCTACAGACACCTAAAAATGTCACCCCAAAACCAAACCCAGTGATGAACAACCTTTGACCGCCCTTATTTCTCGGGTTGATTATTTAATCTTTGGAGTGTTTAATCCATATTTAATTCAATAAATATCATAAACCAACCCAGTTCTTAGCCTATTTTCCGAAACCATAACTTATTTTCCCTTTTTTCGTGTCAACATCACAAAACCGAGATAAACTAATTTTGTGTTCCTACTTTTTATCCAAATATTATTTGGTTGGATAGGCCTTTCAATAATATTTTCAACGATATTTCATAAGCCCAATTTCGATTTAAAACAAAGAAGATATGAGAAAAATACCTAAACTTGGCCCAGAATCGACACCTCCCTTTCACTAAAACAGCCATATCTTAACATCAACAAAAGAATTTGACCTCATTCCAATTGCGTTAGAAAGTAGACTGGATAATATTTCAAACAATATATTTCTCCCTCCGTCCCTTTATTACATGGTTATTTCTCATTTTTCACGGGAATTAAGAAAGTTAAAGATTCCTTAAAACTAATAATTGGGAGTATAAATATGCATGTGGGGTTAGAGAGAGAAAGAAAAGGTGGTTGGGAGTATTGAGAATTGATGTTAAAGTACAAAAAAAGAAAAAGAAAAAGAGTTTCAAATCATCAAAAAGAGAATAATATTGTGAAAAAGTTTAACCTATAAATAGAAACATGCATTTAATTTTGGTCACCCCAGAAAGGAATACAAGCATGTAGGAAACAGCTTGAGCCTTATGAATTCTTGAGCGACCCTGCTCACCTTGATTGTGTTGCAATATTTCTTGAATTCCTTAAGATGATTTAGGGGACTTTCATTTCTTTCATCAATATATTGTCGCCTTTCAATCAAAGTTATCATTGTCGGCTTGATTTCAAAGTCACTTTTCGGAATTGAAGATGGAGCAATCCCGCTCTCATAATTATATGTGCCCGGAGTTCCCAACTCCTTCAATGTCACCCTTTGGACTTCTCCCATGTTCACTTGCGCGCAAAATCTCAAAGGAAAATATTAGTAGCACGGCTACAAATGTAGCCTAAAGAGAAAATTTTTTTTGTATTTTTGAGATAAAATGATATCGACTCAACAACAATAGCAAACAACTACGCCATTCCCCGGCAACGGCGCCATTTTGACGGAGGTGGATTCTAGGTCGTAGAAACTAAAATTCCTCCAATCAAACTAAATTTGTAACCAACCCTAAACCTAGTAATAGGGCAAGTTTGGGTCGAACCACTAGGAATGGGAATTTGCTACGGCCAAAGTCAAGCTATTTAGAAGTATAAGAGGTAGTGTAGGTTATCTAAATTCAACTAAACAAACAAAGAAATCACAAAGTAAATCAATATATCAAACACTAGGGATTTAGGATCCACATATTCTTGCAATGGACACACACTAATCGGGTTGGATATTAATCAATGCGAGTATTGCAAGGGAAAATAGATAATGCAATCAAAAGAGCTCAACAAGCTATATCCTATGGGTCTAACTAGCGCCAACTACGAAATACTCTAACTAGGAACGTCACTAACCAAGCTCAATCGACAAATGTGAGCTACAAATCAATGGTTTGTATCAATGTAAACACACAATGCAATATAGCATGAAGAACAAGGTTTATCACTCCTTCCAATCTATACACATGCAAAAAATCAATCAACCAATTTAATCACAATGCTAAATCAATCAAAAACCCCCCAATTAGCTAATGATCCATCTCTAATACATGCTTCACCACATCCCTAGCAAGCAAACTACTCACAATCCATTAGAAAAATCTAGAATAAAGCTATACAATTCATCAAATTCATCAACATCATTCCAATAAAACCAATTCAATCAAACAATCAATAAACTTGAACAATCAACAAACAATTGAAATCAAAAGCTAAAGATTGAATTAAAGTAAAGAGAATTCTTACAAACTTGATCAAATCAAGGAAATGTACTTAAAAACAAAACCAATTGTAACTATCATCAACCATCAGTCTTCAAGTTTCTCTCTTTACAAAATCTAAAAACTAAAGTTTCTCTCTCTAATAAAATCAAACCTAATTCTAATTCTAAGATCTCCTCTGCAAAAGTGAAGAGAAAACTGTAAATAGTAAAACTAACAAAGGAGAAAGTAGTTAGTCGCCCCAAAACAACCCGTATAGGCGCGGCCGCGCTAGAGCACCGCGCGCTCGCGCCTGGGGACATAACAACTCTCTTCCCCTTCATCTTGACACTCCTCGTGCGCTCTACTTGGTGTGCTTGATGAACACAGAGCATGGCAGACTCTAAGTACCTTGACAGTGGGTTCAACACCAAAAGTGGTGCCCCCACGGCATGAATGCACGGCCTAAGGAAAGCTTGGAACTTGCACATCTCCAATCTTGGGCTTCAAATGGAAGACACTAAGCATCCCAATCAATGTAAAACTCGAGAAGAGGCCTCGGGAACGAACTTTCCTGAAAATAAAAGAAAACAAACCAATAAAGGGGAAAAAGGCGAAATAAACCAAAAAATACATGAAAATGGAAAATCTACTAAGGAAAATGCAAACTAAAGAAATAAAGAGCAAAATTAAGGAAAAGGGAATAAAAAGAGCTACAAGAGAGAAAGAAATTCACCCTAAAAAAGACCAAATGAGTGCCATAAATTACACTCATCAGTCGTCGGAACCCAAACTGTTAGGGGTGAGCAAAACTGGGTACCCGGTTAAATATCTCGAACCTTGAACTGGATCCAGTCACAACCGAGTTCTGAAATTCATGGTCCTAACCTCTAATCATATCGGGTCCTAGTTTTTAAGCACTGGTCCCGGAATTGCTGGGTACCGATTCCTAAACTGGTTACCCAATTTCAGCGAAAATAAATTAGAAAAAAAAAAAAAAAAAAACTGCACCGAACACTTGTCTCATCGCGGAATCGCACCACCACTTCTCTCCTCCAATTAAACTTCACCAGCTCACCATGCTAGGCTATGTCATAATGAATCCATACCAAATGAAAAAATACCCCCTAATCTCAAAATTTCAAATCAACTCAAGCTCATCACTCCAAAAGCATAGTAAATCTACAAAAAAAAAAGTCTAATTTCAATAAATGAAAACAAAACACAACATTATAAGGTGATTAAAAAAAAATGGCAAAAAATAGGAGATAACCTTACAAAAATATTGTATCAGCTGGGGGTGGTGTGCCTTTCTTGTTAGGCTTGTGTAGTCTGGAGTTTTCCTGTTTTGACAGGTTGTATGTTCTTGTACATTTGTACAGTTTCTGATTTATAATACTTTCTTACTTTCCAAAAAAAAAACTTTACAAAAATAAAGATGAAAATGAAAAAGAAAAATAAATAAATAAATAAGATATAAAAGCAAGAAAAGAAGAGCTTAAGTCTGACTTGTAGTTTGTATCTAGAAAATGAATGAAGGTGAGATGTGAAACGGCAAATGACAGGTTAGGTTTAGTAGTATTTTGGACCTTTTGATTAATGGGATGGGATTACATGCAAAATTGGCATACATAATTTTAACGATTTTTATAGTTACCACCTACTAGGTATCGGGTCCAAATTATGAGAAATTGGTACTGATCCTAGTTAAAACCGTGTCGTAATTTTCAAAATTAGAACTGGTCCCGCCAAATCCAATTCCAGGTCTGGACCCGTCATTTCCCAACCAATTCCGAATCTAATACCGGGTTCCCAGTTCTTTTTCTCACCCCTACTAATTGCTCCAACTTCCCCCTCCCCTCTTCAGATCGTCGCCTGCCCTTTCTCCTCCCCTCGCCGACCAATTGCCTCCAGCCACAAATACCCTTTACATTTTCTCTGTCCTCTCAATTGCCCCGCCACGAAATCTAGGCACCTGTATGCTAGATGCTCATGAAACACCCTTGAAACCCATCCCCTCTTCTCGAAAACACCTAAGCCACCCCCACTCGTGAAACCTCTGCCTTCCTTTGTTGTTTAGGGATTTTTGGCTGCGACTTTAGTGGTTGTGTGGGGAATGGGAGGGGGTTTCGGGATATAGTAAAACTATGACGTTGAGGGTAGGGGAGACACGGTGGTGTGGTGAGGGAGGGGCGGTGGGCTGGGTAGTGGGGGTGGAGATTAGGGTGGACCGTTGGAGGAAGGGGAAGTTAGCTAGTTTTGTAAATGTTTTTTTAAAAAAAAAATTGGACCAATAGGGACTTTTTGTTTTTTTTGGTAAATAAAGAATTTTATTACCAAAGAGAAAAGGTTACAACTTACAGCAAGCTAAGCTATAACCAACAACAAACACCACAAGATCAAAAAAAGGCCAACCAAACACCAAAGATCCAAGAACCTATCAAGCCACCTTCTAGGAAGGGAGCCAGACAGAACCAAGGACCAGAACTGGACTCAAACTTCCAGCCACCTTCTAGGAAGGGTTCTGGAAGCAAGGACCAGACAAGACAAGAACAACAACAAACAAAACAGATAGACCTGAGCTTACAAACAAAAGACTTAGAACCAGAACATCAAAAGTACAGAAATTTCCTGTTAGACTTAGAACACCTAACTGCAACCCTATAATCTCAGAAGACCAACTCAGCAGGCTGACAGCTACCATTGAACATCAAATTGTTTCTCTGAAGCCAAATACTATAAACAGTTTCAGCAAAGAACATCAAATAAAACCTACACTTCCTGTTAGCTTTCCTGCAAAACCTTGCATCCCATTGTTGTTCAAGTTCAAAGCATTGAACTGTCTTCTAAATTTCCAGCAAATCAAGGATTTTCTGCCAAATTTCTCTAGAATAAGAACATGAGAAGAATAAATGAGCAACACTTTCATCACAGTTCTGGCAAAAGAAGCACAAAGGATCACAGTTAATATGCCACTGAATAAGCCTATCCTTAGTCACCATTCTATTCTTCAAAGCCATCCAAGTTATGAATATACTCTTAGGAGAAGCTTGATTGTTGCAGACAAGCCTCTTCCAGCTCACTTTATCAGCCTGAGGTCTTATTTTAGAGTAAACTCTAGAGATACTCATTTTTCCATTGTGAGTAACTACAGGCCAACCACCAATGCTGTCAATAACTTCCTTGCACCCTAAAATTTTCTTTAAAACCCAAGTGCACTTATTAGGAATAGTAGCAGACCAGAGATTCTTGTTGCTGAAATAGTATGTATGGACCCATTTAACCCATAAATTATCAGATTTATGAGCTAAATCCCATAAAATCTTACAAATAGCAGCTTTGTTCCAATCACTCGGCAAAGTGATATTCCAACCACCACAAACTTTAGGAAGGGTCATATTATTCCAAGAAACAGGAGCTTTCTTAGAATAAACATTTTTACCAGTCCAAAGAAACACCCTAAATCTAGATTCAATTTCCCTAAGCACCTTTTTGGGAAAAATGAAGATCTGAGCCCAATAAGCTTGGATGCCAAAAATAACACTTTTAATGAGTTGTAACCTTCCAGCATAAGAAAGATTTCTAGCAGACCAGTTATCAATCCTAGTAGTAACTTTCTCAATCAAGGGTCTACACTGAGCAATAGTCAACTTCTTAGAAGATAGGGGAACACCAAGATTCTTGAAAGGGAGATTACCCCTACTCATCCCAAGAATAGCCTGTAAGTTATCTTTTCCAGCTTCAAGCAAACCACCAAAGTACACCTCACTTTTGCTAAGATTAGCAGACAAACCAGAGGCCTTAGAAAACTTCTGAAAAGCATTCAAAAGAAGCTAAATAGAGCCAACATCAGCTCTAGCAAAAAGCAATAAGTCATCCGCAAACATCAAGTGAGTAATACCAAGCTTCTCACATCTAGGGTGAAAATTGAAATTAGGATCATGAGTCATCTCTTTCAAGCACCTAGACAAATACTCCATACAAAGAGCAAAAAGAAAAGGAGACATAGGATCACCTTGTCTCAACCCTTTTTGAGCTGGGAAAGGCTTAGAAGGAAAACCATTCACCATTATAGAATAAGAGACAGAGGATACACAAGTCATAATCCAAGTAACCACCTTTTGAGGAAAGCCAGTTTCCTCAAGAACAGTCTTAAGAAAGCTCCATTCAACAGAATCATAAGCTTTTCTCAAATCAATCTTGAGCATACATCTAGGAGTGATAAATTTATGAGTGTAGCCCTTGATAAGCTCAGTAGCCAACAGAATATTATCCCCAATATGCTTCCCAGGGATAAAGCCAGATTGAGATTCACTAACAACAGATCCCACAACCTGAGCAATTCTATGAGTAAGCACTTTAGAGATTAACTTATAAACCATAGTACAACAAGCAATGGGTCTGTATTCTTTAACATAATAAGGATGGGGAACTTTAGGAACTAAAGTTACTGTAGTGCAACTCCATTGCTTAGCAATAATACCAGTTTGAAAGAACTGAGTAACAGCAGTATAGATGTCATGCTTAATGATATGCCAAGACTTCTTGAAAAAGACATCATTAAAGCCATCAATACCATGATCCTTGTCATTGCCTATACTAGCCAAAGCAGCATCAATTTCAGAATAAGTAACCTCTGTAGACAAGATATCCATAGCAGTTTGGTCCAGCTGTTTACCAGCCCTCATAGTTTGAATATCAACAGCAGGCAAAGAGGGAGCTCTAGTACCCAGCAGAATCTTATAGAAACCAACAATCTCATTTTCCACTTGACTAGGATCCTTCAGCAGAACATCCAGATCAGTAAAAATAGAATCAATTCTATTCCTGCTTTGCCTTTGCTTCATAACAGAAAAGAAATAGTGAGAGTTAGAGTCACCCAATTTGATCCAATCCACTCTAGCTTTCTGTTTGTATACGTTCTCCTGAATATTCATCCAATGCTTAATTTGTTCAATAGCAGCAGCTTCCTGTAAATGCAAATTTTCATTGGTAATATTAATAGCAAGCTTTTCTTGGATTTGAGTTAAAGTAGAATTAGCCTGATCCACTCTATCATCAATATTTGCAAAACATTTGGTGTTTAAGCTCTTAAGACCTTGTTTGACAGTTTTCAAATTCTGCCAAATATCAGACATAGCAGTGCTCTTAGACGCCTTAACCCAACCAGCTTCAACAACAGAGCAAAAATCTTTGTGATCAGCAAGGCAATTCAAGAATCTGAAAGGCCTTCCCTTCCCAGGGATATGAGAACAAACCTCCACCAAAATAGGAGAGTGATCAGAAAGTAAGGGAGGGAGAAAAATAGCTTCAGCAGAACTGTAAATAGACATCCAAGCTTGGTTAACCAGACCTCTATCAATTCTAGTAGCAATCCTATCATCACCATGCCCTTTATTGTTCCAAGAATAGAAAGAACCCTTACTCTTGATTTCACATAAATCCATGATCTCAATACAATCTTTAAAGTGCTTCACCTCATAATCAATAATAGGAGCACCATTAAACCTATCACCATCATGAAGAACAGAATTAAAATCGCCAATGAGAAGCTAAGGATCAGCAGACACTGAAATGTTGCTAATACCAGTCCAGAGAGGGACCCTATCATGTATAGAGTGAAGACCATACACAAAAGTAACTAAAAAGTGATGTTGTAAGTCTTTAGAACAAATATCAACATGAACAAACTGCTCATGAGAAGAGAGAACAGTCACATTCACCTTGTCCTGAAGCCAACCAATCCAAATTCTACCTCTATGAGAATGATCATAATTGCAAAACCAAGACCAAGTTTTTCCAAATTTCTTCTGTAACTTGACACAATTCTTCAGTTTCACCTTGGTTTCCAGAATACCAATTACATCAACAGACTGCTCAGAGAGTAACTTCTTGACAGAAGCTACTTTATTAGGGTCATTTAGACCCCTAATATTCCAAGAAACAACAATCATCCTCCCAGAGGGGGATTACCATCACCCTCGATAGGCACAGTGTGAGTATCTTCAAACAAAGAAGAATAAGGATTAGAACTAGCCAAATCTGGCACAGGATGAGATACACTAAGACTTCTATGCTTCCTTCCAACTATTCTCTAATCATAATCAGAATTAGCTTTGTGTGTAGAAGGAGTAGGAGTAATAATAGCAGTACCATGAACTGTCTCATTCACAGCATTAGAGACAAGAACAGCAGTAGCAGTAGCAAGAGCAGGATTAGGTTGCATAAGAACCCAAACCTTAGCTTTCTCCTTAGTATCAGGCTGTTTCTTCTAAGCCTGAGTCTTAGGCTTAGATGGAGCACTATAGTCATGACCTACCTTATTACATTTCTTGCAAAAAGGAGGAGACCATTCAAAAATAAGCTTCTGTTCAATGAGGTTTCCATCTGGATTCTTAACCCAAATACTCTTAGGCAAAGGTTTAGTAATATCAACTTCAATAAGCAATCTAGTAAAAGTAACCCTTAATTGCTTAGAAATATAGTCATCAGCATACAGAGGCACCCCAATAACACTTCCAATTCTACTCAAGGTATCAACCCCCCAGCAATTGAGAGGAAGATTAGGAAGTCTCACCCGTAAAGGAACAATTCTGAGAACCACATAATGAAAGTCAAACTTATCACTCCAAGGTTTAACAATAGCTGCCCTACCATAGAACATATGTGGACCAGCATTCATAAAGGTATGCATATCATCACAATTTTGCATCTTAATCAAAAAGTAACCATCATCATGCCAGTATATATCAGGTTTAGCAATAGAATTCCAATTCTCAGAAATGTATCTATGAACAGCAGCAATTGTAGGATAGTAACCAATAACATAGAAAACGACAGAGTTTTTCCATTTAAGATTACCTACTTGCAGTTCAGTACTCTGCAGCTGAGCAATAGACTTCCCATCCTTAAGAATAGGAGCAACAAATGACAGGGAAGCTCCTTTAGCAGTGAGTTTTGAATTGGACCAAGGATTAGCTTTCTGAGGCACTTCAGCACCTACAGGAAAACCACCAGCATTCCCAGGCACAACCAGATCATCAGTAGCAGAACCAGCTCCAGTATTCAATGGAACAGTAACTCGAGGAGCTCTAACAACTAATTGAGTTAAATCTGGAGCAATATATCCAAAACTGAGACTAGCACCAGCATTAGGAACATCAGAAGTGCTGCTAACACCATTCAATTGAGCTGGATTTCCCTTAATAGCTCCAGCATCCAATGGAACAGTAACTCGCGAAACCCTAGTTACTATTTCATTGAATTTCTGCAGAAAACTAGATGAAACAGCTTGATGATTCAATTCAAGGGCTCTAAGTTCAGCTCTAGTAATCTTACCAGCAGCAGAAGCAGGATTCACCAGATGAGAAGGTGGTGTAACCAGTTCATCCATATCAGACTTCTCAGGAATCGAAGAAATGTTTGCAGAAAAACCATCAGCATTGAGCTGATTCAAGCCAGAATTCAATGAAGTCGAAGATGCTAAGTTTGAGGGTTGATGAATTGGAGTTTCCTGCTTCTTCTTCTTAGCCATAATCAATCCAACCGAGTGAAAAAACCAGCTCAGAAAATCGCCATGGTAGAGACAAAAGTCAAGAAAAGTCAACCCCCATTGCCTACCTTTAGATTCTAATTTGTTTGACCAATAGGGACTTGACATGTGTCAAGTGACCTTATATAATAATAGGGCATTGACACGGGAGTAGTAAGTTTTTCTTTTTTTCAGTTTTCTTCTATTTTTGTTTTGTTTTTTAATTTTCTAGACTACTCTCGTGGCGACACGTGTCCAGCAACCTACAATAAAAGGTCGTTGTCTTTTGTTGAGTGATTAGGGATTGATAGAAGAAAACGAAAGCGAAAGTTGGGATTATTCAAAGTAAATTGGCCAAAGTTGGAATTAATAAAGTGTATTTTTCCATTAAGATTTTGGACCTATCAAGTGTTGACATGCGGCTTTTTAAAAAAAGAAAGGAAACTCTTTCAGCAGGCTATCGATATTGTGACAATGGGAGGCAAACACATAACGTAGTTGGTTTATTAAAAGTAAATCGCTCATAGTTGAGATTATTAAAGTATATTTTTCCTTTACATATTAGTAACAAATATTAGAAATTTGATATTATGAAATAAATACCTATTTAACAACATATTTCATGATATTTTTTAATTTTAATATGATATTAAAAAAAATAAAACAACTATGATACGTCCTCCATTTTTAGTACTTGCAATCACTTCCTAAAATGGAAATATTACAATAATTGTAACACACTATAATTGAAAATTTATTTTTGGTGAAAGTTGTACTTTACCCTTATTTAAAGTGTATAGCCCTCTTAATTAATTGTACTCTTACCAATATCGATCTCAACCTCATTTTAAGACCTTCTTTTGAGATTTTGGGTAGAAAAGAGCATAGCAGAGCAATTGTTGTTGTTGTTATTATTATTATTTTCTTTCAGAGGATTTATATTAATATTATAAAATTTATTAACATTATTATTGTTTTTATTAGGAAAAATTGCCAGTAATAATCTAAAATTTTGCTTGTCCGCCAATAATAATCCCAACTTTGGATTATTCACCATCAGTCCCAACTTTGTATGGGATTAATTTCTATTGCACCCTACAAGTTAAGTAACTTGTTGTAAGCTGTAAACTTCCTACATGGCATCTCCAACGGTTCTCTTTTTTTTTTTACCAAGTTAAAATGTTTGACTTTTCTTCTCTCTCTCCTAAATATAGACCCCTCTTTCTCCTTTCTTACTCCCTCTCTCCATTGCTACTCCCTTTTCTCTGTCAACATCAAGGAACTGAACTATTTTCACGCAATATCAAGTGGATCTTCTTCTTCAAAGGGTGGTGGGTTGCTGTCTTCACGATTGAAGTGTAGGTGTGGGGTTGTTGCGGTGGTTCAAATGGCAAAAACAGGTGATCTCCTCCTTCTCTTCTACCTCTAAATCATCCAACCCTTCTACCTCTTCCCCTGTTTCAGCTTCTAGGTCAAGACCCTCACCAATACCTGCTTCTTCTACAACTTTATCCTCTTCATCATTAGTTTCAACACTAAATAAACATCACCAAAAAAACTAGTAACAACTTTCCCTTTGTCTGAAACTGACCCTTTCCCTTTGACTGAATTTTCCCCTTTTCCTTAATCTGCCCCTTTACCTTTGTCTAAATCTAACACTAACCCTTTATCTAATTCTGCTGGTTTGTAAAGTGGATCATCTTTGTCACTCTTAGAACTATCAGTTGGGATCAGGTCATTTATAGGAATAAGGATGTCAGGTCTTGAATCTTCCCACTCATAATTATTCACAAGGTCAGAGTAAGTTTGTGAAGATGCAAGAAGAGAGGATGTGGTATGTGTTTGAGCCAATTTGGGATCAGGGTTTATAACATATTTAACTCTAGAAGTACTTTGGTTGGGTAAAGTACTGGTGGGTGGAATAGAACAAATGGAGTGGGAGCATTTTTTTGGCCTTTAATGAGTTGTTAGGGGAATTTTGGGAAGGTTCAAAAATAGTCAAGGGTAGTTAACTTTTGTTCCTTGGACTAGATCTCAGTGGTGGTCACCTCTTTATAGGTAGTTTTTTAGGTCTCACACTTTTGGGTTTTTCTGATGAAGTAGGCTGAAGTTCTTTTGGGAAGGGCATTGGGTCATATTCACCATGTACAACATACACCTCTACTGTCTTACATGACTAAGTGACACATCTATCATCTCCCTCATACTGTCATCATCATCAACTTTCCTCAACCCACCTTTCAAAATCAGTCCTGGAACAAAGTACATAAACCCCTTAATTTTGTCCTTATATTTTTTACACTTCATAACCAACTCCAACAGATAGAAAGCACACAGTTCATCAGGGTCTACATTAAAGGTTCTGCCTTTACTATTGACATAAAACAATTCAACATTATCAAGATGTTGAAACACTCCTCCATGCTACATTTTCAAGGTAAATTTACTGGGAGCCATACCTAATTCAACAGCAACTAAATTAAAATCAAGACTACACTAAATCCAAGCATGTAGGATTCGAAGTTAAACAGCAAAAACCAATAACAACAAACAAACCAACAACAACAAAACACTATATAATACAAACCCACAACAATTCGCAACCATAATTAACAAATAATGCATATCCATACACAAATTCATCAATTCCCAATTTAATTCAGTAGGGTTTGAGATAAAGTAGCAAACTTTAAGCGCAATTTCAGCGAAATTTAGGGTTAAAAAACTTACCTAATTCACTATCCAAATATCGCGTGGTGCTTCTACTTGTCAGAAATGGAAGGTCGTGACGTTAGGGCAAAGTACAATTATGATTCAAGCTTCAATAATGGCGCCAATTTCATTTAATTTTTTTTTTTTTAGATGCTCTGTTGTATTAAATGAAGAAGTAATTGAAAGGGAGGGAGTAGCAGAGAGTAGTTGGGAGGGAGAGCTAACATGGCAGTAATAAGGGAGGGAAACAACTCAACTCCTTTAAGATAACATCCTAATCCAGTTTCAGGTAAATAGGGTGCAATAGAAATGAATCCCATACAAAGTTAAGACTGATGGTGAATTATCCAAAGTTAGGATTATTATTGGCGGACGAGCAAAAGTTCTGATTATTGCTGGCAATTTTTCCTTTTTATTATTATAGTCATCATTGTTTTCATTATTGTTATAATTGTTATTGTTTTTATGTTATCGGTATACTCCCTTCGTCCCCAAATGTTTTTCCAATTTCTAATATTGTTCAACTTTGATAACTTAAGTTAATCTAATTAATTACTAAGGTCACTACGGAATACTATGAAATGTTATAATTATCATTATTAATTACTATTTACTAACTAGCAGTGGGTGCAAAATAATATTACCTCAATTATTTTCTTTCAATGGTAGAACCTAACATATGTGCAATTATGGTACGCCAACTATCGTAGAAGGTATCTCAAGGAATATTTCGTCCATAGTTATTATTATATTCTTTTAATACTATTAATTATTAATTTTTTTCCAAAATACATAATTCCTTTTTTTATTTATAATAACACACTATTTTGACATGACACACTTTAAGGGAGATATTAGACTAGAAAAACGGACAAATTAATCAACAAAATTTTACAACAAATAAGAAGAAAGTATTATGTTTAAAAAACTTAAAAAGAAAGTGTTAATTGCTACAATTAAAACTTGTAGCATAATTTGTCCGCTTACATAGTATAATAATTTTTGAAATTGCTTAGCATGTCAAAAGGTGTGTTGTAAGTATAAAAAACAACCCGTAAAAAGAAGTATAAAAAACAAAGGAAATATTATGTTAATTTTTGTTTTTAATATACTTTTTGAAACTAAAGATATCAATATAATATGCATTTAAGTACCCTATTTACTTTTGTTTGATAGCGTAGAAAACTTTTTCTTTAGAGAAATAAATTAACTGCCTAACAAAGGAGCGGAGCATTATTAATTTGGGTAAGATGAAAGTATTTACATAAAATGTTTTTTGAAAACAAATACTTTAATATTAAAAATTAATAATAAAAATAATATAATAATTAATATGAACGGAACACTCCTTAAAATGTCTTCTTTGGTGACTAGCGTACCATTTTGCAACGTAGTACAAAAGGTTGTATTGTTGATAGCAAATAGTAAAGGTTGTATTATTTTGCACACACCGTTAATAGTTAGTATTATTTTAAGTCAATTTTACTACTAATTATTACGTTATTAATGATTTATTACTGCCTCCATTCCCGAAAGAACGACCCATTTAGCCTAATTTTAGTCCCAAAAAGAATGACCCATTAGCATTAAAATACCCACCAATTTGCAACAATTTTTGTGCAAAATTAGCTTCCCCATATAAAATTTTGTTTTTCCATATACTTTTATTACCATCTCTCTCTACTTTTTTGTAAACCCCATGTAATTTTATCTTTCCAATATACTTTTATTTCTTTTTATTTAACTTTATTAATACCCGCGAAATCAACCCAAAAGGGTCGTTCTTTCGAGGACGGAGGGAGTACTAATTATTAATTACTAATTATTAATAACTAACTATTTATCATTCCAAGAAAAATAATTAACTATTTATTGCTAACATGTAATTATTAATTACGGTTTAATACTGACCAAAACAAAGCAGAGTAGGTGTTAGGAGAGTAGAATAGAGTAGAGCAGAGCAAATTTTAGTACTATAGAGCATAAAAATACAACTCAAAAGAATATGACCTAAGTGTGTTAAATTGTGTTAAATCCACTTTTCTTAAATACCGTGAACAAATTTGTGTTGTAAATATTAAAAGACGAGGGAGTATGTGAATAGTTAAAAAATTAAACGCGTTAATTATTTTATGTATATGATGTACTCAAAACACCACCATCATGAAATAATTGTTATAATGCATGGTATAACATCTATACTTTATTATTATATTACATATTAAAAAGCGTTCCTAAAAACGTTTATGTGCCACGTGGCACCCTCGTCATGTCATCTTTCAACTATGAGCATATTCTAATAAAAATGTGTATCATGAGATTCGAACTCACAACCACAAAAAATATGCAATAGATGTCTTACCATCTCATCCATATATTAATAATGTTTTAATACTCGACTCATAAATATATAAGTATATGGATTGGATGGAGATTTGAATATTTAATAACTGCAATTCTTTAAAAAAAAAAAAATTGATCCTATTATTTGCTAATTATGATCAACGAGATAATACATAAAAGCAACAAAAATTAACTATTGTTATAAATTTTTGTTATTTATTTTGATAATAATTATGTCTTTATTTTCATTATATTTTAAATTATATACAAAGGATATGTCTATATAATTTTTCTACAAGAACATGTTTATATAATTAGTCAATAGTTGTTCCATAAATAATTTATTCAAAGGTTTAATGTGAAACTATTATAAATTTTAAACAAATAATGAATAAATAAATAATAACTAATGAACCTATCTATTCAATTACAGGTGTTGAGAAAAATAACCCGGAGCATCGCTAAGGCCACACACTAGTTAAGATACATATAGATTTCATCCCAAAATTTAAACCGTTCGAAAGATGATTGGTTGATGATGATATAATTTGGACATGATAGAATGTAGGGTAAGATGAAGCTATATTCACCGACGCATTGAATTGTAGTAGGAGTAGTTATAATTGTAGTGGTACCATTAACAAAAACAAAACATACCACAACACAACACATCATTCATAAATCATAACAAAACACAAACACGAGAACAACAATAATAATACTAGTACATGACAAAATACTCAACGAGAGGAACAAAATTGGAAGAATGTGACTTTGACTTTACTAATCTATCAAATTAGGGTCCACTTTAACCGTTGCAAATTTCTTTTCTTTTCCACCTCCCCACAATATTAAATTCATAATAATAAATAAAAGGTCAAAAACCTTGACTGTCTGACTTGACCAATTGACCATATTTGCCCTTGACCATATCTTTTTTATTTAATGCGTCGCAAAATTTAGTAGTACTACTTGTACAATGGTCATTTTAATTAAATGGTGTACGTATGATTGTTCTATGTCACAAATTCTTGGAAAGCTAGTTTGAGAAGATTTTTTCAGAATGCTAAAATAAAGAAAAATTTCTCAAATATTAATGTGGTCTTGAATTTAAGACTATGCGCATGTAAATTAAACTAGCTAATTGGTCAATTCTTTATAACGAATTAGTATTAGAATGAATCACTAACTTAATTCACGATAAAAACAATTGTTAAGAAAAAAAGTTAACTAGACTGATAAAAAGATCAAATTGGCTGAGAAGAACATGTTACTTTTACATAAAGAAAGGTTTATTATAACATGTCTCAACATATATATATATATATATATATATATATATATATATATATATATTGCAACATTTATATATATATATATATTGCAACATTGATTAAAACCATTTTTTCATTAAAATCTAATATTATATAAATAAAATAAGCATCTTTGGAAAGCATTCGACGCACCACATAAGAAAAATAATTATTTTGTCCAATGAAAAATTAAATTAATAATTTATTTTAGAATTAAAAATTTACTCGCCACCTAAGCAAAAATGACGAATAAGATTTAAGAATTTTAATACATAGCTAAAAACAACGAATAGTGAATAATTTAAATTTAAATTATTCATAAAAAACTAATAATTATCTTCTCTCAAAAAAAAATTATTTTTTTACCATATATGGACGCAAATTTTTTATTGCAAATATATTTAATCTCTCCCTAGCAAATATTAAAAAATTTTGATTTTAATAATTTTTAATTATAAATTGTTTACATTTATTAAATTTTTTATAAGCCTAATCTTTAGTTTTTAATTAATTTATTTTATGAATATATGAAATTAAATTAATTTCTTATTTTTAATCACAAGGTGATTACGTTTATGCCTCAATTAAAGCCAACTTTGTTCAACACTTTCGCCCAAAATTGATAGAAGAATGAAATCTATGAAGTTATATTATAGCGATTGAAAATTTAAATCATTAATTAATCTTATAAACATATTAAATCATAATTTTATAAAATGTTATTGAAACATGTTATCCTAAAGAAAATTAAAACTAAATCTTATATGACTAATTCCCCATAATTTTAAATAGTAGTTAAAAAATTATAAATAACACTAACATTTTAAACAGAACGAGTATGTTAAAAAAAACGCACAGGCAAAAGACTTAGTTTAATCAATTAAAAAAGCGAGATTTGTCATTTTTATTTTTATTTTTTTGAATTAAAAATTTAAATTGTCACATAAGCAAAATTAATGAATAAGGTTAGTTTGGGGTATTAAATTCAAGCGTCATGTAAAATAAATAAAACAACAAAAGATAATTTAGTGTTAAAATTAAAAAATTATCTTATAATATTAGAAATTTTATCCATATATCTAATGAATGATCTTCATAAATGTACAAAATTTTAAATTAAATAAAATAATTCACTAGAACCGTGCATCGCACGAGCTTACATCTATTATATAATAATAATAATCTGGTGTACAAACATTTTGGTAAACTTCTCTAAAATAATTAAAAGTTAACTCAAAACAAATGAAAGTTATTCCGATATATAAATAAAAGTTATTCATGTTTTAATGATAAAGTTACTATTTTAAATGAGTAAAAATTAATCTCGTTAAGTGAAAGTAATTATATCACCTTAGGTTCAAAGTTATCCCTAAGTAGGTTAAAAGTTATAAAAATATCCGATATTTATTAATATTGCTATAAATTTAAATTGGATTTATACAAAACTACAAAAGTGTTTATATGCAAATTGTCTAACATGTTCGATGTTATGTTTCTTAATTGTATAAACTTACTTCACTAGTGGGCTGGCGGCTCTCGGGTGTATATTATTATTGGGTGTATTCGGGTGTATTATAACACATAGTTATGCGGAGTTTTATAGATTAAATTCATCTCAATTTATACTTTCATAATATCATGATTAGAGTTGTTAATTTGGATATTCAAGTCGGATTCGGGTCGGGTCAAATCAGGTTTCGGGTTGAATTAGGATCAAATTATATCGGGTCAATCTAGCCTCATATCAAGTTCAAGTTCAGGTTCGGGTCGGGTTAATTTCGGTTTAAATTATTTCGAGTCGTTTACCTTTTCTAATTAAGTCGGGTTCGGTTCGAATCAAATTCATAATTTGATTAAACATTATCAAACCTAGCTATATGCGAATTGCGAAGTAATAGAAAACAAAATGTATATACAATGAACAAATTGTACCAATATTATGTTAAGGATTGAGGATTTGAGGGTTTACAGAACTCACCAGCTATACGAAAGGTGTGTAAAATTTTATTAAATCTTTCATGAATTGGGTCAAAATAGGTTGTGTTGGGTTATAACTGTTTTCAGGTTCTAATTGGGTCGGGTACTAGTTCGGGTTCAGATTGTTGTCGGGTCGGATAAAATCGGTTGACGGTTACTATTAGACCGGGTGCAGGTTGGGTTCAGGTCATAAAGTGTATTAAATCGGTTGTCGGTTAACATCAAGTCGGGTTCAGGTCGGGTTACAGATCACTAGTTTCACCACATTGTTCGGGTACAGATCAGTTTCTGATCATTGCCGGTTTAGATCGAGTTCTCGGTTCGGATTATTTTTTGACAACTCTAATCATGATTATAAAGTCTTTATGAGATTTAGAGAATAAGTGATTGAAACATAACTGCGAAATTAAGTAGCAAGTATTTTTTCGCCTTATATTTTTCACCTTATTTTCACTTACGTACTTAAGGCGGGAGAATTAAGTATGGCTAACAAACTTTGATAATATATGAGTTAATAATGTACTTCGTATGAGCTAATAAGTACAATTTACAACTAAAATAGTTTAGACAAGTGTATGTACGCAACTTAAGATTAGTTCATCAATAAGTTCGTTTACATGTGACTTAGTCATTTCGTATACTACCAAGGTTTCAATTCAATTAGAATTTTTTTTTTAGTGTCACTGTTCATATGTTTAAATTTAATCATATTTTTTTTAATGATATATAAAATTAAATATTAGTAAGTAAAATGTAATTGTGTTCGTCCCAATCTGTCGTTTCGATTAATCACTTATATAAATATAATGGTTAAAGTATTGGCAAATATTAAAATTAAGTGACCCAATACTTTTGAAACAAAGGAAATATAAGTATTTGGATACAAAATATGACTTATTATTGACTATGAAAATAATTCATGGTTGTACACTTGTACTATACAAGAGCAAATTTTAGAAAAAAGAGAATTTTTTTAATTTTTATCAAACTTGTAAGGCTTTATATTTAACTAAATGATTCTATTTATATTGTTTGTTTTTACTATTTAAAAACTATTCAGTACACTTCACTTACATATAGATATACAGAGTGCTTTGTGTAAATTATTATTATTATTATTATTATTATTATTATTATTATTATTATTATTATTATTATTATTATTATTATTATTATTATTATTATTATTATTATTATTAATTTTCTGAAATTAAATGAACTGAAAAATTATACAAAGAAGTCTAAAAGAACAAGGCGTTAGGTAAGATTCTATAAAGGTAAAAAAACTTCTTTACAAATTGACATCACTTGCTACCCCAAATTGAAAAATGTAGGATCAGATGTTTTAGATTTGCAACTCTGACAGCTCATTTTACTTCCATTATTTTTATTAGTTTGGTGTCTGAATTTGTTGTTTTTGAGCCATTTTAGCAAACATTAAAGAAGCTGGCAAGTATCTCGTGAAGCTCTTTGTTTTAACGTCCTAGAAGTTGACTTTGCTTAAATCCTTTCTCACGGACAATTTCTTTATAAAAAAAAATAAATTAATATCATTTAAATGTATTTATTTTTGTTGTATAATTAAGCTAGGAGCCAAACTAAGCTAATGTCCAGGAATAATAATGGGAGGTGCTAAGTTAATCATGTAAATTACAAACCACAAAATTATGGACATTTGGCCGGACAAGCCAGATAATTTTTGTCTATTACAATTATTAAGAAAAACAGTCAAACTAAGATACAAATATGTAAGTTTGAGATTTTTATAACGGTCTAGGTAAACAAAAATAGTCAATTTGTAATTACATATCCCTCTATTTTACATTGATGGTTGGCTTATGGGATGTGCCTTTTGAGTTAGAATTAGTTTTTTGTCCGAATCATCTTTTATACTATCCGGAGTATTATTTTTTAAGTACTTTGTACTTATTTGTGATATTTTTTATTATTATTATTATGATATTAACAAATATTTTTAAAAAAAAATGTGTGCTTTTTTTTGTAGTTCTGATTTATGTATCTTGTGTCTAAATATGTAGTGTGTAGAGTGTATCGTTTCTTTGTAATTCTGGTACATATTTCTTGTGGTATCATTGTTTACCATTGCATCCTCGAAGGTCATGAATCTTGGGATCTCCGACTATGAAAAGAAACAATTAATATTTTTCTATGTATTGTGAATTAAATTAAGCCCTATTTATAAGGAAATACAATACATCCACAAAGTCTTATATGTGGCTGGCCACACCGTGTGGCCAGCCACTATAGGGGTTACTTTGCTAGTGTAATGGGGGTTACTTGATCAGTGCTAAAGGGGTTACTTTATCATTGTTATAGAGTTACTCGGTCAGTGATATAGGGGTTACTTAATTGGTATTACAGGGGTTACTTAATCAATGTTATAGGGGTTACTTTAAGTGGTCACACGGTGTGGCTGGCCGCACACAACACGAGCTGAAATACATCATATATTCTCTACATAAATTTTATCATTCTTTATAAAATCCTATTTAATTCTTATCCATATCAATGTTTTTTTTATTAACGACACCAATCACATGAATATGCACATGGTAATTTATCTTGTTAATATAAAATGTTATCATTTTTTTAGTTGTTATCTATATGAATAATTTATTTATTTATTTTTTGTTTTTATACTTACTACATTTACGTGATATTGGATAGTTGGGATAACAATAATCATATATTAAGAATTTTTGTAATTATGTTAAATATGGAAGAGAAAATACAGGAGATGAGGGAAGATTGTTACGTTGTATTTCATATTCCATCTAGTACGGGATATATATAATGTACATTACCTAGGGTTCCATCAATGGATAAGAACAAATACCCAACTCTAGAATATTCTAGAGTGTACATGGGATAATAGTCATCCATATTTAGATATTATCATAACACTCCCCCTTGGATGACTATATATTGAATAAAACAATAACTAACATTTACTACAAAATCCGTACAAAATAATACACTATAATGCGCATAAGATGTTGCCTCGTTAAAAACCTTACCAGGAAAACGCAGTGGAAACAAACCATGGTTAAGGAAAAAAGAGTGCAGCGCGCATTAACTCCCCCTCATGACTACATCACTTGAGATCTTTAAGACGACGCAATCCAATGCCGTAAGCTAACTTTTTGAATGTTGCTGTCGGAAGAGCCTTGGTAAATAAGTCAGCTAAATTCTCACTTGAACGAATTTGCAATACATTTATATCTCCATTCTTCTGAAGATCATGAGAGAAGAAAAATTTGGGTAAGATGTGCTTTGTTCTGTCGCCTTTGATGTATCCTTCCTTAAGTTGAGCAATACAAGCAGCGTTATCCTCATATAAAGTTGTTGGTGCCTCTTTCCCAGATGATAAACCACAAACTTCTTTTATATGTTGAACTACCGACCTTAACCATACACATTCACGACTAGCCTCGTGAATTGCTAAAATCTCAGAATGATTGGAAGAAGTAGCTGCAATGGTTTGTTTCATGAAACACCAAGAAATGGCAGTACCACCATATGTGAACACATATCCAGTTTGTGACCGACCATTATGAGGATCAGATAAATAACCTGCATCTGCAAAACCAATCAAATTTTCTTTGGACAACTTTGGGAAAAATAAACCCATATCCTTCGTACCTTAAAGGTAACGAAGTAAATGTTTAATCCCATTCCAATGCCTTCGGGTTGGACATGAACTAAACCTTGCTAATAAATTAACTGAAAATGATATGTCAGGTCGTGTATGACTTGCAAGGTACATTAGTGCTCCAATTGCACTAAGATACGGTACTTCAGGACCAAGAATTTCTTCATCATTTTCCCGAGGTCGGAATGGATCTTTCTCTACTTCAAGTGATCTTACAACCATAGGGCTGCTCAATGGATGTGTAGTATCCAAAGAAAATCTTTTAAGAACCTTTTCTATGTATGTTGATTGATGCACAAGGATTCCATTCTCTAGGTGCTCTATTTGTAACCCCAAGCAGAATTTTGTCTTTCCTAGAACTTTCATTTCGAACTCTTTCTTTAAATAATTGACAGTCACTGAAATCTCTTCAGGAGTTCTAATGATATTCAAATCATCAACATACACTGCAATTATAACAAATCCTAATCCAAATTTCTTTATAAAAATACATGGGCTGATAGGATCATTCTTATAACCTTCTTTCAACAAATACTCACTTAGACGGTTATACCACATACGCCCAGATTGTTTCAATCCATAAAGAGATTTGTTCAATTTAATACAGAAATGTTCTCGAGAACTAGATTTTGCTGCTTCTGGCAGTTTGAATCCTTTTGGGAGCTTCATGTAAATGTCATTATCTAGTGGGCCATATAAATAAGTTGTGACTACATCCATCAAACATAAGTCAAGTCCTTCTCTTATTGCCAGACTAATAAAAAATCTAAAAGTTGTTGCATCCACCACAGGAGAATATGTCTCCTCAAAATCAATACCAGGTCTTTGTGAGAATCCTTGTGCAACTAAGCGTGCCTTATATCTTACAACTTCACCCTTTTCATTTCTCTTTCGCACAAAGACCCATTTATATCCCACTGGCTTTACACCTTTAGGTGTACGGACTACAGGTCCGAATACTTCTCTTTTTCCAAGAGATTTTAATTCTGCTTCAATTGGTTCTTTCCATTTTGGGCAATCATTTCTTTGTCTACATTCTTCAATGGATTTTGGTTCATGATCCTCATTATTATCCATAACATATAATGCTACATAACATCATCGACGTCGATTTGATTTCGGTTCCATGTAATTCCAGACATGATATAATTTATTGAAATTTCTTCATTATCAGGTACCTGAATTTATTCTTGTATCATGTCTAAAGTCTCTTTTGGAGATCCTTCGAAAATTGTTTCTTCAATTTGACCATCATCAATCAATGCTCCTTTTCTTTTCCGAGGATTCTTATCTTTGGAACCTATTGGTCTTCCACGTTTCTGGCGTGGTTTAGACTCATTAGCAATTTTATTTTGTCCTTCCGGACATCTATTTTAAATGGAGCATTAACAGCTGGAATATGTGACTTGGTCACTCTTTTTGGGTTAGCAAACGAGTCTGGCAATTGATTCGCTAAACTTTGTAAGTGAATTATCTTTTGAACTTCCAGTTCACATTGTTTAGTTCGAGGATCAAGATAGGATAATGATAATTCATTCCATTTAATTTCCTTTTCCAGCTCCCTCTTTTCTCCCCCTAATGTTGGAAAAAGTGACTCGTTAAAATGACAATCTGCAAAACGAGCCGTAAATAAATCCCCTGTTGTAGGCTCAAGATATATAATTATTGACGGGGATTCAAACCCAACATATATCTCCAACCTCCGTTGAGGACCCATCTTAGTGCGTTGTGGTGGAGCTATTGGAACATAAACCGCACATCCAAAAATTCTTAGATGGAAAATATTTGGTTCCTGACCATAAACCAATTGTAATGGGGAGAACTTGTGATAACTTGTTGGCCTAATGCGAATTAGTGCTGTTGCATGTAATATAGCATGTCCCCAAGCAGAAATTGGGAGATTGGATTTCATAAGCAATGGTCTAGCAATTAACTGAATACGTTTTATTAATGACTCTGCTAGACCGTTTTGTGTATGAACATGTGATACAGGATGTTCAACATTTATCCCAATGGACATGCAATAATCATTAAAAGCTTGAGATGTAAATTCACCAGCATTGTCAAGCCGAATAGTCTTAATGGGAGTATCTGGAAAATGTGCCCGTAACTTAATCAATTGGGCAAGTAATCTCGCAAACGCCAGGTTACGAGTTGATAACAAAGACACATGTGACCATCTAGTTGATGCATCAATTAAAACCATAAAATATCTAAATGGTCCACATGGGGGATGTATGGGCCCACAAATATCTCCTTGTATACGTTCCAGAAAACTAATTGATTCAAAATTAATTTTAGATGGTGATGGGCGAATAATCAACTTGCCTTCCGAGCAAGCAGAACATGAAAAATTATTATGAAGAATCTACTGGCTCTTCAAAGAATGTCCACATGAATTCGTAATTATTTTTCGCATCATTATTGAACCGGGATGGCCTAACCGGTCATGCCAAACAACAAAATCGTCAGAAAACTTCTGGTTTACTATAGCATGAGCTTCAATAGCATTGATTTTTGTGTAGTACAAACCACTAGAGAATGTAGGTAGTTTCTCCAAAACATGTTTTGAGCCTTGAGTTATATTTGTGATTTAAAGGAATTCGTTATTTTCTTCATTGATTGTCTCAATATGATAACCATTGTTGCGAATATCCTTAAAACTTAATAAATTTCTTTGAGACAATGGGGAGTATAAAGCATCAATTATTTTAATTTCAGTTCCCCAAGGCAACTTTATAGTGGCTCTTCCGGAGCCCACAATGATATTTGTACTACCCGATATGGTACTCACATTAGTTCTTTTCATCATCAAATGAAAGAAATATTTTTTATTTTTAAGTATTGTATGAGTAGTTGCACTGTCAGCAAGACATAATTCTTCACCATTCATAGCAAATCGAACTTGAGTTATATCCATGTTCTTCATGAAATAAAATACATGTCAAAATATTAAGCATAAAAATAAAGATGATAAAATACATAAATCAATAAAAACACTCAAATAGTTCTTAAATTTATAAAGCAAAAGTCCTTATTACAACGAAAAAAAAAGCTTACGTAAATCACTAGAATGAGCAAACATAAGTCTAATACTTAAAACTGACACAAAGCAATATAATATTAATTATTCCTTTCTGGGCAGTGAAGAAATCAACAACTTCTAAATGAGTTGTATTGCCAAAATCAAAATTATTCCCTTCCGGGGAAGTAAGAAAATTAGCAACATCAAAATGATTTGCATTGCCAAAATCAAAATCACCTTCACCATCTTCAAGAACAAGGTTTGCCTCAAATTTCTTTCCTTTCTTCAAGGATTCTTGGTAAAGTTCAATAAGATGTTTTGGAGTTCTACAAACCCGAGACCAATGACCTTTTCCTCCACAACAGTAACATATATTGTTTTCACTTTTCTCTTTTTCATCCCTACGTTCCCACTTCTGGTGGAAATGTGAGTTTGTGAAATGACCTCCACGACCTCTACCATATCCACGTCCACGACCCCGGCCGCGCCATTGTCCACAACCACGACCTCTACCTCGACCACTATTGCTGGAATGGTCTCTGTTTTTAGTTTCTTTCCCGTTATGGGTTGTCACATTCGCTTCAGGGAATGGAGTAGAGCCAGTAGGACGTGATTCATGATTTTTCATTAACAGCTCGTTATTTTGCTCAGCCACAAGAAGACAAGATATTAATTCAGAATATTTTGTAAAACCTTTTTCTCTATATTGTGTCTGCAAGACAATATTATTAGCATGGAAAGTGGAGTATGTTTTTTCAAGCATTTCTGCATCAGTAATATTTTCTCCACATAATTTCAATTGAGAAGTTATTTTAAACATAGCTGAGTTATATTCACTAACAGATTTAAAATCTTGCAATCTCAAATTCAACCATTCATAACGAGATCTAGGGAGTATCACTGTTTTTTGGTGGTCATACCTTTCCTTTAGATTACTCCAAAGGATTTGTGGGTCTTTCACAGTTAAATATTCATTTTTGATCCCTTCATGGAGGTGATGGCGAAGAAAAATCATGGCTTTAGCCTTATCTTGAGGTGTTGCCTTATTAGCCTCTTTTATTGTTTCACCAAGCCCTTTAGCATCTAGGTGTATTTCAGCATCTAACACCCATGATAAATAATTATTTCCGGTAATATCAAGGGTCACAAATTCGAGCTTGGCAAGGTTCGACATTTTTCACTAGACAATATTAAAAGATAAGTATATATAAATAGTATCCAAAATATGTACTAAACGTTATAATCATGCATAAATAAATCTGATACAAGTCATGCATAAATAAGAACGAAATAGAAGATGAGAACGTTAGCATGGAGAAAAATAAGAATGGAACCTTAAATTATATATCATGCTCTGTATTCGTTATATATGTTGATATTCCAATAAATAAGCATCAAAAGTAGATAAATGTTAAATTATATTTGTTATGGGCTGCAATCATACTTACATGATAATAATAATATGGGATTCTAGATAAATGTTTGGTAATCTTACTCAGTTGACTAGCAATGGTGCTGATAACGTGTTAAATATGGAAGAAAAAATACAGAGAGATGAGGGAAGATTGTTACATTGTATTTCATATTCCATCTAGTACGTGATATATATAATGTACATTACCTAGGGTTCCATCAATGGATAAGACCAAATACCCAACTCTAGAATATTCTAGATTGTACATGAGATAATAGTCATCCATATTTAGATATTATCATAACAAATTATGTTTTTTTTTTTATATATATAACTTTTTTGAAAACTCGTGAAACTTGTTAATAGGATTAACATATTTTATTTGAAATAATTAGATAAATCATTAGATTAGTATGATAATTTTAATTTTTCATTTTTTGTTTTGTACAGTTCATTGAACCGTAGAAAGATAATGGTAGGGTAAAATTAATAAATTAAAGGATTAAGGCGCTCTATTTTTTTTTTTTTAAATAACAAAATCCTACGTGGCTCTCTAAAATCTCTGGGAAAAACTCCCCTTTATATATATATATATATATTAGATTCTAATTCTTTTCAAATGTTAGTTAAGAGGTTTTACCTTTTTTTTAATCATTGTCTCAAAAGGCTATAATTTTTTTTTTTGGGTTAGCATGGTGTTGGTCTCGAGTTTGAGTCTTATTGTAAGTCAATTGATCTTGTTGTCATTGTGTTTAATTGTTGAGTGGATGGTGTGGTACGTTTCCAATGCATAATAAAGATTTTACATCACACATACTTCCTTTAAAACATTTTTCACGGAGCGTTTAATTAATTAATATATAGGATGGAATGAATTTAAAATAAGGAATAAAATCAGAATGATAAGAAATTGAAATTGATTAATAATTCAGATTATCTAACTTTTTCAATGTTATAATAATATGTTGAATACAATTGTAAAAAAAAATTGTTTAATACTAATCTACTCATATAATATGTATATATCAACACTAGTTTTGTGTCTTGTGCGATGCGCGGGTTGTTTATTGAATTTTAAGATAAATTTTTAATTTTTATGTCAAATTTTAAAGTATATCATTGATATAAAATTAGTTATGAATTGATGTGCTTTTGGCACGATTTGTTATCTAGTAGGCATATAATGGTAATGTTGGTGGAAATGTTCGATTTAATACATTAAAAAAAAATTAAAAATTAGCAACAAATAAATTAAATAAAATAAATGTTCAAAATCCGTTGGGTTGACTCTCAACCCAAAACTTTGGGCAAGGATTAAACATTTCTTGAATTGTAACCTGAAGTGACCCAATCCGAGATGACTCATGACCCGACCCTAATTGACATGTCTACATAGTAATAAAATTCAATTAGATTATAAAGTATATTATGTTAACCAATTAGTATATATTATAAATGTATGTTTTACAATTTGAATTACTTTCTTTGCTCCAAAAATGTTATGATATAAAAAATAAATTTATATGATAATTTTTTAAAATAATAATTTAATAACTTTTTTTTGAATAAAATTATAATTTTATGAACTTTATTTAAATCTATCCAACGTGGCACGACACTTGACGAAAAGTTAGAACGCCAAGTGTCGCTGCCACGTGACCTGGCTAAAAGTTTAGCTTTATATATTAATTATATGATTATATAATAAGATTAATTTGTTGATAAAGCTATACAATAGCTACAAAAATTATATATATATATATATATATATAAATTCAGCTAATTATTGCACAAAAATTAATCAAATTAATTTTCTTCAAGGCAATAAAGCTATGATCATTGCATATCAAACCTCCTTCGCTTATCTTATTATATACTAGATTAGCACTCGTGCGATGCATGATTTAGAATAAAAAATTCAATACAATATAAAATAATTAATTCACAAAATGTGGAAAGAGAAATACCACTAATATGCTTTTGGTTAATTTATGTTCACAGTTTAATTTATTTATTAAATATTATTTTCCTATTATTGAATTTGGAAGGAAAAAAATTTGATAAAAATGATGTCATAACCAATTTTGGAGGGGAAATTTTTTATGAGAAATTGACATGTAGTGGTGATGTAAGTGTTTTTTATTTTAGTTATAGTTATAGATAGATTGTTGTATGTTACCAAACTCTATAACAAAAGAGTTTTGCTTTATTTTACTGATGAAGATGATTTATGTATGATTTATCTATAATTCTATATGCAATTGTCTAATTGAGTGATTAATTTCTTTTTCAATTCCAACATTATATTTTTTTTTATTATTATTAAATAAACCATCTATACTGGACTAATCAAATTACTCAAACTGAACAAATCCGATTATAAGAGCACTTACTACAATAAAACAATAATGTGGTTTTATTCAAATAAACACATAAATTTAAATAAAATATTGAGAATTTATAGAAAGAAAATTTACTATTTTTGATGTGTACACTCCTAATTTTAGTGAACCCTAAAGAGAAAGAATGGGCAATGTTGTGAAAGAACACAAAGGATGGAATCAAATTTGATAAATCTTATTTATGTCCTCTAAAGCTGTTGAAAATGGTGATTTTTTAGGACACACACATAGAGCATATTAGTCAAGGGGTGAGGGAGTGGCGTCCACTTATAATGTGTATATCTCTCTTACTATCATATTCAGTTAGAAAGAGTAATAAATACAAAGTACAAAAAATTGACATCTGATAAACAATTTAATTAAGGAATTTTTTTTTTGAATTTTCAATTATAGTTGATTGTGGAGTAAATTAAGGGCATAATTGATGCCAAGTTATACAAATTAAATATTAAATGTTATAATTTCCAATTCAAAAATCATGTTTAAAGTTAATTTCAAAAATAAAAATCAAATTTAAAGCAATTTTTTCTTAAAAAAAAAGAAAAAGAAAATGTTCTAAGTCAAACAAAATTGATTACCATAATTAACTATTGAGAAAGGGAAAGAAAACACCTTTTCAACTTTTTTTTTTCTTTTAACAATAAACTTATTTGATTTATGAATTTAATTAGTATATCCGATTGTAAGCTAATTGTCCAATTAGTTTGCAATGTCACTTGGAATTTTAAATAACCTTCTTTGTAGCTAGTTTATGCCTCAATTGTTAGCTATTAGCTTGCTATTGAATGAGTTTGGCTTTCTCAATTAACTTTTTAAATTTCATTTTACTAAAAGGTCAATCTCCTATTATTTGGAACCTTTTCTTAAGCAAACTAATGTGGGCAAGATAACTATATTTTTTAAATTCAATAGTCAAGCTAATAGGTAGAGACTTTTGGAAATTGCTAGCAAATCCCTATATATAATCATTGGAGTTGCTCAAGGTGTAGGTTTTTTTTTTTTTTTTTTCCAGCAACAAATAGTTGGCATAGCTATCTATTTCGTATTTTACGCACACAAGTACACAACGTATGCATATAGGGCTAATTTGATATTGGTCGAGTTTGGTCCACTTGGTTTATTTGATGAAACGTTGCTTCTTTCTGTTAGATAAATCTTTTTTTTTAAAGGTAAGAAGAAGGACCCTATTGAGCTGGCACCTCTCACAGGTTTAGCCTGCTCAATTCCGCAGGTCATCGCTTGAGAGTAGAGAGGGGAGGTAAGGGAAGAGAATCCCCCTACTCCCAAGCATTTTGTAATTGGTGGGGCTTGAACTCGTGACCTCAAAGTCACAAGGTGATTTCCCCGGCTTTCCCCCTACTCCACCAAGCATTTTAAATCAATCTTTGGGTCCCATTTTTTTGTTGATTTATTGCAAAAGGTTATCATATTTAAACATTTTGAATACTATTACCCATATTTGAATCATATAAAATATATCATTAATAAACACTATGCTAATCATAAGTGCAATAAATAAGGTACCTTATGAAGTTTCCATTACCTAAATGTAGGAGTCAAAAGGGATACTTAATCTATGTTCAGTCTAACATACAATAATTGCGGTGTAGAATGCAAGTCTTTTCAGATTTTAATTCGAAGTTCCATTTTGATTGATGGGGAAGATTGAAAGAAATGAATTCTCAAATATCAAACCAAGATATTTTTATAAAAATTGAAAATTAGTGTTGGAAAGAATATCAAAGAAAAGCCTATTTTAAAAATAGGGCTAGAAAAGATTAATGGTAGACTATGGGTTTTTGTTATTTTTAGGGCCCAATCTTTTTGATGATAGGTAACATATATTAAAGGCAGTCCAAATGATTTATATGTGCCACATGGTAATCTCCCTATTTGTTTTTTATTTGATATCATCATCAAATTAAAAAAATTAAAGTTATCTGTATAAGGAGTGCTTTCCCTAAATATTGTTGGGAAGATTTATAATTCCATAAAAAAGCTACTCTTTTAACTGTTCTCAATCTACTGTTCACGTCAGCAATTTAAATAAATAATTTTTTCCCGAGAAAACCACTACAATAAACTCCTCCAAACTCTTGGACATTGGTGGCAAAGGCGGCAAAGGCCACGGAAGACGACGGTGGTGAAGGTGGAAGATTAGCAGGCGAAGGCGAAAGATGCGGTGGTGCTGAGTTTTAAAATTGAATGAAAAAATTGAGATAGGAATTTCAAGAAAATCCTATGCAGCTTCAATTATCCAAGGGGGGTTACTAAATGCCACAATAGAATTACTTATGTTGCGGTATTGAATGACGCATCTGCCCTTGTTTTTTTGGCAAATTTGTTATTTGTTTAAGCCCATAAATTTACTAATTTTCGTTGTAAAAAAAAAAATTTACTAATTTTTTTTAATCAATAAATTTTACTAATTAAATTAAGTGTATTTTGTTATTTTTAATAATAATTAAAAGTTAATTAGTATAAATTAAACGGTTTGCTTAAAAAAAATTTAAATGGTACCCGGTGATGCGACTACACCTCGGTGTAGTCGCATATAGCATGCGACTATACCGCGGTATAGTCGCATGCTATATGTGTAGTCGCATGTAACATGTGACTATACCGTGGTGTAGTCGCATATAGCATGCGACCGGGTACAACGAAAATTAAAAAAAAGTCCGACATACGTGCGTCGAAGGTTTGTCGTCCCCACCAAGTGCCTCCGATATGAACGCAGACAATCGTCGACTCATTTTATTGGACGGAAAGTTCAATGTTAGTGGTCAACCGTTGTGGGATCGGTCAAGTTTGTTGTTAAGGTGGAGTCGTGGTGGTGGACAGTCAAGGTGGGTGGTGGAGCTGATAGTCAATGTGGAGCTAAGGCTTGAGTATGGTCAAGGTAGGACAAAGTTAGTAGTTAGTAATGGTTGGATTGTTTATGTTATTTCAAAATAATAAGGGGCATAAAAGTCTTTTAATAATATAGCTTGAGTAACTTCATTGTGACAAATAGCAATTCACTTGCCCCAAAATCTCATGCCCAAATGGATTTAATTTAAAGTAGCGGTTTTAATGATATCAAAATTAAATAAAACCTTGCATTCTGACTCTTTCTCTTTATGTCGTTAAAACCAAGAAGCTTCCCACTCAAACTACTCTCATATTCAATCTACAAATTTCGTTCTCCATTTCAACATCTTCAAATTAAATCCATTTGGGCATGAGATTTTGGGGCTTGGATAATTGAAGCTTCGTGGAATTTTCTTGAAATTCCTTTCTCAATTTTTTCAGTCAATTTTAAAACTCAGCACCACCGCATCTTTCGCCTTCGCCTGCCGATCTTCCACCTTCACCACCTTCGTCTTCCGTGGCCTTTGCCGCCTTTGCCACCAATGTCAAAGAGTTTGGAGGAGTTTATTGTATATATCCCTCATTGTTCTTCCCCTTTTCTCTTTAAAATCATATTACTCCGATTTTTTCCTAACCAAGATTTTATTTTGTTTTGTATTTTTTGTTGTTTGGGTTGGAGCCTTGGACGAGTATAATTAATTTTGCATCTGATTCATCCCTGAATAATTGTACTCAATTTAATTTTTCAACAATTATTCTACATTTCTACTATTACTCCTTCCCTTAATTTTTTTTATACCTAAAATGGAAACCGCCACTTGAGTTGCCGGTTTTCCCTGAAATGAAAACCACTAACTCAAGTAGCGGTTTAGTATTAAACCATTAAAAAAAAAAATCAGTTTTATACATTTATGGTGACGTGGACAGTAGATCGGGAAATTATAAAAGTGTAGTTGTATTTATGGAATTGATAATAGTTAGAGCATTATTATGGGAAAGCACTCCTGTATAAGATTTAAGCATGTAACTAATCCTGGGCACCGTGCCGTCGCGGGCCGTGCCTGGCGGGCCACGGGCTGGTTCGTGCCGTGCCGGTCGTGCCGGCGGGCCCAGGATTTCGTGCCGTGCTGTGCCGGCCATTTTCACAGGCCAGCCAACGGCACGGCACGACCCTCGTGCCTGGCGGGCTCGTGCCGTGCCGGCCACATGCCGGCCTGCGGGCTGGTGCAGTTTTCAATTTTTTTTTTTTTTTTTTTTTTAAGACAACATTATAAATTAATAAGTTTATAATGTATATAAGTTATAAAATTATAATTATAAGTTTTATAAGGTAACTTATAAGTTTATAACTTATAAGTTATAAGTTATTAAGTTATGAATTTTATAATTATAAGTTGAATGTTTATGTTTTATAATTTGTATATTCAATATTTATATTTATATATTTACTTTATACTATTACTTTAAAATTTAATGTTTATGATTTATTAGTAATTGGTATAATTTTATTTTTTTTTAATATGAATTTACAAATTGTAACAAAACAGGGAAAAAAGGCAAATTGGACTTTGGATGTGAATAATGCGTACTTTATATTATTATTACTTGAGTTGAGAAAATTGTACAATGATAACAATGATAAAAATCATACAATGATGGTATTAAACAAAAATTGGAAAATGATAAAATTGATATTTTTAAAATCGTACAATATACAATAATTGTCTATTCTTCTTCTCCTTCTTCTTGCTCGTCTTCGTCTTCGTCTTTGTCTTTGTCTTCGCCTTCGCCTTCAAGGTCATCGACTAGTTGCATAGATTGGGAACTAGCCGAACCCGAACCGGAAGCGGAGGTTCCTTCTTCGTTGTCGTTGTGGTCGTAAGAACGGTTTTTTGAGCGATTTTCCGCATCCAACCAATCTTTGAAACACACGCACATTTCTAGTGTTTCGGGTTTTAGACTTGTTCTTCTATCGTCTAAAACCCTTCCGGATGCGCTGAAAGCTCGTTCGGAGGCGACGGAGGAAACTTGGATAGCAAGAATGTCTCGTGCCATTGCCGCCAAAGTTGGATGCTTCGAGCTTTGTTGTTTCCACCATGCAAGGAGGTCGAGGCTGTTTATCTCATCGTCGTCCATGCCTTTGGTGAAGTCGTAACTCAGGTACATCTGCAACTCCGAGACGTCGCTTTGCGTTCTCCTGATTGATGAATCACCTGAAAACCTTGAAATCAAGTTAGTAGCTTGTGAAAATAAATGTTTGGCCTTCTTACTTACGTTTTTGGATGGTTGGGAAAGCCCTGAGCGAGGAACGGTGCCATATTTGGCTTCATAGACTCTATATAAAGCAAAAAAACTGATCCTTCACATTAGTCTTATAGTTTTCTACATCATCGTCAAGAAACATGCATTGAAAGTAAATGTCAACTAACATAAATGTGTTTTCATACTTTTGCCTAGGATCTAATATGGAAGCAAAAATATAAATCAAAGGAATCTCACTATAATATTTACGCCACTTTTTTTCCATTGCTGGAAGATACTGATCATAATCACTTTGATGGCGATGATCTGCGAAAAGTTGGGCGAGTAAGCATGCATTAGAAAGAAAGTTTTGAGCACAAGGATTGTAAACAGTAGAAAAACAATACGTCATGTTATATAATAACTGTAAAAATTGCATATATCTTTCACAGTTTTTCCAATCATCATCATACAAAGCATTTTGTGGAAATTTTTGGTTGTAAAATAATGTTAACGGGCCCTTGTACTCAATTGCCTTTGTTAACATGTCATAGGTGGAATTCCACCTAGTTGGGCAATCGGTTCTAATTTTTATTACCCTTATCTTTTGTTGTTTTAGAAAACTCTTCCATTCTTGGTATCTCATGTTAGAGCTATTAATAGACATAATAGCATCTCTGATTTTGCTGTAGTATGGGCCAATTGCCCGAACTCCATCCTGTACACATAAGTTAAGTACATGGCAAACACATCTAGTATGAAGAGCTTCACCGTCTAATAGTACATCGGTTAAGTTTTGTTTGATAAGATTAGCTGTGTATGTAATAGAGGTTGCATTATCAAAAGTCATAGACATCATTTTATCTCGAAGGTTGTATTCGTCTATTGCTTGCATTAAATGGTGAGCAATGTTAATGCCGGTGTGTGGGTATTCCAGCATTTTGAAATGTATTATTCTTTTTTGTAACATCCATTGATCATCTACCCAATGGAAAGTCACACATAAATAGTGATATTTATAACCACTATCCCAAGAATCGGCTGTTAAAGATACTCTACAGTTAAGGTTACTCAATTCGGCTTGTAACCGGACTTTGTACTCTAGGAAATTTTTCATTGCGGCGGAACGAACGGTTTTCCTAGAGATTCTTTTATGTTGGGGTTGTAGTGCTTTGTTAATGTAGGTGTTGAATGCGTCACTTTCCGAGAAAAGAAAAGGTTGTTCGGCGTGTACTATCATTTTTCCTAGTTCATCCCTATCCCTCTCATAGTTGTATGTAAAGTCGTATGGATGAAATTGGGAAATTTTGGGCTGGGTTGGATCACTAGCTGGTTTTGCACAAGCTTTCATGTGTCTAGATAAGTGTCCCGTCCCGTTTTTGGTAACTGCCGTGAATACACTATTACATGTTTTACATTTTGCCCATTGTTCACCATCTTTACTTAGGACAAAATAACGCCATACCTCACTCCTTCGGTTTTTCAAAAGTAGCATCTCAGTTTCGGTTAACCATTCATGATGTGTGTGATGGTTAGTAGTGAGACTAGTGGGAGTGGCAGTAGAAGGGGTAGAACCGGAGGGAATTCGGGTACTTTCTTGGCTACCTTGGCTAGAACAATAGTTTTGTTGATCACCGATATAATTAGGTGGAAATGGTATGGTGGTAGTGGAAATTGGTTTAGTGGTGGTGCTGGAAATCCCGACGTATTATATGGCTCATAGCTCGGGGGGAAGTAAATGGGGTCATTGGTTTGACTCGTAATTTGGGGGCTCGTTGTATTTGGTGGTTCCCTAGAACTACTGCTACGGATAAGTCGGCCTTTCCCCCTAGACCTAGATGATGGGTTGTTCGATGCCATAATTAACAATTAATTTTTTAATAAAAAGTGGTTAGCTATAATAATAATAATTAATAACAACAATTTTAACAATAAAAATATCAATAATAATAATTAATAACAACAACTATAACAATAACAATAACAACAAAAATAAATAATAACAACAATTGTAACAATAATAATAATTAATAACAACAATTATAACAACAACAATAACAATTAACAACAATAATAATTAAACAAGATTATTCTAATAATAACAATTAAACAATAATAAATTTAAGATTAGTTTAGATCTTACAACCGTGCTTCAACGCTCCACTAATTACGATTACGAACTTTTTAATTTTTTCCGATATTAGGAAAATAATTAGAGAATTTAAGAGAATAATTAGAGAATTTAAGAAAATAAGGATTATTAGAGATTTAGAGAATATAAGAGATAAGAAGAAGAGATTGTGATTTTGTGATTTGGGAATGAAATGGAGGTGAGTATTTATAGAATTTTTGGGGAGCAAATTGGCAAAAAACTAGCCGTTTTTTAGCCGTTTTTTTGGCTTATTAGAGCTAGAATAAACGGTAACATTACCGTTGGCCCGCGGGCCGTGCCTGCGGGCCATGCCCGTGCTCGTGCCGGGCCATGCCTGGGAATTCTCAACCCTGTCCGTGGCACGGCCCGTGGCACGGGTGTTGAACTTCGTGCCGTGCCGTGCTTGAATTCGGGCCGTGCCGGGCTGCGCCGAACGGCGGGCCGTGCCGGGCGGCACGCGGGCCAACCCGGCCCGTGCCCAGGTTTACATGTAACCTTCAATTCATACACAAGATGCCTAACTACCAAAATAAGTCATATTTATGTTTTATTCTGAAAACAAAATATTAATTTATAGGGAATGATATTAGGAATAACAAATTTAATAACAAGAATTAGATATAGGTTGACAAAAAAAAAAAAGGTATTAGTTATTTGTCTGATCCCATGATAGGGAACTGTAATGTAACCATCCAGTTTTCATTTCTGAATCTGAATTAGCCCAAGCCCCAAAGGGTAAACGAAGTGAGGAAAAAAAAAAGAAGACATTGGTTATTTTTTATGCCTTAGTTTTATAATTTTTTTTTTATATTATTATTTTTTTATTTTTTTATTATTATGGAATATTTGTCTAGAATGGACATATATGTTCACCTATTTGTTTGGAAGGACCTTATAAATTTAAAGTGGTGAGAAAGGACATTATAAGTCTATTTTGTTGTTTGGGCTGACCTTGAGGTCAGAATCCGACCATTGACTTTTCTTCTCTGGCGTTGACCTCACACGTGACTCTTATTTTACCTTAAAAAATGACCCTCCCCTTAATTTTTCCCACATTTTCCCTTCATTTCCCCCTTTTCCCCCAAATTCTCTCTCTCCTCAATATGTTGTTCCAAACCCTAGATCTACTTATCCCTTTCCATGTCCACAAAATTAAAGATTCTTACAGCGGCTCATTATGCTTAAAAACAAAACCACAAAATTTGAGGAGTCCACAAAGTCCCCAAATTACGATGTTCAACCACAAAATTTGAGAAGCAATTACATTAAAAACCTTAATTTTGCAAAATATTTCAATTACAAATAAATTAAAGAAAAAAAACCACACACATTAACCTTACCTGGTGCAAAACGTACTTAATTGAAGTAATGGAATAAATTTGGTCGACCTTTGAATAGAGAATTGAAAGTATTAAGGTTTGGAACCCACGATTTTGAGGAGAGAGAGAAATTGGGGGGAAATTAGGGCAAAAAAGGAGAAATGCGGGAAAAACGTGGAAAAAAGTAAGGAGTAGTCATTTTTTAAGTTCACGTGACATCACGTGAAAGGTCAACGCTGGAGGAAAAAAGTCAATGGTCAGATTCCGACCTCAAGGTCCCTCCAAACAACAAAGTAGACTTATCAGGTCCTTTCTCACCACTTTAAATTTAAGGACTTTTCACCATATGCCCCCGAGTTATTTTTTTATTCACCCATGAAAATTTTCAAATTCAACATATACACTGAAGTTTCACAAAATTGTCACAAAATTAATGGCAGTTAATTCCGTTAGTCATTAACGTTAAGTCCGCCACGTTGAGGCATATTGTTGATTATTAAAAAATATTTTATTAATTATTTTTAAAAAAAAAAAAGAAAAAAAGTAAACCACCTCCAACCACCTTTTGTTACGCTAGGCCACCTCCCCACCACCGCCACCCTCCTCGCCGCTGGCGGTAGATCCCCTTCCCCATCGCGCTGACGTCGGCACCACCCATTCCCCCAAGCCTTTCTCCTTAAACCGTATAAAATTAAACCACAACCCCTTAAACTGTAAAACCTTTCCCCACTTTTATACCTTCGTTTAAAACTAGCCACCACCTCGAAACCCTTCACCGACAAAACTGATTCCCTCCTCCCACATCGTTGCTGCCCAATTTGGTTGAAAACACCACCTCAAAATCCTAAATCCCAAAATTAAAACCCTAGGTTTGAATTTTGGGTTTTTTTCTTTCGGGTTTGGCATAGTGTTTGAGAGGGTTGAGATGGCATGAGGAGGGGCGATTTGGGTTCAGCGGCACAAGGAGGTGGGTGTGGAAGTCGACGGTGGGGAGGGGAGGATTTTTCAAGGGAGAAAATGGGGTTTTGAGGTTGAGGTTGAGGGAAGGGTGGTTCAAGGGAAGGAAACGACGCCTAGGTTGGGTTGCTAGTGCGGTGTGGTTGGGTTGGGTCGTCATCGGCACGAGTGGTGGTTGGGGTTGGGTCGTCAGCGCAGGTGGTGGTTGGTGGCTAGGGGTGGCTATGGAGGGTTGGATTTTTTTTATTATTAATCAAATAATTATTTTAAACTTTAATTTATTTAAAATCCAACCAATAAATTATGCCACTTGGCATACTTAACACTAATGACTAATAGATTTAACGTCCGTTAGTCAATTGAGCATTTGGTGACATTTTTATTAAGTTTATAAGTATATGGTGAATTTAAAATTTTTCATGGGTATATGGTGAATAAAAAATAATTTGGGGGCATTTGGTAAAAAACCGTTAATTTTATAAGGTTTTTCCAAACAAATAAGTGAACATATATGTCCCTTTTAAACAAGTTTTCCTTTTATTATTTCAAATGCTTGCTTAAGCTTTTGTTTAACTCTAATTTTGCTTTCTTAGGCTTTTGTTTAACCCAATTACAGTCTCCTCCGCCAATACAATATCATTTACAAAACTTACATGGAAATAAGCACATTTACAAAAATCATAAGGGATATCACACTATCATAGTACCAAATAAGCACATTTTTTGTACCAAAAACAAATATATTGGAACCAACTTGAATTTAGGCCTATTTTTTGTACCAAAAGCTCCCCCCGTCCCTCGCCGAAAATTCCCTCCCCCGAAAAACTCCCCACTCCCGCAAAAACCCAAAAAATTCACCCCCTTCCCCATAAAACAGCCAGTCGGCCCTCCTCCCACCCTCGCCCGGCTGTATGGGGAAGGGGGTGGTGAGTTTTTGGGGTTTTTGCTGGAGTGGGGAGTTTTTCGGGGGAGGGGATTTTTGGCCTAGGATGGAGGAGCTCTGGCACTGGCGAGGGAGGGGCAGCGAGTGGTGGGATAGGGGCGGTGAGTGGTATGGTGGCTGGAGAAGGTAGATAATAGGTCTTGTGTGGTGGTGGTGTGGTGGTAGCTTGTTTCCCTTTGTTATACAAAACAAACAACTTAACAAATTCCTTTCCTTTCCCTTTATTCATTCCATTTCGAGTACCCCATGCGAACCAAACTGCCCCTGAATGTGTACAATAATTATGTCAGAATTAACTGCGGCCAACTCTCTTCCATCACGGCTCTCGAAGCCTGAATCCATTTTTTTTTTCTAGCGTCTTCTCTAACACTATCAAGCCATCTACAAAACCACCCAAGTTTAAATAGTCACTAGAGCCCATTACATTCTTTGTTCACTTTTAATCAACTAATCCCACTATCTTACTTGTTATACACAACTTTAATCTACCAAACCCCATTACGTTTTTTTTTTTTTTTTTTTTTTTTAAATTAATTTTTTTTTTTTTACCTTTAATCAACTAAATCCATCTATGTTATCATTTTATACCTTCCTAAAATGTGTGTAAAGACAAATGAAATGTTTAATTGGGGATGGAGGGAGCATAATTTAGATTGGAAGCTAGTCTACCAAAGAAATACCGCAAAAACCTAAGGCATCACCACCCCATTTAAACCTTCCTTTCTCTCATTCAATCAATCGCCTGCTGCGGCCAACACAGGTAGGATAAACGAGGGTATTTCTGGTGGTTTTGGTTGGGAGCTGGAGATGGTAGACAGAAGGAGATAATCGCGGGGGGTGGGGGGGGGGATGGAAGCGCCTGAAAGATAGTGGCAGTATCTAATTTCAAGAAATTTTTCGGCATAAAAAAAAAAAAAAAAAAAAAAAAAAGCAAAATACTATTCTGATATGAGTAACGACTGCCTGCAGTACAACTCTAATTGTTTTTTTTTTTCTCATCTCCATTACCTTTATAATCATTTACATGAAAGGGTAGAAAAGTGTCCACCAAGACAATCTAGTGACTAAATTTGATTTGAGATGAAATCATTATCAAGCATTCTGTTCAACGAAAGTAATCTGAAATCAACTTAATACACCTTATTACCCCTGAATTTCACCTTATATTTACAAACTATCGGACCAGATCAACCCAGCTAAGGACTGATTAGACCTTGATTAATGATAATAAATCACTTATTGGTTAATGATATTACTTGAACTTAGTTTATAAGATACATCAAATGATGTGGGAGAGAGCAAAGTGGTGCCTCAAGGGTTGTGTTTAAATCAAATTCATCGGTACTCAACTCCTCATATACCTATCATATTGTTTTGTTTATGACTTTGTACATGTAATGGAAGAACTGTTAAGATTTTTATATCATCCTTGCAAACAATTTACAAAAATTAAAGCATACACCAAAGAAAACACTTACAGCAACACCAACTATAATCTCACGCTGTTATGACCCATTTTGGGACAACTTCAGCTTAAGATCCTTCAAAGCATCTACAACTTCTGTATCCAAATTGTGTTTCAGCAATTTCCCTTGCATGGAAGTCGATCTGAAAATTAACTTTGGAATGAGATTGTACATCTATAATATGGAAAAACAAGTATGCAAGCATGACAAACGATCAAGTCTACTAGAATTTGAAGCTGCTTAAAAGGTAAAGTTGCACTGCAGCAACATCACATTTTACATAAATGACACACCTCTGCTCTTGAAGCATTCTCTCCATCTCCTTTGAAGCCTTTATCTGCAAACCATAGCAAATTCTAAAGTGAGACAATAATGAAACCATGTCATCTATAATACATACATAAATAAAAGTAGTGATAATAATAAATAAATAAATAATAAAATGGAAAATAGATGATATCTAGCCCATTTAAATTGGTGGAAATCAAAATAGATTCTCAACTATCAGAAACCCAGATTTTTTTTGGTTAAACAGTGTTGGAAGATCAAAAAAATACCCATTAGAAAGAGAAAAGAGCTAGAAAGATTGGTGACTGGGTTTTTTCTGTTTCTGGGGCCCAATCTGTTTGATGAAATGTAAATATACTTCAAAAAGCTATTCAGGAAGACAAATATAATGTCAAGTTGATATCATCCAATGATGGCATGCTCCATCAGAATTCAACATTCTCACAATATCGAACTACAAAGACTTGTTCATAACTAGCACCTTGAATTTACATGTAACTAGGTTTTAAGACTGGGCAATACCCTTACAAATTAATCAGATATTGCATGGTTCAGTGGTTATAAATTTAATTTACAAACTTGAGGCTTTAGGTCAAGTCTTGCACAAAACATGTATGTTCAATAATTTCAATTGTATGTGAATCACAAAGTAAGATATCTAGTGGCTTCTAAATTTATTTAGGAATACTTTTTAATATACTAGTACAGATGGTTTGCTACAAATCTTGCTTGTATCGATCAATACTTTTTAATATATTAGTACAGATATTTTCACCAAATCGTTTTTCTTCATCAAAATAATTTTACTCTTTCCTAGCATCTCCAATCTTCTTTTCCAATGGGTTCCTAAGTTGACGAGTTCATGATTAGCACATAGGCAAAATAAATCGACTTCGTCAACTTCATTTCTGTCACCGTAGATGTGTGAGTGTGTTCGAAGATGAGGCTGATATTTCATTATATTTATTAAGTGGACACATTTATGACCTAGTGAGTGAGTGTTGATTGGGTTTTTGTGGAACTTGTATCAAAAAGTTAAGTATAATTTTGATATTTAAGTCCAACCAACTCTTAACAAGCAAGATGGATGTGTTCAAAGATGAGGCTAATCCTTCAAACATGAGTTGGTTCTACTTTTGAAGCCAAAGTGGATACATTTGGTACAATTTGTATGGATCTCCTTTCAATAGCTTAAATATCATTGTAATATTTAAGCCCAGCCATTTATTTACCAAGATGCAATTAATTAGGAACTTATCTCATAACCTTTGGCCACGAGGGAGGACGAATCTCATAGACGAAACTTTGTGGGGATCCCTTTACCAGTTTACCCTTCCCTCCACTTCCAAAGTTATAGCTCACGAAATTTGGACTGAGTAAACGTGACAATTGATATTTATCTTGGATTTACCTTAACCCAACGAATAAAATTAAGAAGTCCAACCACTTCTCTTTCCTTAGTTTAATAATCCCAATCCCATTCCCATTTCCAAAATCCACCTTTATTAAAGATTACATCTCTACTCAAACTTGTTTTTTTTAGAGAATAATATTGTAAAGAAAGCAAGCTTCAAATTGCATGCTTCACATTGTGTATAATTGTACATGCCTTTCATCCAGTTAATACGCACTATTAGCCTCAATGACTTTTTATTTCTTCCTCAAGTCATACTCCCTCCTTTTTAAATACTTTTCCACTTTCCTTTTGCGGCCGTTTTTAAATACTTGCTCCATTTCCTTATTTGGAAAGTTTTTATAATATTTAATTCATTTCTCTCAACTAGTGGACCCAATTTTATTACTTTTAGATTCTCTCTCCTCAAATTTACCTTCCACCAACCCCACTATCTCCATATTTTAGTACTTTCTCCAATTTCTCCTAAAACTCCGCGCATGGAGAAATGGAGCTAGTATTTAAAAACGGAAGGAGTAGATGTTTAACCTTCAGCTTCTCACCAATTCATGTGGTGCAATATATCTTCAAGCTCTTTCCACGGACTGTTACTAGAGCATAAGTTGTCCAGGAAAGAGATTTTTTTAATTGCTTTAATAATCCTCAGTTCTTTCAATTTGCTAATGCTAATTATGCTACAAAAAAAACTCTTACCATATTTTCACAATCCTCTTTTATAAATACAAAATTTAAGTTTATAAGGGTGTGTTAAAAAGGTAACAACAATTTTATATTTTGTAAGCTACAAATAAAATCATTGCCTAGTAATTAAAGGTTTGGTTGACAATAATAATTATCATTGTTTCTCTTCTACTTATTAGCACTCCCATAAAAGGGTGAATTGTAATTTCACTTTAACCCATTAAATTGTCAAAGACTGATTTTTACACACTATAATTGTAATTAATTAACAGTAATCTTGGAGGTAAGCTTGAGTACTTTGATTAATAAATGAACTAAGGGGTTACAAGATAGAAATAGCTTTAGGCTATTAATCTCAAGCAGCTTTAGGCTACAACTCTCATGAGGTTACTCTCAACAATTTTCTGGATAAGTGGCTACTACATTCAACATTACCATTTATACTCAAGCACTAACATAACCAAAAACTAATAATAGTTGACCTCCACAGCATAGGGAACACAATCTTTTTGCCATTGTTACTAAAGTAGTGAATCCTCCTTTTCGAACTTGTCTTCTTTCCTGAATTAGCTTCCTTGACAAAAGCTAACGCTCCTCTTGTTCCTCCAATTGTATCTCAGCTTCTGTCTTTTTTCTTTGGTTACCGTTGGTGTTGACTTGCCCATGAGCCTGACCCACATTACTCTTCTTGGCCCTTCGTTGATAGACTTAATGGGCTGGCCCAAATACGGATCCATCACATTACCCCGCCTCGAGATTCACCTTGTCCTCAAGGTGGAAGGACGGAAAACGCTCCGCTAAGGTGGCTGCATCTTCCCAAGTGGCTTCGAATTGAGGGAGCCCCTGCCATTTGATTAACACCTCTGGCTTCGCATCCTGCCCTACCGCTCTAGCTTCCAACACGGCCTCGGGCTCTACCACCAACTCCATCTCAGCTGTGAGTTGGGGAGGTATGGTCGGATTCACCGGAGTGTCTCCAATTGCGCGCTTGAGTTGCGAAATATGGAACACTAGGTGAATCTTGCAAGTGGGAGGCAGAGCTAAGCGGTACGCCACCTTCCCAATTCGCTCCTCCACCTGAAATGGGCCATAGTAGCGCGCCCCCAAATTTTCATTAGGGCGGATGGCTAAGGAACGCTGCCGATACGGCTGGAGTTTGAGGAATACCCTGTCGCCGACCTTGAATTGCTCATCTCGCCTTTTTTTGTCAGCGTACTCCTTCCTTAATTGTTGGGCTTTGAACAAATTAACCCTCAACTCATCGAGCATCTCATCCCTTACCTTCAACGTCTCCTCCACCTGGTCCACCGGAGTCTGCCCTCGCCCTAAACGCCACAACTTGGGCAGATCCCGCCCATACACCACCTTAAACGGGGTGAGCTTGGTGGAGGTATGAGGGGAAGTATTGTAGGCGTATTCGGCCCAATGCAGCCAATACGCCCATTTCTTGGGTTGATCGAAGATGAAACATCGCAAATACGACTCTAGTCCCTTGTTTACAATTTCCGTTTGGCCATCCGATTGGGGATGGTAAGACGTACTTCGCTTGAGATGGGTGCCCTGTAACCGGAACAACTCTCGCCAGAAAATACTCATGAACACCTGATCTCGATCGGAGACGATCGTGGAAGGAAATCCGTGCAGCCGCACTGCACAAAGTGGTCGGGTAAGGGTGCTTCAACCCTATGAAATGGCTATACTTTGATAACCGGTCAACCACTACGAGCACTGAATTGATCCCCTTGGAGAGCGGTAGCCCCTCCACGAAATCCATAGATATATCCTCCCAAATAGCCTCCGAAATTGATAAGGGTTGCAACAACCCCAACAGACTCCGCTGAACCGCCTTACTCCGTTGACAAGTCTCGCACTTCCGCACATAGTCATCCACTGCCTGTCGCATCCCCACCCAGAACCAATCGGCGGCGAGACGGAGGTAGGTCTTGACCTCCCCTTCGTGGCCGCCAGAAGCCGTGTCATGATACTCGTGAAGTAGAATTGGGATAAATCTAGAGGAATTAGGCAAAACCAATCTCCCCTTGAACATAACCTTCTGCCCATCTAAATGAAAGCCTATTGGGCTCTCCTCACCCCTCAGCATGCCCGTTTTGATTTGGGCCAGCCATATGTCTTTCTCAATTTCCCCTTCCAATTCCTTCCAATCCACCACTTGAGAATGAACCATTACACTCAATTGCACTCTTCCCTGATCTCTTCGTGAAAGAGCATCGGCAACACGATTAGATGCTCCCGGTCGATATTGCACCTCAAAATCGAACCCCACTAGCTTTCTCATCCACTTTTGATACTCACCTCCCACCTCTCTTTGTTGCGTGATGTACCGAAGACTTTGTTGATCGGTCCGAACTACAAAGTGTCTACCAAGGAGGTAGTGTTTCCACCTTACAATAGCCAAGCATATTGCCATGATTTCTTTCTCGTAAATTGATTTCTCCTTAGCCCTCACCCCCAATAACTTGCTAAAATACGCTATGGGTCTTCCATCTTGCATCATAACCGCTCCCACTCCGAAACCCGAAGCATCGGTTTCCACCACAAAATCCTTGGTGAAATCGGGAATGGCAAGGACGGGGGCCTTAACCATGGCTTCTTTAAGGCTCTCAAATGCTTGAGTGGCTTCCAAGGACCACCCAAAACAATCTTTCTTCAATTGTGAGGTGAGTGGTGGCGCAATTTGGGCATAATTTGCCACAAACTTGCGGTAATACCCGGTTAATCCTAAAAACCCCCTTAATTCCCTCAAATTTTTAGGAGTTTCCCACTTCATAATGGCTTCAACCTTCTCTCCGTCCATTACCACTCCATGGGCCGAAATTATGTGGCCAAGGTAGGCCACCTTCTTTTGCCCAAAATCACACTTCTTGAGGTTACCATAGAGGCTATTTTCGGCCAACCTCTCTAGCACCAACCTCACGTGCTCCTCATGATCTTCCTCACTCTTGCTATAAATCAATATATCATCAAAGTACACCAAGAAAAATTTCCTCAAAAACGGTCGAAACACATTGTTCATTAACGATTGAAAAGTGGTCGGCGCGTTAGTCAACCCAAAAGGCATCACCAAACACTCGTAGTGACCCTCATGAGTTCTAAATGCGGTCTTGTGGGTATCTTCGGGTCTCACCCAAATTTGATGGTATCCGAACTTCAAGTCCAACTTTGAGAAAACCACCGCTCCATGTAGCTCATCAATCACCGGTATCGGGTACTTATCCGACACCGTTTCCTTGTTCAAAGCACGGTAGTCGACGCAAAAGCGCCAAGACCCATCCTTCTTCTTTACTAGCAAGACCGGGCTACTAAAGGGACTAGTAGACCGGGCTATAAATCAATATATCATCAAAGAACACCAAGACAAATTTCCTAACAAACGGTCGAAACACATCATTCATTAACGATTGAAAATTGGCCGGCGCGTTAGTCAACCCAAAAGGAATCACCAAAAACTCGTAGTGACCCTCATGAGTTCTAAACGCGGCCTTGTGGGTATCTTCGGGTCTCACCCGAATTTGATGGTATCCAGACTTCAAGTCCAACTTTGAGAAACCCACCGCTCCATGTAGCTCATCAAGGAGCTCATCAATCACCGGTATTGGGTACTCATCCGGCACTGTTTCCTTGTTCAAAGCACGGTAGTCGACGCAAAAGCGCCAAGACCCATCTTTCTTCTTTACTAGCAAGACCAGGCTACTAAAGGGACTAGTAGATGGTCGAATTATGCCGGCATCCATCATCTCTTTGATCAACTTTTCAATTTCATCTTTTTGTGCTTGCGGGTACCGGTAGGGTCTAACACTCACCGGGTTGCTACCTCCTTTGAGGGTTATGGCATGTTCATGGTTGCGGTGGGGTAGTAACCCGGAAGGCATGTTGAACACCCCCTCAAATTTCTCAATGACCCCCCTTAGAAACCGTGGTACCTCACTTCCCCCTTGTACCTCACCTTGATCCTCCACCCGATTAACCTCCACGAGAACACCCTCCTATTCTTGCAAAGGGTGCGTATCATAGCTTTGAGAGACACGCGGGTCCTCTCTAGATTAGGATCCCCAACTATCGTGGTTGGCACACCCGCCACCTTGAAGCTCATAACATGAGTCTTCCAATTTGTAGTCACCGCCCCTAGCTTCTCTAACCATTGTACTCCGAGAATTACATCAACATTGCCCAACCCCAATGGCAAAAAATCCTCCACTATTGTCACTCCACCCTTCAAGATCAACTTAACACCTCTACACACGCCTCTTCCTCTCACGGTCTCCCCATTTCCCAAGCACACTTTGAATTCCCCTCTCTTCTCCGGGGGCACCTTAGCTTCCTCCACCAACCCAAGTGACAAGAAATTGTGGGTTGCCCCCGGGTCGATCATGACTAGCACCTCTCTCCCTAAGATACTCCCCTTAAGCTTCATAGTTTTTGGGTTGGTCAACCCCACTACGGAGCACAAGGATGCTTCCACCGCATCTTCCTCCCCTTCATACTCCTCGTCTTCCACCTCTTCCGGCCCTTCGGCCTCCATCAAAACACTCAGCCCTTTTCTATTACACCGATGCTTAACTCCCCACCGTTCATCGCATCGAAAGCACAGCCCCTTAGCCCGTCTATCTTGTAGTTCTGCTTCTCTGAGTCTTCGTGGCTCATTTACTGATTTGGTGGAATGACTCACATTAGGCTTGTTTAAGCTTACAGACCCATGAGATTCCCTCCCCTTGGGCCAACTCTTGCTTGGGCTCGGACTGGTAGGAAGCCCATAGGTAGAAATAAGGCCTCCACCCACCTTGCTGTTGGATCCCCCGAATCCGGATCCATTTGGGTTAGATCCGCCCCGCCAGGGCCCGGCACTTGTCTTTCCCTTACTGACCCGATCCTGCTCTTCTATCTTCCCAGCCAAATCCATGGCCCGATCCAAAGTTGTTGGGCCCAACATTCGGATCTCGGCCTTAATATTCTCTTTCAGCCCATTGATGAATTGGCCCTTCATAATTACTTCTGGTATGTCTTCAAGGGGAAATGCCATCTCAATAAATTTCCTCTTGTAATCTTCCACCGTCCCCGTCTGAGTCACAACCAGCCACTACTCCTGCAACGTGCCGGAGTTGGGTGGTCGAAACTCCTTCAATAGTCTACACCGCAGATCTGTCCAATGGGCAAAGGGCCGCCTGCGATTTTCCCAATGATACCATTGCAAGGCGGGGCCATCCATCGCAACCACCGCGGCGGTCACGCGTTCCTCGTCAGAAAGTTGGTGAACGTCGAAATACATCTTCGCCCGCGAACACCCAATTGTCTGGGTCCTTACCCTCGAACACCGGCATGTCTAGTTTTCGAGGTTTCCATCTGACATCGCCACCCCCGCCCTCGTCGTTCCACTCTCGTGGGTCCCTATTCCTCCACCCTGGCATTCCGAACGCCCCATTGAGTGGAGTGCGCACCTCATTCTCGCCGTTGGATTACTGGTGGTCGATTTCTGGGCACCGTAGCCACGGCGGCTATGGATGCCTTCACCTCCTCTCGGAATTTCTCGTTCTCCCTTGCCACCATGGATGCTTGGAGTTCCTGATCCCTTCGGAGACGGTCAATCCGGCCTTCCAACCGAATTCTATCTTCTTCCGGCCGCTTCTTCTCCGTCTCAAACAACGCCGCGAAATTATCAGTGATGACCTTTTGAGTGTCCATCATAGCTTTACTCACCGCCTTGGCCATCGCACGCCCGATAGAGGCAACCTGGTGAGTGAACTTCTCTTCAATTGGCTTCAGCCGTGACTCGACTACTTCCAACCTCTCATCCGCCGCGTCAGCTCGCTGACTCAAGGACGGTCCTCCGGCCATGATCGTCCCGCTCTGATATCAAGTTGTCAAAGACTGATTTTTACGCACTATAATTGTAATTAATTAATGGTAATCTTGGAGGTAAGCTTGAGTACTTTGATTAATAAATGAACTAAGGGGTTACAAGATAGAAATAGCTTTAGGCTATTAATCTCAAGCAGCTTTAGGCTACAACTCTCATGAGGTTACTCTCAACAATTTTCTGGCTAAGTGGCTACTACATTTAACATTACCATTTTTGGGTAGGAACGAGCCCCATAACGCCCAAAGTAACGAACTAGCTGTCATAGGACACTGTGTATGGGTTCGGGAAATTGAACATAGGCAGGTATATTATTCACCATCTGCCACGGCCAGTACCACATCTCGCACCCCCATCCGTATAGGAGGCCTTATCACTCGAATAGCATTGAAAAAGGCTGGTTTTGTAGAGGATGGACCCCACCAACTGACCAACTGTGGACCAGATACCTATATGACTGCTAGGTATTTTGAGGAGTTGGGGTGGGTACGACCTGATAGCGAGCAGACACCCTTTTGCTGTATGTGGGAGCGAGCAGCCTTTGCCCATCTTTCCCCTACATAGTCCTGACTTGACCGCCTTTCCCCCAGGGCAACCATTCTACACATATGATCTTTTGGTTGCCAACGCTTGGGGGCAAGCACCACCACCACCAGTTCCACCACCCCAGCCTCAGCCCGAGGTGGCGTTTTCTCCACCTCGCATGTCTCACTCCGTCCCCCATGTTGACTCTGACCCAGTTTGGTGGTGCAGGTGGCAGTGGAGGTGAAGGGTTCGGCTACACTGATGAGGATGATCAGGACTAGCTATGCTGGGATAGTGCCCGAGCCAATGAGGACATTGTCTGATTCTGGCTTGGGGGAGATTTTGGATTTGGTATCTTTCTTTTTCTCTTTTCTTTTATTTTTGGTGTGTTTTCTTAGGTTAGATTTATTGCTTTCTAGGTTAGTTTTATTGTTTTCTTATATATGAAAAATACAAAAAAATAAAAAATTAAAAAATCCAAAAATACGTTCCAATGAATTGTAAATTATGCTTCCCTGTGCCTCTTACTTGAGAATATTGTTATGATCCTTGGTATATGATGATAATCATTGTGGATTACTTGATCATGATTTGATGTTTGATTGCCTTGAAACTTTAACATGCATCAATTTTTCCCAACTACTTGTGAATATAGTGTTTGACTAGTTGACTTGGTTAGGAATGTGTGTTAGTTCCTGGTATGTCATTGAATTTGAGTATTGGTTTGCAACTATAAGTAATGTTTATATGATTCATTATTATGCACATTGAGGAGGACGAAGACATTTGTTCTTTTAGGTAGCCTCCAGATGATTGTAGATACATTTGTTCCCTTCTTGCTACCCATGTTGTTGCCTTGACTTTTTGTTGTTTGTTAGCCACATTACAAGCCTATTTTGCCCCATTGGTTACTAGTCCCAAGCTTGCCTGGGGGAGCTATTAGTGAGTGAGGTGAGGGAGTTTGTAGTGTGCTTATTATTTGCACAATTTGGGTGGGTTTTTGAGAAGTTCTTTTGTTTTTTATCGTGTTTATTTTGATGAGTTTGGAAGTTATATTTTTCTTGAAAAAAAATAAAGCATGATGTTATGAAAAAAAAAAAAGAGAAGTGAAAAAAAAAAAGTAAACTTCAATAGGAAAAAAAAAATGTTCAATGTTCAAATGTTCTAGTTGGAGGTTGATCAAAAGATAAAAATAAAGCTTCGATGAAAAATTCAAGTTTGGAAATAAAGTTTGTTCATTCACTCCACTTCTTCATTATTATATTTTTATGAGTGAAATTGTAAGAGTTGGGATTGTTTATTATGATTGGAGTATATTTGGTTGATGTTAGAGTTGGTTATGTAGGAGATGTTGATCATTATTTATTTTAATCATGGGCTTTATTAGGATTTGCTCCCTTAAGCATAGCTTTTCTCTCACTTATTCTCAAATGATTCCTACCCTTTACCCTAGCCTTACATTACAAGATTTAAAGACCTTCCGACCTTTGTGCATAGAGTTGTATGAATGTGAAAGTGTTGTTTATCAATGCAAGTTATGATTTGACATATTTCGAGTCGACTAGTAGGTTGAGCGTTCATTGTTTTATACACACGAGAGTGTGAGTTGGGAGGGCATTGTTCACATAAAAGGGTTGGTTGGAGAGCGATCAAGTACATCTTTTACTCGCCACATAAATGAGAGTTGAGTGTGTGAGCACTAGTCTTGGATTCTATATGCTCTTGTGGTTTGCTCTATTTGACAATTGTTAGGGAGGAAAGGTAATTGGATGGATTTGATTGGTTGATTTTGAAGCATGTTTATTTGATTTACCCTGAATCGTTTGTGTTTGATTTTTACTTTTTGGGGTGAAGCATATTTATTGACTCATTGATGAGATCTTTTCTTAGGGACAAGCAAAGGTTTGGCTTGGGGGAGTTTGATGTGTCCATTTTATATAGTATTTTACCCCCGTCCCTTGGTCATAATTAGTAGTGTTTTTGGCTCTTTAGAGCCACTTTTATTACTAATTGGTATTTTCTAGTGTTTAGATTTTGTTGACTTTTGCAGGGATTTACATTTTTAGAGTATTTTCCCGAGATATTTTGGAGCAATCACGAGCACTAGAGAAGCACGACCAGAGTTTATAGCCCAGGGCCGGTTAGAGCCATCGAACCGGTGATTAAAGGCTCGGTATAGGTGATACCGGGGCATTTGGACCGAGTATTCAAGACCCGAAGAGGAAACCCAGATTGGCCCGAAGAATTGGAGCCCAATCGTCCAATTAGTGGCCCAAGAGAGCCGCCCGGCCAAAGAGGCTGGCGCCCGGAGGCGCGCCCGGCCGGGCGGGAGAAGCAAAGGTCGGCGCCCGGTGACGCGCCCGGCCGGGCGCGAGATTTAACCTGAAGAGCAAAAAGGCGCGCCCGATCGGGCGCGTGTAATTATTAGGGGTTAATTTCGTCATTTAAGTTTGTTTTAGTTTAGGATTTGTACGGAGTATAAATACTCCTTTGTAATACGATTTTAGGATCTCTTTTTTACTTTTTCTTTACTCTCTTATGTGTTTTCTTAGATTTTCTCTCTCTTATACCTTTGTTCTTAATCTACTTTTAATTCCAGATTTATTTTGGTAACTATTTCTCTTCTCTTAATCTTAGTTGTTTATTTCATTCCTTTGATTATGTCTTGCTTTATTGCTTTGATTAGTTTAGTTTTTATCATGAGTGAGTAGTTCTATTTCTAGGGTTTATGGGGATCCATAAATAATATGAAGGGGTAATTTATTGTTGTTGATTGTCAATGCTAGATTAATTTCCTATTGATTGATTTAATGCTCTGTGACTAGATTAGGCCTGATCTTTTATGCATGAGTTTGACAATATTGATTCGATATTCGACAGATGAGAATTGATGTTTAGGTCTAGTTTCAATAGACAGGTTAATTTATAAATGCTTAAGTCAAGATTCGAAAGATGAGATTTAATACCGGTAAATTAATTGTGTGATTATAATACGTAGCGAAAGCCTTTTATAATCTGATTAATGTATGCATTGATGAATGATTATTATATTCTACCCTGGAATATTATTTATTGGTGAACCTATGCCCTAGATCCTTTTTATTCATTGTTTTCTTCCTATTCTTAATCTTCGTAGTTTAGTTTCATATTCAAACTTATATATTGGTTACTTCATAATCTAGATTATATTAGTTAATCAGGAATAGAAAGACCCGTTTTTCCGTGGATTCGACCCTACTTCCCTATTTACATTAGTTAGAGGATTTAGGAATTACTTTTGATTTGGGGATACGGCTTTACCCTGTCAAATCACCTTATATTTAAAAGGTATCAAAAATTGTTTTGTCACAACACACATGAATTGAGGCAACCAAATCTAACATCCACTTACATAGAATCATATCCTCGTTATCAATTTAAGTCATATATAAATCATCACCATTAACCACATCGGAGAAATCACCTTTCCTTGTTCACTTTCACCTTGCCCAAATTTCCTTATCTTTTAAATTTTTCAAGTTTTCTTATTTTTGGGCAATTACATTGCATGTGGCACTTCTTACAACAATAATTGACACTCATAATCTCTTGGCAAAGATTTTAATCTAAATTTTGGGTCATCGTTTCTCCATTTTCTCTCCCTCTTTTAAAACCCTCCACAACATCTATTTGTGTTATCAAGTAGCACATTTTTTCCTCACAACTAGTGTTGCTTCATTGAATGTAATTTTCTCCTTTTCTCCTTTTCCATAGCATAATGGGCGTCTAGAATTTTGGTGATAAAGCCAATAACAATAGGGCATACTCGCACAACTCCCATCTAGAATTTTCTCATTGGCATCTTGCAATAACACACTAACTGGGTATTGTGATTTTGTAAACTTAAACAATGTTCCATTTTCAACTCGCACAATTCCCAATAATCACTGCAAATTCTTTACCGCTGGCCACCTCTCTAACAAGACCTTTAAATCCATCTAACCTAAGATATCATACTACATCTCTTACGTAGCCCACTCCAACTTGTGTGCTTTCCTTCTCCACACATACATCCAAATTATTTTATGCTAATTGTCTTCAACAATAGTCTTCCACACTATGAAATTTTGGTTTATCTGTTTCATATTACCTTTACGAGTTCCATTACTAGTTACTCTTTACCTTCGTCGGAATCTCATCCTCTTAACACCCACTCTAATGTATGGAAAGAAATTAAACAACAATATACGAAAAGTAACACAAATTATTTACAGGAAAACCCCTTTGCAATGATAAGATACAAACCACCATTCGAAACTCCAAGGACAAAAACCTTAATAATATTGATGTACAAACATAAAACACCAAAACTATTGTCAGGTACAATGTGTTTAGGGCGACTACAATTGGTACCCTTAATAATGATACTAGTAATCTTATCAGCCCCTCGCCACCTAATAATTTGTTTATTCTACACCAATTACTCCATAATAAAATATAGTTTTTTACGTTTCTTCTGTTTTTCATCTTCCCCTCTCATCATTTTTATAAAAACTTTCAATATAAATAAGAAAGCTTTACTACTAAAATAGATAGGCTTAAATGAATAGCATTCTAAAACTGTCTTGCTTCCACTTATTACACTCCTATAATTTTGCTTTATTTTTCATTTGTTTTCCTTTCTTACTTGCTACTTCCTCCGATCCCCTTGTATTGTAGCTGGACTTTTACACTATTCACCCAGTCTCTTAGACCAAAAATTGTGAATCATATGTAAAGAAAATAAAGTTTGTGTGACTTGTTAGATTCATCTCATTTTAAACTTTAATACATCAGCTTTTTATAATTTTTACTTACTGAAAATTATAGGTGATAATGGTTAAATTTGTGTGATGGGAAGCGTAAAACTCAACATATTGCAACGTTTATGGAGCAGGGGAAATACTATATTTGGCATTTGGAGAGATCAACCCGACAAAGACTTTGGTGCTCTTTTTGTAGAATATGTAGCCTCTACCTAGTCATTGGTTAGCATATAAGGCCTTGAACTATGTATCATGATGCCCTAAATATGGCATGTTAAAATCAATATGAAGTGGCAAGACACAAAAATCTTCCTAATAGGAAATAATTAGTGTTTTACCTGTCCATTTGGTAGATATTGATTAAAACAAAGTGCAAGGAACTTCAAGGTGCTTTAATTAAAATATCCCAAGTGTCTAGAAATTTTTCATTCAGGTATCATCTACTTTCTTTCGACATATAGTTCAAGCCTTCAAGTTCTACAAGGGATAGGGATGATTGGAGAATCTTTGAGAATAAGAGAAACCTTTTCCAATGAACTTCCCTCATCATTTTTCACATTTTCCCACACTCATTGCTTATAAATTAGACTTAGAAGATTACATACCGCTCCATGAGCTGCATGTTGTTGGGCATGATCAGATGTCACTACCCAAACCTTTGGACAACCATCCTCCTTTAACGCCACAACCTGGTTTCACAAATAGGAAAGACACAAAATGGAAAATTATGCTAAGCACAAGTAAAAATTCCAAGCAGCATAACTGAACTAAATCAAATAGACATTAAAGTTAGAGCAAAAAGATAAACAAGTGCTAGTTTGATAACAAGCGCTAATTCTTACTCGGTATATTAAAAAAGATAATAAAAAGTACTTCCCCGGTCTAGATAAGTCGGCAAATATTCCTTTGTGGAAAGTTTCTTCTTAACTGACACGTTTTAATTTTGATAAGGTATACATGAAAATATGTAAATTCTACCCTCACTAATTTTTCTTACCCCTCTTCTATCTCCTTTCACTATATCATATCAATCCTAAATTTCTCACTCCATCATCATCCTTAACATCAGCTTCATCTTCTTCACAATAGTTTTACCTGTTCAATCGCGTAAACCCTTAAATAATGAATTGATGAATCCTTTTATTCAATCTAACAATTACCTAGAATATAAATCTCACCTCGTCTCTCTCTCTCTCTCTCCACAAAAAACAAGCATCCTTTTATAAAAGTGCAAAATTGCATGTAAGAGTTCATATCTTTTTCACCAGCAATGTTTCTGACAAGTGAATCTAGGCCATGATCAATAACCAAATTTTGAACCCTAACTGGACTTGCCGCCCTTTTCCTACCATACCTCCCTCCTTTGGCTTCTCTGGAGATTTTTCAAAAAGGGAGTCTGGAAATCGCAACCTAAGACGATGGTAAGGAGGGCAATGTTGGGAGGTAACGAAGATGAGGAAGAGAATGGTTGGGTTGTTAGTTTGGAAAGGGAGTGGAGAGAAGGTTTTAAGGTGAAGAAGAAGGTTGGGATGGCTAAGTAATAAATGAAATGGGTGGGGTTGCAACTGGTTGTTCTGTTAACTTGTCAAATAGATTGGCCGTTATGAAGGTAGGTGCATAAAGGTAAAGGCACGATAGTATAAACATTTTTTGTCTTTTTCCTTTCACTCTCACATCACCTTAATATATGTGCCAAAAGAAACCTTTGAACTAATTTGGAACAGAGGAAGTATACTAGAAGAAGCTGATATTATGATGTATCATAAATGATAGATGATATAACTTGGGATTAGTGGTTCGTTGAAATGATAATTGATAGAGTGCTACATAGATAGGACTGTGTATATAAGTAACTTTAGAAAATTTCAAATCTGTTCAGATAAACTGGGTTCTGTCTTTTCTGATCAGGAAGTGATTATCTAATGTTTAGCTCACAAGATCCGATTCTAACTAGACTTCTCTTTTGAGCACAGGTTAGTTTGTTGTATACAGAAAAGTAGAGGAAAAAAACCAGCAGAGAAAGAGGAAGAACGAGAATTCAACCAGGAGGATTAGGAACGTTCAGGTGAATTATAATCTTCAAAATTTTCTTAAATGCTATGGCAAATAGAGTATGCAAAATAATTCATGTACCTCCTTTTCTATCCATGAATCAGCACAAGAATCCCCAGAGAAAACTATGTCCACCCTGCAAAATAAAAATTAAACAGTTGTAAAAATTGCAACATGAACATAAAACACATGAACTAACGGATTACTCTTTTGTCTAATCAAGAACAAAAAAGAGTCAAATGAAAGAAGGATACAACCTAGAAGGAGAAGATGCCTTCAAACTGAAAAGTGATTATGACAAAGAGAGAGATACAACAGGAGGATACAGTGATTTAAATAACTTTTGAGAGCCTAGCCATAAGGACACTAACAGGTATTTTATTCCATAATAAATCATGAGGATTGGCAAGTCCTGAAAAGATAAGAGCATCCCATTCCAGAAAAATGCATTTGGCCAATAACCTTCTCCTTCCCCCACCCACCACCACCATCTTTCTTAAATAGTCGGTTACATTCTCCATTTAAATGAACATCAAGTTATTCTGTTCCAACTAGCATTAATGGAGATTTAACACAGGCTTGTGGACTATTTGTTAGGGCTCTAAATCTCCGTGTAGAAGGAAGAACAAAGCGAGGAAGTCACGCATCAATAATTGTAATCTTTAACTATTATGTAATTTGTAGTTCCATACTATGTATATGCATGTGATCCTTGTTTCAATATTATGTATGTGATACATAAATTTCGCTTAGTGTACCTAAAATCTACATGTATTACAATTATGATTTTGGGTGATAGTTATGGTTTTTCATTTATTAGTTATAACTTATAGGATTGGGTCTAGTTATGATTTTTGGTAATTAGTTATGATTTTTAGTAATAGCTATGGCTTTTGAAGTTATAATATACGATTTTGAGTTATTAGTTATTATATACGATTTTGAGTTATTAGTTAGGCTATTTCGGTTTAGTTATAATTTTTAAATTTAGTAATTGTTTTAAAGTCATCAATTATCGTTTTCGACTTATTAGTTATGGTATTCGGCTATTCGCCTATTCAGGTTAGTTGTGTTTTAGGTGACTAGTTATGGTTTTCAAGTTAATACTCATGGTGTTCAACTTATTATTTATGGCATATGTTTATAGTTAATATTTTTGGTAATTAGTATGTTTAACAATGGTTTTCAAGTTATTAGTTATGGTTTTCGAGTTTACAGCTTCCCATGTTTATTTTGTATAATCAGTCATTACTCCTAGTCTATCACACAGTTATGGTTCTCAGACTTCAATTTGGGGATAAATTAATTATTGGTGTGTAATTAATGGTAATTAGGGTTCAAAGGGTGAGTAAAACATTGGTATAGCCCCCACTAGAATAATTGCATGAATTCCATCATATTTGATAGGAAAAATTGTCAAAAATAATACAAACTTTAAATTATCCGCCGAAAATAAGTAGATCTTTTAATTATTTCTAAATAATACAAACTTAGGGGACTATCCGCTTTAAACGGGATATTTTACCTACAACCTATATAACCGTTTAACATTTTTTCTTTTTTTTACAAATTCATTTAAGAATTTAATTAACTTATAAATATATAGTTTTAATCATAATTAATTAAATTAACAGTTAATAAAATAAATTAAAAAAAAAAAAAAAAACACATCCCTCCCTCACCACCAGCCACCCCTCCTCCCCCACAACACCTAACTCCCCTATATGGGCTGCATCCACTATCACCACACCAGTCTACCTCAAGCTGCTGCATACACAACCACCAAACCGAGCAATAGCAGCAGCCTCCCTTCTCCTCTCACCATCCAACACCGCAAGCAGCCACCTGCTGCAACAACCGCACCTCTGCCACCATCTTTCTCACCGCAAACTAACATAACAACCCCAAAAGGCAGCGCAGCTCTCACTCCCCTCCCCACGAAAAACCCACATAGCCGCTCCCCCCATCCTCGAAGCCCTCAACGCTCCATCCCCGACCCTCGAATAATGGATAGATCAAAGTTCCTGGTGCTGAAATTCTCACAATTGAGATCTCTGAGTTCGATGATTGTTGTTGTTGTGGTGATGGTAGTGGAGATGGAGAACTGCAATTGTTGTTTTCCTTGATTTGTTAATTGTTTGTTAAATTACAATGACCTAATTTAATCCAGAAATTTCAAAATCAAAATCAGGAACCTCAATCGAAACAAACAAAACTGATTTCAATATCGAAATATATTGAATTGAGAAATTATACCAAATCGGAGGTGATATCAAAAAGTTCGAGTTTTGACGAAGTTTCTAAGCATGGTTTGGGGTTTTAGTTGGGGATTTGTGGGTAGTTGGCACCGTGGCAGTCATGAAGGGGAAAGGGAGGGGGTATGGATGTCGGGGAGGGGAAGGGGGCAGCGCCAGCAAGATATAAAAGTCGGGGTAAGTGGCTGTTAGGGAGATAGCTGTTGTTTTTTTTAAAAAAAAAATATATATATATTATATTAATAATTAATATAATAATAAATATTGTTTTATATCTTTTAAAAATTATTAACTTTAAATAAATTCAAATTCACAAAGTCAGTGTAACCTATAAAATAACGACACGTGTCTCATATACCTGCTAATCAAGTTACCAACAAGTTATGACTTGTTTAAAGCAGATACTCCCTACACTTTGTATTATTTCCAAATAATTAAAAGATTGACTTGTTTTAAGTGGACCGCTCAAAATTTGTATTATTTTTGACAATTTTTCCTATTTGATATTAGGTAGTTATATTTTAGTAAAATAAGTTGTTAAGGTAGCTATTTTAAAAAATATTAAGTAGTTTTTCACAAATATTCCCAAGAGGTTCAAAAGCATCGTGAAGGGTTACAATAAGACTTCTACAAAGGGTATTGGTAGTATTTTTTGCACCACCATTAGCCCTCTTATGTTAATATTATATTTCATGTGGGTTCAAATGAAAAGATTAATTAATCTGCTGGTTAGCAATGGAGCTGGAGAAGTATCACAATCGCATAAGAATGATCACATTAAAAAATAAAACTTTGGTCAAATTCTTAAGGGAATAAGATAGAGTAAAGTTGAAACTAAAGGAAAGCATAAAAAGGATATGGATCCGAAGAAATAGATGAGTCAAACATGAATATAGAACTAGTCCAGTATGACCATAAAAATAGTCTCCTTGAAACTCATTAAGCCAGAAAGTTTTCTAAGATGCCCAAGAATTAGAAAATGCGTTTAATGAAAAAATACAAACAATTTTGACCATATTTTTTTACTATTAAATTAAAAGATGTGTGCTTCCAAAATATCAACTTTTATGATTGTTACAAATAAATAATTTAAAATATGAATGGTCAACGTTGTGTATTAACATGCGTGACAAGTCAAAATGGAACAGATAAAAATATAGACGAGATAATTATATATTAGTGCACTCAAGTAAGCACTAATTGTTGATCATGAATAGCCACTGCTAAAGAACTCAGCAGCAGCAGCATCAAGAATACTACCGACAACACAACTGGTGACTTTCTTGCAGTACTTTTTTCCTTAGAGTAGCACAAAGCTGTCATTCATACATTTCAATTTTTTATTTTTTTTTTTTTTTTTGTTTTTTTTGATGAATGGGATACATTTCAATTAATCTGATATCATATTTGTCAGCACTTTCAGCTTTAAGGGTATGATTCCAGGGTTATAACAACTTCTTTATTTTTTTGTCATTATTGATGCTTGAAAATAGCCAGCTGCCAGTATCTCCGAATTACCAATGATTAGATGACCACAACAAGCTAAAGAAGCTTAGAGAAAGTCACTTGAGCTTTAGAAGAGCATACCCGGCAAGAGTTTCCTTGTGAGTAGGTAGTCCAGACTTCATAGCATCAAATACAGTCACCACCTTTACTTCTGTCAAAATTTTAAAAATTACGATAGAAGTAGTGGCGCGAAAGTGTTAACAGCAAAGTTACAACCAAAGCAAGCCATGCCATTTCAATCAAGTACACACACACACATGCAAATGCTAAAGATTTTCACATGTTCAATGGACAGCTAGTGGATAGGCTTTCTTCTTTAGATACCCAATATTCAATCTATAACATTTAGGAACATTTTAGAGCTATTTTTCATTTAATTTGTTGATTTACAATCCTTAATTTTGTGACTATATATTGTTATTGTTATGCAGAAATCTTTAGTCAGTAAATTGCAAAATCTGAGAAGCAAAGCACAAACCTCTTACCAAGCTGAACTGGACAAGTTCATCAATTAACTTTTGCCGGGCTATATCGAGTCGTCCACTACTGAAATGCTTCTTCAACTTCACCCAATAGCCACAAACATTATAACCATCAACAAGCAAGACAGGGGCAGCACAGTCAACAATCTGATTTGTACTGCAGTCAATTGTTGAACAGAAATATCTTCATCAAAAGTTGAGAAGCAAAACTTAAATCAACTATAGGTTTGACCCAGGAGGAAACTTACTAATAGAGTGCCAAGGTTGGATCCTTATAGAGTTCTGTATCTGGGGGAAGGTCTTCCTTCTCCACCTTTTTTCGAGGATAGCTAGTAGCTGGCTTAGGTGTGCTGGATTGTTTACTCTTGAACTCCTACAAAAACAACTATCTGGAGATTAAAGGTCAAATCATCAAAACTAACCAGAGCTCTTCATACACTAGAAATTTTTGATACCTTCCATAACTTCAAAAATTGCAAATTTTGTTTAACATTTGTTGTGATCCTTGGAGGAGGTTCAGAATCCTACAGAGGGCCAAATTAATCAACATCAAATCTTTGTTAGCAGTCCTCAAGAAAGACGCATTCACATTAGTGATCAATCGATACAAAGTTTTAAGCAACTTGACAAATGAAAACTTGAATACTGTCTTAGATATAATTCCCAAAAATAGCAAGTGGAACTGTAGTGAGACACTTCAGGATATGAATTTTTAGTACAGTTATGATGATGCAGGAGTCTTGGACTAACTGCAATGTCGAGAGAAATGACAGAATATTGAGGAAGAGAGAAACTAATAGTGAGAGAGAGATCAGAATTTAGAAAGAAAACGAGAGGAACATATTTTTTCTTGAATGATGTTTACAGCTCTGTATTCATCTATGTATGCAAGATAGCAAGACAATCAATTGTTGTACAGGAAAAAGCTTCTTCTAAATTCTAATTACCATAACTAATTTCCTTTCTGCTAACTTCTTAAACTACTTTTGGCATGAAAAACCCAACTAACAAATTAAAGTGAATTTGGTACCTAAAACTGCTTACTTCATATATTGTAACATTATAACATACGGGCGGCTTGAGGAATAAATAAAAACGAAGTAAATGTGTATCGAGAGGGAGAATGAAAACAGGCTTCCTATATATAGAGGAGATAAGGGACGGATATATCATGAAGAATACTGTTGAGAATGTTAACTTACTTTAGTTTATTAGTTGAGAGTGAATCAATCATCCAGAAAGCTTGATCTGTTATCTTTAATTAATGTAATTCCCATTTCATCAATCAAAAATCTCAACTTGTTCCTTTGATTTTGGTCTCGATTTTCCTTTTTATTACAGTCATAACCAGTACTTCTAAAGAGACTTACAAGAATGAGAAACAAAACAAGAGGAAAGGAAGATGAAAGAAAGTACTGATGCTTTGAGACTATAATTTAGCCCATATTCCATCATCTCCAAGAAGAGTAGCAATAGACTTCAAGAGTAGGTTGCATCAACCCAAATAGATCAACCTCAAAATTAGAAACTGTTTCGGCGTTTCCCTTTAATAACCACTTCAGGACATTCACCTCCTATATATAAACTTAGACCAGAAGCCAATAAAAAGTAATCATTTCTCTATGCAGTTACGTTTGTCAAGTCGAAGGATGATCTAATGAGGCATAAAATTCAAACTTTCAAAGGACCTAAAAGAAGTAGATACTACTCAGAATTGCATCCACTTGTAACTTTCACTCTTTTCTTGAATATAAGCTGTGTAGAACTTTATTTAATTCTCAATATCAGCTATGTACAATTCAAGGAGGAAAACATCCATTGTAAAGAACACATTTTCTGATTAGTGATCTAAGAAAAGCTGAAAATGAAGAAAGTATGTTACAGTGACCAAAGTGAGAGGAGAGGTAGGGAGTAAAAGCCTTCACGTGGCAAGCGGCTTTCATGTACTATTGTGCACCAAAATCAAGATATGACACATACAGCTAAAAATGCACCACTTCTAGAAAATTTAAATCTATGTGTCATAAAAGTGCCAAAAAACCAGCTTCATAGTTTATATAGTCTTACGCTATGTTTGGATAGAGAGAAATGGAGGGAAAGGAAGAGAAGAGAAATAGAGGGATGCATCTTCCCTTGTTTGGATACCTAGCGTAAGGAGGGAAGGGGAGGGAATTGGAGGGATCCATTTTCCTTCCACTATTAATAAATCAAATCCCACCATTCTTGGAGAGATTTGGAAGGAAAATGAAAGGTCTCCTTCTCCCTCCCCTCACCTCTCTTTCCCTCCCCTCTTTTTCCATCCCCTCCCTTTCCCTTCACTATTATTATCCAAACATAGTGTTAATCTAATTTACTGTTACCAGAAAAAGATAAAATAATTTAACAAAAAGTGAAAGATCAAAGTTAGAGAAAGGAGGCAATTTGGCTCTTCTTAGTTACTAGCCATAATAGTTAAACCTGCGAATCTTGGAAAAGCATTGGCTATGCAGGATTTTAAATTTCTTCTTCAAGCACATTCCCCATTTGTATCCTTCTTTATTTGTCACTGCTATGCAAAGAGGCAGGAATGCAGGATATTGGAGAAGCTTCAATCTCAATGTAGCCCCATCCCCGCCCCACCGGGAATGGAGGGAGGTTTGGCAGGTGATGGGGCGGGGATGGGTATAAAATGTGTACCCACCATGCATGGGTGATGGGGCGGGTATGAAATTTAGAGTAGACCCACCCCATATCCACCCCGCCTCGTACCCACCTTATACCCGCACCATATTTCTTTTAGAAGAGTTTAGAATTTATGAAACTTGATACCGGCCCCTAAGACCCAATAAGCTTGAATAGTGAAAGTCCCAATTTTTTTAACCTAATTTGATATAAATGTCATTAATGTGATACAATATAGCATCATGGTAATGGGTTTGGGACGATTTTGGGGCGGGTATGAATATCCAAGTGGGTGATGGGGCGGGGATAGATCCTATCTTGTACCCGGTGAGGCGGGTATGGATGTGGATATTGTACCCGCCACGAGTGGTGGGGCGGGAATAGGTATAAGATTTTTAGGCGGGTATGGGTATGGAGGTACCATCATCCGTATCCAACCCGCCCCATTGCCCTCCCTATCTCAGTATAGTCATGGAAGATAATTCTAAACAATGAAATTTCCATATTTAAGCAACTACAAGCCCTAAATAAGACTCTGTAAATATCCATTACACCTAACCATCAGATATATTTTCTACATTAGTTTCTCTGGCCCATTTATTAGGGGACCAAGAGAAACTAATGTCGCAACTTTGTATTTGCTGTTCCACAAGCCAGTAAGCCACTGCTGCAGCTTAGCTTTCTTTAAAAAAAAACATCCTAAAGAGATTCAGAACTAAGAACATCAAAAACCAATCACTACAGGACTATTCCTAGTATTCTCAGAAAGAGCCCCATATCCCACTCCTCACTTATAATTCTAAACCCCTCAAAATATTTCGAAAGCAACACTCAGGTATAATATTCCCAATGCCCACCCCATGAGACGAGTAGATGACAAATTTTGAAACCTTCTTCTTCCACTATCTAATGGCTTAAAACCTCAATCTCATGCTTCCATCTGATGTTTTATTCTATATAAACTCGTTATCCCTCACTATTGGAAATCCTAAAAGGCCACTTTAGCTAAAGAATCGCATACATAATGCTTAGATGACAAGAGCTCAAGATCTCTGATGCTATTCAGGTAGGCATACTACTATAATGGCCTACAAAATCCCTTTTTTCTGTCCTCTCAGACCTTTCTCCATCTGATGAACCTACTAGCCTGAATAGTGACATGATAATGAAGCAAATAGGTAAATTGACAATGCTCTATGGCACGCAAAACTTTCCTTTTTCTCATTGAAATTATTAACTTGAATCCCCTGGGTTGATGGATTCTTATGCAAATTTTAATTAAACTATTTGTAAAGCAAACCATTTGAAAGCACAGATAATAAAAGCAAGTGCCCATCTTACAAACATTGGTGTAATCAGTACAAAGAATCATACACAGATCAACAGAGCTAATGAATATAGAAACCTTGAAAATTAAAAAACACAAGTTTGGATTCATATGCAAATAATTATTCCCTCCATTCAGAAACAATAAATATGTTATCCTAACCCCTCATAATCAAGTAAATGACACAATATTACTCAAAAAATTTACCCAGTATATTCTAACTTGACCATTCCCAAACCCACCCCCAGAGAGATAAAATACTCAATCTCATTTTTCCATCTGTTTCATAAAGATGTTTTAATATTTCATATGAAGTCTTTCCACAAAAATGTTCCTGTTTCCACCTTAATCCTATAATGACAATGAAAAGTCTCTAACCTTACCCGACCTCATAGGTCCACTTTATCTATCTAATAATCCCTTTGCTCCTAAATTCTCACAATAATTTGACTTTAACACAATTTTGACCACATTTTACTAAAAGATTAAAATCAATTATTATTGTGTGACAGGACGGTCTTAGGGGAGAAAGTCTCCACCAATAATTACTCTCCTCACTAATGAGAATAACAAATATCCGCTTGTACTTTTAGACCTCATGTTGGTACAAAATCCAACATGAGGTCTTCAAGTACCAATAGTCTTGTTCGTACTAAAAGTACCAATGGACACTTGTTATTGTCATTAAAAAAAAAAGAGTAATTTTTGCTTTAGACAACCTCCTCAATGTATACTTTCATTTATCATTTTTGTATACTTCTATTAATAATTAATTTTATAATTATAGTTAAACTTTTGCATATATACAAGTCAAATTATTGCAGTTGTCTCTATACAAATATCTCACTCTACCCTATAAAGTCAAATGGAACCTACTTACATTTTTTAATTCTTGATCTTTGAACGTAAAATGACATCTTCATAGAACGGAGCAAGTACAAATATGATAATAAAATCAATTACAATATACTTCTGGTGATCCTTTTGGTTCTACTCACTTCCCGATTAAGAAGGTTCAAAAAGTTCTCATGTATAATCTATTCATGCATGTATGGTAAAAAAAAGCCTAATCAATTTTCCTCTATTTATTTGGTGAATGTGCCAAAATCCGTGGCGGATCCACGAAGGCACAAGGGGTAACACATGCTACCCCTGGAAAAAAAAATTAAATTAAAAAAAATTAAAAAATTGAATTAGTTCTAAGAGACCTGTTATAACTAGTCTCTTAGAGTTGCTATAACAAATGCCAACAATACCGCTTCTTTCCAAGTCAAAAGAAAAGAGACCTGTTTATATAAAACATGTCTTTTAGGTTCTAACCTTTTCTCTCTATGATTTCCTTGTTAAAAGAAAAAAGACCTGTTTATAACAGGTCTCTTAGATTGATTTTTTTTTTCTTTTTTGAAATAGATTAACTATAGTTATATTTGTACATAATTTAATTTTTGTAAAAACTCTCATTTAAGTTATATACTAGTAGAATCTTAAAATTTTAAATTACAAAATATATATACCTATACTTTAATTATTTTAATCACCGTACATAATACCAAATATAATAATAATATATTATCCTTAAAAACTCCTTCTTTGATAAAACTTCTTCCAATTTTTGTTGCACTTTTCAATGCACATATTTATTTGGTAATTAATTAATATATTTACTATTTAGTTTAATTTGAGTAAATCAATAATTTATATTAAATAAAATAATTTTATAGTTTTATATTTACTTTTGAATAGTAAATTTGGAGGAATACATACAAAATATACTATTAAACCTATGAAATACTTTTTAATTTGGTCATATCCAAAAATAGAATATTAGTTATTCCATATTCATAAATAGAATATAATTTGATCATCTACAAAAATGAATTTTTAAAATTTAAAGGCTAATGATAATACTAGTATATAATATAGAGCTTTTTTAATTTTCATTTTTTTCCCTTTATTATTCTATGCTACCCCTAGTTAGAATTCCTGGATCCGCCACGGGCCAAATTAAATAACCTTAGGCAGTGTTTGGAAACAATAATCTCATTTCAATTTCTATATTTCAATTCTAGAAATTTAAATCCTTGCTTTCAATTCCAAATTACTTGTTTGGAAAAACAATAATTTTAAATCCAGAATTTTAAAGTATCCATTGTGTTTGGCAATACTTTAGAATTTTAATAACAAATTAATTAATTTAACTAATAACTAGTGTATAAAAATCCTCAATTTTTCAATAACCAAAACAATAACCTTCATCATCATCAATTCCAAAGATCTTCTACTCACTTCTTATCCAAAAAAATGGTTAATCATATCCAGACTTGAGATTTTGTAGCCCCAAACCCACTGCTATACATAGGATCCGAAGATTTCATTAACCCGTCGTCGAAGCCGCCGTCATTAAAGGCGAAGGTGGTGGAGGAAAGATAGAGACTGCTTAATGGAGGAGAGAGAAAGAAAGTTGATGATAGTGCGATAATAGTTTGACGAACTTGACGAGCGAACATAAATATTTTCATCATCATGAAGAAAGGATTTGATGAAAGGGATGAACTGGGGTTAAATATATAAGGTAGGTGTTTGAGTATTGGGGCTGGGTTAGGTTGGGAATTTCAAATGACATGTTTTGACTCATTATTTCAAATTTTTAGTTTTATGAAGTTTTCTTAAATATTTCAGAATTTGGGCTAAATTCAGATTTCAAATTCCAACTCATCCAAACACTATAATTAACCCAATTCCAGAATTTCAAATGAAATTCAGGTATCCATATAGAGCATTATTTCTTTTCAATATAACAATTTAAACAAATTTCCACTAATTGAATTTTCCAATGCTGATTTCAATTTTTATTTATCATCATCTCTGCACAATCACCTCTTATCCCTTTTTTTTTCTTTTTTTTTTTGGGTATTAAATAGTGGAACTAATTAATGGGAAAATAGAATCACTTTTATAATTGTTTCCCCTTACCATGATTCATTGTTTTTTAATTAGATCCTCGCCTTCAAATGTGAAGAACAAATAGGATATAACAGGCAGTAATAATCTAGTTTCATTTCCAAAAATCCAAACATCCTAAAAAATAAAAATGTATAGGCAATCATTTCCAAACATCCTAAAAAATAAAAATGTATAGGCAATCATTTCCAAACATCCTAAAATTGTACAGATTATTTACCAACAATTTTAATCATTATTCCCCAAACAAATGCAACTCAATCCTCAAATATTAAGTAAACAGATATTCCTCCATAATCAAGCTGACATGCAATTTAATTAGCAAATTACTCACCAATTATTAAAAATAAAAATAAATGTACCTTAGTGGATTGAGATTTCTTGACATTGCCGGCAACAACAACGATGCTACAGGGTCGTAACGTTGATTTCATAGTTTCAAAGAGTTTGGAGTTGCAGTGAGAATCATTCGTCTTTCCGCAAAAATTATGAGATTCATACAAAGATTAAATCAATTTTCGTGAATTTTTGAACAGTGTTTGAATTGTGAAATTCAAACAACAGTTAAAGTGAGATGGTGAATACGAAAAGTTGGATAATCGTCTGATGGGGAATGACTAATCAAAGCCACAACCCACAACCCACAAGAGTAAAGTACTAATCAAAGTCTATGATGTATGAGATAATGAGAAAATATATAACAAAGGGTAATTCAGACTTTTCGCAAACCATAAATATCTAAAGTATTTCATAAATCAAAGTAGTACCACTGTTGTTGTGAAATGCTAAATCGCCCTTCAAATTTATCGCCACCGCCATCATTTCGAGCAAACTAACAATTTTTCCCTTACTAAACCCAAACCCATCTTTCACCCTTATTTTTTTTTCTCTTTCCTCAAACACCAACCACCCACATTTTTTACTCCACAACCACATATTTGGGGTTTACCAGGAAGCAATTGGCGGCGAGCTCAGGCATCGGCGAGCTCAGGCGGTGGAGGCGGCGCGGACTTAGACATCGGCGGCGGCAGCGGCGACAGCTACGGTGGAATGGTTGGAAAGGAGGTAAGTAGTTTCCGATTAGTTTTTTTTTCTGATTTTCTTTTTTTTTTATGAAATAAGTGGGTGGTAACCGGAGGTGAAAACCGGTTGCCAACACCTAACCGGCGACCAAATCCGGTTGACCGCAGCCGGTAATCAATTTTCACCTCCGGTTACCGGTGGTGGTCAACCGGTTTTCACCTCTGGTTACCAACCACACCATATTAAATTTTTTTTAAGAAAATTGAGCAAATTTTGAATTAGGCTCCAATTACCGTCCATGGTAACCGGTTTTGACCTCTAGTTGACCATGGTAACTAGAGCCCAAAACCGCTTAACGTCCACGGTAACCGGAGGTCAAAACCGGTTATCGTGGAGCTCTGGTTGATCCTTGATACTTTTTTCATCAAACCACCTCGATCACTATCCATTTCTCGTCGACTTTCGCCGTCGTTGTGGATGTGCGGTGTAGAAGGTGGTGGTTGATACGGTTGTGGTTTATCGACTAATGTTAGAGAATGAAAATGGGAAAAAAATAGTAAGGGCTAGATTGTCAATTTGCTTGAAATGATGGTGGTGGAAATAAATTTGGACGGCGGTATTTAACACCCCCTTGTAGTATTTTAAGTCCTAGTAGTACAAATTTATTGTTCAATACTATTAAGTTATTTCATAGTAGTAGATAGCTGATTTCAATTTAATAGTTAGAGAAAATTTCAAATAAGCTATTAAGTTTGTCAAACTTCAATAATATAATTAATAGTCTTAGTGGTAGAAAATTACAGTTCAGCAGTATAAAAATAATATCTAGTGAAAGATCTTAAATAACCTGATTTTTCTTAAGCAAATTTACTAGTTGTCTTGTTAATAACTATTTTAAAAAATTTCAATCTTACTTTTAGTAGCTGTGTCGACTTGGTATTAGAGCCATACGCATAATATAAATCTAAATAGTTAATTTAATTAACAATTAAGTAACACTGGAAAATACTAGACCTTCTACTGAGTGTAAGAAGCCTGATTTTAAGCACTACTATCATATACCTGAAAATACTAATAATTTTGGTCCAGTCCTTTATTATATTGTAAAAGTTGAAGTTGATAACATACATTTGTCGTCGCATGAGCAGTGAACATAAGCTATTAACAACAATATCAGAGACTAATAAAAATTTAAGTGATGAGCTAAAAGAACAAGTTAAACAAGTACAACTTGCTTTAACAAACGAAGTTAGACATCAATTTAACAAAGAAGTATCACCTAGTAAAGAAAAAATTATTCCTTATAAATAAAAATATCATTTTCAAAATCTAGATAAAAATAAGAAGTTTACGGGATCACTCCCTAAAAGACCAACTAGTAACCAAGAAAAAAAAAACAAAGAAGCTAAAAATGAGCCATCATCTTCAGGAGAAAACGCTTGAAGAATTACAAGTCTTATTCGATAAAAAAGAAGACCCTGATAAGCTTAACGAAATCATAAATTTAATTTCCGAAAATGTAATCCCCCGTATTTTTCAATATTTTATAAATGAAATTTTATTTTATTTATAATATTTATTTGTACTTTTCCAGAATTTAATTACAAAAGTTTCAAATTATTAATATTGGTCGAAAATTATTTTAGCACAAACTATTTTATGAACCAATGTTCTACAATTCATGATCATACAAACAAAGCCTAGTCCATTTCATTTACCTAATTGGCCCATTAATTTTATGAGGCCCAATCCTGTTACTTACCCTACAACATTCTCTCCTATAAATACTCCATTAATCCCCAAAAATTTCCCACACAAAAAGGTTAGTCTTATTTTCTCTCTCCTTTGTTTTATTAATTTGTATAATTATAATTATTGATTTATGGATTTTGATTTTATTGTTTGAAAGTAATTTAATTAGTATCAAGTTGTATTTTGATGATTAAACTTTATAATTTCAGATTTTATAATGTCATAATTTTCAGATTTTGTAAATTTTATAACCTAGGGTTTTTAATTATTGAAAATCATGATTTTAGGGTTTTTATGAACAATTGATTTAGGGATTTTATAATAATGATGTTTTGAAATTTTGGTGATTATAACTAATGATTAGTTTAACTTAATTTCAGATTATTTTAAAACTTAAATTCGGGTTTTAATTTTTAGATTTCCTTTTGTTAATATTAATCCCGTTTTAATCCCGATCAGATTCTGAACTCATCCGATTTTGACAAAAATAGTGTTTTCCATGTGTTCTCGTGGCCAAATTCAGCCTCTAAATATGATTTTCGGGCATTTTTTTTTTATTTTAACGAAGTTTTTTTATAATTAAAATATTATCCTTGAGTTTGATTAATAAAATTAATTATGTTTAAAGTTAATTAAGCATAAATATATGTTTTTATTGAAGTTTAAGTGTTGGAAATAGTTTCTAAGTACTACTTTTGATTTTTTATAAAGAGGGTTTAATCACCCATTAAAAAGGGAGATTATTAGGGGTTTTTAAATAATTTTAAGATTTTTATTAAACTTTAAACTTGCTGTAATTTCATGTATAAGAGTGTATTTTAAGGTTTTTATGAAGAAAATTTAAAGAACTATATATAAGCCTTTAATTTTAACTAAAGGGAAGGTTTTAAAGTGTTGTTTGATTTGGATTTTAAAGGTTTTAAAATAAGTTAGTATTGCTGTAAATTTGATTGATTGGGTATTGATTGAGATGTTATTGTTTGGTTTAGGAGAGGAGTTTATTGAAGGTGATTTCTAGATAGTAAAGTGGCATACCAATTCATTTATTATTCAAGGTACGTACGAGTTACGAAACCTTTCTTTTAGGTGCATGTTTAAGGACGGATCGAGAACTTAGTATCATGTATAGGGATGACTGAGTTAAATTGTTTGGTTATACATTGTGAATTTTCGTATGACGTGCACTATTTTATATTGCAAGAATTATTTGTGCTCTAATTATGCAAGGTGCGCTTAGAGGCAAAGGTATGTGATTTGTGGAATGATTTATTTATTACTCATTCATGATTATGCAAACAGGATGAGTAAAGGAAGAATTCAAGTCTTATAAGACGAGGTTAAGGTTTTGGGGTGCCTTATGCACTCAAGGTGTTTATACACCGAGGTAGTAAAGGATTAAATAATAAGTGTTGTTTGTCACTGTAGGGAATAATTTCAAGCCTTTAAAATCCCACTAGCTTGAACCCCACTGTGACCATACACTAAAGTACGGTGGCGTCCAAAAGAGAAGAAGATAAAGCAAAAGAGTCGCCAACAAGTTTTTAAGGAACTTATAAACCGTTCACGAGGTGAAGGTTACACCCCTTAACGATCCAAGAGATCGTCAACTCCATAAGGTCATGAACCAAAATAGGGTTCGGGGATGATGGTACAAATCCAACCTAAAAGAGATTGAACCTGCCCTAATAATAGACCTCTACTTTATTCTGCTCGTATTCATGTGCGCTTTCTGACTAACATTCAATCAATAGGATTAACCCTAAACTTGTTTAATCTATGTTGGTTGAATTTAATGCACAAATAAACTATTATTGGCGATCACTTGAATTTATAATCACAATTAACCTAACAAGATTATTAATTATCTTATTAAGCGTGGTGACAAGTACCAAATTCCCTTTAAACATGCATGAAAGGTGATCAAGCAATAACAAATAAAATATATCAAGCAACATCATTAATAATCAACATCATTAATAATAATAATATCAATCATAATTATAATCATAATCATGTTAAAGCATAGCAAGATCCTAGGCATGATACTAACAAGATTAATAACAAATCCTAGCATGTCACTAAGCAATAAAAATCAAATCTTTAGCCCTAACATGATACTAGCATGAATAAATATTAGGAAGAATATAAGAAGCATCGTACTTTTAATCATACTTAATATTAAAGTTACCCTAGACATGATACTAGGAATCAAAATAACAATCTAAGCATGATTTCTACATCATAATATCAATTAAACCATTAAAGTACTTACTTGGATGCCTCGTACCTCTTTCTAATAACAAAATACACGCGTTAGTAACTTCAAGGAAAATAATAATCAAAACAATTAAATTAAATAATTGAAAGAGAGATTTGGGACCAAACCCTCAGAAATTAAAACCTTTCACGTCTAGGGCGAAGGCAACTTCGAATATGGCTAGGTGTTTCTAGATCTTGCGAATGCGGAATTTTGTATTTGAAAATCAAAGTTTTGAATGCTAAAGAATACTTGAGAATGAGAGAATTGATGAATGCTAATTCAAACTAGTTGTTGATGAGAATTCGTGAATGAAAACGGAGTTTTTGATACGATATTTATAGAGAAAATCATCCAAAAAAGATAATTTAACAAAACAGAGTCTGAAGATCGAAAAAACACATTGGCGCCAGCCTGGCTAGTTGGCACCAGTGGCTAGCGCCAGGCGCCAATGGCTAGCGTCTGGCGCCAAGGCCTGGGGTTGGACGCCAAACTGGTTTTCAACTCGTTTTCGAAAATCTGATAGATTTACCGTACTGGAAGATAAAATAATATAATTTCTTCAAAAATGCTATTTGATCTTGATTAAAACTCTGAAGAGTCCTAATTGAATTAGGACTGATAAGAACCTTCTAGAAGATTCTAGAAGACCAAAACCATTCCTAATTGCATTAGGAATGATAAATCATATTAGGCCCTCCCTTAGATCATTGGGCCGTACATAAAGCTCGAACCGGGCCCAGTTTAGTAAATTGGCCATAATTTCCTCAATATTCAACGGAATTGGGCTTATAATATATCGTTGGAAAGGTCTTTGCAAGCCCCATCCAACTACACCATTATTGGACACATATCATGGACCAACCAAACTGGATTGGCTGTTTTCTTAAAAATAAAGTTTTCAAAAACAGGGAGAAGAGAAAAGAAATAAAACTTTCCGCAACACTAGACCTTTCCACACTTCGTTTCATTCGATTATGATTCGACGTGAAAGGCACTCATCACTGGGTTTTGTTTTGGGGAGACACAAATGGGTGTCTACAGTCACTAATAAATCAAGAATTGAAATTGTAAACTTGTCTTGTTTGATTGAATTGTGTTTAGAATGTTTGTATTGTTATGTGTATGAGTCATCACCAAGTCTAAACCTGTAAATCACGTAAAGTGCAAGATGGATGAGCAATAAAACTCTGGATTGGTGCACTTGTGGAGTAATGACAATCAGGGGTTGGGGTACACGGGGTATTAGCCGTGTACTTTTCTCGAGGTCGTCTAATCTACGAATCTCTTATTTCAAATATATTTTTTTAAAACTAGGAGTTAGGTGAGATCTCATACTAACTACGGTCACGAAGTCGCGCCCGTGGTCGTTGGTGTTTATTGATGTTTCCGAAAGGAGGCATGGGGTTTTTCTTTTATTGATGTTCCAAATGGAGCACGGGTTGGACAACCTTGTCTATTGCCAAATCCAATGAATAAAAATAATGATTTACCTATTATTAATTAATGGAGTCTTAGTAATATAAATAGTTGAGTCATGTGCCGAGTCTATAAACTAATGATGCGTAATGGTTGATTATTAGTAGCATGTTAGAGATTTCTTTAATGTTTTGCAGCTTGTATGTACTCAGCTTTGCTGATTGCGTGCTTTGTGTGTCTTTCTTTGGTCATGACCTTCGCCTTTCAATGACCCTGTGACGATCCAATTTTTACACTTGTAATATTGGGGAGCAGATTAATCACAGGTTCTTACATACGCAACATTCGCATCAGGGTTGTGGGATTTTGAGTAGAGAGTTGGTTATTATTCGCAGTTTATTTCTTTTCATAAGTTTGAATTTATTTAAACTCTGGTTTTATTTATTTACTACTTTTGTGGGGTTTTGAATAAGGGCCTTAATGGTTCCAAGTTGTATGATTTAATTTGGTTTTGGTTATTGGTTTTGAAACTTAATTATAACTGAGTTAGTTTTTCCGCTGCTATTTTCTGATAAAGCCTTAACGTTTAAACACGTGGCGGTAGCACGCCAGTAATTCTCTTGGATTTTGTTCAAGGTATTTACAGGTTTTAAGAGAGAATTATTGGGGTGTTACAAAAAGGAATTGCTTTTGATAATGAAATAGAGGAAAATAACTATGTTACTTTAGAGAAAGAGTTTTTATATCAACAAATGGGACCAATCACTAATAGGCAGCCCCCATATGGCACCGGTTCAGGCCAAACCGGTGCCCAAAACCGAGCTAGAAATGGGCGGGATTTTATAACAAGAGAAAAGGCACCGGTTTGGCCTGAATCGGTGCCAAAATTTTAAAAGGCACCAGTTTGAACCGGTGCCAAATGAACCGGTGCCTAATTAAAAAAAAAAAAAAAAACCGCGTCCCTTCTTCCTTCTCTTTCTCTTTCATTCATTTTCGCTGTTCCATTCTCGTTCTCTTCACTCTAGCGAGTGAAGTGCTTACGCCCCTTTAGAGAGAGGGGCCAGCAAAAGAACTCGTTCTTCCATTTTGAGATCTTTAAATTCGTAAGATCATGATAGAGTCCCCTTTACTAATAGAATATCAAGGTTAGGGGGCTGAGCTGTCTACTTCGCGAGCCTTCTGTGCCCTGTTTTAAAACTTCCCTTTTTTCTTTCGTCCACGAGGTTCTGAAAGAAAGAAAGGGGCGGCTATCTGGCGGGAGTCGTTTCGGTTGTATGCCACGAGGTCCCTATGGACAAGGGGACAAGTGAATTCTCGCTTTTGAGCGCAGGCAGCCTTCTACCATCCATCCCATTGCATTTTATCGTCTCGTATTGTACTGTACCGTATCAGACCAGATAGATCTATTGAGTGAGAGAAAGGTAGTGTAACTAATTATATATTCTTTCAATATTTTTATATTGATAGGGATCCCCATTCATTCCGTCATTCCCGTCACTACGGATTGATTGTCCTTACCTAACTACATGGTAGTGGTCTAGAGAGCGCAATTGCTAGAGCACGGGAGAATGAAGAGTAATGATTTCAGCAAGAGCAGCCGGACGGACTAGTATAGTGAGTCTAGTGACTACTAGAGTAGAGTTAAGTCAAAAGGTATAGTATAGCAGCCTTTCCGAGCGAGCCTCTAGGATCTCCTGTAAACCCCCATGATGTGGTAAAGGGAGGATATTAGGGGAAGCAGTGAGTGGAGATTATCCTGCAGAGAGCCGGATGAGGGGAGACCTTCACGTCCGGTTCGGAGGGCGGGGATATCCCGACCCTACTATCATTATGCCTTTGCAATGTTACTTGGTTCAACTCTATTTGTGACCTTTTCTCGTATGTGGGACTTTCTATCTTCTTGGGTAGATAATCGATCGTCTTTCATTTGGATAGTGAGTATTTTTTATAATAATAAGTCAAGTCAAGAATAATAATCGAACTGGAGGAGCTTGCCGGGATGGCTTGGTAAACAAGCAACCAGGCGCCAACTCCCAGTTCTTTCTCTTCTTTCTTTTTTAGTTTAATGACAGTTCATCAAAACAATTGTCCAAGATTGCTAGATCGAGCACGCGACGCGCATAGTCTTAAGCCCAAGAACGGGTTGTATCCTTTTAAACATTTTGACTACTTCCTTGCCTCTTCCTTTTCAGAGATCTCGTTGTTCTCTTCCCAGATTTTTTCCATACTTGACTTTCGCAGTCTTCTTCATTATGTTGTTCGCTGACTTTCTAAGATCTAACCTTTCGCTCCTTTACTGAAAAGGCGCGTAACTCCGGAATGCTCATTTTTTTCCCTCGTCTTAATTTTCTTTGGAAGTCGCCCTTATAACCAACCTCTTGACTTCTGCGGGCTACGTTCAACTAAACGTAGACTCTCGTTTACCTCGAAAGAACAGACTGACTACTAGGAGGGGGAAAGACCTGAACCTAGCTAACAGTGAAGCGAAGCCTCAAACATCAAACCATATCTTACTGAATAATCTGACTTAACCGAGTAAGGTATAGACAGATTATATCACAGCTGCGGCAAGACGAAGGGGCGAAGCCAGAGGCTCCCTTGCTTCCTTACCGGACAAGAAAGATTAGCCTTAGACCCACTAATGGACTATAACGAGCTGAATAAAGCCCTGAGTGACTCTTGGCTGCCTTCAATGATAGACGCAATTACTTTGACTACTTTATTCTTACGAAACGAGCCAATAAAGAGTGGAAATAGAGACGGATTTGAGACTACCGACGTCTTTAGTGCTAATACATAGAGCAGCCGGGTAGTAAAAAGAGTGTTTCCTCCTTTTCTCCGTGTGTATTGAATGATGGAATGAATGTAATGAATGCGTTGTTGATAAAGAGCATAGCGGGCGGGGGCTTCCTGATCCGCTTTCAACTTTCCCCATTTGTTTCCACGCACGGATTCTTCCACTTTGAATCTTTCTGGCCGGCGTCTGGATTCCTTCTGCTTTTGTGCGTGCTGATGCTTTCAGCCTTACTCAAATAGGGGATAGGGCCAATAGGATTTCTTTCATAGGGTGGAGAATCTTTTTGGGGAGTCGATCTAGATTCGAATGCAATTGGCACACTGAACTCCTAGTAGGAAGAAAAGGAGTTCACATTAGGGTATCCAAAGACCTATATCTTCTTTATATATTCATATAATCCCATTCGTGCACAAGACAGGAGAGAGACTTGACTATCACCAGCAGGAGACAGGACTCAAGTCCTTAGTCACTCCGCGTACGAAGAACCGCTTAGCAAACTCCAAAGCACCAACTGACGATATTAACGATTTTTCTAACGAAATTTTGACATTCCAGTTACGACATTAGCTCGCGATAACGCTCAGCCATCCGCTCATCTCCGATGACGATATCGTCATCGAGGATGAGCGTAGCGTGTAAAAAGAGCTCCTTAGGCTGCTATGAACCAAATCACCAAATAGTGAGTTAATGCGAAAGCAGGCCGAGCTCCGTAAGACGGGCTTACCTGTTACAAAACAAACTTTACCTCGAGGTTGTAATAGCTAAAGCTATGCTTTTGGAAGCCTTGACCAAGAAATTGAACTACAGAGGGCTTAATCCCGGCGCAGTTTATCTAAATCGAATATGTCGGTGAATATTCTATTATTTTATCACCCGAACGAAAATGGGGTTGGGGTGCTCTCTAAGTGAGGAGCCATGGAACTCCAGCTTAGATAGAAAGGGTTTTTAGGCCGGAAAAAGGTCTAGGTTAAGTCCGGAGGGAGGGCTTGATGAACACCACCTCCTGGTTAGTAATTGGGCACACGCTTCCTTTACGGCGTAGAATCGGCTTCTTTTTTTTGACGTATCAGAAAGGGCTTTTCTTCTACGCCCGAAGTTTCTATTTATGCAAGTATCTTCACTTCAATACCCAAAGTGGCCCTATACATTAATGATAACCGAACCCAAGCAAGGAGCTTCAATCTTGTCTATTTCCAAAAGCATAGCTTTAGCTATTACAACCCTTGAATGGTCGGGTTGGAAAGTCTTTATTTTATGTGCCAACGCAGGCCTATCACCAAATCTCCACTGCGAAATCCTTTGTTGGAAGGCTTGCTGATTCATAATTTACACCTCTCTCCGCCGCTTCTTAACAGTTGACTGCGAGATTAGCACTTTCTTTGTTACTAACAGATATATCTTTTCCGCGCGAGCTAGTTCAACAGTTCATTCTTGTAAGCCCCTTTGTCAGCCACACTAAGACTTCGGGTCATCATGCACTGACACAATCATTATCTGAGGGCCTATGATCATCCAAAAGCAGTACCTGGCATACTCCTAATAATAAAAAGAAAAAGCCGGATTCGACTTCTTGTGTACAAGCAGAGCATCAACAATCCTTTTCGTTACCAATTACAAATGGTATAAACTAATCGAGATGCTTCTACACGTCCATTCTTCTAGGAGAGTCATACCCGTCTTTTTGCCTGACCCGGCCTTCCAATCTTTTCAATCGGTCTAGTCCACGCGTGGACAGAGGTCTCTCGAGCCTCTAGCCCATTCCCTGAAAAGGCGACTACCTTACCTATCAATCGTATTGGCCCAATTCCAGATCAATAGAATAGAAGTTATCATATTCACTAAATTCCTAAGGGAATCCCCCGCTTGACTAATAGCCTCTGCCTATTGTCTTATTTTCTACTGATTGCTTGTATCAAGCAGGACGTCCGCATGAGAGTTGTACCAAGCAAGTGTTCTCCCTTCACTATCGGACCTGCTTCTTACTTATTTGTTAGCGCCTACGGGCGAAATCAAAGAAAAAATGAATACATTGGGCTTTCGCCACCTGAAAATGCCCGACGATCATTCAAGATTATCTGCATTTTTGTAAGTGTATGCAAGAGACGCAGTCTTAGTATTAGGAATAGCGAGTTCTCCCTCGTATCCGCAGAAGTTAATGCAACTGAACCCTTCGCTACTCCTTTTTGTGTGACTGACCAACCTAGTGAATCTCGAATTTTATATTGAAAAAGGAGGAGGCACATCAAGGCAGAAGTCGAATCAAGCAAAGATCCTCTGGCATTAGCTAGTAACTGCTTTCCTGGGACTTGCACTTGCTTCTTTTAGAGAAGGCTTGGCTCTACTATTTCCATCCACTTGGTTGTTCTTCGTGAATATCTTTCGTCTCTTCCTGGGAATCCAATGGTTACGCTGGAAGAAGGACTAACAGTTATAACCGAGAAAGTGCTTATGTCGACACTAGCAAGTGACTCACCAACTCGGAAGTAAGAAAGAGGAAAGACAGGGGTATGACAACCAATCTACCCGCCTATTAGCTATTCTAGCCAAGGCCCATTTCATGTGTTAAGCATATAGACATCAGATCGTTTTCGGAAGAGTGCCCGAGGATGAATAGAACTTAGATTCAAAAGAGCGCGAAGAAAGAGCTTTCGCAAATGATTGCACTTCTGCTATTCGGATAGCTATTCAAAGCATCGAGAAAAACAAAGATAATGTTAACAGTTTCATAAAAGCAAGGGGATTCGCTAAGCAGCTAAGCAAAAATCCTTTACCCTGAAATCGTAGATCTACGAAATGAGCGTAGTGTTGAACTCTTTCGCACCCCTTCCGAAATAAATCAAGGATTGCCATCGAAAGCTGTCGTTACGCCGAGTTCTTCAATAAAAGTAGCCGTCGTAAGGCCTCCAGAAGTGAAGCACGGTCGGCAACAACTGATTGGCTCAGGCGATTCTTGTTGTCGGGCGTAGGGTAGGACCCTCTTTCGAGTTTCAGAGGTGAATCCTCATATGATATGAAGGACTCCCATCCCCGGGAAAGTCCCGAACAGCAACTGGATCAATCTTTGTTGGCTGGCTTGCTTTGTCCGCTATCCTTCATCCCATCCGTCTTGTCCAGGCTGGTAAGGAGAGAAAGGGGTGCCCGGGGGAGATGAAGTAGAATCAATTAAAGTGGATGTTTCAGGAGTTCATTCAAGCGTAGGGGTAGGGCTTCGCGTACGGACTTTTTTCGACTTTTGTTTAGTGAGTCGATTCTGTTGTGGATGAATGCGCTTAAGCAATAATAGTGGTAGGACTTAGCCTAGCTCTGTTCTTGTGGATGAATTCTATTGTAGAAGCACAAGCAAGTGATGTCGAGGCAGCAGAAGCCCAGGCAGGCTGCTACCGAGGCTGCAGCAGACTGGCAGCCACCTGCCGTGGCTGCTACAGCCTTGGCAGCCACCTGTCGGGGCTGCTGTGGCCTCGGCGCGGGCTGCCTTCGCTGTTCCGGCAGCGGGGGCGGCTCCCTCGGGTGTCTCGGTGCGGCGGAAGTTGCATATTTAAAAAAAAAATTAAGCAATTTTCTTCATTTCATCTAAATCAAGGTCATTTGAGCCAAAATGGCTACTCACTTGCCTATTTTCTTCATTTCTCAACTAATAAACTTATACATTCTCAAACCATATCATAATTAAATATGTATAAGTGATTGTGAGTTGAAATTGCATAAAAGAAGCAAAGTTCTAATTTTTTTGGCGCATTTTATCAAAATAAATCCACTTCGAGCCGAAATGGCTACTCACTTGCCTATTTTCTTCATTTATCAACTTATAAACTCCTTGCATCTCAAATCAACTCATAATCACATATTTATTATTGTTTTTCATTTTAAATTACATAAAAATCGCCAAGTTTTAAGGTTTTGGGTCCAATTCATCAAAATCAAGGTCATTTGAGCCGAAATGGCTACTCACTTGCCTATTTTCATCATTTCTCAACTAATAAACTTATAAATTCTCAAACCATATCATAATTACATATGTATAAGTGATTGTGAGTTGAAATTGCATAAAAGAAGCAAAGTTCTAATTTTGTTGGCGCATTTTATCAAAATAAAGCCACTTCGAGCCGAAATGGCTACTCACTTGCCTATTTTCTTCATTTATCAACTTATAAACTCCTTGCATCTCAAAATAACTCATAATCACATATTTATAAGTGTTTGTCATTAGAAATTACATAAAAATCGCCAAATTCTAAGGTTTTGGGTCCAATTCATCAAAATAAAGCCATTTTGAGCCGAAATGGCTACTCACTTGCCTATTTTCTTCATTTCTCAACTAATAAACTTATACATTCTCAAACCATATCATAATTACATATGTATAAGTGATTATGAGTTGAAACTTATTCTTTCTCAAACTATTTCAGATTTCGAATGGAAGAAAAACTTCAAAGAGAAAGAGGGTGGAGAAGCCTAAAAGAATTGATCAACCTAAGAAGAAGCTAAGTGAACAACGGTCCAATAGTGAACAAGCGTCGAAGTTGCACTCTTCGAAAGGTTCACCCATGCCACCTACTCCACTTGTTGAAGACATTGTTCTTCAATCGCTCTCTGCTGACATGACCTTTCTTCACAACCGTGCTTGTCATTTAGTCGATCCCATGGAAGTTGCACTTCCTAAGGCAATGTTCCACTATGATGAGGATGCAATTGCATGGATCAGCAAAGAAGATGTGAAGGAATTTCTACGTGGTGCACAGCTTAACATTTCCCTCATTCAAACATTCATGAGGTACTTCAATGCCCACATAATCTATAATTTTTTCAAGTTATTCAAATTGATGGTGATTATCCTACATCTGATAAATTATTCAATGTTCATGCACGCAGAGCACTACAGGAGCACTTAACTGACACTGATTCTCCTTGTAAAGTTGGGTGGTTATGCCCTGAGCAGTTATCCACTACTAGAATCATAGGCAACCCCCATGACGTGTTGTACTATGTTGAACAGAGTATCAGAGAATCAGCGCGTGCGGGAGACAAGTTCATATTCGCCCCATGTTATAGAGAGTAAGTCTAACCATGTCAAATTCAATCGATTTGGCCTCATTATATGTTGACTCCTAAATATTAATTACCTTGTATATTATGAACTTATGTAGGGAGCATTGGAGCCTCATGATGATTTGTAATTCCACTAACATAATTTATCACCTTGATTCAGCTCGATCATCGGAGAAGTGGCTCGTGAAGTCTATATTGAAAAAGTAAATATATATAGCAACCTAGTGATGATTATTGCTAATAATAACTAATTTAGTAATCATACGACTAATCAAATTTGAATGTACTTTTTTTTTTACTACAGTGTTATGAAGAAGCTACATTGTCGTGCTCCAAAGGGTCCAACATGGAAGTCACCGTTGGTAATTTACATGATATTGTGATTATCTTGAAAATCTATGTTAGTAAATATTTGCTCATTTCCTTTGCATGTTTCACTGATGTGATTTGTTTGTCATATGCTAGTGCGCACAACAAGAGAATGGACTTGATTGTGCTTTGTATGTGATGAGATTCATGCTTGACATTGTGACTCATTGTACGGACACTCAACAGCTTGATGAGGTAAGTCCTAAAACTTATTAAAATTCTATATTGATGTGATTTCTAGCCTTAGACACCTAATATTACCCAACAATGACATGTTATGAGAAACAAAAAGGCCATTTCACAAGAAAGGTAGAAAATGGGCTGAATAGAAGTCATATGGGCCATATTAGGGCCATTTTGTGTTAATATGCTCTTTTGATGTGATTTCTTTCCTTATACACCTATAACTAGATAGTATTGACATGTTATGAGATAAATAAAGTTCATTTAAGAAATGTAGGAAATGGGCAAAGTAAAGTCATATAGGCCATATTCGGGCCATTTTGAGTAAAAAGCGTCATAAACCTTAATAAAATGCTCTCCTATACAATTTTAGGGCTTACACACATACAACTACCCAACATTGACATGTTATGAGAAAGAAATACTTCATTTGATAAGTAATGTAGGAAATGGGCTACATAGAAGTCATATAGGTAATATTTGATAAAATACATATTGTTTTGCCTTCAACATGTAAATGGCATTGTAATTGTAAATTATTTATGTTAACTTTTGAACTATATAACTTATTGTTCATTATATATGTACTTACTATTATTTGTATATGTAAGCAACTTTTTTTTTGTATTGCGTTTGGGAATATTTATATCTATATATATAATTTAATTCTTATTTTTAATATTATTTTTGTATCTTATTGTAATAATTAATAATATTATTATTATTAGTTATTATAATAATAATATTATTAATTATTATATTTAATATAATTGCTGGAATTATAGGTTATTATTATTGCTGGAAACAGGTTTTTTTTTATAAATATTATTGCACGAAAATTGGAAAAAAAAAACAAAAAAAAAAATTGGTGAATAGGCACCGGTTAGGCAGCAACCGGTGCCTAAAATAGCTACCACCAAAAAAAAAATTGGCGGGAGAGCAGTTTAAGGCACCGGTTAACCGGTGCCTAAGTGGGCATATAGCACCGGTTAACCGGTGCCTATTTTACCCTATGGCACCGGTTTTGAACCGGTGCTAAATATATGGTTTTTGGCACCCCTCACATAGGCAGCAGTTCAAACCGATGCCTTAGACTGGGTTTGAACCGCGGCCAAAGGCCTTTTTTCACCTAGTGAATGAAGTTAAATGATCTAGACTTTCTACCCATAGAAGTTGTCCAACAAAAGATGAAAATAAACTAGGTAAAAGAATAATGGATAATAATGATGTTGGAGAAGAATTATTAATGAAAACATTAATAATGTAAACAATGTTATCCAAAGACCTAGGTACCAAGGAGAAGGAAGTTGTACACGACCAAGATACATACCAGGGAAGACTACCTGGTTTAGTATCAAGGTTATGCCTAACCAAATTCCTAAATAGGAAGAAGTAACTCTTGAACCTATAAGTCAAACTGGTTATAAGCTTAAAATAGATGGTGTAAGAGATAGACAAGATGTTTTAAATCAATGAAAAAAGAGTATGAGTAGTGTACTTAATCTAAACACTGAATGGAATTATGAAAATTTCTTAAATTATATCGAACATAGTTTCTATGGTTGTGTAGAAGATTGGTATGATGGTATAGAGGAAGAAGTCAAAACTACACTAAGCTGATGAATTGAATCTCCTACTAGAATGTTTAGACAACAATGTCAATACATTGAGTTGAAATTTATTGGTCTTAGAGCTGATCCTAATGAGAAAAGAATGGAATATCAAAGAAAGTTAAGTAATTTGTCCATCTGTAATATGAAATATGTAGAGAACTATATTATGGAATTTGAAATTTATTTATTATTATAAAATTGGTGAAAACGAAACAAATCTTGGAATGTTCTGTGATAAATTACCAAGTCATCTTAATGAAAAAATTAGTGAAAAGTATCAAGAATATAGAGAGGTTCTTAGCTAGGGATGCCTTAGGTAATAGGATTTCCTTCTTAAGAAAGTGGATTGAAAAGAAATGTAGAGAGGTTGCAGGAACTCAACAAATGAAGAGACAATTTCTCACTTGTTGGGATTTCCCAAATAACTACAAGAAAAATCTCTTTTCGTAGCGATTGTACATTCTCTACAATATGCAAGTATGTTTGTGAAATAATTAAGGATATCGTATCATTTTTACAATCGCTATGGTTTTCCCATATAAAATCGATACGGAAAACATAATAATACATATCCACACTATTTTTACACATTTATATAATTTTGAGAAATCGTATCATTTACAATCGCCACTAAATCCTAAAAATTGATACGAAAAGCATTTTCAACACTAGATATATAAAAATTGTTTGACAAAGAATACATAAAATATGTCATAGCTTATTGGTGAAACATTTAATATAAGAGTTTGAGGTTGCATGTTCGAATCTTGTAAAGATCATACGCATGTTTTTTTTTTTCTTTAAGAAAATGAGTTAAACATTTATAGCGATTGTAATCGCTACAATAATCACCACGATTGGATGGAGTTTTTCGTATCGATTATTGAGGCCAACCCCAGCGATATTGAAAACCACTACTAAAGGCTAAGGCAACGGGGGATATTGTATAGAATGACCATTCGTTGGGAAAACTTTTTGTTGCAATTACAATCGATACTAAAGGTTAAAATAATCGCTACAAAAAGGTTATTTTCTTGTAGTGTATAACTATGGATGTGAAAGAAAAAAACTATAGTAAGAAAAGGAATTATAAGAAAAATAAATTTGATGGATCAAGTGGATAAACCTATAAGAAGAAGTACTATAAACACAAGTATAGAAAACCAATTAGGTTTTTCAGAAATGCAACATATTGCCCTGAGAAAAAGAAAACATGCAAGTGTTGGTCTTGTGGAGAATTAGAACATTATGCTAATGAATGTAAGAAATCTAATCATAAATTAATGGAAGTCTTAGGTAGCCGGGATTACATAGAAGTATCATAAGATGAGGCTTTAGAAGTGACTTTAAGTAATAATAAAGTGTTAAGATAATAGCTAGCTAGAGGAAGAATATATTTAAGTAATTATATTAGAGATAATAGCTAGCTAGAGGAAGAAAATGTTAAGATAGAATTATGTGAAGATATGATAATTATGTTAAGTTGTGATATGATATCTTTTGCCTAGGATAGAATATGGTATATTTCCTAAGGTTATAATGTTTTGTACTCGATTTATATTCTTGGCTAACTGATGAATAAACTCAAGCTTGATCTCACAAATATTTCTCATGGTATTAGAGCCATCTCTTAAAAATTAATCAAAACACATCATGGTCGGCAATACACCACCGCCACCACCACCGTAAAAAATGGAACCGAATTCTCCTTTTTATCTTGGTACACAGACCGACCCAGTGATTTTATAAACTCCAACTTGATTACGCGGAGATAATAAATTATGATGATTGGGCCGCGGATATTCAGATGGCGCTAGAATCTCGAAGGAAATTTGAGTTCTTAGATGGAACAATCATCGAGCTTATTCCACCGTGCACAAAATCGGATTGGAACACAATTATTGCCATGCTTGTTTCTTGGATTAGCAATATTAATTGTGATAAGTTTTCTGCAAATTGTAGACACCCAATTGTGTCTCTCCAAAACCAAACCCAGTGATGAATACCTTTTGCGTCGAATGATAATCGAATGAAGTGAAAGTGTGAAAAGTCTAGTGTTGCGGTTAGTTTTTATTAAAATCTTTCTTTCTGTTTTCAAAAACCTGCTCTATTTTATGAAAATAGCCAATCCAGTTTAGTTTTTTCCATGATAAGGGTCCAATAATAGTGTAGTTGGATAGGGCTCGAAAAGAGTTTTCCAACGATATATTATAAGCCCAATTCCGATGAATAATGTGGAAGTTATGACCAAAATACTAAACTGGGCCCCGGTTTGGTTCTTACATACGGTCCAATGATGTAGAGGAGGGCCTATTATTAATTATCATTCCTAAAGCTATTAGGATTTATTATAGTCTTCTAGAATACTCTATCCAAAAGTAGACTTCCATCCATTATTTCGGCCATATCTTTTTATCTACAAAAGATTTTAATCTGATTCCAATTGGTTTGAAAAGTAGACTTCAAGAGCTTTCAACCGACATATTATATGGCTTATTTGGACTTGTGGATCAAAATATATGATAAAAACAAAATCCGCAAAAACTGTCTTAGCACCGCCTGATGACAAGTTCGTCGCCTGGCGCTGCAGTGCAGCGCCCTCGTCGCCTGGCGACGAACTCTGTCGTTGGAGACATGATGGTGTTTTACTCCTTTTCAAATTCTAACTCTTTTCTATTGGTTTCCGGACTATTTTCTTATAAATAGGGTCCTTGGACCTCCGTTTTCAATACCCAGAATTCTCTAATTCTTTTCTCTCTCTAAGCTAAAGCTTATTCTCTCTCCCTCTTTCTAGCCTAACCTTTTACAAACACAATTTCTCATACGTTAGCACTAGACACACCTAGCCAAGTTCGAAGTTGTTTTCGCCCTAGACGTGAAAGGTTTGATATTTCTGAGGGTTTGGTCCCAAATCTCTATTTCAATTATTTAATTTAATTGTTTGATATTATTTTCCTTGAAGTTACTAAAGCGTGTATTTTGTTATTAGAAAGAGGTATGAGACATCGAAGTAAGTACTTTAATTGTTTAATTATTATTTTTATATAGAAATCATGTTTAGATTATTATTTTGATTCCTAGTATCATGTTAGGATGTTTATTGTTTCCTAGTATCATGCTTAGGGTTAATTAAGTTTCTAATATCAATTATGATTTCTATGATGCTTCCTTTTGTCTTTCCTAACATAATGTTGATCTTTATATGTTTAGTGACATGCTAGTGTTTGTTATTAATCTTGTTAGTATCATGCCTAGGATCTTGCTAATAATTTTATGCTTTAACATGATTATGATAATGATAATTATTTTTAATTATTATTATTATTATTGTTATTATTATTATTATATTATTATTATTATTATTATTATTATTATTATTATGTTGCTTGATATATATTTATTTTTATTGCTTGATCACGCCTTTTATGCATGTTTAAAGGGAATTTGTACTGGTAATCACGCTTAATAAGATAATTAATAATCTTGTTTAGGGTTAATTTGATTATAATTCAAGTGACCGCCAATAATAGTTTTATTTGTGCATTAATATTCAACCAACATAGATAAACAGGTTTAGGATTAATCTATTGATTGTATGTTAGTCAAAAAGCACACATAAATAAGAGTAGAATAAAGTAGAGGCTTATTTTATAGGGCGATTTCTTTCTCTTTTAGATTGGATTCGTACCCTCATCCCTGAACACTAGTCATGGTTCTAGATGTATTGGAGTTGACAATCTACTGGATCGTTAAGGAGTGTAACCTTCACCATGTGAACGGTTTACAAGTTCCTAAAACTTGTTGGCGACTCTTTTGCTCTAGCTTCCTTCCCTTTGGACGTCACTATGCTTAAATGTATGATCACAGTGGGGTTCAAGTTTGCGATAATGCTTGAAATATTCCCTATAGTTTTTGGCGACTCCGCTAGGGAGGATTTCTATTTTAATTCCTAAAATTTTATTTTGGCAATGATTTAGAATGAGTGGATGAGACTTGAAAAGTTCTAAGTATTTCATGTGCGTAATTTTGATTAACGTTATTGTCAAATGCATAAAAAAGGTTCTCATTGGAAAGACCATCCGTAATGAGTCAAAAACATAGGATTTTTTACACGTAGGAAATTTGAGAAATATCTTTAACAACTAGAATCGAAATAATACTGCGAAAAATGGAAAATTCTAAGAACACAGAAAGCTTCTGAGGCATGTAGGAACTAGCGCTGAGGAAACAGAGTGCGTCGCCTGAGAAATAACCTCGTCGCCTGGAGACAACCTTGTTGTCTGGCGACAAAATTATTTTCTGGCGATAGACTATGTTGTCTCGCGCCGTGATCTTCCAATACCGAGCCAGAACTCTGCCATCTTGTGTTTAACTGGTTCTAGCACTGTTGGCTCGATTCTACTTCCTTATTGAGATTTTCTCTCTTTTCTAAAACCCATATGTGTTCTACATATGGCCATAACCCTTTGGGGGTTCTCGCTCCATCTACCCAATCGAACGCTCCTGGCAAAGACGGGTACGTCCGAGTTTGTGAATCCACCAAACCGTGGAAGCAAGTTTAACTTGTGAGGTCCCATCCATATGTGCCAACCCTTCCAAAGGTAAGGCTTTCGCGCGATGCATCCAGACCCATAAGCATGGACCCTCTTTGACTAACCCATATCCTTTAACTTTAGAGAACTAAATCCATGGTTAGGTTGCAAACTCATTGCATCATGTTGTGACTACTTGACTACTTGTGCATCTCTTACTTGTGCATACTTATCATGTGACTAAACTAACCGTTTGGTTTGACTTGTGTTTATAAATATGCTTAAATAAACTAACCAATGACTAAAGGACTTTATTTAATTAATTAATTAATTTGAGCTAAAAAATATACCTTAAATCGAGTCATAGCTCCTTTAAGTCAACCCGGTTTTTATTCCCGTATACTGCACAAGCGTCAACTTGTTTTGGTCATAGCCAGAAGTATAGGAAGAGTTACAAGTCTTACAACCCATGGATATGTAGCCCCGAGTTTTATCTTTAATGTGGCGTTGGTTTCGCCTCAATCAGAGTCACATATCAAAAGTTATGACTAAAATACCACAGCCTGTCCAGTTTAATGCATATATGTGAGGTCTTAACTTAGTCTTTGCTTGAGTCTAGTCACATTGTCTAGCCACATGGTCATGACACGAGTCTTAACATGTCACCTACACTCACTAGTCTTAGCACACACTTTGTATATGTCACCATGACTATGTCTTAGGTTCATGCATGAGTCGTTTTTTCCGTCAGTTGAGTTGAGGGTCCATTCCATTTCTATTCTCTTACATATCCTCTTTCAATCTATTTCATGTTCAATTGAGCTTGAGCCAAAAATAATAAAAAATCTTATCCCTAACTTCCCTTTCCACAACACTCGGTCAAGGAGAGAAGGGCAATTAATCAAGGACAACACCTTTGTTCAAGTACAACTTTTTGATAAACCAGTTAGTTGGAAAAGAAAAGCTAAGAAGATAATGGCAAGTCAAGAAGAAGTCAATGAACTTAAGAAGGAAATGGCTAACATGACTGAGGTGTTGAAGGCTTTAAACCTTCAAATCAATGACCCTGTGAAGCAACAACAAATGGAGCTCATGCAAGAAAGCCTGAGCAAACTTTCCATTGACTATAGATTCCAGGGCATTAGCTCACAAGGGGTCTTAGTGGATAAGTAACTTCTTCCGCAGAAATTCAATGCCAATGACATCCCTAAGTTTAAGCTAACTGACAATTCTTACTTTCACTTAAGAGCATTCGAGACAATAATGAATATTAAGGGGATAGATAAGAAAATTTTTCATACATTGTTTTCTTTATCACTTGAAACCCTTTGTCAACAATGGTTCTTTTCTCTTGATAAAGAGAAAACCTCTTCTTGGGATTCCATAATAAATGCTTTCATAGATTGATATAAGTGCAACATTCAAGATGAAATAGACCATAGACAGCTTGAGATGCTAAAGCAAAAAAAAAACAAAGGGTTCACTTCTTTCTTCAACTAGTGGAGGGAAACTTCCACTAATATGGTTAAGGTTCCTACTGAAAAAGAGTCTGTAAGGATGTTCATCAAGAATCTTCAAGAAAAATATACAAAACACTTAAAATACCAACACAACTTGAATACTTTCAAGGCTGTGTATAATATAGACATTGACATTGAAGATGACCTTCCGAAAGATAATAGTGAAAGAGGAAAAAGAACGACCATCCTTCTTCTTCCTCTCCCATTAACGAAGTACATGCTACGAACACCTCTAAACAACTAATCCAAAGGTGAAAAAGGGTATTCACTCCACTTGGCATGAGTTATGAAACAACTTTCGAAAAGATACACCACAAAGGACTAGTCATGCCCATAAGACATATCAAAGACTTAGTTCCAGAAGTCATGCCACCTAAGTGGGATCCTAATAAACACTGCAAGTATCACCAAGGAAAGGGTCACGACACTGAGGAGTGTTAGAAACTCAAAGAAGCTATTCAAGACCTAATTGATGACAATAAAACTTCCGAGATTCTAGCCATCGCAAAAGATCTATCAAACATCCTTCGATCCTCCACTCCTTATCACACTTGTAAGTGAGCCCATGATTGAGATAGCTTATATAACCTCTATTGATGAAGTGGCCATGATTAAGGAGGATGAAAGATTTTTCTTAGATAATACCGGGAAAAATTTTCCAGTCTAGAAGAAGACGTTCGAAAACTGCAAGATGTCATTGCCATGCTCTTGAATGTGGTAGAAGGACTAGCAAATCGGATGATGGTTATCGAACAAAATTCTCACCAAGGATTTAATGAAGAACTCAATGCTCCTAAGCCACGGGTAAAACGGACCATTGAAGAATACACACCAATAGAAATAACTTACGATGAAGCTTTTGACTATCTTCATGATCAAGGTCTCATTCATGTCGTTGGCCCCAGTCAAGACCCACCACTTGAGAAACGATATCCCAATTGGGATCCAAATTCTTATTGCAAATATCATAGAGGCCATGGTCACACCACCGAAAAGTGTTTTACCCTCAAGGATCGCATTCAAGACCTCATTGATTCAAACCACCTTCATGTTCCTCTGAGCAACAGGAAGGCCAAGAATAGTAACAATAGTAACCGTGGCTGGAAAGGAAAGAAGAACGGCAATCCTTCTTCTTCCAAAACTACCCACTCAAACAACATTAGCACGTTTAACTTGGATGAGGTCCTTTCCATGAACAAACGAGGGCAATAGAGAAACTTCACACCTATTGGTATAATTTATGACACAACATTCGATCGCCTTCATGTTAAAGGTCTCATAACTCCTATTGGACCATTTGAAGATCCACCAGTCGAAAGGAGGACGGCTAGCTGGAACCTCAAGGCGCACTGCAAATACCATCAAGGTAGGGGTCATATTACTGAGAGCTGTTGGAAGCTAAAAAAGGCCATCCAATATTTGATCGATAATAACAAGCTTCCTATACCTCCAGTCGCTAAGAAGACCGAGTGATGATAAGGCACAAGACAAGAGGCGAGCTTCAACGACAAGATTTCATGACCTCTTTTTCTATTTCTTTTATTTATCCTTTCCCCTAGACACCTTTTAATTTCCCTCGGATTTATTTTGTAGGATCATTCTTTCTTTTCCTTTAATAAAATGAGCATATTATTTCTTGCATATGATCATTGCATCGCATTAAAAAAAAATCCATGCCGAACTAAGCACAAGGTATACCCATGATTAGAGGCATCTCTTGTAGCCATGTTATACCTCTCACCCTTCAAATATATAATTCCTCTCTTGATAAACCACTTTGAGTCTCGTCTAAAGATAGACCTTCATTTTTTCAAACCACATCTACCTAACCTTGGGATGGGATAGTGTGCAACTTATGCAAATTCTAAATATGAAAGCTTGAGTGATTTTACATAGAACTCAAAAATTCAAAAAAAAAAGAGCAAAAAATAGAAACAATAAAAGTGTACAAAAGGTCAAGTGTTCCAATGTCTTTGACATGAACATGTCTTTGATATGAACACATCTCAGATTACGTCTCTTATCGAGTGCTCGGTACCGTGCCTGAGAAACATGAATGCCAAGTGAGTGATAGACCGCATGATCGGGATTTTCCACACTTATAGAGAAGATTCAAATATGAAAAAAAAAAATGAAAAATCAAAAAAGAGAGCAAAATGTAAATAAAAGAGAGTTTAAAAGTGAGAAAACTTCAAGAATAAAAATATAAAGATTTCAAAAGCAAGGTTGCACACCTTGGGGGCTTATCTAGGGTCTTGAATCTTTATCCCCTTCTTCTTCAAACCTTTAGCCTAACCACATTACAACCCTTTAAAGACCTCTTTGAGGTATACACACACTTGTGCGAGGTTCGACTAGAGCTACGTTCGGCATATTCCTAACGGATACGTATGCAACCTCACAATGAGGTGTTGCCGTAATAAACATGTATTCATATTGACATTCACACACTTACAACATGATCATATCAAAGGATTTCCAATGCTCATCCCTATTCATTTAAAGTTAGACTTGGGGGCTTGATCCCTACATCTGTAACACCCCAATAATTCTCTCTTAAAACCTGTAAATACCCTGAACAAAATCCAAGAGAATTACTGGCGTGCTACCGCCATGTGTTCAAACGTTAAGGCTTTATAAGATAATAGCAGCAGAAAAAACTAACTCAGTTATAATTAAGTTTTAAAACCAATAACCAGAACCAAATTAAATGATACAAGCTGGAATCATTAAGGCCCTTATTCAAAACCCAACAAAAGTAGTAAATAAATAAAACTAGAGTTTAAATAAATTCAAACTTATGAAAAGAAATAAACTGCGAATAATAACCAACTCTCTACTCAAAATCCCACAACCCTGATGCGAATGCTGCTTATGTAAGAACCTATGGTTAATCTGCTCCCCAATATTACAAGTGTAAAAATTGGATCGTCACAGGGTCATTGAAAGGCGAAGGCCATGACCAAAGAAAGACACACAAAGCACGCAATCAGCAAAGCTGAGTACATACAAGCTGCGAAACATAAAAGAAATCTCTAACACGCTACTAATAGTCAATCGTCACGCATCATTAGTTTATAGACTCGACACATGACTCAACTATCAAATTTATTAATACTTCACTAGTTAATATTAACTAACTCATTTATTTATTTCATTGGATTTAACAATAGACAAGGTTGTCCAACCCATGTCCCATTTGGAACATCAATAAAAGAAAAACCCCATGCCTCCTTTCGGAAACATCAATAAACATCCAACGACCACGGGCGCGACTCCGTGAACGTAGTTAGTATAAGATCTCACCTAACTACTAGTTTTAAAAAAAATATTTGAAATAGGAGACTCGTAGATCAGACGGCCTCGATAAAAGTACACGGTTAATACCCCGTGTACCCCAACCCCTGATTATCATTACTCCAAAAGTGCACCAATCCAGAGTTTTATTGCTCATCCATCTTGCACTTTACGTGATTTACAGGTTTAGACTTGGTGATGACTCATATGCATAATAATACAAACATTCTAAACACAATTCAATCAAACAAGACAAGTTTCCAATTTCAATTCTTGATTTATTAGTGACAAACAACACTAATTATTTATTCCTATACTACCTCGGTGTATAAACACCTTGAGTGCATAAGGCACCCCAAAACCTTAACCTCGTCTTATAAGACTTGAATTCTTCCTTTACTCATCATGTTTGCATAATCATGGATGAGTAATAAACTAATCTTTACACCAATTGCATACCTTTGCCTCTAAACGCACCTTGCATAATTAGAGCACAAATAATACTTGAAATATAAAATATTGCACATCATATGAAATTCACAATGTATCACCAAACAATCTAACTCAGTCATCCCTATACATGATACTAAGTTCTCGATCCTTCCTTAAACATGCACCTACAAGCAAGGTATCGTAACTTGTACGTACCTTGAATAAACGAATTGGTATGCCACTTTACTATCTAGAAATCACCTTCAATAAACTCCTCTCCTAAACCAAACAATAACATCTCAATCAATACCCAATCAATCAAATTTACAGCAATACTAACTTACTTTAAAACCTTCAAAATCCAAATCAAACAACACTTTAAAACCTTCCCTTTAGTTAAAATTAAAGGCTTATATATAGTTATTTAAATTTTCTTCATAAAAACCTTAAAATACACTCTTATACATGAAATTACAGCAAGTTTAAAATTTAATAAAAATCTTAAAATTATTTAAAAACCCCTAATAATCTCCCTTTTTAATGGGTGATTAAACCCTCTTTATAAAACATCAAAAGTAGTACTTAGAAACCATTTCTAGCACTTAAAACTTCAATAAAAACATATATTTATGCTTAATTAACTTTAAACATAATTAATTTTATTAATCAAACTCAAGGATAATATTTTAATTATAAAAAAACTTCGTTAAAATAAAAAAAAAATGCCCGAAAATCATATTTAGAGGCTGAATTTGGCCACGAGAACACGTGGAAAACACTACTTTTTTGTCAAAATCGGATGAGTTCAGAATCTGATCGGGATTAAAACGGGATTAATATTAACAAAAGGAAATCTAAAAATTAAAACCCGAATTTAAGTTTTAAAATAATCTGAAATTAAGTTAAACTAATCATTAGTTATAATCACCAAAATTTCAAAACATCATTATTATAAAATCCCTAAATCAATTGTTCATAAAAACCCTAAAATCATGATTTTCAATAATTAAAAACCCTAGGTTATAAAATTTACAAAATCTGAAAATTATGACACTTATTAAATCTGAAATTATAAAGTTTAATCATCAAAATACAATTTGATACTAATTAAATTAATTTCAAACAATAAAATCAAAACCCATAAATCAATAATTATAATTACACAAATTAATAAAACTAAGGAGAAAGAAAATAAGACTAACCTTTTTGTGTGGGAAATTTTTGGGGATTCATGGGGTATTTATAGGAGAGAATCGTAGGGTAAATAGAAAGATTGGGCCTCATAAAAATATGGGTCGATTAAGTAAACAAATGGGTTAGGCTTGTGTGATTGGACATAAATTGTAGAATAAAGGTGCATAAAATAATTTGTTCAAATAATTTTCGACCCAGATTAATAATTTGAAACTTTTGAAATTAAATTATGAAAAATAACAAATAAATATTATAAATAAAATAAATTTTCATTTGTAAAATATTTGACTCTTCTCAAAATATTTTTCCACACACTTAGCCCTTGCGGCCTAACTTTAGTGTCACTATCACACACATCATCGAAACATGACCAAATATATTCCCTTAGGAACCCTTTGTCATGAAACAACATCAATGACTAATCTCATTCAACATGCACCATCAAACACTTCGATTCTTTTTTGCGTCTTTCTTTTTTCGGGAGAAAGTCGGTACCCTCCACAAAAATGACGAATTTTTTTTGTTTTTTTGCATTTTGAGTCAATCACATCGTCACAATACAATGCACACACGAGTCATGAGTCACACGTGTCAATTCACATAGAGTCAGCCTCAAGTCAGTCAATAAGTCTTAGGTCACCCCTAAGAAAAGGCATCAAGCCTTAGGTTAATCCTACGAAAAACACCAGCAAAGTCTTTTGGCAATCTTATGCTTTTTACAGGATACAACCATTCAACAAAGCTCCTGTTCGCAGCCAACCGAACGATCTCAAGCATTCAAAGCTCTTTTGTTCATAGACGCGTGAACATATCATCAAAACTCTTTTGTTTAGAGACGCGTGGACATATCATCAAATCTCTTTTATTAAGAGACACGTGGACACCCTATCAAGCTCTTTGTTCAGAGACGCGTGGACATATCATCAAGCTCTTTTGCTCAGTGACGTGTGGGAACCCTATCAAGCTCTTTGTTCAGAGACGCGTGGACATCTTATCAACAACTCCATTGTTCAGAGACGAGTGAATAATCCTCAAAAAGGCTCCATTGTTCAGAGACGAGTGAACATTAACAACAACAAGATGGCGTTCCCTAGCTTGTGGAAGGTCGTCACAACAAAAATGCAGCAAAAATCGGTTACTTTAGAGACGCGTGCTCGATGGTGCAAGATACACATTTCTTAACTCTTTTATCTGTTTAACTAATGCTAGCTTAGAGGTATCGGTGATACAAGAATGATTTAGGATTGTAGAATGTTTGAATCATTCTCTATCCCTATCGATTCTTTGACTTTTTTTTTCAAAACATAAGTTTCTCCAAACTCACTCAAAGTGGGGGCTTCTGTAGACACCCAATTGTGTCTCCCTAAAACCAAACCTAGTGATGAATACCTTTTGCGTCAAATGATAATCGAATGAAGTGAAAGTGTGAAAAGTCTAGTGTTGCGGTAGTTTTTATTAAAATATTTCTTTCTGTTTTCAAAAACCTGCTCTATTTTATGAAAATAGCCAATCCAGTTTATTTTTGTCCATGATAAGGGTCCAATAATAGTGTAGTTGGCTAGGAATCGAAAATATATTTCCAACGATATATTATAAGCCCAATTCCGATGAATAATGAGGAAGTTATGGCTAAAATACTAAACTGGGCCCGGTTTGGTTCTTACATACGGCCCAATAATCTAGAGGAGGGCCTATTATTAATTATCATTTCTAAAGCTATTAGAATTGTTTATAGTCTTCTAGAATACTCTAGAAGGTTCTCTTAAATCCTACTGGAGTTAGGATTGATAATTATGTTTCAAAGAGTTTGAAATTGAATAAAACTACTCCTTTTGAGAATCCTAGTTTTGTACAAAATGGAATATATTCAGATATTATTTTCGTGCCTCATAATCATTATCCCAATCTTATATGGTTGGATAGATCTTAAAATTATCTTTCCAATGATATATTATAATATTAATTCCAAGCTATAACGAAAAATATAAGAAAGGAATACGAAACTCTATCCAAAATTGACATCCTTCCACTATTTTGGCCATATCTTTTTATCTACAAAATATTTTAATCTGATTCCAATTGGGTTGAAAATTAGACTTTTAGAGATTTCCAACTACATATTATAAGTCTTATTTGGACTTTTGGATCAAAAGATATGATAAAAACAAAATCCGCAAAAACTGTCTTAGCACCGCCTGACGACAAGTTCGTCGCCTGGCACTGCAGTGCAGCTCCCTCGTCGCCTGGAAATGAACTCTGTCATTGGCGACAAGATGGTGTTTTACTTCTTTTCGAACCTAACTCTTTTCTATCGGTTTCCGGACTATTTTCGTATAAATAGGGTCCTTGGACCTCCGTTTTTCAATACCCAGAATTCTCTAATTCTTCTCTTTCTCTAAGCTAAAGCTTATTCTCTCTCCCTCTTTCCAGCCTAACCTTTTACAAACGCAATTTCTCATACATTAGCACTAGACACACCTAGCCAAGTTCGAAGTTGTTTTCGCCCTAGACGTGAAAGGTTTGATATTTCTGAGGGTTTGGTCCCAAATCTCTATTTCAATTATTTAATTTAATTGTTTGATATTATTTTCCTTGAAGTTACTAAAGCGTGTATTTTGTTATTAGAAAGAGGTATGAGACATCGAAGTAAGTACTTTAATTGTTTAATTATTATTTTTATATAGAAATCATGTTTAGATTATTATTTTGATTCCTAGTATCATGTTAGGATGTTTATTGTTTCCTAGTATCATGTTTAGGGTTAATTAAGTTTCTAATATCAATTATGATTTCTATGATGCTTCCTATTATCTTTCCTAACATCATGTTAGTATCATGTTAGGGCTAAAGCTTTGATCTTTATATGTTTAGTGACATGCTAGGGTTTGTTATTAATCTTGTTAGTATCATGCCTAGGATCTTGCTAATAATTTTATGCTTTAACATGATTATGATAATGATAATTATTTTTAATTACTATTATTATTATTATTATTATTATTATTATTATTATTATTATTATTATGTTTCTTGATATATATTTATTTTTATTGCTTGATCACGCCTTTTATGCATGTTTAAAGGGAATTTGTACTTGTAATCACGCTTAATAAGATAATTAATAATCTTGTTTAGGGTTAATGTGACCGCCAATAATAGTTTTATTTGTGCATTAATATTCAACCAACATAGATAAACATGTTTAGGATTAATCTATTGATTGTATGTTAGTTAGAAAGAGCACATGAATACGAGTAGAATTCCCTTCTCATTTTTTTTCTTTCTTTTTTTTAAAAAAAAACTACCATCCTTTTATAAAAAAAAAAAAAAAAAAAAAAAAAAAAAAAAAAAAAACCTACCATCTAAAATCACTTAAATAATAACATTCTTTAAGGGGAGTACTACATGCAGGTACAATTCTACAATAATGCAGAATAAGTTAATTTTTTTAAAAATGATTATATTCCAATTTTGCCCTTATTTTTTATTTAATTATTTACACACTTAACTATATAATCATCACCACCGTTATTCAACCTTTCATCCTATTTAATATTCAATACTATACAAATTCATGGACAATAATGAAGTGAACTACGACGATTTTTTTGAGGTATGAAAATTATGTGTTGTATTTTTTTCCAAAAAATCTAATTATAGATGAACAATCAAACAAATTATTATAGGAAAAATTAGAAAAAATAATCCCAACTTTCATAAATTTTGGTACAATAATCCCAACTTTGGATTATTCTGGATTAATCCGAACTTTGTGGGGTCTTCATTTTCTTCAGTCCTAATGACCGGTTACCTGTTGAGAAGGTTATTTTTTTATGTTTTTTAAAAGCCACGTGTCAGCACATGATTTGTCCAATTTTTTTAAAAAAAAAAACATAAAACCCACCCCTTCCTCCTTAACCGCCACCCAAACCACCCCCCTCCCACTAGCCCCCACCCCAGCCGGAAAACCTCCCCCACCCCAGCCGAAACACCTCCCCCACCCTTCCCCCACCCACGAAAACCCCCTTCCCCCACCCCGTAAAAACTCCCCCCTCCCCTTCCCCCACCCTCGAAAATGGCCGGAAACGGCAAGGGGGCTTAATTTTCGGTCGTTTTCGAGTGTGGGGGAAGGGGGAGGGGGAGTTTTTACGGGGTGAGGGGAAGGGGGGGAGGGGTTTTACGGGGTGGGGGAAGGGAGGGGGAAGGGTTTCGTGGGAGGGGGAGGGGGAGGGTGGGGAGTGGTGGTCGAGGGGTGGGGGGAGATTTCTGGCTGGGTGGGGGTATTTTCGGGGGTGGGGGCTAGAGGAAAGGGTAGGGGCTGGTGGAGGGTGTGGTTTAGGTGGGGGAACTAGTGGTTTTGGGGGGGATTTTTTTTTAATTTTTATTTTAATTTATTTTTTTTAATTTATTTTTTTGGACCAATTACAAGCTGACACGTGTCATGGTGACCTTTTATTAAAGGTTGTTGACTCGCGTTAACCGGTTTGGGACTGAAGAAAATGAAGACCCCCTAAAGTTCGAATTATTCCAAAATAATCCAAAGTTGGGATTATTGTACCAAAATTGATGAAAGTTGGGATTATTTTTTCTAATTTTTCCAGAAAAGTATAAAATTTCCAAAATTAAAGTTTAATATCCACGTTTTTTGAGAAAAAAATTTTAGGTATGAAGTGAACTACGACGATTTTTTTGAGGTATACAAATTCATGGGACAATAATGAACTGAACTACGACGATTTTTTTGAGGTATGAAAATTATTTGTTGTATTTTTTTTCCGCAAAATCTAATTATAGATGAACAATCAAACAAATTATAATAAAATTTCCATATTATGAGATTTTATTCGGGGCATGTCAAGGTGTCAGGATGTGTTTCCGGGGGGCAATGGTACCCCCTGGACTAGATTTTCGGGGGTCAATGGCACCCTCCGGATAAGATTTTCGGGGGTCAAAAGTACCCCCAGATAATATTTTCGGAGGTCAACAATACCCCCCGATAAGATTTTCGGGGATAACCAGTAACCCCCGAAAAAAAAAGAACGAAATATTATACATAGTGTTTCGGGGTTTTCTGATGTCCTGCGGGAGAGTTACAATTCCGAGACTGGAACCGGACGCCTGTACCTGCAAAATAACGGAGACTCCTGAGAGCTCCGCCTCCAACGGTCAAGTTAGTACCTGATTAAGGAGTAATTAATACAGAAATTAAAGTAATAAGGTCTCTCTAGGTGAGAGTATTTAATGTAGGTAATCTGCTTTGCTAGCGAGATCAGCCGGTTATTAGTGTGTTCCGTAATGTTATTCGGTCCCCTGATTAATGAGGATTAATCGAGTATTTATAGCCTTGGGAAGCGTGCAACTCTCTAGGTTTAAGGTAAACCTAGGGCCGATCGGGCTTCTAGACTGAAATGGGCCTTGATGGCCGGTTGTCCCATTTGGCATGGGTGGACACGTGGCGTGTCTTAAGTGGTCCGTGGAGGACGCGTGGCGGAACCTGGTTGGTCCACTTGTCAAACGGCGCTTGGTGGATAAAAATCCCCTAATCATTTGCCCCTCACAGGTGGCACGCGACTGGTCACGTGTCGCCTGTGACAGGTGTCGCACGGTGACAGGCGACGGCCCGTTACAGGTGTCACCTTGCAGACGGCCGGGAGACTCTCCCGCCCAAATTTGAATTCGGAGGCGACCCTTCGCCTTCTCATTTTGCCTATAAAAGGAAGTGCTGACTTCGGTCATTTTCACATTTGAGAATTTTTGCGAGAACATTCGGACCCCTGAACTTGCTCTGACATTTTCGGACTTTTTCTGCCTACCGCCTGTTCTGACAAGCCGACTGACCCGAACTTTCAGGACTTCATCAACTGTCATCCGTTCAGGTAACTCAGTTCTCTTACTCTTAATTTTCTTTTTATTTTTTGAAATGGCACCATGGAAGCACACGACACGCCCTAAGTTAGTGATCAGCCGGTCACCGGGGACGGCTGAATCTAGGACTAGGAGTGCCGCCTGCCCTTTTCTGGACCCATCTTTGCCCTTTATACAAAGTCCGACTGAATCTGTGTCTATGCAGAACGTGATGGCCAGAACAAAAAAGACTGCTAGAATATCAAACTCAGACGGCTCCTCCCAAAGGGTACTCCTTAGCGAAACATCTGACCAGGCGCCAGATGTGGAACGAGGCGACTGTCAAGCTGACAGTTCTGAGAGAGGGACCAAGGTGTTCCCTTCTCATCTAACCGTGGACATGTCTAATTTACCTTCTGCTCCTTCTAAGGGAGAGGAGGCGGGCCCCTCTAGGAGAGGGGAGGAGTCGTCCTCTTCGGACTCGTCAGGGGACGAGTCCGATTCCAGCTCTTCTGACCATAGTTCTTCTGACTCAGAAGAAAAACATAACCGCCTACAAGAGGCGAGAAGTTCCCATGCAGTGGAGAAGGGGGATAATTGGGCAGAGCCGTCCGCCTCTTACAGAGAGGAAAACACCCCCTACTACTGCAGGGTGCCCCGGGGCCGGATCGCAACCATGCGAGACAACGTGGCGAGCTTTATTGCTAACCACAAAATGGGCCCGGAGTATTTACTGTTTGTGCCGGATCCAGAAGATACTGTCGTCTGGCCGGCTGGTACCAGCTATGGTGACGGCTGTTTTGGCTGCTATGTGGCGGCCATCAAAGCTGGTCTGCGCTTCCCATTACATCCGGCTGTTCAGCGGATTTTAGATGGGTATGATCTGGGGTTATGGCAGTTAGCCCCCAACTCTTGGGTAAACGTACTCGGCTATGTGGCCGGGTGCGAACTGAACGGGGTGGAGCCAAGTTTTGAGGCTTTCGCCCACATGAACTATCTCAGCCGGACCCCTAAGTCGGGAGGTACCGGCTGGTATCAACTAACAAGCCACAGGGGTTACCTCATGACGAGAGGTAAGGCAAACAAATGGAAGGATTGGCGGAACACCTTCCTTATTATCGAGAGTTCAGACACGGAGCTGAACAAACGTTTTAACAAGTGGAACAGGGATCCGCCTCTTCTTGCAGGCGGCCGCAGCATGCCGCCTGTTCCCCCAAAGGCTAAAAGAGAGATCCTAGACAAAGGACTCTTCAAAGTAGAGACTAGGGTGAACTCTACTTCAGGGGTACGAGAGCAAGTACCCCTACACTGCGTCCCGAGCTTCAAGTGGCTCTATGATGAGTACTTCTTGGCCGCCTGTGGCCTCGGCAGTCGGTGCTCTAGAGGTAGCCGGCCTGACGAATACTCTGTTTTCTCACGCCTTGTTTACTTGGGATTTTTACTAACTTTGCTGTTTATTTCTTTCAGCCGACGCCATGAGTAAAATAACAGCATCTAAGACTGCGGCGGCCATGCTGCGGGTTTCGCTAATGAAGCAGTCGTACGCCGACTCCCCCAGCAAGGAGGCACCCTTGGTAAGCTTTGAAAACTCTTCCCCTTTAAGTTGTATTATGCATATACTAACTCTTTTTGTTTTCAGTCTGGCACTCCAAGGGCTTCTTCCTCGCAACAGCCGGACCCCAAGGCCCGGAGAACGACTGTTGCAAGCTCTCCTGGGTCTTCCAGGAAAACAGTGGCGGCTGAGAAGCAGCCGGCCACTTCCTCAAAAACCCAGGCGGGGCCGCCTAGATGTATGGACACTTCCTTGTAAAAACTCACTCTTGCTTCCTTCTTGATTAGGTCTAACTTGTTTTTCCTTTTGCAGCCGGCCCCCAGGGACTTGACTTGGTTGAGATAGCCAAGTCAATGGTTAAAGTAGTTCCTCCCTCTGACAGGGAGGCGGTCAAGGGTGCCGGCACCCTTGACCTCGATGGAATTTCGGGGATCCTAGCTGAGGTATACCCTTTTGAAGTCCCAGGACGCCTGTTAACCCTTATGATTGGAAACTGACGCCTGTTTTTCTTTGTACTTAGGCCCTGCTCCGAGTCAACAGCCTTCGCAAGCCGATTGATCGGAAAAACAAAGAGGTAAAGGCCGCAAAGGCTATGGCCGCCTCCAGCTGTGATAAAGCAATGTTTCAAATTGCCCAAAATGAAGTACTGACCATTGATCTTCTTTATTATCAGGCGCAGGCGACCGCCGCTGTTCGGGCTCAGCTAGAGGCGGCCCAAAAGAAGGTTGACGAGCTGGAGGGGACCGTCACCAAATTTAAAGCCGAGCTGAAACCCCTTCGCCAGAAGATGCACTCTTACGAAGCCATGGAGAAATCTTTGGCTAACGTAAAAGAACGCCTGGTGAACCAGGAGAAGAGTCTTACCCAAGAGCTCTCGGACAAGGCCGAGCAAGAAAAACAAGAGCTCGTCCGGGAGATGGTGGAAGACTCCGCCCAAATCCAACGCATGACCTGGGAACGACTGTTCCCCAGTGCCGACTTTGCCTCATGGGAAAGAACGTACCGCCAGTGTTCGGAAATATATAATCAACAGATCCTGGCGGCTGCTGAAGAAGAGGCGATGGACGTTGCGTTGGAGGAGGAAGAGCCTGTTGTGGCGCTTGTGCCACTTGGGGGAAAGGCATCAAAAGATGATGCAGCGAAGGCCGAGTCCAGCAAGAAGAGTGCTGACCAGGCGGCTGCTGCTGATACTGAACTGCCCCCTTCTTAAGCTTTAAGTATATTTTTTCTTTTTTCACGGCCTGCGTGCCGTTTGCTTTGTAATTACCCGGCCAGGGGGCCGGGGTTTTGAATATTCTGCTGGTCTTTTATGGCCGGCTCATTTTAATCAAATTTTTTGTTTTTGTTCAAATTTGTCTAAGTATTTGAAATTTGCTCACTAGACAGACTGTTGTGTATGGCCGAACGTTAAGACAGGTACAAATAGTAAGTATGCCGCCTATGCCCCTGGACGACTGGTTGTCTGTTTCCAGGATAGATGATCAGTCGGCCATTTAATCAATCGGTATTCGAACTCTTTATTCAATTTGACCAAGTAAATAGAATTACCAAGTAGCCAAGGAATTTAAGTAGGAAAACAAGCGGCGGGTACCGGTTGTTTCCCTTTATTGCCAATGTTGGCCTCTAATTTGTTATTTGTTAACCTAGCAAGAGTATTGGTTGAGAGCCTTTGTTTATTAAAAACAAGTGGACGACTCGTACCTTTTAGGCTCAGTACTAAGTTTGAGTGACTATTAAGTTAACATAGGAGTTACTTAGTCTTCGTCACAATCTTGATTGAGTAGTAAAGGTATCAGGCGGCGTAGGCCGGCTAGACCCCTTGATTTACCAATGTTTGTTGGCTATTTACTCAATAGGTTATCCAGTAGGAATAGGGGTTCGAGTGCCCTTGTTTGTATAAAACAGGCGGACGACTCAAACTTTTTAGGTTCCATACCAAATTTGAAGGAGTGACTATGAGTTAACTTTGGAGTTACTCAGTCGCCGTCACTTTTGTTTGAGAAGTAGAGGTACCAGGCGGCGTAGGCCGGCTAGACCCCTTGATTCGCCAATGTTTGTTGGCTATTAACTCAATAGGTACCCCCTGCATTTATCCCAAGTAATACAGGCGGTCATCTGACTCAGATGTCAACTGCTACCACTGGTTTGGTTAGTGATAGAGTTATCCTTGTCTCAAAAACGGCTACGTGGTTGCCCTTTGGACAGTCGTATAGGTGCCGTGTAATTAGTTTATAGAACAATGTTCCACCCAAAAGGGAGCTGCTCTCTGCGACGAATTTCATCCGAATGGATGCCGCCGGACGCCTGCTATAATGTTGGGACAGGTCGGATTAGTTTTTAAAAGTTAGATCAGTTGACTAGGCGCCTGGTCTGATCATTCGGCCGGTGGCCTTGGTAAGTTCTTGGTGAACGTAGGTGCTAAGTCAAAGAAGGGTAGCCGCCTGTTAGGCACAGGGTCGGCCAGGCCCTAATCTTTTTAGCTAAGTATTGTGAGTAAAATACTCAATGGAGAGTAGCCGACTGTAAAGGTACAGACGGCATGCCCCTCTGATGATAGAGTGAAAAAACTCAATGGAGAGTAGCCGACTGTAAAGGAACAGACGGCATGCCCCTCTGAAGATAGAGTGAAAAAACTCAATGGAGAGTAGCCGACTGTAAAGGTACAGACGGCATGCCCCTCTGAAGATAGAGTGAAAAAACTCAATGGAGAGTAGCCGACTGTAAAGGTACAGACGGCATGCCCCTCTGAAGATAGAGTGAAAAAACTCAATGGAGAGTAGCCGACAGACGGCATGCCCCTCGTAATACAAAATTGAATAGTAAGTGCCAACTTTATTAAGTAGCTCTTTACTTTACATCATTCAAAAGAAATATTTCTTAAGGTTATCTACATTCCAAGTTCGAGGCAACGGTTGTCCGTCTGGTGTTTCCAGACGGTAGGTACCGTCCCTGACTTCCGCATAGATTCGGTAGGGTCCTTCCCAGTTGGGAGTTAGTTTGCCAGACTCGTTAGCCCTACCAACTGCTTCCATTTTTCTAAGTACAAAGTCCCCTACTTTGAGTGGACGCCTGTGCACTTTTTTGTTGTATGATCTAGTCATTCTCAGGCGGTAGATTTCATGGCGCAAAACAGCATTGCCCCTCTTTTCAGGAAGTGAGTCTAATGCCAGGCGCATAGCTTCCCAGTTTGCCTCTTCGTCATATAGCATTACTCGAAGAGTCGGCTCGTAGTGTTCTATTGGAAGAACAGCTTCTGCACCATAAGTTAGGAGGAATAGAGTTTCTCCAGTCGCCCCTTTTTCAGTCGTCCTAATGGCCCAAAGAACATGTGGTAGTTCATCTGCCCATAGGCCGCCTGCTCGTTCAATTTTTTTTCTTGAGACCGTCTGAGATGATTTTATTAAAGGCTTCTACCTGGCCGTTTGCTTGTGGACGGCCGACAGATGCAAAGTAATGTCCAATTCCTTGGTCTCCCAACCAGCTTTTGAGAACAGGCGTCTCAAATTGGGGACCATTATCAAAAACCATAGACATGGGAACCCCGAACCGAGTGATGACGTTTTTCCAAATGAATGAAATTACATCTTTCGTCTTGATTCCCTTTACAGCCTCCGCCTCTACCCATTTAGTGAAGTAGTCAACGGCAACAAGTATATACCTTCTGCCGCCTGTAGCAGGCGTATATGGACCCAGAATGTCCATGCCCCACTTAGCAAACGGTAGTGGGCTGTGAATAGTAGTGAGGTCAGTAGCCGGACGGTGAATTAATTTGCCAAACCTTTGGCACTTGTCACATTTTTTCACCATCTCCATTGCATCTGCTTCCAAAGTAGGCCAAAAGTAGCCCTGCCGCCTTGCCCTTTGAGCAAGCATCCTACCACCTATATGGGAAGCACAGAAACCAGAGTGAAGATCATCTAGTATCTCTCGTCCCTTTTCAGGAGTAACACACTTTAAGAAGGGTTGAAGGTGCCCCCTCTTGTGCAGTTCCCCCTGTATCATTTCAAAACAGGAGGCTCGTTTTTTTAGTGATGCCGCCTGTTGAGGATCATCCGGCAGTGTACCGTTTGTCAGATATGCCCTGATTGAATCCATCCAGGTTGAGCTTCTGTCTAGAATTCCAATAGGATTTTCCTCGATGCTTCTCTTCTCCATTACTTCCCAAAACACAGTTCGAGGAGTATCGGAGGAGGCGGATGATGCTAATTTCGAGAGTGCATCTGCCTGGTTGTTTTCTGATCTCGGTACTTGGATCAGATGGAAATCCTCAAGGGAGCCGACTGCTTGTCGGACCGCCTGTAAATATTTGATCATGGCCGGATGTGTTGCTTCGTATTCGCCATTGTACTGACTCACTATCAGTTGTGAATCAGAACAGGCGTCTATTTTCCTTGCCCCGGCCGCCTTACACATGCGGATCCCGGCTAGTAAAGCTTCATATTCTGCCTCATTGTTTGAAGCCTGGAAACTGAAGCGTAGAGCATACTCGAACCTGTCGCCCTCTGGAGATTGACATACGACGCCTGCTCCACAACCGTTTGAAGTAGAGCTTCCGTCCACATATACCTTCCAGACTTGGTCTGGAACTTGAGAGTCAGGAGGACGAGTCATCTCTACAATAAAGTCAGCAAAGGCTTGCCCCTTCACTGCTTTTCTAGGCTCGAAAGTAACTTCGAGACTCTGCATTTCTATGGCCCATTTGATCATTCGTCCGGAGGACTCCATGGTGGTAAGGGGCCGCTTGATCGGTTGGTCGGTATACACGACGACTGCATGTGCCAGAAAGTAGGGCTTCAATTTTTTAACAGCCATGAAGAGTGCAAGACCAAATTTCTCCACTAGGGGATACCTCAACTCGGCATTTTTCAGTACGTGACTGACAAAGTAGACCGGAAGTTGACAGCCGTCCCTTTCAGCAAGGAGCACCGCGCTTAACGCATGATCAGAGACGGCCAGGTACATGTAGAGATTTTCTTTGGGCAAAGGGCTGACCAGCCTTGGCAAGGAATGCAAGTGAACCTTTAATTTCTGGAAGGCGGCCTCAGCATCCGGCCCCCATTCAAACCTTGCCTTTTTCTTAATTGCCTGGAAAAAGTATAGGCATTTGTCGCCTGATCGGCTTAGAAATCTTCCCAAGGCCGCCAGACAACCTGTTAACTTCTGAACCTCTCGGACGGTACGAGGCGACTGCATGTCAATGACCGCCTGTACCTTCTCAGGGTTCGCCTCTATTCCTCTCTGGTTGATAAGGAATCCGAGAAATTTCCCAGACTCAACTCCAAATACACATTTCTTGGGATTGAGCATGACATGGTGCCGCCTGAGTGTGGCGAAAGTTTCTCGGAGGTCCGTCAGATGATCTTTCTGAAGTTTAGTCTTAACAATCATATCATCAATGTATGCCTCGACGTTTCTCCCAATCTGATCAAAGAACACTGTGTTTATCATTCGTTGGAATGTAGCCGGGGCATTCTTAAGACCAAACGGCATGACCGTATAACAGTATAATCCCTGATCAGTGACGAAGGCCGTCTTCTCCTGATCTTTCTTCCACAAAGGAATTTGATGAAAACCAGAATAGGCGTCCATAAAACTCATCAAGGCATGGCCGGCTGTTGAGTCGACCAGGTTATCAATTTTGGGCAGAGGGTAACTGTCTTTGGGGCACGCCTTGTTCAAGTCTGTGTAGTCTACACACATTCGCCAGGTGCCATTCGGCTTTTTAACAAGTACCACATTTGCAACCCAATCTGGGAAGTAACATTGCCGAATGAACCCTGCATCAAGTAATTTTTTGACTTCGGCGGCGGCCGCCTGACCTCTTTCTTCACCATGGTTCCGCTTCTTTTGCCGTACCGGCTTCTTTTTTGGATCCACAGCGAGTTTGTGTACTGCCAGATCAGGACTAATGCCTGGCATTTCATGGACTTCAAATGCAAAGATGTCCTTGTATTCTTTCAACAGGTTGTGAAAGTCATCACCAAGGTTTCTCAGAGCAGTCGTCCCAACTTTGATTGTTCGGTCAGGGCGGGAGTCGTCTAATATCAGGTCCGTATGCTCACCAGCCGGCTGAGGGCGGAACTCATCCGGCCGGTCCTCTGCCAATGATTGCTATTTTCTTGCCTTTCTGGCGGACTCTGTCTGGGACGCCTTTCTTTTTCTGTCGCCTGTTTCTTGAACAGGCGCACTTTCCTTGACATTGTCAAGGTCTGTTTTTTCTCCACTTGACCCAGTGGCCTTAGCAGTGGGTTTGACATCCGAGAGATAGCACTCTCGGGCCATCCTCTGATCTCCCCTTAGGGAGCCGACTGTTCCATTGTCCCTTTCAAACTTAAGCAGCATAAGTGACGGGATTATAACAGCCTTGGCACTATTCAGGGTTGGGCGACCCAGAATCATGTTGTAGGCAGAGAGTTCCTCTACAACTAGGAATCGGACTACCATGTGTCGTCCTTCCCCTTTTTCGCCCAGGCGGACGGGTAGATCAACTCGTCCCAGTGGGTGGACGACTCCTCCTCCAAACCCTATTAAAGGGTGGGAGGCCGGATGTATGCAGTCCGTCTGATATTTCAGTTTTGACAGACATTTGCTGCTGATGAGATCTGAAGAGCTCCCAGTATCTATGAGGATTCGACCAACTCTCTGGTTGGCCACTTTACATTCAATAACGAGAGGGTCGTCATGCGGCCCCCTTATTCCTCCTAGATCCTCTTCAGTGATGACAATCTCAGGAAATGTATATTTGGACGGTCGTTCTTGGTGAACGGAATTTACATCTAACCGCCTTATATTATCTTTGTTGCCCCTAATAGTGGGGCCGCCTCCTGAGAAGCCGCCTGCAATGGTGTAGACGACTGCATCATCTGTATCGGAACTGTCGGCCTGTTGATTCTTTTTGGCCGACTGCTTTTTTGAGGAAGTATTCCCCGTAGATTTCTTGACATAAGTGTCAAGATCACCTTGATCAGCCAAGCGGTCTAGGTACCGCATGAGACTAATGCAGTCGTTGGTGTGATGACCAATGTCATCATGATAAGCACAGATTTTGTCTTGGTTCCGGTTGCTCGCAGAACCCTTCATGGGGAGCGGTTTCTCAATTGAGAGCCGTCCCTTTATTTCTTTTAGGATAAACTGGTTATCCTTGTTAAACACATACTTTGGGGAGTATGGTTTGAATTCCTTTTTCTTCTTGGCCGGCTGTTTAGAGGAATCAGCCGCCCAGACCCCTTTTCTTTTTTCATCTTTGTTGGACGACTGTTTCTGTCGTCCTTCTCTATTGTCGAACCTCTTCCCGTCCGACTGTTTCATTGTACACAGATCAGTCGCCTGTATATAGGCTTCTGCTTCAATCAAGGCCTCTTGAAGAGTCGCCACCCTTTTTCGAACTAAATCAAATTTGAAGGTAGACCCGTCTTTGAGACCTCTAAAAAAGTCAGTATAAGCTACCTCATCCGGTAACCCTTGAATCTGTATTCTCATCAGGTTGAACCGCCTGATGTAGGAACGAAGCCCCTCCTTTTCACCCTGCTGAATTGTTCCCAAATCAAGGGTCGTTTTCTTCGCAGGGATGTTCATTGCAAAGTTGGAGGCAAATAAGTAAGCAAGCGTCCTGAAACTGTTTACACAACCAGTCGGCAGGTTGCCGAACCATTGCTGTGCAATTCCCTTGAGAGTTGCTGGGAAACACTTGCACCAAGTGGGATCATCCAACCCTTGAAGGTACATCAGGTTGGTGAATGCCATCAGATGGTCTTCCGGGTTAGTAGTGCCATTATAGGCGCCTACTAAAACATTTTTTACTTTGGCCGGCTGAGCGGCTTCAATAATTTCCTTGGAGAAGGCCGACGGCTGTTCACCAAGTCTAAGCAGCCGTAGCTGCCAGTCCATAGGTTGGACGTTTTTTGCTGCAGGTCCACCAAATGGAGGTGGCTGCATAAAATATTGTTGTTGCGGCACAAATGGCAAATTTGGTACCGCCTGCGCACTATGAAAGCCAGACTGACGGGAGGTGCCGCCTGACTGACTCTCATGGTACGACTGAGTTGGCCTCATCGAGGCATTTCGCAAACTGTCCTGAAAATTTGAAGTAGAAGCCGACTCTGATAATCGGTCACTCTTCTTCTGCTCTAGCAGGTGCCGAGCATCTGTGAACGTTTGCTTTGACCCGTCCGCCTGAATATGACGAACCGGTTTCCTATTTCCCGTAGGATAACGGAGTTTTGTGAAATCAAGAGCAGACGGCTCCCGCTTCTTAGATTTAGGATGGGGAGTCGCCTCTCGCCCTTGAACTGGCTTCCTCTTCAGTGAAGTGGAAGGTTTTTTGGCCGCCTGCTCTTTGACTGAAGCAGGCGGTTTTTTGTTGATCAACTCTTGGATCTCTCCCTTGAATCCCCTCATGAAGGTCATGAGTTCGTTCCTTGTGATGGGAGCAGACCCATCAGTCGGCTGTTGCCGAGCAAGCGGTGCGCCTGCTGGCTCGCTTCCTGTTTGAAGATACTCCCGTTCCCTTATTTCAGTATGACGGGTACGGCGGGCCCTTAGGGTCCCGTCTGGAGCTGTATGAGTTTCAACTTCAAATTCACTTTCGGTATCATGGTCCGACTGAACTTGAGGGTCGTCTAGGGGACGCCTCTCTTCTGGGGTCGGTACAGACTTGGATGCCATCTCTGAAGTACTCTCCCCACAGACGGCGCCAAATGTTTCGGGGTTTTCTGATGTCCTGCGGGAGAGTTACAATTCCGAGACTGGAACCGGACGCCTGTACCTGCAAAATAACGGAGACTCCTGAGAGCTCCGCCTCCAACGGTCAAGTTAGTACCTGATTAAGGAGTAATTAATACAGAAATTAAAGTAATAAGGTCTCTCTAGGTGAGAGTATTTAATGTAGGTAATCTGCTTTGCTAGCGAGATCAGCCGGTTATTAGTGTGTTCCGTAATGTTATTCGGTCCCCTGATTAATGAGGATTAATCGAGTATTTATAGCCTTGGGAAGCGTGCAACTCTCTAGGTTTAAGGTAAACCTAGGGCCGATCGGGCTTCTAGACTGAAATGGGCCTTGATGGCCGGTTGTCCCATTTGGCATGGGTGGACACGTGGCGTGTCTTAAGTGGTCCGTGGAGGACGCGTGGCGGAACCTGGTTGGTCCACTTGTCAAACGGCGCTTGGTGGATAAAAATCCCCTAATCACATAGTATTAAAAAAAAAACGAATTTACACATATAAATTACCTTAGATGGGAGGAAAAATGAATGTGAAATTTGTGGGATTAGCAAAATTTATGGGATTAGTAAAATGTCGTGGGATTAGTAAAGGTAGACCGTAGAAATGGAAAAAATTTTAAGTTGAATTTTACGTTCAAGTTGAAATGGAATATTGAGTTCTAAAAATTGAATAAGGTATCTTAGTCTTTTATTATTTTCATATAAATGTATAAATCCTGCATTTAGGTTATTTTGTACTGCATTTAGTACTTGTGTTCTTTAAAGTAACCTACCATCTTTTGAAAACTAACATGTGAAAAAAAAACGTCCATGTGTGTAAGGAGGGTGTTCCCATCGTAGGGGATCCTTCTCCTTAGATTCCCATGGCCCTTTAAAAGCCTAGGACTTTACACTTGTTAGGGTGTATTAGGATTTCAACCTGACTGTTTGGGGGACCTTGAATTAGAATTGATCTTGTCATCAAGATTTTTATAAGAAACAAGTAGGGAGTCGCCAATGAGTTTTTGAAAAACTCATAAACCTCGTCCGTGCCTTTCTCCCATGTGGAGTTCATGGGATAAATTGGTCTACATAAACCAGAAATGAGTTCGGGAGCGAATGTACTAAAATAACGTTCCCTTTAAAGGGGAATCGATATTCTAGCCCTAGTGCGGTCTCTACTAGCTCTTCATTTTTCACAATTTCATCACCAAACATTATATGCAACGCGATACCTAGAACTATGTTAGTTGATTTTATTTACAAACACTAATTCACGTAGGAATTACATTGCAAAAGTCATTATTCTTATTTACATGCATCAATCACGTAGGAATTACATTTTAAAGTAGTTATTCTTTATTTAATTCAAATTTGTGAAAGGAACAAAAATAAACAAGATTCTCCTTGGCTTAAGTGATCAATCAATCAATTAATTATTCAATTTTAATCTTATTTAACGCAAGATACTATGTGGAATTTATTAATTAAATGTCCTTTTAAAATGATCAAACAACACTAATTAATTGATTATTCTTTTAAACAAGAAAAATAAATATGATTGATCTAAGTGCTCGGGATTTTACCACTTCTCTTTGCTAGATCTTCGTTTAGAACACTTATGGACTCCTTCTTGTCCGGGAACCTCCACCGTAGTAACATGTGTAAAGGGGGTGAGTAGGATAAGAGGGTTTGGTAGCACACAAGTTCACAAAGTTTCTGCCAGAGTTTTAGCTTAGGTTAATTTATGTCTGTTTAAGCCTCGTATTAAGCCTCTATTTATAGGGAATGGGTGGGTAGACACCAAAATGTGTCTCTCCAAAACCAGACCCAGTGATGAATACCTTTCGCGTCATTTGATTATCGAACGAGGTGAAAGTGTGGAAAGTCTAATGATGAGGATGTTTTTATTAAAATATTTATCTTTCTGTTTTCTAAAAATATTTCTTTTCTCACTCCTATTTATGAAAAATAGCTAGCTAAATTTTTTTTGGTCCATAATAAAGGTCCAATAATAGTGTAGTTGGATTGGGCTTGAAAAGAGCTTTCCAATGATATATTATAGGCCCAATTCCGATGACTTATGAGGAAGGTATGGATTAAATTAAATTAGGCCCAATGATTTTCAAAGGTGGCCCGATGATCTAGAGGAGGGCCTATTAATCATATTTTTAAAAGAATGTTTTATTTAGAATACAATATATAAATCTGATATCGAAAACTACTCGGACGCATAATTACCTGAAACCGGTCTTGAAGGTAATTACGCGTGGAAAAACGCGTTGACTTTTGGACCAGCGCGAGACGATGGAGTCGTCGCCAGGCGCTGGCTCCTGTCTTTTGCGACGGGAGGAGTTTTATTTCGAATATGATTTTCTGTCGTATCTCCCTGTTTTCAAATCATCTATACACAATCTACATATTCTCTCCCTCTCTAAAAGCTAGAAGCTTTCTCTCTCTTTTCTTTTTCTAAGCCTTCCCTCTCTCAAAATTCCTCATACATTAGCTTTAGAAACACCTAGCCAAGTTCGAAGTTCCCTTCGCCCTAGACATGAAAGGTTTGATATTTATGAGGGTTTGGTCCCTAATTTCTTCTTCGATTATTTGATTTAATTGTATTGATTTTTAATATTTTCCTTGAAGTTACTAACGTGTGTATTTTGTTATTAGAAAGAGGTATGAGGCATCGAAGTAAGTACTTTGTTTTATTGATCTTTTGATATAGAAATCATGCTTAGATTGTTTTACTGATTCCTAATATCATGTTAGGATGTTTTATTGCTTCTATGTATCATGTTTAGGATTAATATTTCTAATATCAAGTATGATTAAAAGAATGCTTCCTATTTCTTTCCTAGTATCATGTCAGTATCATGATGATGATGATTGTTGTTGTTGTTGTTGTTGTTGTTGTTGTTGTTGTTGTTTATTATTATTATTATTATTATTATTATTATTATTATTATTATTATTATTATTATTATTATTATTATTATTATGTTTCTTGATGTTTATATTTATTGTTATTGCTTGATCACACCTTTTATGTATATTTAAAAGGAATTTGTACTTGTAATCACATTTAATAATCTTGTTTAGGATAATATGATAATAATTCAAGTGATCGCCAATAATAGTTTTATTTGTGCATTAATATTCAAGCAACATAGAGTAAACAGGTTTAAGGTAAACCTATTGATTGTATGTTAGTCAGAAAGCGCACATGAATACGAGAAGAATAAAGTAGTGGCCTATTATTAGGACAAGTTTAATCTCTTTTAGGTTGTATTTGTACCTTCATCCCCAAACTTCCAGTCATGGTTCCAGACCTATTGGAGTTAACGATTACCTGGATTGTTAATGGGTGTAACCTTCACCCTGTGAGCGGTTTACAAGTTCCTAAAACTTGTTGGCGACTCTTTTACTCTAGCTTCCTTCCCTTTGGACGCCACCATGCTTAAGTGTATGGTCACAGTGGGGCTCAAGTGTGGGATAGCTTGAAATATTCCCTTCAGTTTTTTGGCGACTCCGTTGGGGACGATTTCTATTTTAATTCCTAAAATTTATTTTGGCAATGATTTAGAATGAGTGGATGAGACTCGAAAATTTCTAAGTATTTCATGAGCGTAATTTTGATTGACATTATTGGCATAAGCATAAAAAGGTTCTCATTGGAAAGACCATCCGTAATGAGTCTAAAACATAGGATTTTTACATGTAGGAATCTAGGGAAATATCTTTCACAACTAGAATCTAAATAATGTTACGAAAAAACTGGAAAATTGAAGAACAAAAAGCTGTTGAGGCATGTAGGAATTAGCGCTAAGAAAACAGCGTCGGCGCCTAACGTTGGCGTTGTCGCTAGGCAACAAGCTTTTTTTCTGGCGACGAGGCCAGCGTTTAGCAACGAAGCTATTTTCCCGCGCTAAATTCTTCCACTACCTAGCCAGAAATCTACCTTCTTGTTTCGACTAGTTTTCTAGTTCTGTTTGCTTTGTTTTACTTCCTGATTGAGTTTTTCCTTATTTTCTGAAACCCATATGTGTTGTACATATGGATATAACCCTTTGAGAATTTATGCGCCATCTACCCAATTGAACGCTCTTGGCAACGAAGGGTACATCCGAGAATGTTGAATTCACCAAACCATAGAAGCGAGTTTAACTCGCGGGGTCCCATCCACACGCGACAACCCTTCCAAAGGTAAGGCTTCCTCGCGGTGCATCCAGACTCATAACCATGGACATTCTTTGACTAACCCATATCCCGAACTTTAGAGAACTAGAGCCATGGTTAGGTTGTAAACTCATTGCATCATATCATGACTATATGACTACTTGTACATTATTTGCTGTGCATACTCTATGTGTTTTTTTTCCTAACCGTTTGTTTGACTTGTGTATGAGTTAAATAAATAAAAATAATGACTAAAAGGACTTTGCTAATTTAATTAATTAAATAATAACTTAAGTCTAATAAATGGATCAAACTGGACTTAGTACGACTTTTAGGCTAATCCCCTTAGAGAAAAATAATGGAAACAGTCCCACACTACTACAAAACTTGAAAAAGAGATCCCTAATTAAAGACCCGTTATTTAACTAACGGATCTGTTTGATATAAGAGTCCAACATTTAATATGACGGGTCTCTTATGTAAACTAGGAAAATAAAAACAAAGAGATAAGACCTGATGTCAACCTAACGGGTCTCTTAAATCTATTCTTGATTGAATTATTACTTTTTTTTTTTTTATTTGGTATAGTACTTTTTCTTTTAATATTCTACTCTAATATTCTATGATTTGTCTCCTTAGTCCCTATAAGACTCTTTCACCTGATATTTACTCAAGTCATTCTCACTCTTCAAACCCTAACTCCAAATTAAAAATCTCATCCTCGCTTTCAAACCAATCCACCGCCGTCACTTCCTCTTCCTTAGCTTCTCACCTTGATTTAAAACTCTGTAAACATTCAAATGGTAATAAGAAATGTACTTTGTAAACACTCAAATGGTACGGAGTAAAAATAATCTATTTCTCTCCCCTTAAAAAGGCACTCATTCTACCCACCACCTAACTCGTCCGAGTCATGCTGGAACTCGTACGACTCAGCCGTCGACTCGTTCATACCAAACTTCAAGGTTCAAACCTCTTGTGGGTTCAAGGCTCAGTGGATTTCTGAAGGTTGTTTGAACATCTCAACTCAGACCGAGTTCGAAAAATTCGTTCCTCAATTTGCGTTAAACGACGCCGTTTTGAACTGTAATCAATCTCTTGCAAACGGGTCTCCTTGTGCTTCTTGTCTCACGAGTCTTACTACTCTGCAAGCTTTGTATCTCAAATCGAAGGACCCTTTTAATGGTAATATCTTGTATTGTACTAATCTTCCATTGATTTATGTTAGAGATTTCAGATGTGATTTAATAAAATTAGCTAGCTTCCCATCAAAAAAAAAAAAAAAAAAAAAGTTGGATATGTGATTAATCAATCTGGATTGTATGATCATTATACGAGTTCTAGTATTCGATGTTTTGTTGACTTGTTGTATTATAAATCTTTGGTTAGATGTAAATTGAGATGAAAATACATGCAGAGTACTGTAGGTTGTAATATTGTTGCTTGTGAAGTTGTGCTTTCTTTCAATATTTTTTTGTATATCTTATTTCTTTGTTTTTTTTATTTATTGAACTTATTTATAAACAAGTTTTTTTTGTAGGATTCTTATTTATATTGATTCATTATTTGTATTTTTTTTCAGATTTGCTTGATTTCATCTCACAAAATTCTCAGACAACGAGAGAGAATGGAGAACTTGAGCAATTGTACTTGTTGAGCCTTAATGTTGTAATTGTAATTGTATATTTTAGTAACATCAATATTATTTTTTGTTTATTTTAATTTGCATTTTATGTAGGTTGATTTTTTTTTACCACATTAACTTTACTTTAGCCCATTATTATTATTATAGTGCACTTGAAGTGTAACTACAATATACTTCCAGTAGTATGATTTGCATGAAGATTGAAAACAAAACTTTCAAAATTCAATTGTAACCCACATCAAAAGCAAAAATAATTTTTAAATTTTTTTTAAAAAAATACAGAGCAAAGAGACCCGTTAATGGACATTATGGGTCTGTTTAAAGGCACTAAAAAGACCCCATATCTGAAGTAACGGGTCTCTTTCCCTTCTAAAAATCAATTTATACATAACAGAATCTCTATCACCAACAACGGGTCTATTTGTTTTCCTTAACATACCCCCCTAATGAACGGGTCTCATTATCAAAGAGACCCTTGAGATAGAGACCCAATCTGAGCTGGTCTCTAAAGCATATTACAACGAGTCTCTTTGCTAATTTTTATAGTAGTGCCAGATCGATGTTCCATAACGGCGCAAAGATTTTGACTGTGCGTCACACTGTATGCTTGTGTCCGGCGCCAGGCAACGATCCCGTCGTTTAGCGTTGGCTGCCAGTGTCTGGTGACAGTACTGTCGTCTGACGACAACCTGTAATTTTGCTCGAGTCTTCACGATGTGTCAGTCTAATCGATTTCCTAATACAGTTTAATCAGTTTATTAATGGCAGTAATTATGTTCAGTCCTTAATCGAGTCTAGCACATAGTCCCATGGTCTCACAAAAGAGTCAAGGTATGTTACCTACACTTACTAGTTTTAGCACACACTTTGTATATATGTCACCATGACCATGTCTTAGGTTCATACATAAATTGTCCTTTCCATCATTTGAGTCGGGGGTACATTTTATTCCTAATTCTTCCATATATCCCCATCTACATCATCTTTCCATTCTCTACATGCTTTCTCCATATCACAATATTCATTCTTTCCATCTATTGCATGTTGAATAGAGTTTGAGTCAAATAATTAACAGTAAATATCCCCAATTTCCTTTCCACAACGCTTGGTCAAGGAGGGAAGGGCGATTAATCAAGGACAACACCTTAGTTCAAGTGCTACTTTTTGACAAACTAATTAGTCGAAAAAGAAAGGCTAAGAAGATAATGACGTCTCAAGAAGAAGTTAATGAACTCAAGAAGGATGTAGCCAACCTAACTGAATTAATGAAGAGTATAGCCCTTCAAGTCAATGACCCTGTAAGGCAACAACAAATGGAGTTATGCAAGAAAGCTTGAGCAAAATATCCAATGACTATAGATTCCAGGGCATTAGCTCCCAAGGGGTCTTAGTGGACAAGGAATTTCTTCCGACATCCCTAATTTCAAGCCAACAGACATTCCCTACTTCCACTTAAGGGCATTCGAGACAATAATGAATATTAAGGGGATAAATAAGAAAAATTTTCATACATTGTTTTCTTTATCACTTGAAACCGTTTGTCAACAATGGTTCTTTTCTCTTGATAAAAAGGAAACCTCTACTTGGGATGCTATTGTAAACGCTTTCAATTAAGGAGGGTGATCCCATCGTAAGGGGTACTCTCCTTAAATGCCCTTGGCCACTTAAAAGCCTAGGACTTTACACTTGTTAGGGTGTAGTAGGATTTGAATTCCCGACTGTTTGGGGGACCTTGAATTAGAATTGATTCTATCATCACGCTTTTTTTATAAGAAACAAGCAGGAGTCGCCAATGAGTTTTAGGAAAAACTCATAAACCTCGTTCATGCCTTTCTTCCACGTGGAGTTCATGGAATAATTAGCACATATCATAAGTTTACCCATGTCCAAATTGGTCTATAAACCAGAATTGAGTTCGGGAGCGAGGGTACTAAGATAACATTCCTTTTAGAGGGGAATCGTCATCCTAGCCCTAGTACGACCTCTACTAGCTCTTCCTTTTTCACAATTTCATCACCAAACAATATATGCAACGCGATACCTAGAACTATGTTAGTTGATTTTATTTACAAACACTAATTCACGTAGGAATTACATTGCAAAAGTCGTTATTCTTATTTAATAATATTCGTGAAAGAACAATAAATAAACAAGACACTTGTGATCAACCAACAATTATTTAATTCAATTCTAGTCTTTATTTAACGCAAGACACTATGTGGAATTGATTAATTAATTATTTTAAAGGTGATCAAACAACACTAATCAATTAATTAAAGTCCTTTTAAACAAGAAAATAAAGGTGATTTAACTAAGTGCTCGGGAATTTACCACTTCTCTTTGTTAGATCTCTGTTTAGAACACTTGTGGACACCTTCTTGTTGGGGACCCTCCACCGTAGTAACAAAGTATCGAAAGGGTGAGTGTTTAGGACAAGAGGGCTAGGTTGCACAAGTTCACAAGTTATTTTCGCCAGAGTTTTAGGTTAGTTTCTGTCTCTTGAAGCCTCGGTTTAAGCTCGTATTTATAGAGAATGATTAGGTTTAGGGTTTCGAGCAATCTTCCGCAGCAGGTGTCGCGCGCAACATATGAAGTTGCGCGCTGCAACCCAGCGCAAGTTATAGAGTTACGCTGCTATGTGCAGCGCAACTATTGGTCTTGCGCGCGGCTTTATGATAAGATTTGATTTTATATTTTCCGTATAATTACAAATCTTCCAGAGTTACGCTGGGTGTCGCGCGCAACTGAAATAGTTGCGCGCGGAAGCCCAGCGCGACTTTGTGAGATGCGCACGAATTTTTCTACGGCAGCACTAAGTTTTAACCTAGGCGCTCCTAAGTCCATCATTATTAGGGTTTAAGCACGGGCTTAAGCCTAATTATGATCGGGTTTAGTTAATTTGACCTTTATTTTGGCTTTTCTTTAATTTGGGCTAGTCTTTTGTGTTTTGTAGCTTAACCAGTTATCCACAAGTATTCTTCACTTTGATCCAACACGAAGATGGCTTTATTTATCGTCATTGCACTTCCTGTCGGGACAGGAGGCCAAAAGTAGATGTCTACAGAAACCGACTACAGATAACTTGAGATGCTAAGACAAAAAGAGAATGAAGGCTTTAATTCTTTCTTTAATAAGTGGAGGGAAACTTCCGCTAAGATTATTGAGGTGCCCACCGAAAAAGAATCTGTAAGGATGTTTATAAAAAATCTCTAAGAGAAGTATTCAAAGCATTTAAAATATCAACATAATTTGAATACTTTCAAGGCCGTCTATGACATCGGTATTGAAATCGAAGATGACCTCGCAAAGTAAAAAGCTACTAAAAATAGTAACCACATTGGCTGGAAAGTAAAGAAGAACGACAATTCTTCTTCTTCCGAAAATACCTACTTTAGTAACAATGTTAGTACCTTTAACCACAACGGTGTCTTAGCCATGGATAATCAAGGATCTAAAAAGAAACCCAAAAGAGAGTTCACACCCATTGGAATGACCTATGATGTTGCTTTTGATCGTCTCCATGATCGAGGATTAATCAAACCTATTGGCCCTACCGAGGATCCAACGCCAGAAATGATACTATCATCACGCTTTTTTAATAAGAAACAAGTAGAAGTCGCCAATGATAAACCTCGTTCATGCCTTTCTTCCAAGTGGAGTTCATGGAATAATAATTAGCATGAATCGTAAGTTTACCCATGCCCAAATTAGTCTACATAAACCAGAAATGAGTTCGGGAGCGAGGGTACTAAAATAACGTTCCTTTTAAGGAGGAATAGATATTCTAGCCCTAGTACGACCTCTACTAGCTCTTCCTTTTTTGCAATTTCATTACCAAACAATATATGCAACGCTATACCTAAAACTAAGTTAGTTGATTTTATTTACACACGTTAATTCACGTAGGAATTACATTGCAACACCGTTATTCTTTATTTAATCAAATTCGTGAAAAGAACAAGAAAATAAACAATTTTCGCCTTGGCTTAAGTGATCAACCAACAATTAATTATCCTATTCTAATTTTTATTTAACGCACGATACTATGTGAAAATAATTAATTAGTCCTTTTAAGGTGATCAAACAACTCTAATTAATTAATTAAGGTTCCTTTAAACAAGAAAATAAATATGATTTATCTAAGTGCTTGGGAATTTTACCACTTCTCTTTGCTAGATCTCCGTTTAGAACACTTATGGACACCTTCTTGTTGGGGAACCTCCACCGTAGTAACAAAAGATCAAGGGGTGAGTGTTTAGGACAAGAGGGTTTAGGTAGCACAAGTTCACAAGTATTCCGCCAGAGTTTTAGGTTATTTTCTGTGTTTTTAAGCCTCGGATTAAGCCTCTATTTATAGGGAACGAGTAGGTTTAGGGTTTTGAACATTCTTCCATAGCAGGTGTTGCGCTCAACATCCCAGCCCAAGTGATTTGGTTCCGCTTCTATGGGCAACGCAACTAAGTGTCTTGCGTGCGGCATTATGGTAAGATTCGATTCTATATTTTCATAAAAATCTGAATCTTCCGCGAGCGCATCTCTAGAGGTTGCGCTGAGTGTCGCGCACAACTAAATTAGTTGTGCGCGCCTGCCCAGCGTGATTTATTGAGATGAGCGCAGATTTTCTTGCGGCACCATTAAAATTTAACCTAGGCACTCCTAAATCCGTCATTATTGGGTTTTAAGCCTAATATTGATCGGATTTAGTTAATTGGACCTCGTCTTAGCTTTGTTTATTTAGTTTGGGCTAGTTTTTGTGTTTTGTGGCTTAACCAGTTATCCATAAGCATTCTCCACTTCAATATAACACGAAGATGGTTTTATTTGTCGTCATTGCACTTCTTGTCGGGACAGGAGGCCAAAAGTAGATGTCTACAGTTAGCCCCCCTTTGATCAAGTCTAGAATAGACGATGATCAAAGTAGTCAAGGAAATAAATCCGAGACTCATTCTGAGAAGTTCTCAAAGAATAGAGAATCTTTCAGAAATGTTTAAGGATGCGAAAACAATCCTTGGTTCGCTAAGTGTTTGAAACAAGTAGCTATTAAGGCTAGAAAAAGTTTCCCTAGTCTTAACGCGCTAAAGGATCTAGATTGACCCTTTGCAATTGTAGAACGCTTTTACAAGTAAAGGTGTTCTGGGTGATGTCAAGTCATGAGAAGAGATCGGCTTTAAAAGAATAAAAGGGGATGATTTCCTTTCAATCATGTCATCGTTGGTCTAAAGTCCCTCGATATGTCATTGAAACATTAGCCTGACTTTAACAAAGTAAAAAGATGAAAAAGAGTTTTGGGTATTTGAGCTAAAATGGTCCGGTATACGAGCCGGATGTCCACAAGATAGAAATACATGTCTCAGGACGGGAGACATATTTCCAAATCCCGTTAGAGGGAAGAAAGTCAGCAACTCTCTCAACAGTTTTGTGCACAAGGTGAGTACACGTGCCATAGGACTGGGGGCAAGTGACTACATAGGCACGACATTGTCTCGTTGCTTCTTTATACAGGGGTGGATAGACACTCTAACTGCCCGGTAATCTAGTAAGCTCACTAACTACCGTATTTGCTTCCAATCAAGAAGTGTTTGTTCTTGATGGTTCGGCGCGCCTGTGGACTGGTGAGCTAACGCCTAAAGTAATCCTCCACCTTTTAGTTCTGAGAGGTGGATTTCGCAAAGCTTGAGCTGAAGTGAAATTTTACACAACACCTATGCCGTAATTTTACGCCGTACGATACACCTTTTGCATTTTTACGCTACATGACAACGCCTTCCTTTTTTCTTCGGACGTGAAAAAAGAAGAAAAGCCGGACATTTGTAACGTCTGTACAGTAAAATGACAAACCTGTCTATGGGTGCTTTTACGTAAAGCACCACCACGGAACGTCTTAAGACACTCATACAAAAAACGTTCAAAACATATTCTTAGGGAAGGCACAAAGCACGGTGTGCATGCAAGAATGATGCAAAAAAACTAACAAAGAAGAAAACAAACTACAATATGCAAAGCAATTTAAAAGATTTTGATAATTTGCACGCCATTACGTCTAATAACGAGCAAAAACCGTTGAAAAATGATCAAACGGATCAAAATCAAGATTCCGGTCATTTTAGTGACCAGTATCCGCGCGCAACTCAGTGGGTCGCGCTGGCCAGGCGCACGCATCGTTCTGAGTTGCGCTGGTATGCCACGTGCAACAGATTCAGTTGCGCGCAACATTTATATTAGCAAAATGAAATCGCTGAGCGCGATTTTTCATTTCGCACTCTCTCTCTTCTTCCTTTGCCATTTTCGCCCCTTTCTTTCTCTAGGAAGCTCGGATTTTCTTGTTTTTTGAAGCTAAAGGAAGTAGATCTCGCCCCTTATTTATATCTGCAATAATCCAATGTAAGTTTTTTGTTAAATTTCGTTTGATTTAGGATTAATTAGGACGATTTTCTAGGGCTGGAAAAAGCTGACCCAACCCGACTACCCCACCTGAACACAACCCGAAATAAATGGGTTTTGATTAAAAAATTTAACCCGTTTATGTAATTGGGTCAACCCAAACCCGACCTGAAAATAAATAGGTCGGGTTGAGGTTGGAAATCTCAACCCGAATATAACCCGTCTAACCCGTTTAACTAATTTAGATCAGATATAGGTTAGGTCAACCTGATCATAACCCGTTTAACCCATCAGCAAATTTATTTTTTTGGGCCACGACCAAATCCAATAGATAGTCACATAAATATAAACTAAACCCTAAATGAAATTGATTCTACATTTCTACCGCCTCTCCTCCTATCTCCTCATTCTTTCTCTTCACGGGGCTCATTCACTCTCTCTCCTGATCTCCTCTATGGAGGCTCACTCAATACCACTTTCCTCTAACTTTCTTCTCCTTCACTAATACACTAATAGAGGTAGTAGATTAGGTGAGGGTTGATTATATTCTTAACTTCTCTTCTTCACTTTCTAGCTCTTGAATTTTGATATTTCATTACCATGAAATTGCACATGAAAAGAAGAATCAATGCAACCGAGAGAAGCCGGAGAATATTGATTATTGGTTTTTTGCAAAATTTAATTTGTGTTGAAAATTGTAATACGAAATTTATATGAAGTAGTACAAGTATTTGTGATTGTAAATATGTATTATATGATTCAATTTTTTTTAGAATATTGATGGTTACAGTGTGTTAATTCGAGTTGGGAAATAAAAATTTTGTTTGGTTTTAACTTTTAAGACTCATAAACACACTTTAAAAAAAAAAACAGAGTTAAATAGGTCGGGTTCTAGTCAACCCGTTTATAAACAGGTCGGGTCGGGTTAGAATTTTTGACCTGTTTATGTAAACAGGTCGGGTTTAGGTTTAGGGGTGTTGACCCGTTTATCTAAACAGGTCGACCTGAACCTGACCCGACCCGACCCGACCCGATTGCCAGCCCCACGATTTTCGAACCGTTGAACCCTAAATTTTGAATTTGGGGGTTTTCGATTCGGTCCATTATTCTTGAAATTGTTTGTTCCATGTTGTTGTACTATGTTTAAGGAGTGTTTTGCAACAAATTTCATGAAAAATAGTTATGTATTGAACCTTATATGAGCATTTCTTTGTTCAAGTTCGTTCTTTCTCTTTTTCTTCGAATTTTACTCGATTTTATTGCTATTTCTTGATCATTTTGGTTACACTTGCTGATTATGAAGTAGATTATAGTGATGGAACCAATATTACTTTCATAATTTATTTTTGCAAATTTTGAATTGTTGAAAAATGGTGCAAAACATACTTTTAGCTTATTTTTGCGATGTTTAAACCTCAAAATTGTTTGGTAGACGATAATCATGTTAATATTACTGTTATTCGTCTAGGAGTAGTTGATTCTTTGAGATTTTGAAATACAATCCCATGAATGCTTAGTTGAAACTGGTATAGGATGGCCTTTGTGGGTGTTAGAAGACCCCATTTAGTGAGTTTAACTGCAGGTATCGTAGCCCCCAAGTATGGGTGGCGTTCAATTTTCGTGTTTTTCCCTATCGGAAGCCGTTATGCTGTCGAAATGGGTCTAGAATATGTATGTTAGCTTAGTTTAGGAAATAAAGTAAACTAATAAAGAAACTTTATCCATCATAGCATGGACTCGCCTCCATTCGTCGATGTTGAGGAGATTTTAGAGGGTCCTGACGAGGCGGTTCGCCCTCGAAAGAGGGTGACCCGTTGTAGGGAATATTTCAAGCGTTATCCCAAACTTGAACCCCACTGTGATCATACACTAAAGTACGGTGGCGTCCAAAGGGAAAGAAGAAAGAGCAAAAGAGTCGCCAACAAGTTTTTTTAGGAACTTGTAAACTGTTCAGGAGATGAAGGTTACACCCCTTAACGATCCAAGAGATCGTCAACTCTAATAGGTCTTGAACCATGACTAGTAGTTCGGGGATGAAGATACAAATCCAACCTAAAAGATATTGAACCTGCCTAATAATAGGCCTCTACTTTATTCTGATCGTATTCATGTGCGCTTTCTGACTAACATGCAATCAATAGGATTACCCTAAACCTGTTTATCTATGTTGGTTGAATATTAATGCACAAATAAACTATTATTGGCAATCACTTGAATTATAATCAAATTAACCCTAAACAAGATTATTAATTATCTTATTAAGCGTGATTACAAGTACAAATTCCCTTTAAACATGCATAAAAGGCGTGATCAAGCAATAACAACAAAAATCAAGCAACATAATAAATAATCATAAATTAATAATAATTATAACAATTATAAAAATAATCATAATATTCATATTAAATCATAATAATAATAGCAAGATCCTAGGCATGATACTAACAAGATTAAATGTTAGGAAGAAAATAAAAGGAATCATAGAAATCATAATTGACATTATATTCTTTACCCTAAACATGATACTAGGAATTTGTTGTCATTCTAAACATCAAATTAAGAAAAACATCCTAACATGATACTAGGAATCATAATAACAACCTAGAAATGATTTCTATATCATAATATCAATGCAAACAATTAAAGCACTTACTTGGATGACTCGTACCTTTTTCTAATAACAAAATACACGCGTTAGTAACTTCAAGGAAAATAATAAACAACAATTAAATTAAATCATAATTGAAAGAGAGATTTGGGACCAAACCCTCAGAAATTAAACCTTTCACGTCTAGGGCGAAGGCAACTTCGAATATGGCTAGGTGTATCTAAGTCTTGTGAATGGGAAATTTTTTATTTTGAGAAAAAAGCTAGTTTAGAAGAGAAAGAGAGATAGTAATATAGAATTTCTTGATGAGAGTTGGTGCATGAAAACGGAGTTTTTAGAAGACTATTTATAGAGAAAATCAGCCAAAAAGATAAAAAATCAAAACAGAGTTCTGACGCGCAAAATGAGGTTAGCGCTAGACGCTGACATTAGCGCCAGGTGCCAAGCTTAGCGTCAGGCGCTAATGCTGGCGTTTGGCGCTAACTTAATAATTGATGAGTTTTCTAAAAATCAGATAGAATCGTATCTTGCCGTACAGGAGGATAAATTTTGCCATGTCCATCTTTTGATTTTATTTATTTTCTGACGATTTTTCATGTGGTTGTGTTTGTAGATCGATCTCCGTCCTTGGAGTTTGATCGTCGGAGTCCCTGAGGCTGTCCGGTCCAGCATGATTCGTTGTCGTTTCCGGGATCTTTGTCAGGGACTTCCAATCCTTCAAAGGACAGACGCTTGGTTTTTAGGCGAGCGTGTTCTCCGGTAGTCTGCATTCGAGGAGCCCATGGTTCCCGTGGATCCTCCGATCCGGATGTTACGTCCGGACTTGCTGTTTACCGAGGATCGAGCTCAGGCGATCCTTGGTTATCCAGCGGAGCAGCTGGTGCTGCCGGATGCATCGTATCCGGGTTCATTGCATCAAGGCTGACTCCTTTCCCATCTTTTGTTTCGGTTTGTACTTTAACTCTCTTTTGTTATTTATATTTATTTTTCCGGAACTTTGACCCTTTTATTTATTTTCAGCGGGTTAATCTAGGTGGTTGGGTGCCTCCTACAGCAGAGATCACGTATACCGATACCGTTGGGTCGGTAATTCGTGAGATCCTTCCAGCAGCGGAGTATGAGGAGGGGATACCGTTTGTTCCTGAAACGGTTGAGTCGGTATGTTCCTTATGCATATGTATTTATATATATTTTTTCATATAAATTTTTGCTAATTGTCCTTGTCTTTTGGAATAGGTTCCGCGAGAGACCGTGAACGACATGGTGAGGACTTTGCGCGCTTTTCGAGCTGCTTATTGGAGAGCTCTCCTCACTTTGTCATGCCGTGATCATCGGGTGGTCGCTGTAATTTTATTATTTATTTTTCTTTTAATGAAGTTATCACACATTTTATGTATTAATCTTCATTCGGATTTTGCAGGATGTGCAGCAGCCGTCTGGGAGTCGCCGACCATCCTGACTTCCTTTGTACACACATTTTTTTATATTAGGAAACAAATGTATATATTTTTTGTTGTACATATGACACGTTTTTTGTATATATGTCATTTTCTTTTGTTTCCATGTGTACATTTTATTTTTATTTTTTTTCTAACTTTTTCTCTTTTTTTTATTATTATATAAAAAATTTGCAAAAAAATTTCCGAGGGAGGGAAAGGTTCCCGACTTACCCCCCCTCGAAAAAATAACAAAAAGGAAACAAGGGAATAGAAAAAAGAAAAAGAAAGTAAAGGAAAATAAAAAAGAGAATATGAAAAATAAGAAAATATTAAGGAAAAGGACACAAAGGTTAGTAAAAGGTAAGCGTATGATTTGTCTTAAGATCTCGTGGGATTTCGTCTTTATGTTGTCCAAAATACGGAAATAATCCTAACTCACATGTCACGACAGAGCAAACGCGCGCAATTGTAGGAGTTGCGCGCGGCTGTCGCGCGCATGTGAATTGGTTGCGCGCATGTGAATTGGTTGCGCGCGTACGTCGCGCCCAACTCATGAGTTGCGCGCAACACCTGCTGGTGAACTTTCCTTCGAGCGAAAATTGCCAAAATTTTACCCCTCTTGGGTCTATTTAAACGCGATTTCATGTAGGCTTTTAAGTATCTCGCATTCATTCGCTTAGTAATAAGAATCTAAAAAGAATTAATCTCTCTAAATTCTCTCTCTCTTTTTTTTTATTTGAAAAATGGTGAAAACCTTTGAACTATGCTTGAAGTAATGGGTCACCTCCCTCTCAACTGAGGATAAAACTAGCTTTCAAAATTTACCACCTAGACCCTTTTTTGAACTATATGCAACTAGTGATCAAATTTGATTTTCTTCATGCCACCGTCAACCATTGGGAGACTAACCATCATCTTTTCTTGTTTAAAGGGGACGAGATTGTCCCACTTCCTGGCGAGTTTGAGGCCTTGCTAGGCTTCCCTATAAACACTCTCCATGTGACCTATGCGCCTACCTTGTCGGATTCCAAAATTATATTCCAAAGATTTTTTGGTTTTTTTTTGACAAAGATATGACTAACATTGGAAGTGAAGAAGGCGAGTATTTGATCCAATTTATTGAACACTTCGTCGCCCTTCGTGACAACACGACTAAACAACGTTTTAAAATTCGTGCTTTATGTTATTGTCTTGTTGTTAATTGTTCACTTAGGACAGGCAAAAAGTATGGAGATTATTTCATGGTGTCCATAGTAGAGCAAATAGAGGGATGTCATTCACCCGCTCCTTTGGCTTTAGCGGAAACCGTTCTATGCTTGAATCGCCTTAGAGGAGACCCTAATGAAACCGGTTTCACGGGAAGTCCACTCCTATTACTGATACGTGTCGCATACCGTATAAAATTAATTAATAAATTACTTAACTTAAACCTTCAAAAAAAATTAACAACTAGTAGAAAGGGTAAGTAAGGGTCGAACCCACGAGGAGATTAATTAACTCTATAAACCCAAAATCAACTCGAAACATAAACTATATACCTAAAAGAGTATTTTCACACTATGTACATGAGATTGGGGGGGTATAATTGAACGAGTAACTAAGCCAAACAAGATAAAAATAATATACTAATCTATTGTTTGAAAATAGACGACAAGCAAACCACCAATGTGATAACAAATCGATCATAACTTAATTCCCAATTCCTTCATATAGTCTCCTTCAATATTCAACTCAATATTTAGGTAGTCAAATTACCGCCACAGTCAATTTGACATGTATAGCTCACTAGAAATCAGAATCTTACTAATACACTTTCTACCCCAATAAACTTGATTTATTAGATCAACCCCACAAACTCAACAAAACTACGATTGAGCCGCTCAAACTAGTAATATCGAGTCATTCACTATAAATTATCAAATAATGTCACATCAAGTAATATTTAGCATAGTCTAATTACTTCATACTAGCAATTGTGTACTCAATTACAAGTATAAATAAATTAAATGTTCATATAAAAACAAGGAAGAATATGTGAATCAATTAAATACCAACTAGAACATTGAAATACGATTATACTCAGCGTTTAAACGACGAAATATAAATCAGGAAATTAGAGATCAAATTACATCTAATCCACCAAGTAGAAGCAACCAAATTAATCACAAAATTAAAAGATGAGTAAATTAATGAGAACTTATGAACTGAGCCAAGAAAACAAACAGCCGCTGCTCGAATCCACCGTCACATTCGTCCCTTCGCCTTCCAATACCATCCAATTGATCAACCTTGGACCACTTCGTGCTCTACTAAGCCTCACGAACTTCCCGTATTTTTGTGGTAATACTTGTGTGTTTTCTAGGAGGGGTAATTGGGGATTTTATAAACGAAAACAACCTAGGTTTTCTGGGTTTGAAGGGATAGAATTGTAGAAAAGGATAGAATTCATCTTCTCTATCTCTTGCCTTGAATTTCGGATGAATTTGAGCTCTTATTGAAGATGAGCACTGAGTTTTAGTTCTTTGGTTTACACGCCTAATAGTCAGGCACTCCTCCTTATCCTTTTGCTTTTCTTTTATTTCTTTTTAATTTGCAATTCCTTGCTCTTCACGTGAATTTGAGCTAGTGGGAAGTAATTTGCCTCCATTTCCTAATCACAAAATAATGATAAACTTATTAAGTACTTAAAATATATGAAACTTAATAAAAAGAATAACTCTAATATGAATATACTACTAAAATTATAAATGTAAATAAAATCCTAAAATAATAAATAAAAGGCAATAATAAAACTAATATTAGGGACTAAAAATATATTATATTATGCACTTATCAAATTCCCCCACACTTAGTCTTTGATCGCCCTCGAATAAACTAAATAGAACTAACCTATAAAAGCAATAAACCTGACTCACTGTCGTAGGAATCATGGTTACACTTAGCATGTGCAATAACCCCTTTAAACGTGAGGACATACCCACAAAGTCTATTTATTTGGAATCTTTGAACCAATCAGCAAATACTATCAAAATAAGCATTTCCCAGCAAGCATGGACCATATATTTGACATTTATAAAGATTTTAACACCCTCAATGTCCGACGTCGTATCATTTCCGTTCTCACCTTTATTTTTATGTATTTGATTAGATGTCTCTGATCATTATAAATTTTATGGAATGTAAAAGGAACAAGGTAAAATAGAGGTGGGAGATATGTTTAGGCTTGTAGTGGTACAGGTGGAAATTAGTAGAGCACATTAGTAGTACATTTATATCATACATCTCCAACATTGAACTTAGACATACTGTTTTTTTTCCCAATCTCAGGACTCTTAATGCTTTGTCTCTGTCAAATAGTTCTTGTAGCAAGTGTTCGACCAGTGACTCCCGGTCCAATTGGCCCAAGGTACTAGGTTTTAAAATACCCCTACGGATCTACTTACTCGAACTACTTAAGCACGAGATAAAAACATCACACGTACATAACTGGGTTTTGAACTTTTTTTTATGTATATATGTGAATCACTTTTTAAACCTAGACATTGGTACGCAGAGCCTTCAAATCTGAAACTTTTCATTAGAAAAACACCAAATAATGACAACCACCATTCCACTTTACATTACAATTTAACCATATGCTTTACTAATCCCAAAAGGTGTTTTAATTGTTTTGTGGACAGAGGCACATTTGTGAGTTTTATATGATAAGAAAACAACTTAAGCTCAAATTGGCTCAATAGTGGATGATGTTAATGGAAGGCTTTGAGACATGATAAAAATTTTAGTGAGAAACAAAAACTTTTACTAATCATACCAAAGAGGGGTTTAAGCTATCTTTCACGTCTGTAATCCCCAGCATGCAATAAGTAAAAGACACATTTTTTTTATTTTTTATTTGCTGATTAACCCAAAGTTCCTTCATTTATTCATGAAACTAGCAATCTAAAATAACAAACTTTTAAATCTAATATTCGGCAGCACCTCCTTTATAGTAGGAGCAATCCACTCAAGAACGAGCTATTTTAATCAACACATTTACAACCAAATATCCATTCAAATAGCATTCTCTCCACAAAACCAAACCAATTTCAAATATTCAATCCCCCCCACACTTAAACTTTTCATTGTCCTCAATGAAAACAAAGTTAAGAAAGGAAAAGAGAAGCTTAGCTGGTCATGTGAGCTATTTTAACGTTTATGGATCAGCTCCAAGTTTGTGTTAAGTTCTTTAAAAATCACAATATTTAAACTTGAAGCACGGTGAAGCATCAAGAAGGGAGTGAAATGTCCTGTCTAGCCCTTTATATTATGCTTGTTATATCTGCCAGAGCAACTTAGGATAAGGCTGGTGCTAATTACAGAACGAAAAGAATACACAAAACGACATGAACTATTATAAAAAATAAAAAAAGAAAGGAAGAAAGTGTAGAAAAATAATCTTGGGTTGCCTCCCAAGCAGCGCCTCCGTTTAGAGTCATTGGCTCGACATAATTCTTTCCTCAGTCCGATTGAAGGTCAATTTCTTCAATCATCCCTGCAAAGTCATACTCATAAAATGGTTTCAACCTGTGACCATTTACTTTAAACTCCTTACTAGTTTCCAAGCTTTTAATTTCAACTGCACCATGTTGAAAAATATTAGTAATAACAAAAGGTCCTAGCCATCTAGACCTAAGTTTTCCAGGGAACAACTTCAAACGAGCATTATATAAAAGAACTTTTTGTCCTACAGTGAAATCATATTTAATAATTCTCTTATCATGAAAAGCCTTAGTCTTATCTTTATAAATTTGATTATTTTCATAAGCCTCTAATCTAATTTCCTCTAGCTCTTGTAAACTAAGTTTCCTTTGTTGTCCAGCCAACTCATAATCCATATTACACTGCTTTACAGCCCAATAAGACCTATGTTCGAGTTCTACAGGTAAATGACATCCTTTACCAAACACAAGGCGATATGGTGACATTCCTATAGGTGTTTTATAAGCTGTCCTATAAGCCCATAATGCATATTCTAGCCTAAGGCTCCAATCCTTCCTATTAGGATTCACCACCTTCTCTAGGATAGATTTGATTTCCCTGTTTGAAACTTCAGCTAGCCCATTAGTTTGGGGATGTTAAGCAGTTGCTACTCTATGTGTCACATGATACTTTGCAAGAAGGGTGCCAAAAGTTTTTTTTACAGAAATGGGTTCCCCTATCACTGATTATGGCTTTTGGCATACCAAACCTATTAAAAATATGACTTTTAACAAACTTTACAACAGTTTTGGCATCATCAGTTTTGGTAGCTATGGCTTCCACCCATTTAGAAACATAATCTACAGCAAGCACAATGTAAAGATTACCAAAAGAAGAAGGAAAGGGACCCATAAAATCAATTCTCCACACATCAAAGATTTCACAAACTATGATTCCATGTTGAGGCATTTCGTTTCTTTTAGAAATATTACCTGTTTTCTGATATTGCTCGCAAGATTTACAAAACACGTAAGCATCTTTAAATAATGAAGGCCAATATAAACCACATTGCAGTACCTTAAACGCGGTTCATTGAGGTCCAAAATGGCCACCAACTTCAAGAGAATGACAAAAATTCAAAATTGAAGAAAATTCAGATTCATCTACACACCTTCTTATCATCTGATCAGAACAAAATTTCCATAGATATGGATCATCCCAAAGATAATATTTAGAATCAAATTTAATCTTATTCTTTTGAGCTTTAGTGAGTGTAGGGGGAAATGTTCTAGCCACTAGATAATTAACAATATCAGCATACCAAGGAGTGTCAACACTATATAAAGAAGCAAGATGCTCATCAGGAAAAAATTCAGTTATTAAAGGCCAATCCTCTCTGGGTAAAATTCTACTTAGATGGTCAACAACTGGGTTTTCAACACCCTTTCTATCTCTAATTTCCACATTAAATTCCTGTAATAGAAGCATCCACCTAAGCAACTTAGGTGTTGAGTGACTCTTCTTTAACAAATATTTAAGAGCTGCATGATCAGAATAAACAATCACACGAGTGCCAAGTAAGTAGGGCCTAAACTTCTCTAAAGCAAAAACAACATACATCTCTTTTTCAGTTACAGGTAATTGCATTGAGCATAATCTAGTGATTTAGAAGCATAATGGATCACATAAGACTCTTTATACTTCCTTTGACCTAAAACTGCTTCTACAGCCTTATTACTAGCATCACACATAATTTCAAAAGACAAAGACCAATCCGGGGGTCTTATTACATGAGCACTTGTCGATTTGTCTTTTAAATCATCAAAAGCCTTTTTGCATTCATCGTTAAAGTAAAAAACAACATCTTTAGCAAGCAAGGCACATAAGGGGAAAGCAATCTTGAAGAAATTTTTGATAAAGCGTCAATAAAAGCCAGCATGTCCTAAAAATGATCTAACTTCACGAACACATGTTGTAACACCCCAATAATTCTCTTTTTAAACCTGTGAGGACCTTGAACAATATTCAAGAGAATTATTAGCGTGCTACCGCCACGTGTTCAAACGTTAAGGCTATATCAAAAATTAGCAGCGGAAAAACTAAATCAGTTATATAAATAAGTTTCAAAACCAACGAATGAAACCAAATTAAGTCATACAACTTGGAACCATTAAGGCCCTTATTCAAAACCCAACAAAAGTAGTAATTAAATAAAACCAGAGTTTAAATAAATTCAAACTTATGAAACGAAATAAACTGCGAATAATAACCAACTCTCCCCTCAAAATCCCATAACCCTGATGCGAATGCTGCATATGTAAGAACCTGTGGTTAATCTGCTCCCCAATATTACAAGTGTAAAAATTGGATCGTCATAGGGTCATTGAAAGGCGAAGACCATGACCAAAGAAAGACACACACAAAAGCACGCAATCAGCAAAGCTGAGTACATACAAGCTGCAAAACATAAAAGAAATCCCTAACATGCTACTAACAATCAATCACCATGCATTATTAGTTATAGACTCGGCACATGACTCAACTATTTATATTACTAAGACTTCATTAATTAATAATAGGTAAATATTTATTTTTATTCATTGGATTACGCAATAGACAAGGTTGTCCAACCCATGCTCCATTTGGAACATCAATAAAAGAAAACCCCATGCCTCCTTTCGGAAACATCAATAAACATCCAACGACCACGGGCGCGACTCCGTGACCGTAGTTAGTATGAGATCTCAACTAACTCCTAGTTTTAAAAAAAAAATATTTGAAATAGGAGACTCGCAGATTAGACGACCTCGATAAAAGTACACGGCTGATACCCCGTGTACCCCAACCCCTGATTGTCATTACTCCAGAAGTGCACCAATCCAGAGTTTTATTGCTCATCCATCTTGCAATTTACGTGATTTACAGGTTTAGACTTGGTGATGACTCATAGGCAAACAACACAATCAATCCAATATCAATTCAATCAAATAAACCAACTTTCCCATTTCAATTCTTGATTTATTAGTGACAAGCAACATTTATATTTAGTTAAATTAATACACAATCCTCATACTTGAATCAAAACCAACTGTCACATCAAACATTAACCACAATTACTACCATACAATTTCAACCAATCCACAAGTTCCTAACATGATTCTAAGTTCTCGATTCGTCCTTAAACATGCACCTACAAGCAAGGTTTCGTAACTTGTACGTACCTTGAATAAACGAATTGGTATGCCACTTTACTATCTAGAAATCACCTTCAATAAACTTTTCTCCTAAACCAAATAATAGCATCTCAATCAATACCCAATCAATCAAATTTACAGCAATACTAACTTACTTTAAAACCTTCAAAATCCAAATCAAACAACACTTTAAAACCTTCCCTTTAGTTAAAATTAAAGGCTTATATATAGTTCTTTAAATTTTCTTCATAAAAACCTTAAAATACGCTCTTATACATGAAATTACAGCAAGTTTAAAGTGTAATAAAAATCTTAAAATTATTTAAAAACCCCTAATAATCTCCCTTTTTAATGGGTGATTAAACCCTCTTTATAAAACATCAAAAGTAATATTTAGAAACTATTTCCAACACTTAAAACTTCAATAAAAACATATATTTATGCTTAATTAACTTTAAACATAATTAATTTTATTAATCAAACTCAAGGATAATATTTTAAGTATAAAATTTTTTCGTTAAAATCAAAAAATTCCTGAAAATCATATTTAGAGGCTGAATTTGGCCACTAGAGGGTGGTGCTCACTACCATAGGTAGTGAATCTTTCTTAAAACGTTGTTTCCACATGAAAAACACTACTTTTTCATCAAAATCGGATGAGTTTAGAACCTGATCGGGATTAAAACGGGATTAATATTAACGAACGAAAATCTTAAAATTAAAACACGAATTTAAGTGTTCAAAATAATCTGGAATTAAGTTAAACTAATTAGTAGTTATAATTACCAAAATTTCAAAACATCATTACTATAGAAGCCCTAAATTAATTGTTCATAAAAACCCTAAAATCATGATTTTCAATAATTAAAAACCCTAGATTATAAAATTTACAAAATTTGAAAATTATGACACAGTTTAATCATCAAAATACAACTTGATACTAATTAAATTACTTTCAAACAATAAAATCAAAATTCATAAATCAGTAATTATAATTATACAAATTAATAAAACAAAGGAGAGAGAAATTAAGACTAACCTTTTTGTGTGGGAAAATTTTGGAGATTCATGGGGTATTTATAGGAGAGAATTATTGTAGGGTAAAAAGGAAGATTGGGCCTCATAAAAATAATGGGTCAATTAAGTAAACAAATGGGTTAGGCTTGTTTGATTGGACATAAATTGTAGAATAACGGTGCATAAAATAATTTGTTCAAGTAATTTTCGACCCAGATTAATAATTTGAAACTTTTGAAATTAAATTCCGAAAAATAACAAATAAATATTATAAATAAAATAAAATTTTATTTATAAAATATTTTAAAAATACGGGGGATTACACATGTAGGATAAGGCAAATAACTAATGACATCAATTTTAGCTTTATCAACCTCTAAACCCTTGGCACTAACAATATGACCAAGAACTACACCCTGTTCAACCATAAAATGACACTTTTCAAAATTCAAAACAAGGTTAGTTTCAACACATCTTTTCAAAACTTGAGATAAAGCATGAAGACATCTATTAAATGAATCACCAAAAACTGTAAAATCATCCATAAACACTTCCATATCTTGTTGAATCAAATCAGAAAATATACTCATCATGCATCTTTGGAATGTTCCAGGAGCATTGCATAAACCAAAAGGCATTCTTCTAAAAGCAAATATACCAAAAGGACAAGTAAAAGTGGTTTTATCTTGATCTTCAGGGGCAATGGGTACTTATGTGTAACCTGAATAACCATCTAGAAAACAGAAAAAAGATTGTCCAGCAAGTTTTTCTAACATCTGATCAATAAATGGTAGGGGAAAATGATCTTTTCTAGTAGTTTGATTAAGCTTCCTATAGTTAATACAAACTCTCCATCCATTAGAAACTCTAGTAGGGACAAGTTCTCCTTCATTATTTTCTAAAATAGTTATTCCACTCTTTTTAGGTACCACATGAATTGGACTTACCCATTGGGAATCGGAAATAGGGTAAATCACTCCTGCATCTAACCACTTTAGGATTTCCTTTTTAATTACTTCAATCATGAAGGATTTAATCTACATTGAGCCTCTCTAGTTGGTTTATCATATTTTTCAAGGAAAATTTTATGCATGCACATAGCGGGGCTAATGCCTTTTATGTCAGCTAAAGTCCATCCTAATGCTTCCTTATGATTTTTAAGCAAATTCAATAACCTAGTCTCTAGAGATTCATTTAAAGAACTTGAAATAATCACAGGTAGAGTCTCATTATCACCCAAATAAGCATACTTCATATTAGAGGGAAGGGGTTTCAATTCTAATTCAGGTGGCTTAACAATAGAAGGAATCAATTTAGGCACAACAGAAGGCAAAGATTTTTCGCATCCATTAGAAACATCAGATTCAATTACATTAGACGATGCTACAAAAGAATCAACCAATTCTGTTTTTTTAACATCACCAAAAACACCATTTGCAAACAAATTTTCACACCACTCATAAAAAACATCTTGAGCCATCCAATCACATGCATCAAAAGAATCGATAGAACAAACATTATTGATATCATTAGGGTATTTCATAGCATCAAATATGTTGAATTTAATCATTTCACCGTCAAATTCCATTGTTAGATTACCTTCATGAACTTCAATTTTAGTCTTAGAAGTCGTTAGAAAAGGTCGACCCAACAATAAAGGAACACTATCAGATCTATTACCCATATCAAGCACATAAAAATCAGCAGGAAAAACTAATTCATTCACTTGAACAAGTACATCTTCTAAAACTCCCAAAGGAAATGCATTAGATCTATCAGCTAGTTGGATAACCACATTAGTCTTAGACAAAGGACCAACATTCAAGGTATCATATACAGATTTAGGCATGACATTGATTGAAGCACCTAAGTCTAGTATGCATCTTTCAAAAATAGAGTTACCAATTTTACATGGAATAGAAAACATGCCAAGATCCTTACATTTAGGGGGAAGTTTCTTTTGAATTACTGCTGAAATGTTTTCCCCCATACTTACCTTCTCAGAAGGGCAAAATTGTCTTTTATTAGTACAAAGTTCCTTAAGAAACTTTGCATAGCATGGCACCTGCTTAATAGCATCAAGAAGAGGAATATTAACTTCAACTTTCCTAAAAGTCTCTAGAATTTCATTGTCCATAGCTTCTTTCTTAGATTAGCAAATCGAGAGGGGAAAGGAGGAACATCTTTAAAACGAGAAACATCAAAATTCACATCAGAATTACCCTTCCCTACAAGTTATTTCTCGCTCTCTTTATCATGTTTTTCCTTACACTCACTAACTACATCCTTAGGTCTGACTTCTACTTCTTTCTCTACTACTCTATTCTTCTTTTTAGGTTCTGTTAACTCTTTACCACTCCTAAGTGTTACAGCTTTAGCATGTTCATTTGGAAGGAAGTCTATTCGAGAGTTGAGATTCCAAATCACTCAGAGTAGTGCTTATTTGACCTATTTGAGTGTCTATGTGATGTAGGTGAATGTCAGTTTTCTTTTGGTATTCAACACCATGATCATGAACCTGTCCTATTTGGTTTGCTAACTGTTTCACCAAGTCTTCTAATGAAGGGCTAGCAGTTTTAGGTGGTGGGTTTTGTTGACCATGTTGCTTAAATTGATTAAACTGTTGAAATTGTGGTCTATTGCCATACCTTAGATTAGGTTGGTCTTTCCAACCTTCATTATAAGTTTGTGAGAAAGGATCATACTTCCTATTTTGTTGACCAGAAAAACTCCCTAAGGCATTAACATCTTCACTCTGTAAAGTAGGACATTCATCAGTAGCATGAGAAAAATCAGGATAAACACCACAAACTCTGGATTTAGACTCATTACTAGCAATTTTAGAAACAAGAGTAGTCAAAGTAGCAATTTGTTGAGAATTTTCTTGCAATTGATTATGAATACCACTTATATCAATTTCATTTACTCTTTTAACATCATTTCTAGTACTAAACTGCTGTGTATTCTGAACCATATTAGAGATTAATTTTCTAGATTCAGTCGGTGTTTTATCAACTAATGCAACCCCCACTAGATGCATCTATCATACCTCTATCATTAGGTAACAAACCCTCATAAAAGTATTGAATTAACAATTGATCACTTATTTGGTGTTGTGGACAAGATGAACAAAGCCTATTAAAACATTGTCAGTACTCATATAAAGACTCATTATTATTCTGTCTAATTCCACAAATTTCCTTCCTAATAGAACCTATACGACTCGCAGGAAAGAATCTTTCAAGAAAAACTTTTTCCAATTCTGCCCAAGAATTTGCAAAGAAAAAGGAAAAGCATGCAATCTAATATTTTCCTGTTCTATTCCTTCTGGATTCATAGAAGAACATACAACTTTAAACTCTTTTAAATGTCTATAAGGATTCTCACCTGGTTCCCATAGAATTTAGGGAAAAGATTAAGGAAACCTAAGTTCAGTTAGAGGGGATTCTCTAGTTCTGGAAAGACAATGCAGAGAGGATCTTCTCCTGTTTTAGGGGCTCCAAGTTCTTTCAAGGTCTGTTCTGCCATGTTGTTATATTTGATTGGCAATGGATTTTCTAATTCAAGTGCTGGTTCAGCACTGAAAATATTAAGAAGCTCCTCTGGTTTCGCTTCGTATATCAAGTCTATGTACGCTCTTATGCGCTGAAGTCTTGCTTCTTTATCGTACGCGTACATGCACCTATATAGAAAATAGAAATTAATGAGAGATGAGCCTGTGATATTAGTGCATAAACGTAGGTTGAAAATGAATTTCTGGTCAGAACTAAAATATAGGCAAAATCAAGGGTTGATATCAGATATTCAGATCAAACAAGACATGTTTAATTATAAGTGGTTCTAACAGTAAGTATGCTGAAATTTAGAAGCATCAGACAAGCTAAGAAATTACATGAACCCGACCAAGCAATCTCATGAAATCATCGGTTGTCATGTGCAAATTCTCACAACTAATTTTGCTCAAATTTTACTCAAGTAGATGTGTATCAGTTTAGCATTTCAACAAATTTTTAGCAAAATGGTCTCCCTGAATTTAGGATTAGGCATACAATCACACATGCACCTGTCAAAATTCAACATGTGAGGCTTTGCTAATTATCTATAATATTCTGGTCAGATTGTTTTTTAGCTTTAGCAGTTCTGAAGTAATGAGATCAGATCTTTAGACAAGAAATTTTAAATGTCATGTATTTGGCAGTAAATATACTAAATTTCAGTAGCAAAATCAGCAATTTAACATCTGAAAAGTAATAATATGACCATTAGATTAGTAATCCAACATATTGACAAAATGGTTCCCCTGTATCTAGGATTAGTCGTACCAATGCTCATGTATCTATATATCAAAATTCAACATGTAAAGCTAGCTATAACCGACCTTATTCTGTCAAATTACTTCTGTCAGGTCTTATTAGAACACTTTTATAACATGCATAATTCAATTTTATTAATAGTTCTTTTATTAGATCTCTCATCCAAGATTGATACTTGCAAAAACAAAGTGGGAAAGTAAACAAGTACAAGAATCCTTTTGAGCAATCTAATCATTTGATGCACATTATTGCTAGCAGAACAAGTTGACCTGAATTTCAATGTGCATCAAACAGAGGTAAAGCTCAATAATTTAATTTCATTGGGTACTCTACCTACCTTTGTTAATCAGTTTAGTTTAGAATTATTTATAACTCAACTAATTTATATTTTGACTTCTAAAAGATATAAAAACCAATTACAAGTCTGCTAATAAAATTAGTGTTCATAAAGATACTCGACTAACACACAATTAGGCACGAAATCATATGCAAGCACACTAATAGCTAAATAATATAAGTCTACTTATTAAAGGATTTTCAGGAAGTAATAGTTAACATTAGATAATCAAATGAACTTGCATCATAAAAAGCTTCAAAATAATTATGTACTCCGGAACAACAATACTCATACATATTAACAAGTAAGCATAACCGAGTTAAACCTTGAATTTTAGAATATTAAAAATAATCTCCCCGACAACGGCGCCAAAATTTGATACGTATCGTTTACCGTATAAAATTAATTAATAAATTACCTAACTTAAACCTTCAAAAAAAATTAACAACTAGTAGAAAAGGTAAGTAAGGGTCGAACCCACGAGGATATTAATTAACTCTATAAACCAAAAATCAACTCGAAACATAAACTATATACTTAAAAGAGTATTATTCACACTATGTACATGAGATTGGGGGGGGGGGGGTAATTGAACGAGTAACTAAGCCAAACAAGATAAAAATAATATACTAATCTATTGTTTAAAAATAGACAACAAGCAAACCACCAATGTGATAACAAATCGATCATAACTTAATTCCCAACTTCCTTCATATAGTCTCCTTCAATATTCAACTTAATATTTAGGTATTCAAATTACCGCCGCAGTCGATTTGACATGTGTAGCTCACTAGAAATCAGAATCTTACTAATACACTTTCTACCCCAATAAACTTGATTTATTAGATCAACCCACAAACTCAACAAAACTACGATTAAGCCGCTCAATCTAGTAATATCGAGTCATTCACTCTAAATTATCAAATAATGCCGCATCAAGTAATAATTTAGCATAGTCTTATTACTTCATACTAGCAATCGTGTACTCAATTACAAGTATAAGTAAATTAAACGTTCATATAAAAACAAGGAAGAATATGTGAATCAATTAAATACCAACTAGAACATTGAAATACGATTATACTCAGCGTTTAAACGACGAAATATAAATCAGGAAATTAGAGATCAAATTAAATCTAATTCACCAAGTAGAAGCAACCAAATTAATCACAAAATTAAAAGATGAGGAGTAAATTAAGGAGAACTTATGAACTGAGCCAAGAAAACAAGCAGTCGCTGCTCGAATCCACCGTCAAATTCGTCCCTTCGCCTTCCAATACCACCCAATCGATCAACCTTGGACCAATTCGTGCTCTACTAAGCCTCACGAACTTCCCGTATTTTTGTGGTAATACTTGTGTGTTTTCTAGGAGGGGTAATTGGGGATTTTATAAACGAAAACAACCTAGGTTTTTTGGGTTTGAAGGGATAGAATTGTAGAATAGGATAGAAATTCATCTTCTCTATCTCTTGCCTTGAATTTCGGATGAATTAGAGCTCTTATTAAAGATGAGCACTGAGTTTTAGTTCTTTGGTTTACACGCCTAATAGTTAGGCACTCCTCCTTATCCTTTTTCTTTTCTTTTATTTCTTTTTAATTTGCAATTCCTTGCTCCTCACGTGACTTTGAGCTAGTGGGAAGTAATTTGTCTCCATTTCCTAATCACAAAATAATGATAAACTTATTAAGTACTTATAATATAAGAAACATAATAAAAAGAATAACTCTAATATGAATATAATACTAAAATCATAAATGTAAATAAATTCCTAAAATAATAAATAAAAGGCAATAATAAAACTAATATTAGGGACTAAAAATATAGTATATTATGCACTTATCAATTACACGTTTGTTTTTTTTACAACGTATTCCAGCGCAAGTCATGAAGTCGCGCTGGAACGACCAGCTCAATCTTCTACGATGCATGCGTTTGGCGCGCGCAACTGGTTTTGATGCGCGCGCCACCTGCTTGTGTAAATCGCAAACTAATTTTTTTTTTTTTTTTTTAGATTTGGCTTATGGAGCGTTTGCGAATTGTTGATCAGCCAAAAAATCTTGAAGCTAACGGAGTAAGGACATTCCCTAGACGTCGAATTCTTTACAAGCATAAGAATGTAGAAGAATGGACGTCGTTTTTCTGTCACGGGGTTCCCAACATATGCTTTGTGATTCCTTGGTGGAACAAAAGTAGTATGGTGGGAAATAGTTTTAATTGCCCTTATATTAGGCTTCTAGGCCTATCTAGTACCACTTATATTTTTCCTTGTAAGGTAATGAGACAATACGGGATGAAACAAATCATTCCCCCACAAGATTGTGATGCCCCTAAAGATGTGATCTTTAAACCCGAAAGAATTCCTCTTTGGATGGAATATTGGTCAAGTCTTCATAGGTGGGTAGTACAAAATACTACATCAAGTATTGTATTATCTTCCTTTTACAAAGCTTGGATGAATGCGGCGGATAAGGGCGAATTAAACAAGGCTTGATTTGAACTTCAAGCCGCCATTGCTCACAATCTACCTAAGCCTTTGATGCATTCAACCACTACTACTCCTTCTAGTGGCCAAAACAAAGGAGTGAGAAGAAAATTAGACTTCTCATCTCCTAAGGCTAGTTCGAAGGAAACAAAAAGGAAAGCTTTCTCCAAACCCGCGCAACAAGGTGTGAAAATAAAAGAACCTTCACCAAACACTCGCAAGAAAGCTCCAATCGTCAAAGGGAAAGGAAAACGGGTTGCAAAGGCCCCAATCCCTAGATTGAAAAACAATGTTTGGGTGAAAAAGAAGAGTGTAGGGGAGAGCTCCAAGGCTTCTGAAAATACTGCGATGAAAACTATTCCTCCATCATCTGTGACAATTGAGGATATAGTAAAACCTTAGAGTGTTACACAATTTTATCATTAGTTTAATTCGAATAAAGTGTAATCACTACTATGTTTTTTTTTTGTCATTTACTATCTAATTTAATAATGTCTCTCTCTTTTGGATTTTGAATAAAATAAAAATGAGCTTTATTTTTTTTAAATTTTGATATGACCGGATCATAAAGATTGCCTACGTATTCGTAATACGAAATCAGGTCTTTGCGTAGTTCTTCCTTTTTTATTTATTGTATATTATTATCTTTTTTTATATATTTTTTCTTTAATTTCTTAAATAGAAATTAAATGTACAAAATTAATCAAACTTTGTTTAAAAGAAAACATTCAAATCAAAGTTTAATTTTTTTTTATTTACCAAGTATATGTTATTTTTGAGAAACGCCCTCTTTTTGTCGCAAGTAAAAGTCGAAACTTTTTTCAAGCATAAAAATTCGGGCTCATAGTTCATCGTCAGGTGGCGAGCGGAACATACAAGGTTGCGCGAACCTGTCGCGCGCAAAAAAATTTTTTGCGCATGACATCTGCGCGCAACTATTCCAGTTGCGCGCAATACCTGTGCGACAAGCATTAATTATTTTTTTTTTTGCATTGTTACCCCCCAAGTGTGAAGAGTTTTTCGTGATGTTCGAAAAAATCTGAACAATTAGAATGATCTTTTTAATTTACCTTACCCCCAAGTATTATGTGATTTGTCGTGTTATTCGGTAAAGTGCATAACACTTAGAATCTTTCGATTGAATGCTAAAAATGATTTAATTAATGAATGAACGAGTTTATCCGGGTTTCATATGTAATATTTTTTAAGTCGATCAATGTTTATTATTTGGCTAATTTCATCTCCTCCAATATCCATTAATCTGACGGCTCCTCATGATAGGATTTAAATAACGGACCTATCCAATTAGGCTTGAATTTCCCTGTTGGATCGATTGGTGGACCCCTAACTTCCTTTAGTACAAAGTCACCTTCTTTGATATTTCTGGGTTTTACCCTTTTTTAAAAATGACGCGCAATGCGACGTTGGTAGACTTGTACATGATGCAAAGCTCTTAATCGTCGTTCATCGAGGAGTAAAAGTTCTTCATACCTTGCTCTTACCCATTCAGCTTCTGGTATCTTACTTTCGAGTACGCTGCGTAGGTATGGTATTTCCAGTTCAACTGGTTGAACTGCGTCCATTCCGAAAACTAAGGATTATGGAGTCACCCCTATTGATGTTCGTATGGATGTTTTATAACCCCACAATGCGAAGTGTAGTTTATTCGGCCAGTCTTTATAATTTTCTGCCATTTTCTTAATGATGACTATTATTTTTTTGTTTGCCGATTCTACAGCTCCATTCCTTTGAGGTTTGTATGGAGATGAGTGATGATGTTTTACTTTATAACGAGTTAAGAAGGTCTTGACTTCAGCTTTGAATTGAGATCCCTGGTCACTGATTAGTTCATGTGGAACTTCTTATCTACAAAATATGTTTCGTCCGAGAAACTTTGCGACATGTTTAGAAGTGATATTCACGTAAGAAGCAGCCTCAATCCACTTGGTAAAGTAATCGATGGCTACTAATACGTACTCGTGCCTCCTGCTCCTGTTAGAGAAATTTTACCAATTATGTCAATTCCCCATGTTGAAAAAGGCCAAGGGGAAGTGAGGTTGTATAGTTCGGATGGTGGAAGGTGTTGTAAATTAGCGAACATTTGGCACTCTGGACATTTTTTGACATATTTGCAAGCATTTTTCCATTCATGTGAGGTCCACAAACACCTTTGTGAGTATCTTCAATAATGCGTGTGGATTCGGGTTGGTCTATACATGATAAGCTTTGACCATTAGGTCCTTTTTTGCATAGATGACCGTTTACTAGACTGTATTGTGCCACAAGTGTTCTTAAGGCTCTTTGGTCTTTCAATGAAGTATTTTCAGGGTATGTGTCATGGGTAATATATTGGAGGATATGATCATACCAAGGATTATCTCCTTCAATGTCATTTATTTCCTCTATTGTGTTGCAATATGATGGTTCTTCTCTTCTATCAACGCATAGTGGCATCATATTTAAGTGATCTGGAATGTTGATCATTAAGGCTAATTTTGCTAGCGCATCGGCAAATTGATTATCATCCCTTGGGAGATATTTAAAATCAATATGTTCAAAATGCTCGATGAGTTTCCCTAGGTGTGCTTGGGAGATATAATATCATTGTGGAGTTCTTTATTTTCCATTTTTTCAATAATGATTTATAATCAAACTAGAATCTCCATATACCTCTAATTTTTTCACACCTATGCTAGCGGCTGCTTCTAATCCAATAATGCACGCTTCACATTTCGAGGTATTATTAGTAACCTCAAAGTCTAATTTGACAGAGATTGGAGTATATGCTCCCTCTGGACTTATGAGTAACACCCCTACGCGACATCCTTTTTGATTGGACGCACCGTCGAAGTACATTACCCATTTGTCATCTTGTGTCATGAGAATCTCTTCATCCGGAAGATGAGTAGTTTCTGCATGACTTGTTTGAATTGGATGTTGGGCTAGAAAATCCAAAATCACTTTTCCTTTCATTGACTTTTCAGGAATATATTTTAGCTCGAATTCGGCCAACATCACCAACCACTTGGATATCCTTCCTTGTATAGGTGGTTGTTCAAATAAATACTTTATCGGATTTTGTTGAGAAATTACATGAGTGGTGTGTGGTAGCATATAATGTCGTAATTTTTTAGTCACTTACACTAATGCTAGACTCGTTTTTTCCAAGGTGCTATATTTTATTTCATATTTAATGAACTTTTTACTTATGTAATATATTACACGCTCAACTTTTTCTACCTCTTGTGCTAACATGGCGCCTGTGGCCGTGTCTGTAACTGTGATTAAGAGGTAGTTTGGGTACTGGTGGTGCTAAAACTGGTGGACTTTTGAGATAATCTTTGATTTTCTCAAAGGTCTTTTGGTATTGATCGTCCCATTCATGTTTTTCCTCTTTTTAAAGTTTTTTAAATATTGGCTCGCAAGTCATAGACAATTTGTTGATGAATCGACTAATGTACTGCAATTTGCCAAGGAACCCCCTAATTTCTTTTTCTGTTTGAGGGGGAGGCATGTAAGCAATTGCCTTTATTTTAGAGGAATCGATCTTAATACCACGTGTTCTTACTACGTATCCGAGTAACTTGCCAGAAGTTACTTCGAAGGTGCATTTTTGTGGATTCAATCGCATTTTGTATTCTTTTATGCGAGTGGAAAATTTGCGTAAAGCTTTTATATGTCCCATTCTATCTTTGGACTTTACTATCATATCATCCACATACAATTCTATTTCTTTATGCATCATATTGTGCAAGAGAGTCGTAGTCGTTCTTTGGTACGTAGCTCCTGCATTTTTTAAACCAAATGGCACGACTGTGTAGCAATATTTACCCCAAGGGGTAATAAAGCATGTCTTTTCTTCGTCTTCTTTTGCCATTAAAATTTGGTTGTAACCTGCGTATCCTCCATTAAGGATAACATCGCATGTTCAGCCGTGTTATCTACCAATATGTCAATATGTGGTAGAGGAAAATCGTCTTTAGGGCTAGCGTTATTAAGGTCCCTAAAATCGATACACATGCGAACTCGTCCATCCTTTTTGGGGACTGAGACGATGTTCGACACCCATTCTGGGTAATTACATACGCGAATGAAACCAGCGTCCAATTGTTTCTGTACTTCTTCTTTTATTTTAATGCAACATTAGGTTTCATCCGTCGAAGTTTTTGTTTTACTGGTTTTGAGGTAGGGTTCACGGGAATGGTATGTTCTGCGATTTCCCTATCTATTCCAGGCATGTCCTTGTATGACCAAGCGAACACGTCTTTGAATTCTTTGAGCGTCGATATGAAGGTCGATCGCTCTTCCGAATTTAGAGTTAAGCCAATTTTGACTTCTCTTTTGTTTCCATTGGTTTCTATATTGACTATTTCAGTTTCTTCAATGATAGGGTTCTTTTGTTCTCGTTCATTCATTAGTTCAACCAATTTATTAACGTCATCATCTTTATTATATTGATTGTTATAGCATTCAAAGATTCAAGAGAAGGCATATACTCGGAAATAGAGCTCATATTATTAAATTCAAAAGAGAGTACATCAAGAGAAGAATCCTTTTTTAGATTCTTATCTTTAGAACTAGAAAATAAAGATTCAGTAATGGCCACAAGGCCTAAATTTTCAGCTTCCCTAGAGTCTGTTCTAGATTCATCGTCTTATTCTTCAAACATCTCCCCTTGCCTGTGACGATCTCCAATTTATCGCCTTTGTGATTGGTCCATTTGAAAGATTTTCTCTATCCATGCTCAAAGGTTTCATTAGAAGGGGTAATCAACGAGGTTGGATCAAAAGCTTAATCTTGAATGGCATTCTGATTAGTCATTGTAGCGACATGATTTTGCTCTAGTCCAAATATCAAGTTAAATGCTTGCCCATCATAGCACCCTAGAATTAGGCGTTTTGATTCAATGATTTTAAGATCGTCATTCAAGAAGTAGCAATCGTGGAATATTTTGAATCTAGGATTCTTTATTCCTTCAAGAACTAATGGTTCTGGAAAGTCATAGCATGGGTAATCTTCTCCCTCCCTAATGAATTGTCCATTAAGGGTTCGTTGGTAGGATGGGAGTAAAGTGACTATCACTTTCTTGTTGTTGTCTCTACGTGTTTTGTTTGTTGCATCGTGAGACTCTAGTTCTTCTTTTGTTGGTTTATATCCCAATTCAAAGGAGAAGCTTTTCTTTGGGATAGGAAGCAAGAGGGATTTCTTCATTCCCATTCCCAAAGGCATCCCAAGAAAGTAACTACTCTTGAATAAGATGTTGTTTACTATCTTTGTAGAATATGGATCAAGCTTGAATGGTCTTTCAAGGCTTTCTTCCATTTCAATTGTGTAGATTGGCTCTGTGGCAAATCCCTACCTGTCCTCTTTATCATTATCATGGTTTATTTCCAAAAGTGATTGGTCATTGATGGCTATTTTGAGTGGAGAAGCATGTATAGTCATAGGAAGCCCTTAATAGTTCAACCTAATCATTTGATGAATTGAGGATGGTATTGCACCAAGCTCATGTATCCAAGGACGTCCAAGTAGAAGGTTGAATGTAGGTTTAATGTCCATAACATGGAATTCGACCATCTTTTGAATTGGGCCTGTGGTAATTGGTAGCTTAACAGTTCCACACACCAATATTTTCGAGTTGTCGTAGGCCCTAATACTTTGTGTTGTTGATTGAAAGTGTTTTTCTGGATTAAGGCCTAAATATTTCGCAGTTCACAATGGGCATACGTTTACAGCTGACCCATTATCTACCAAAGTAAGAGGGATGTTGTATCCCTTGCACCCCACAATTAAGTATAATGTATTATTGTGGGTAGTGTCTTTTGAAGGCGAATCATCATTAGTGAAAATGATTGATTTGTCGGATTTTTCGCAAGTAAGCAAGCTAACGAGATCCTGAGGGGTCGTGTCTATGCTTACAGACAAGGCCGTTAGAGCATTCATAAGAGAATTCATATGTTCTTTAGAAGTACTTAAGAGTTTCCAAATGCTAACATTCGCCTTGGATTGGCAAAGTTGTTTAACCAATGGATCTTCTACCTCAAGTGGAGGTGGTATTGTGTTTTGCATTTGACCTTGAATTTAATTTTGTGTGGTTGAAGATCCATTTGGTGGTGGTGGTGCTTGATTAACTCACCCAGAATGAGTTAGATGATCTACCTCATTTGGATTAGTCGTAGTACTCAACTTTCTTCTAGATGATGCCTCCATGAGTTGTGCTTGATGTCATTGTTCATCCATGGAGAGATTTGATAGGTCTTGTGACTTCCCCAAGGAATGATCCCAATCAAGCACTCCATTTGTCTCATTTTGTAAACAAGATGGAGGTGGGACGGAGGCATACTTAGAGACATATAAGTCTTGAAAGTCATCGCCCCATAATCCATATACTTCGTTAGTTACCCCTATGAGTATTGTGGCTAGAGGTTTTTCTATAGGTGTGATATAGTCTAAAGGATTGAACGTACCACTTCCCATATAATCATTAATATGAAACACCCCTAATGGGGATGCATTATTGTTAGGTTTAGGCATGGGAATTCTTCCATCGTCTACTAAATCTTGTATTTTGTGCTTTAAGACGTAGCAATGTTCAGTATCGTGCCCAACGCCCCTATGATAAGCACAATAAGCATTACCAATCCATTGAGGAAACCTTTTTTCTGGTGGAGTGGGTGGTGTTGGCTCTGTTGGCGCAAGTAAGCCTTTTTCGCTTAATTTTTCTAATAACTCTTTATAGCTTACATGAAATGGTGTAAATTTTCTTTCTTTTGTCCACCTCCTTCTAGGATCATTATTATTGTATTGATTTGTATTATTATATTGCGCGGTGGTCGCAAATACATCAATAGAGGATGATGTATTATCGTTCCCCTTTTTGTAGTTATTCTTAGGTTGATGATGATAATGGGGTTTATTTGCTTTTTCTTTAGCAAGATCATCTTCAATCCTAGTAGCCACAAAATAGTCCTTTTGAAAAGTGTCTAGACCAAGGTAGCGTAGATGTTTTTTGTACTTTTCATGACAGTTGTCGATGAATTTTTGTATCAACTCGAGTTTAGGTGGCCTTTGGGCAAGGTGGGCTGCCTTTTCTTGCCATTTACCTTAAAAAGCAAGGAAACCTTCATCGTCGCCTTGCTTAAGCATTTCAAGCTCACGTAGAGTCGATTTGAACTCAACGTTACTCTTATATTGGGTAATGAAAGCCGAAACTACATCTTCCCATGTTGTTTTAAATTTTGGATCCAACCCATAGTACCATTCTCTCGCGGTTGGGTCTAAAGATAAAGGGAAATTTAAAGCATAAAGCTTAGGATCAACTCTCTTTAATGCCATGGTGCCAGTAAAACACATTAAGTGGTTTTGTGGATTATTGGTCACCTTAAATATTGGCAAGTCCATAGCTATGAACTTTTCTGGCAAAGCAAGTCCTGAGGGAGGAGCAAACTTTTCTGCGTCGAAGTACTTGTTCCCCATGGTGGAACGAAGAACAAACTTCTCTAACGGCTTTTCTTTGACGGATAATTGTTCCAACTTTTGTTGCAAGGCTAGAGCCTCGGCATTTTTCATTTCGGCTTTTTCAAGTTTCTTAATTCTTCTTTCCTCGGCCTCTTGAGCCTTTTCTTCTCTTAATCGAGCAATCTCTTCTTGGAGTTGTTCGATGGTCGACATTATTGTTGGACTAGGACTAGTTGTCGAGGGAAGGTGGTTTGAAAGAGGTGAGTTACTTGATGATAAACGTAGAATACGAGCGCCCGGGAATCTTAGTTCCCAAGCTTGAGAACCGGCCCTAAAGGAAGTACAAGAGGATTAGTAAATCGATACGCTTGTTTACAAGAAAAAAAAAGAAGAAATGACGCAAAATATATTTAAACGAGTAACATCACCCTTAAACAATTCTCCGATAAAGGTATTGTTTGAACGAGTCAACTTATTTTTTGAGAAATCAAATTGACTCGTAACAGTGGGCGCGCGCAAGAGATTGAGTTGCACGCGGATGTCGCGCGCAACCAAATTTCTAGCGCTGGTTGGGGTCGCGTAACTTATTAAGTTGTGCGCGCCACCTACTCGTAATTTTTTTTATTTTAATTTTTTTAAATTCGAGCGCTTCTTTTTTTTCATGTTACCCTTTGAATATGACTCAAAATTACGAAGAGACTACTTCGTAATTGGGAACCTAGACCAAATTAAAAGAAAAGGTAGAAGACTATCCTAACACGCTGCACATAGTCACATAAGCACATAAATCATATCATAAGCCAAGATTCACGTATTGCCATTCTAAGGTCAGAAAGGCTTGGGTGTCCAAAGGTACCGTATCTTAAGAAACGACGCACAAATCAATCACTCAACGTGTTGACTCATGACATCATCCTCCCAACATTTTGTTAGTGATATGGGTGGGATGATTGTTATTGATTTTGGGATAGAAGCCTAGTGTTGGCGACCCCTAATCAATGAGCCAATCCCCAATGGTTAAAGTGTGTTATACTTATGCATGATGCAATGTTGCTTGTTTGGTTTTTACTTTTGCGCAAAAGGAAGATATTATGCGTTCGAGTCTCGCTCTCTAACTAGAGACTATCCAAGTTAATTCTTGTTACAACCCATAGGCAACTTAGTGTTGGAAACCTTGGACATAACTAAGAACTAATCATGTAACCTCTAAGTCCCCAGTGGAGTCGCCACTGTAAGGAGGGTGATCCCATCGTAAGGGGGTCCTTCCTTAGATGCCCATGGCCACTTAAAAGCCTAGGACTTTACACTTGTTAGGGTGTATTAGGATTTGAATTACTGACTGTTTGGGAGACCTTGAATTAGAAATGATACTCTCATCACGCTTTTTTGTAAGAAACAAAATCTGTGAAAGGAACCGTTACCTGCAAATTCTTCACAACCTCCAGAAACTTACCAAATTGCTTATCCACCTTACTCTTCAAGTGTCTATTTGGGAATGGGAGTTTGATAGCAAGACCCTGCACATCTCCACTATTATCCCGGGGTTTACTCTAGGGCTGAGCAAAACTACCCGAAAAACCGATTTGTAACCGTTCCGAAAATTAGGGTTCCCGATCCAATAACCATAACGGTTCGGGTACCCGTTCCGATAATTTGTTATCGGGTATGGTTATGGGTATCATTTTAAAATTAAAAGTTACCCGATCCGATCCGATAAGCATTTTTTTTTTATTTTTTCCCTACTTAAATCTATTAATATAAATCTAAACTTTTACTTTACTTTATAATCACTTTATAATATCAATGATTAGTAATATTATTAATAATTTGGTCAAGATCATATGGTATTGTTTTAAATTAGTTGTAAATTATATCATAATAACTACATAATTAAGTTTAATTATCATTATTGGATATCTTATTGAGTACCCGATAACCGATCCAAAAATCCGGGTACCCGAAATCCTGGTACCCAAACTTATCGGTTTCGGTTATGGGTATCACTTTTAGTGATTTTAGTTATCGGGTACCCGAACCGTTAGTACTAACTGTACGGGTACCCGTCCCATGCTCACCCCTAGTTTACTCTGCAAAGAATTATTAGAAGAATTAGTTTTACCCTTGAGCCCTGCAGGGCTAGTAACAACATTGTTTGGTTTAACAGAATCAAGATTAGCAATTTTTGTTGTAACAGGTTCATCATCTTTGGGCATAAGAGGCCCATCATAGTGCGAACCACTCCTCAGAGTAATTGCATGTGCGTATTATGTTGGTTGTACTGGCTGTGATGGTAGGGCTCCCTGCTTGCGAGTTTGCAGAGTAGAGGAAAGTTGCACAATTTGATTATCTATGATTTTATTATGTGCTATTAATGAGTCAATTTGTGCATCTCTACTCTGCATCTGCTTCTGCATATTGGCTAACATCGTTTTGATTTCTAATAGGCCAGAATCAAAAGGAGGAGTAACAACCTGTTGTGGTCTTTGATATGGAGGTTGGTAGTACCTCTGTTGTGGTTGTTGTACCTGTGGTGGAGGGTTAAGCACATTCGTATTATTGTACGACATATTTTGGTTATTTTTCAACCCTGCATTGTAGGTGTTAGAGTATGGACTAATTTTCTTACAGGTCTGAAAAGCATTAACATTCTCAAGTGAACTCCTACAGTCCTGTGCCTAATGACCTACAAGACCACAATTTTCACTAAATATTGCAAAGTTAGTACCAATAGCAGAAACATTAGCAATGGAAGATGAATTAGAATTATTAAAAATTGTCTAGTTTCTAGCTAATAGAGGTCAATTGTGCTTGCAAAAAGGATATAGAATCGACTTGGTGTTTTCCCTTATTCGCAATTCCTCTGGGATTCCCATATTGGGAATTATGAATAGCCATCTCTTCGACAACATTGCTCGATATATTCTCATCCAAATTCATAAATCTTCCGTTAGCTGCAGAGTCCAAAATCATTCTTGAATTATATCCAAGCCCATTGTAGAAAGCTTGGATTATCTGCCATTGTGCTAGCCCATGATGAGGGCATTCTCTCTACAAATCCTTAAATCTTTCCCAAGCTTCATATAAACTTTCATCAGCTTCTTGGGCAAAATTTAGGATTGAACTCCTTAACAAAGTTGTTCTCTCTACAGGGTAATATTTATTATAGAAATTCAAAGCAAGAGTACTCCAGTCAGTAATACCAAGGGCAGTTCTATTCAATTCATTATACCATAATTTAGCTTTTCCACATAAAGAAAAAGGAAAAAGTGTAATCCCCCATATTTTTAACTTAATCATAATTTATTTATATATTATTCTTACAAATATTTTTATGTCAGTTTTATTAAAAAAATTATTTTTATGAAAAGATTTAAGTAAACTAATGTGTTTTTACTAATTTACAAACAATTTTAACATTATAGCCCAAAACCCAAATATTACTCCTAATCTAATTAGGAAACCCAAAGCCCAAATAAAACCCTCAAAAACCCTTACTCTTCTCCTCCTTCTCACGTAAAAAAAAAGGAAAAGCTTTCATTCTTCTCCTCCTTCTCCCTGCTTTCACGGACAAAACACAAGAGAAAAAAAAACTGCAACCCCTTGCTGCCGCCACTGCCTGACCGCCGCGCGCCGCTTAGCACAGCCGACCACCTTGCAGTTCGCCTTCCTCTCTTCTCCTTCCTCTTATTTCTCTTCCTTTATTTCTTGTTATTTTGATTAAAGATTCAATTTTTATTTGATTTCAATTATAATATTATTGTTATTAGGCTTTAATAGTATGTATAAATTACAAAAGATTATAAATTTATGGGTTTTGTATGTCTAAATTATTAAATAAAATTTCAGATTATGTATTTTGTATATTTTAGGGTTTAAAGCATTGATTTTTCATGTTTTAGGGCTTGATAACGCGTTAATCAAACTATCGAATCATACTATGTTTAAATTACATTAAAGTATAATTATTTTAATCATATATAAATTTTCAGATTTATTAAAGTTTCAATTTTTATGAACAAGTAGTGTTAATTTCATGTTTTATGCTTTAAACCTATAAAATAATTATTGTGAGTATTTTGTGATTGAAAAAGCTTTGAACTTTATATTCTAACTTTAAAAATAATTTTCAGATTTCATACCTTTTATTTTGAAGCCTCTAACTGCATTGAATTGATATATTCTTGGGTTTTTAACACACTAACTTGCTATATAATGACTATTTCAAGTATTTATGCTTATGGGGTTATTTTATATACTTAAAACAAATTTCCAGATTTATTTACCCACTTTAAAGTTGCTGTAATTTGATATAAAACACTATATTTTCATAAATCTATCATATAAACTTGAAGTTGGGATGATATATTACTTACTTTGATTTTTGGGGACAATTTAAAGGCTTTATTTGATGATTTAAGAGGTTTTAAAGTAGTTTAGTATTGCTGTAATTTTAATTGCTTTAGTATTGATTTATTTCTAATTGTTTGGTTTAGGAGAGGACTTTGTAGAAGGCGACTTCTAGTTTTAAAGTGGCCAACCGGATTGTTTACACAAGGTACGTACAAGTTACGAAACCTTGCTTGTAGGTGCATGTTTAAGGACGGATCGAGAACTTAGTATCATGTATAGGATTGACTGGGTTAAATTGTCTGGTTATACATTGTGAATTTCAAATGATGTGCACTAGTTTATAATGCAAGTATTATTTGTGCTTTAATTATGCAAGGTGCACTTAAAGGCAAAGGTATGTGATTGGTGTAAAGATCAAATTATTACTCATTCATGATTATGTAAACAGGATGAGTAAAGGAGAAATTCAAGTCTTGTAAGACGAGGTTAAGGTTTTGGGGTGCCTTATGCACTCAAGATGTTTATACACCGAGGTAGTAATGGAATAATTAATAAATGTTGTTTATCACTAATAAATCAAGAATCTAAATTGAGAAGTTGCCATGTTTGATTGAATTGCTTTTGGGATGTTTGTATTGAAATGTATATGAGTCATCACCAAGTCTAAACCTGTAAATCACGTAAAGTGAAAGATGGATGAGCAATAAAACTCTGGAATGGTGCACATTTGGAGTAATGACAATCAGGGGTTGGGGTACATGGGGTATTAGCCGTGTACTTTTATCGAGGTCATCTGATCTACGAGTCTCTTATTTCAAATATTATTTTTCTAAAACTAGGAGTTAGGTGAGATATCATACTAACTACGGTCACAGAGTCGCGCCCGTGGTCGTTGGATGTTTATTGATGTTTCCGAAAGGAGACATGGAGTTTTTCTTTATTGATGTTCCAAATGGGACATGGGTTGGACAACCTTGTCTATTGCTAAATCCAATGAACTAATTAAATGAGTCAGTCAATATCAATTAGTGAGGTCTTAATAAATTTAATAATTGAGTCATGAATTGATTCTATATTTAATGATGCTTGTGCTTGATTATTAGTAGCATGTTAGGTATTTTCTTGATTTGATTTCGCAGCTTGTATGTACTCAGCTTTGCTGACTGCATGCTTTTGTGTGTGTCTTTCTTTGGTCATGACCTTCGCCTTTCAATGACCCTGTGATGATCCAATTTTTACACTTGTAATATTGGAGAGCAGAATAACCACAGGTTCTTACACATGCAGCATTCATCAGGGTTGTGGGATCTTGAGTAGAGAGTTGGTTGTTTGCATTTTATTTCTTTTGCAAGTTTGAATTTATTTTAATTCGATTTTATTTGACACTAATTCTTTTGGGTTTGAATTTATTTGAACACTGAATTTAATCACTTACTACTTTTATTGGGTTTTAAATAAGGGTTTTAATGGTTCCAACTTGTAATACTTGTTTCGGGGTTTTCTGATGTCCTGCGGGAGAGTTACAATTCCGAGACTGGAACCGGACGCCTGTACCTGCAAAATAACGGAGACTCCTGAGAGCTCCGCCTCCAACGGTCAAGTTAGTACCTGATTAAGGAGTGATTAATACGGAAATTAAAGTAATAAGATCTCTCTAGGTGAGAGTGCTTAGTGTTGGTAATCTGCTTTGTTAGCGAGATCAGCCGGTTATTACTGTGTGTAATTAATGTGTTTTTCTTCGATCCCTCTACTAATGAGGATTAATTAAGTATTTATAGCCTTGAGAAGCGTGCCACTCTCTAGGTTTAAGGTAAACCTAGGGCTGATCGGGCCTCTAGACTGGATTGGGCCTTGATGGCCGGTTTTCCCATTTGGCATGGGTGGACACGTGGCGTGCCTTGATTGGTCCGTAGAGGACGTATCTGTGATTGACACGTGGCAGGCTCCTATTGGCCTTCGTGAAGGACCCGTGGCGGAACCTGGTTGGTCCACCTGTCAGACGGTGATTGGTGGATAAAAATCCCCTAATCATTTGCCCCTCACAGGTGGCACGTGACTGGTCACGTGTCGCCTGTGACAGGTGTCGCACGGTGACAGGCGACAACCTGCTACAGGTGTCACCTTGCGAACGGCCGAGAGATTTTCCCGCCCAAAATTTTGAATTTGTAAGCGACCCTTCGCCTTCTCACTTTGCCTATATAAGGAAGTGCTGACTTTGGTCATTTTCACATTTGAGAACTTTGCGAGAACATTCGGACCTTTTCTGCCTACCGCCTGTTCTGACAAGCCGACTGCACCGGATTTCCAGAACTTCATCAACCGTCACTCGTTCAGGTAACTCAGTTCTCTTACTCTTAATTTTCTTTTTATTTTTTGAAATGGCACCACGGAAGCACACGACACGACCTAAGTTAGTGATCAGCCGGTCACCGGGGACGGCTGAATCTAGGACTAGGAGTGCCGCCTGCCCTTTTCTGGACCCATCTTTGCCCTTTATACAAAGTCCGACTGTATCTGTGTCTATGCAGAACGTGATGGCCAGAACGAAACAGACTGCTATGATATCAAACTCAGACGGCTCCTCCCAAAGGGTGCTCCTTAGTGAAACATCTGACCAGGCGCCAGATGTAGAATTGAAACGAGGCGACTGCCAAGCCGACAGTTCTGAAAGAGGGGCCAAGGTGGTCCCTTCCCATCTTACCGTTGACATGTCTAATTTTCCTCCTGCCCCTTCTAAGGGAGAGGAGGCGGGCCCCTCTGGGAGTGGGGAGGAGTCGTCCTCTTCGGACTCATCAGAGGATGAGTCCGAGTCCAGCTCTTCTGGCCACAGTTCTCCAGGCTCAGAAGAAAAACATAGCCGCCTACAAGAGGCGAGACTTTCTCACGTAGTTGAGAAGGGGGACAATTGGGCGGAGCCGTCCGCCTCTTACAGAGAGGAAAACGCCCCCTACTACTGCAAGGTACCCCGGGGCCGGATCGCAACCATGCAAGACAACGTGGCGAGCTTTATTGCCAACCACAGAATGGGCCCGGAATTTTTACTGTTCGTGCCGGATCCAGAAGACACTGTCGTCTGGCCGGCTGGTACCAGCTATGATGACGGCTGCTTTGGCTGCTATGTGGCGGCCATCAAAGCTGGACTGCGCTTCCCATTACATCCGGCTGTTCAGCGGATTTTAGATGGGTATGATTTGGGGTTATGGCAGTTAGCCCCCAACTCTTGGGTAAACGTACTCGGCTATGTGGCCGGGTGCGAAATGTACGGGGTGGAGCCAAGCTTTGAGGCTTTCGCCCACATGAACTATCTCAGCCGGACCCCTAAGTCGGGAGGTACCGGCTGGTATCAATTAACGAGCCATAGGGGTTACCTCATGACGAGAGGTAAAGCGAACAAATGGAAGGATTGGCGGAACACCTTCCTTATCATTGAGGGTTCAGACACGGAGCTGAACCAACGTTTTAACAAGTGGAATAGGGATCCGCCTCTTCTCGCAGGCGGCCGCAGCATGCCGCCTGTTCCCCCAAAGGCTAAAAGAGAGATCCTAGACAAAGGACTCTTCAAAGTAGAGACTAGGGTGAACCCTACGTCAGGGGTACGAGAGCAAGTACCCCTAAACTGCGTCCCGAGCTTCAAGTGGCTCTATGACGAGTACTTTTTGGCCGCCTGTGGCCTCAGCAGTCGGTGCTCTAGAGGTAGCCGGCCTGACAAATACTCTGTTTTTTCACGCCTTGTTTACTTAGGATTTTTACTAACTTTACTGTTTATTTCTTGCAGCTGACGCCATGAGTAAAATAACAGCATCCAAGACTGCGGCGGCCATGTTGCGGGCCTCGCTCATGCAACAGTCTTATGCCGACTCCCCCAACAAGGGGGCACCCTTGGTAAGCTTCGAAAACTCTTCCTCTTTTAGTTGTCTTATGCATATACTAACTCTTTTTGTTTTCAGTCTGGCACTCCAAGGGCTTCTTCCTCGCAACAGCCGGACCCCAAGGCCCGGAGGACGACTGTTGCAAGCTCTCCTGGGTCTTCCAGGAAAACTGTGGCGGCTGAGAAGCAGCCGGCCACTTCTTCAAAAACCCCGGCGGGGCCGCCTAGAAGTATGGACCCTCACTTGTAAAAACTCACTCTTGCTTCCTTCTTGACTAGGTCTAACTTGTTTTTCCTTTCGCTTAATGCAGCCGGCCCTCAGGGGCTTGACTTGGTTGAGGTAGCCAAGTCCATGGTTAAAGTAGTTCCTCCATCTGAAAGGGAGGCGGTCAGGGGTGCCGGCACCCTTGACCTTGATGGGATTTCAGGGATCCTTGCTGAGGTATACTTAGCATATTTTTGAGTTTTTGAGTTCCAGGACGCCTGTTATCTTTTTTGTTTGGAAGCTGACGCCTGTTTTTCTTTGTACTTAGGCCCTGCTCCGAGTCAACAGCCTTCGCAAGCCGATTGATCGGAAAAACAAAGAGGTAAAGGCCGCAAAAGCTATGGCCGCCTCCAGCTGTGATAAGGCAATGTTTCAAATTGCCCAAAATGAAGTACTGACCATTGATCTTCTTTATTATCAGGCACAGGCTACCGCCGTTGTTCGGGCTCAGTTAGAGGCGGCCCAAAAGAAGGTTGACGAGCTGGAGGCGACCGTCACAAACCTTAAGGCCGAGCTGAAGCCTCTTCGCCAAAAAATGCACTCTTACGAAGCCATGGAGAAATCTTTGGCCAACGTAAAAGAACGCCTGGTGAACCAAGAGAAGAGTCTTACCCAAGAGCTCTCGGAAAAGGCCGAGCAAGAGAAGAAAGAGCTCGTCCGGGAGATGGTGGAAGACTCCGCTCAAATCCAGCGCATGACCTGGGAACGACTGTTCCCCAGTGCCGACTTTGCCTCCTGGGAAAGAACGTACCGCCAGTGTTCGGAAACATATAATCAACAGATCCTGGCGGCTGCTGAAGAAGAGGCATTGGAAGGTGCGTTGGAGGAGGAAGAGCCGGTTGTGGCGCTTGTGCCACTTGGGGGTAAGGCATCAAAAGAGGGTGCAGCTAAAGCCGAGTCCAGCAAGAAGAGTGCTGACCAGGCGGCAGCTGCTGATACTGAACTGCCCCCTTCTTAAGCTTTAAGTATTTTTTCCACGGCATGCGTGCCGTTTGCTTTGTAATTACCCGGCCAGGGGGCCGGGGTTCTGAATATTTTTATCTATTAATGAAATCATTCTTTGCTTGAAATTTGTCTAAGTGTTGAATATTTGATATTGCATTGTACACTATATCGACTGTTTTGCATGGCCGATTGTAGACAGGTACGGATGGTCCGCCTATGCCCCTGGACGACTGGTTGTCTGTTTCCAAGCTGGGCGATCAGTCGGCCATTTATTCAATCGGTCTGACCAAGTAAATAGAGTGTTACCTAGTCGCCAAGGAATTAAGTAGGATAACAAGCGGCGGGTACCGGTTGTTTCCCTTTATTGCCAATGTTGGCTTTTAACTCGTAATTTGTTAACCCAGCAAGAGTAGTGGTTGAGAGCCCCTGTTTGTTAAAAACAGGCGGACGACTCATACCTTTTAGGCTCCATACTAAGTTTGAGTGACTATTAAGTTAACATAAGAGTTACTTAGTCTTCGTCACAATCTAGATTGAGTAGTAGAGGTACCAGGCGGCGGAAGCCGGCTGATCCCCTTGATTTGCCAATGTTTATTGGCTATTAACTGAATAGGTTACCTGGTAGGAATAGGGGTTTGAGTGCCCCTGTTTGTTTAAAACAGGCGGACGACTCCAACCTTTTAGGTTCCATACCAAGTTTGAAGGAGTGACTATGAGTTAACGTTAGAGTTACTCAGTCGCCGCCACTTTTGTTTGAGAAGTAGAGGTACCAGGCGGCGTAGGCCGGCTAGACCCCTTGATTCGCCACTGTTTGTTGGCTATTAACTCAATAGGTACCCCCTGCATTTATCCCAAGTAAATACAAGCGGTCATCTGACTCAGATGTCAACTGCTATCACTGGTTTGGTTAGTGATAGAGTTATCCTTGTCTCAAAAACGGCTACGTGGTTTCCCTTGGGGACAGTCGTATAGGTGCCGTGTAATTAGTTTATAGAACAATGTTCCACCCAAAAGGGAGCTGCTCTCTGCGACGAATTTCATCCGGAGGGATGCCGTCGGACGCCTGCTATGATGTTGGGACAGGTCGTATTAGTTTTGTAAATTGATCAGGTGGCTTGGCGCCTGGTCTGATCATTCGGCCGGTGGCCTTGGTAAGTTCTTGGTGAACGTAGGTGCTAAGTCAAAGAAGGGTAGCCGCCTGTTAGGCACAGGGTCGGCCAGGCCCTAATCTTTTTAGCAAAGTAGTGAGTAAAATACTCAATGGAGAGTAGCCGACTGTAAAGGTACAGACGGCATGCCCCTCAGAAGAGTGAAAAACTCAATGGAGAGTAGCCGACTGTAAAGGTACAGACGGCATGCCCCTCGTAATACAATTAAATAGTAAGTGCAAACTTTATTAAGTAGCTCTTTACTTTACATCATTCAGAAGAAATATTTTTTGAGGTTATCTACATTCCAAGTTCGAGGCAACGGTTGTCCGTCTGGTGTTTCCAGACGGTAGGTACCGTCCCTGACTTCCTCATAGATTCGGTAGGGTCCTTCCCAGTTGGGAGTTAGTTTGCCAGACTCATTAGCCCTACCAACTGCTTCCATTTTTCTAAGTACAAAGTCCCCCACTTTGAGTGGACGCCTGTGTACTTTTTTGTTGTATGATCTAGTCATTCTCAGGCGATAGATCTCATGGCGCAAAACAGCATTGCCCCTCTTTTCAGGAAGAGAGTCTAATGCCAGGCGCATGGCTTCCCAGTTTGCCTCTTCGTTATACAGCATTACTCGAAGAGTCGGCTCGTAGTGTTCTATTGGAAGAACAGCTTCTGCACCATAAGTTAGGAGGAATGGAGTTTCTCCAGTCGCCCCTTTTTCAGTCGTTCTAATGGCCCAGAGAACATGTGGTAGTTCATCCGCCCATAGGCCGCCTGCTCGTTCAATCTTTTTCTTGAGACCGTCTGAGATGATTTTATTAAAGGCTTCTACCTGGCCGTTTGCTTGTGGACGGCCGACAGATGCAAAGTAGTTTGCAATTCCTTGGTCACCCAACCAGCTTTTGAGAACAGGCGTCTCAAATTGGGGACCATTATCAAAAACCATAGACATGGGAACCCCGAACCGAGTGATGACGTTTTTCCAAATGAATGAAATTACATCTTTCGTCTTGATTCCCTTTACAGCCTCCGCCTCTACCCATTTAGTGAAGTAGTCAACGGCAACAAGTATATACCTTCTGCCGCCTGTAGCAGGCGTATATGGACCCAGAATGTCCATGCCCCACTTAGCAAACGGTAGTGGGCTGTGAATGGTAGTGAGGTCAGTAGCCGGACGGTGAATTAATTTGCCAAACCTTTGGCACTTGTCACATTTTTTCACCATCTCCATTGCATCTGCTTCCAAAGTAGGCCAAAAGTAGCCCTGCCGCCTTGCCCTTTGAGCAAGCATCCTACCACCTATATGGGAAGCACAGAAACCAGAGTGAAGATCATCTAGTATCTCTCGTCCCTTTTCAGGAGTAACACACTTTAAGAATGGTTGAAGGTACCCCCTCTTGTGAAGTTCTCCCTGTATCATCTCAAAACAAGAGGCTCGTTTTTTCAGTGTTGCCGCTTGTAGAGGATCATCCGGCAATGTACCGTTTGTCAGATATGCCCTGATTGAATCCATCCAGGTTGAGCTTCTGTCTAGGACTCCAATAGGGTTTTCCTCGATGCTTCTCTTCTCCATTACTTCCCAAAAAACAGTTCGAGGAGTATCGGAGGAGGCGGATGATGCTAATTTTGACAGTGCATCTGCCTGGTTGTTTTCTGATCTCGGCACTTGGATCAGGTGGAAATCCTCAAGGGAGCCGACTGCTTGTCGGACCGCCTGTAAATACTTGATCATGGCCGGATGGGTTGCTTCGTATTCGCCATTGTACTGACTCACTATCAATTGTGAATCGGAACAGGCGTCTATTTTTCTTGCCCCAGCCGCCTTGCACATGCGGATCCCGGCTAGTAAAGCTTCATATTCTGCCTCATTGTTTGAAGCCTGAAAACTGAAGCGTAGAGCATACTCGTACCTGTCGCCCTCTGGCGACTGACATACGACGCCTGCTCCACAACCATTTGAAGTAGAGCTTCCGTCCACATATACCTTCCAGACTTGGTCTGGAACTTGAGAGTCAGGAGGACGAGTCATCTCTACAATAAAGTCAGCAAAGGCTTGCCCCTTCACTGCTTTTCTAGGCTCGAAAGTAACTTCGAGGCTCTGTATTTCTATGGCCCATTTGATCATTCGTCCTGACGACTCCATGATGGTAAGGGGCCGTTTGATTGGTTGGTCGGTATACACGACGACTGCATGTGCCAAAAAGTAGGGCTTCAATTTTTTAACAGCCATGAAGAGTGCAAGACCAAATTTCTCCACTAGGGGATACCTCAACTCGGCATTTTTCAGTACGTGACTGACAAAGTAGACCGGGAGCTGACAGCCGTCCCTTTCAGCAAGGAGCACAGCGCTTAACGCATGATCAGAGACGGCCAGGTACATGTAGAGATCTTCTTTGGGCAAAGGGCTGACCAGCCTCGGCAAGGAATGCAAGTGAACCTTTAATTTCTGGAAGGCGGCCTCAGCATCCGGCCCCCATTCAAACCTTGCCTTTTTCTTAATTGCCTGGAAAAAGTATAGGCATTTGTCGCCTGATCGGCTTAGGAATCTCCCCAAGGCCGCCAGACAACCTGTTAACTTCTGAACCTCTCGGACGGTACGAGGCGACTGCATGTCAATGACCGCCTGTACCTTCTCAGGGTTCGCCTCTATTCCTCTCTGATTGATAAGGAATCCGAGAAATTTCCCAGACTCAACTCCAAATACACATTTCTTGGGATTGAGCATGACATGGTGCCGCCTGAGTGTGGCGAAAGTTTCTCGGAGGTCCGTCAGATGATCTTTCTGAAGTTTAGTCTTGACAATCATATCATCAATATATGCCTCGACGTTTCTCCCAATCTGATCAAAGAACACTGTGTTTATCATTCGTTGGAAGGTAGCCGGGGCATTCTTAAGACCAAACGGCATGACCGTGTAACAGTATAACCCCTGATCAGTGACGAAGGCCGTCTTCTCCTGATCTTTCTTCCATAAGGGAATTTGATGGAAACCAGAATAGGCGTCCATGAAACTCATCAAGGCATGGCCGGCTGTTGAGTCGACCAGGTTATCAATTTTAGGCAGAGGGTAACTGTCTTTGGGGCACGCCTTGTTTAAGTCTGTGTAGTCTACACACATTCGCCAGGTGCCATTCGGCTTTTTAACAAGCACCACATTTGCAACCCAGTCTGGGAAGTAACATTGCCGAATGAACCCTGCATCAAGTAATTTTTTAACTTCGGCGGCTGCCGCCTGACTTCTTTCTTCGCCATGGTTCCGCTTCTTTTGCCGTACCGGCTTCTTTTTCGGATCCACAGCAAGTTTATGTACCGCCAGATCAGGACTAATGCCTGGCATTTCATGGACTTCAAATGCAAAGATGTCCTTGTATTCTTTCAACAGGTTGTGAAGGTCGTCACCAAGGTTTCTCAGAGCAGTCGTCCCAACTTTGACTGTTCGGTCAGGACGTGAGTCGTCTAATATCAGGTCCGCATGCTCACCAACCGGCTGAGGGCGGAACTCATCCGGCCGCTCCTCTGCCAATGATTGCTATTTTCTTGCTTTTTTTGCGGACTCTGTCTGGGACGCCTTTCTCTTTTTGTCGCCTGTTTCTTGAACAGGCGCACTCTCCTTGACATTGTCAAGGTCTGTTTTTCCTCCACTTGACCCAGTGGCCATAACGGTGGGCTTGACATCCGAGAGATAGCACTCTCGGGCCATCCTCTGATCTCCCCTTAGGGAGCCGACTGTTCCATTATCCCTCTCAAACTTAAGCAGCATAAGAGACGGGATTATAACAGCCTTGGAATTATTCAGGGTTGGTCGACCCAGAATCATGTTGTAGGCCGAGAGTTCCTCTACTACTAGGAACCGGACTACCATGTGTCTTCCTTCCCCTTTTTCGCCCAAGCGAATGGGTAAATCTACTCGTCCCAGTGGGTGGACGACTCCTCCTCCAAACCCTATTAAAGGGTGGGAGGCCGGATGTATGCAGTCCGTCTGATATTTCAGTTTTGACAGACATTTGCTGCTGATGAGATCTGAGGAGCTCCCGGTATCTATGAGGATTCGGCCAACTCTCTGGTTGGCCACTTTACATTCAATAACGAGAGGGTCGTCATGCGGCCCCCTTACCCCTCCTAGATCCTCTTCAGTGATAACAATCTCAGGAAAAGTATATTTGGACGGCCGTTCTTGGTGAACGGAATTTACATCTAACCGCCTTATATTATCTTTGTTGCCCCTAATAGTGGGGCCGCCTCCTGAGAAGCCGCCTGCAATGGTGTAGACGACTGCATCATCTGTATAGGAACTGTCGGCCTGTTGATTCTTTTTGGCCGACTGATTTTTTGAGGAGGTGTTCCCCGTAGATTTCTTGACATAAGTGTCAAGATCACCTTGCTCAGCCAAGCGGTCTAGGTACCGCATGAGACTGATGCAGTCATTGGTGTGATGACCAACGTCATCATGATAAGCACAGATTTTGTCGTGGTTCCGGTTGCTTGCAGAACCCTTCATGGGGAGCGGCTTCTCAATTGAGAACCGTCCCTTTATTTCTTTTAGGATAAACTGGTTATCCTTGTTAAACACATACTTTGGGGAGTATGGTTTGAATTCTTTTTTCTTTTTCTGAGCCGGCTGTTTAGAGGAATCAGCCGCCCAGACCTCTTTTCTTTTCTCATCTTTGTTGGACGACTGTTTCTGTCGTCCCTCTCTTTTGTCGAACCTCTTCCCGTCCGACTGTTTTATCGTACACAGATCAGTCGCCTGTATATAGGCTTCTGCTTCAATCAAGGCTTCTTGAAGAGTCGCCACCCTTTTTCGAACTAAATCAAATTTGAAGGTAGACCCGTCTTTGAGACCTCTAAAAAAGTCAGTATAAGCTACCTCATCTGGTAACCCTTGAATCTGTATTCTCATCAGGTTGAACCGCCTGATGTAAGAACGAAGCCCCTCCTTCTCGCCCTGCTGAATTGTTCCCAAATCAAGGGTCGTTTTCTTCGCAGGGATGTTCATAGCGAAGTTGGAGGCAAATAAGTAAGCAAGCGTCCTGAAGCTGTTTACACAACCAGTCGGCAGGTTGCCGAACCATTGCTGTGCAATTCCCTTGAGAGTCGCTGGGAAACACTTGCACCAAGTGGGATCATCCAACCCTTGAAGGTACATCAGGTTGGTGAATGCCATCAGATGGTCTTCTGGGTTAGTAGTGCCGTCATAGGCGCCTACTAGAACATTTTTTACTTTGGCCGGCTGAGCGGCTTCAGTAATTTCCTTGGAGAAGGCCGACGGCTGTTCACCAAGTCTAAGCAACCGTAGCTGCCAGTCCATAGGTTGGACGTTTTTTGCTGCAGGTCCACCAAATGGAGGTGGCTGCATAAAATACTGTTGCGGCACAAATGGTAAGTTTGGTACCGCCTGGGCACTATGAAAGCCGGACTGACGGGAGGTGCCGCCTGACTGACTCTCATGGTACGACTGAGTATGCCTCATCGAGGCATTTCGCAAACTGTTGAAAATTTGAAGTAGAAGCCGACTCTGATAATCGGTCATTCTTCTTCTGCTCTAGCAGGAGCCGAGCATCTGTGAACGTTTGCTTTGACCCGTCCGCCTGAATATGACGAACCGGTTTCCTATTTCCCGTAGGATAACGGAATTTTGTGAAATCAAGAGCAGGTGTCTCCCGCTTCTTGGATTTTGGATGAGGAGTCGCCTCTCGCCCTTGAACTGGCTTCCTCTTCAGTGAAGTGGAAGGTTTCTTGGCCGACTGCTCTTTGACTGAAGCAGGCGGTTTTTTGTTGATCAACTCTTGAATCTCTCCCTTGAAGTCCCTCATGAAGGTCATGAGTTCGTTCCTTGTGATGGGAGCAGACCCATCAGTCGGCTGTTGCCGAGCAAGCGGTGCGCCTGCTGGCTCGCTTCCTGTTTGAAGATGCTCCCGTTCCCTCCTTTCGGTATGACGGGTACGTCGGGCCCTTAGGGTCCCGTCTGGAGCTGTATGAGTTTCAACTTCAAATTCACTTTCGGTATCATGGTCCGACTGAACTTGAGGGTCGTCTAGGGGACGCCTCTCTTCTGGAGTCGGTACAGACTTGGATGCCATCTCTGAAGTACTCTCCCCACAGACGGCGCCAAATGTTTCGGGGTTTTCTGATGTCCTGCGGGAGAGTTACAATTCCGAGACTGGAACCGGACGCCTGTACCTGCAAAATAACGGAGACTCCTGAGAGCTCCGCCTCCAACGGTCAAGTTAGTACCTGATTAAGGAGTGATTAATACGGAAATTAAAGTAATAAGATCTCTCTAGGTGAGAGTGCTTAGTGTTGGTAATCTGCTTTGTTAGCGAGATCAGCCGGTTATTACTGTGTGTAATTAATGTGTTTTTCTTCGATCCCTCTACTAATGAGGATTAATTAAGTATTTATAGCCTTGAGAAGCGTGCCACTCTCTAGGTTTAAGGTAAACCTAGGGCTGATCGGGCCTCTAGACTGGATTGGGCCTTGATGGCCGGTTTTCCCATTTGGCATGGGTGGACACGTGGCGTGCCTTGATTGGTCCGTAGAGGACGTATCTGTGATTGACACGTGGCAGGCTCCTATTGGCCTTCGTGAAGGACCCGTGGCGGAACCTGGTTGGTCCACCTGTCAGACGGTGATTGGTGGATAAAAATCCCCTAATCAATACTTATTTTGATTTAATTCCTTTGTTTAGAGGTTTATTTAAAACTGTTTTGGTTTTCCGCTGCTAATTTCTGAGATAGCCTTAACGTTTGAACACGTGGCGGTAGCACGCCATTAATTCTCTTGAAATTGTTCAGGTTATATACAGGTTTCTCACAGGTTTTTAAGAGAGAATTATTGGGGTGTGACAAAAAGAATCTCCCTGATTTGGTCCTGCGTGACCCCAGTTTGCCTAATAGTGTTGCAATATTGGCAGAAATCCAAAATATGAAGATTTGGATCATCACCCTTAACTCCGCTAAATTGCTTCCTTTCGATCATAGTAATAAACTGGGGTTTAATCTCAAATTGTACTCCATCGAGATTAGGTGTGGGAGCAAGATGTGGAAATTCTGTCAGGGATGCCTGCAAATAATCGCTAAGCTTGTGAACAGGAGGAAGTGGTGGTGATGCAGTCATCTCTGACTCTTGATCTGTACTAAACAAATAAATATGAGAAACTGTCCCAAAGAACTTACGTTCTATGAGATAAAAAAAATTAAATAATAATAATAATAATCTAGACTAAAAAATTAATCAGAAATAAAAATAAAACCGTTTCCCCGGCAACAACGCCAAATTTTGACAGGCTAAAGTCGTATCACCTAATCAAAAGTAATTCCTAAAACCACTAACTAAAATAGATAGGGAAATAGGGTTAAATACACAGGGAAACTAGTTTTTCTATTCCTAATTAATTATTATAATCTAAATTATTAAGTAACCAAATTATTATTGTAAAAGGTATATAAGCTAAGGAGAGTAAAGTAGGGAAGAGTAAGAATAGAGAAAATCAATGAATAAAAGAACTAGGGTATAGGTTCACCAATAAATAATATTTCAGGGTAAAACATAATAGCCAATCATCAATGCATCAATTAACCAGATCATAAAGGGCTTTCGCTACGTATTACAATCACAGAATTAATCTACCGGTGTTAAATCTCATCTCTCGAATCTCGACTTAACCATTTATAAATTAACCTGCCTATTGAAACTAAGCCTAAATAGCAATTCTCATCTCTCAAATCTCGAATCAATATTGCTAAATTCATACATAAATGTAGGGAATATTTCAAGCGTTAATCCCCTAGCTTGAACCCCACTGTGATCATACACTAAAGTACAGTGGCACCCAAAGGGAAAGAAGATAGAGAAAAAGAGTCGCCAACAAGTTTTAGGAACTTGTAAACCGTTCACGAGGTGAAGGTTACACCCCTTAACGATCCAAGAGATCGTCAACTCCAATAGGTCTTGAACCAAATAGGGTTCGGGGATGAAGGTACAAATCCAACCTAAAAGAGATTGAACCTGCCCTAATAATAGGCCTCTACTTTATTCTGATCGTATTCATGTGCGCTTTCTGACTAACATGCAATCAATAGGATTACCCTAAACCTGTTTATCTATGTTGGTTGAATATTAATGCACAAATAAAACTATTATTGGCGATCACTTGAATTATAATCAAATTAACCCTAAACAAGATTATAAAATATTTTATTAAGCGTGATTACAAGTACAAATTCCCTGTAAACATGCATAAAAGGCGTGATCAAGCAATAAAAATAAATATATCAAGCAACATAGTAATAATCATCAAAATAGTAATAATCATAATCATGAAATTATAATAAAAATAATCATAATCATGTTAAAGCATAATAATAGCAAGATCCTAGGCATGATACTAACAAGATTAATAACAAACCCTAGCATGTCACTAAACAATAAAAATCAAAGCTTTAACCCTAACATGATACTAACAATCATAAATATTAGGAAGAACATAAAAGGCATCATAACAATCATACTTAGTATTAAAGTTACCCTAGACATGATACTAGGAATTATAATAACAACCTAAGCATGAACTCTATATCATAACATCAATAAAAACCATTAAAGTACTTACTTTGATGCCTCGTACCTCTTTCTAATAACAAAATACACACGTTAGTAAATTCAAGGAAAATAATAAACAAAACAATTAAATTAAATAATTGAAATAGAGATTTGGGACCAAACCCTCATAAATTAAACCTTTCACGTTTAGGGCGAAGGCAACTTCGAATATGGCTAGGTGTATCTAGATCTAATGAATGCAGAATTTTGTATTTGAGAGAAAGCTAGTTTAGAAAAGAGAGAGAGAGAGAGTAATCTAGAGAATCTCGATAAGAGTTGGTGAATGAAAACGGAGTTTTTACGACGTTATTTATAAAGAAAATCAGCCAAAAAGATAAAATATCAAAACAGAGTTCTGGCGCAGATAAAATCTGATTAGCGCCAAAGCTGGCTATTGGCGCCAGGCGCCAACATTAGCGCCCGGCGCTACAGCTGGCGTTTGGCGCTGATTCAGAAATTTACGCGTTTCCTTAAAATCAGATAGAAATTGCCGTACAGGAGGATAAAATCGTATTTTCCTCAAAAATGTTCTTTGATTCTAATTAAAACTCTAAAAAGTCAACGAAAAGTCAATTTATCAATGCTAATTGAATTAGGAATGAAAAGAACCTTCTAGAAGAATCTAGAAGACTAAAACCATTCCTAATTGCATTAGGAATGATAAATCTATATTAGGCCCTCCCCTAGATCATTGGGCCGCATATAAGGCTCAAACCGGGTCCAGTTCAGTAAATTGGCCATAACTTCCTCAATATTCATCGGAATTGGGCTTATAATATATCGTTGGAAAGCACTTGTCAAGCCCCATCCAACTACACCATTATTGGACCCATATCATGGACCAACCAAACTGGATTGGCTGTTTTCCTTAAAATAAGTTTTCAAAAACAGAGAGAAGAGAAAAGAAATTAAAACTATCCGCAACACTAGACTTTCCACACTTTCACTTCATTCGATTATGATTCGACGTGAAAGGTACTCATCACTGGGTTTGGGGAGACACAAATGGGTGTCTACAATAAAAGACCTGCGCAAATCTAGTTGCATAGCATTAAATCAATCAATAGGAAATTAATCTAGAACTGACAATTAACAATAATAAATTATCCCTTCATATTATTCATAGATCCCCACAACCCTAGAATTAAACTAGTCATGCATAATTAAAACTAAATTAATCAAAATAATTAAATAAAGCATGATTAATAACAAGAACAACAATTAAAGAAAATAATAATAATAATAATCATTAAATTAATGAAAAGCAAGAGTATTTAAAGCTTGAAAATATCAACTAGCAAGACGATAAAGACGAAGCGATAAAATAACAAAACTAAAAGATTTTCAGTAGTAGGCGTAATAATCTAAGAATTAAAAACTAAAGACAATATTAATACTAAGCTAAAGATTAAAAACTAATACGAAGTAAGAAGTTACGGAACCAAAAACTACAGCTAATACTAAAGAAAAACAATAAAGCTGACCTCCCTTATGTCAGCCTACTCATAGGCTTTATATACTACCCAACCTACAAAACGAGTAGCCGACATTACAAACTAGCAAACCAAAATTATCAGCTACGATCAGGCCCGGTCAGTTATTCGAAACTGATCTGATTTTCTTTAACAACTTGGACCTTGATTATTTGGGCCTTGAATTTCTTCTTATTTATATCTTAGTATTGAACTTGCAACAATACTCTTGTAATCCGACGAACCAAACGAACCAAAAATTAATTAGTTTGACCTTGGGCTTTAAATATTATGGTCATAAAATACGATCCGACTCCAATATCTTTGTAGTGGCTTAATAGGCTCGGGAATCATAATAAATCTGTAGATTCCTACAAAATAATATCAACTCTACAAAAACACTAGAAAACGTATATTAGTAATAAAAATAGCTCCGTAGAGCTCAAATAAGCACAAATATGACTGTGGGACGGAGAATAAAAAAATATATAAAATAGACTCATCGCACGTGTCCCTGTTTTAGTTTTTTATTTTATTATTTTTTTTTGTTTATTGTTAGAATGTATATAATTGTCAAAGATTCTATTGATTGCATATTATAAAACAATCTTCATAATCTATAATTTCTGATATATTTTACACATGAATATTGAATATTTTAGTTAAGATTATATTACAGTTTAGTAAAGATATAATTAACTATATATTAAAGTTAGATTATCACTCAAATACACTAATTTTATAAATTATTTTATTTATAAAATATACTAAGTAATATACTACCTCCACTTCAACCTTAGGAAATGTAAATTGATAGAACTCGGGAAAGCAAGGGCGGTATTAAGTAGCAAATTAATTTTGTAAAAGATGTTGAATAATATTTTTATATTTTAATTATAGTAAATTTTTTTATCCTACATACATATTCTTAAGAAATAAATTTTTTGTTTATATTCTTGTATGGAACTCAATATAATATATACGTATGGAACATATAGATCACTCATTTATCACTCAAGTATACTATTCCTTAAAATGTACTATATATATTTTATAATATTTAATATTCTATCTTTTTCATAGAACGTAATATATTATTAAGTAGAATATTATTAAAAGATATGGAGTGATGCATAAAATTTATAGAAAAAAATATTTTTATCCTATATTTTACCACTCTATATATAAATCTATGTATTAAAAATCTCCTACAGTTTGGTAAAAGATTAACTAGTGAAATTTTTCCTACAATGATAGTTAATAATAGATTATGAATAGCTACAAATTATAAGAATTCTTGACCATTTTATAAAGCTAGAAAATTGTATAAATTATATTAGTACTATGTGTGCATAAGAATAATTTTATTTATCGATCATATATAAATTTGCATAGTAGACATATATAAAAGCATATAAAAAAATAATAATATGAGGCATGTAGACGTATATGTACCACCCTATAACAAAAACTATAATTTTCATTTTTAATATAGATTTTGGTACTAATTTTATATGTGTGTAGCCAACCATCATAGGGTTACTCAGTTAGTGTTATAGGGGTTACCTAATTAGTATTATAGTTGATACTTTGTCAATGTTGTACTTTGTTATTTGAGTTTAACAAATAAGTATAATAAGACTCTGTTCACTTCACTTTAAATATAATATTTGGTAAAAATAATTTCAGTTTAGAGTAAATAAGTTCAATTTGGTATATATATTTCAGTTCAGTAAAAAACAATTACCTTAAAGAAGAAATATAATAGAGAAATAATAATAAAAAAAATTATCAACAACAATAATTTCAATTCAGTAAAATTAATTTTAGTTTAGTAAAACTAATTTAAGATTAACAAAATTAATCTTAGTTCAGCAAATATAAGGTGAAGTGAACAGGGCTTAGAAGTTACTATATCAATATGATAGGGGTTAGTTTGTTAGTGCCATAGGGGTTAATTACTCCCTTTTTTTACAAGCGGTCACACTGTGTGACCAGCCGCACAGAAAATATGTTGTAGATTTTATATATGTAGTCACGGGTGATATTCATTTTTTTCTTCTCTCTTATATTGACAGGGTAAAGTCGTATCCCCTAATCAAAAGTAAATACCTAAGTCCTCTAACTAAAGTAGATAGGGAAGTAGGGTCGAACTCCACAGGGAAACAAGTCTTTTTACTCCTAATTAATTATTATAATCTAAATTATCTAAGTAACCGATATTTTTGGGAATAAATTCTATACTACGAAGAATAAGTTTAGGGAGAAAAACAATAATCAGAAGGCCTAGGGTCACAGATTCACCAATAATTAATATTCCGGGATAAAACATAATAATTAATAATTAACATTGTACAAATAACATGATTAACAGGCTCTCGCAATTTATTAATCAACATAGATCTAAGAGGCTCTCGCAATTTACTAGATCTAAGTTCCTATTAAAAATAGTCTTTAATAAAATTAACATCTGCTCGATTCATCAATTCAATATTGCTGAACATTCACAATCAAATTACATCTGCTCGATTCATAATCTAATTGCAAAGAATTAAAACAATTCAATAAGAAATTATCATGCAATACCAATAATCAATAATAACAAATTATCCCTTCATATTAATTATGGATCCCCATAAACCCTAGAATTAAACTACTCGAACATAATTATAACTAAACTAATCAAATAAATAAAACAAAACATAATCAAAGAAGTAAATGAAATAGCTGAAATTAAAAGAGAAGAAATTGTTACCAAAAGAAATTTGGATTAATGAAAGAAAATTAAGAACAAAAGTTGACAGAGAATTTAAGAGAGAGAAATATCCTAAGTAGAGAGAGAAAATCTAAAAAAAGAAGGTAATCCAAAATTACGTACATAATTCGTACTTAAACATTCCTCAAAACAAAAATTAAAACTAATCTAATCAGCTCTGAGAAAAACACGCGCCCGATCGGGCTAGAGGCCGCCCGATCGGGCGCGCCTTTTTCCTCGTGCCTCTTCTCAGCAGCAACGCCCGATCGAGCTAAATGCTCGAACGATCGGGCGCGCCTTAGGCCACGCACCGGCACCAAAGCTGCACGCCGCGCCCGATCGAGCTAATGATTGCCCGATCGGGCCCTTGCTTCTCGAGGCTTGGATTCGATTGAGCTTGATTCCTCGGCCCAATCCGAATTTACTCTTCGGGTCTTGAATACTCGGTCCAAATACCTCGGTATCACGATTACCGAGCCCTTAATCACCGGCTCGATGACTCTAACCAGCCTTGGGCTTCAAAGATGGTCGTGCTCTTCTAATTTTCATAGTCGCTCCATGAAAAACCCGAGAAAACGCTCCAAAGGTGCAATTTCCTACAAAACTCAACAAAGACTACGAAAACACTGGAAAACACCAATTAGTAATAAAAGTGGCTCGAAAGAACCAAAAACACTACTAATTATGACCAAGGGAAGGGGGTAAATTACTATATAAAATGGACATATCAAACTCCCCCAAGACAAACCTTTGCTTGTCCCTAAGCAAAGAGCTCATCAATGAACATATAAAACATGCCTCACCCAATAATCAAATCAAGCACGAACTATTCGAGGCAAATCTAATGAACATGCTTCAACATCAATCAATCTTATTCATCCAATCACCCTTCCTCCCCAACAATTGTCAAATAGAGCAAACCACAAGAGCATATAGAATTCAAGACTAGTGCTCACACACTCAACTCTCATTTATGTGGCGAGTAAAAGATGTACTCGATCGCTCTCCAACCCAACCCCTTTAATGTGAATAATGCTCTCCCAAACTCACACACTCATGTGTTTAAAAAGACATACACTCAACCTAATAGTTGACTCGGAATATGTCAAGTCATAACTTGCATTGATAAACAACACTTTCACATTTACACAACTCTATGCACAAAGGTCGGAAGGTCTTTAAAGCTTGTAATGTAAGGCTAGGGTAAAGGGTAAGATAAATTTGGGAATATGTGAGAGAAAAGCTATGCATTAAGGAAGCCAAATCCTATCAAACCCATGATCAAAAATAAATGATGATCATACATCTCCAACAAGAATCCACCAAATACAACTCCAAACAATATAAACAATCCCAACACTTACAAATTTCACTCATAAAAATATGATAATGTAGAACTTGAGTGAAATACAAACTTTGAACTCATTATATTTTTTTTTTCTTTCTTTTCAAACTTGAATTTTTTTTTCTTTTTCTTTTGAAATTTTTTTTCTTTTTTTTTTTCTTCTTGAACAACCTTCAAATAGAACATTTGAACATTAAAATTTTTTCCTTTTGCTCTTTTTTTTTTCCTTTTTAATTCATATTGGAAATTTCAACTTTGTAACACAACATATCAATATTTTCCAATCATAAAATCAAAGAACAATCACTCTTCTTTTATTTCCACATTGTGCAAATAATGTGCACACCACAACTCCTTCACCTCACCAACTAATAGCTCCCCCAAGCCAAGCTTGGGACTAGTAACCAATGGGGCTCATATAGGCTTGTAATGTGGCTAAATAAACAATAAAAGGGCACAAGAAACAACATGGGTAACAAGAAGGGAACAAATGTATCTAATATCGTCTGAAGGCTTCCTAAGAGAACAAATGCCTTCGTCCTCCTCAATGTGCATAATATTGAGCTATATAAACATTACTAATAGTTGCAAACCAATACTCAAATTCATTGACATACCAGGAACTATGGAACTATCACACATTCCTAACCAAATCAACTAGTCAAGCACTATATTCACAAATAGTTGGCAAAATTGACGCATGTTTAGGAATCCAAACAATTAAACTTCAAATCATGACCAACAAATCCACAATGCTCATTATCAATAACCAAGAATCAAAACAAATTTTCTCAAGTACGGGGCACAGGGAAGCATGATTTACAATTCATTGGAACGTATTTTTGGATTTTTTTTATTTTTCAATTTTTTTGTATTTTTTCATAAAGGAACGAAATAAAATCTAAACTAGGAAAGCAATAAATAGAGAAAAGAGAAAGAAAGTAACCATATATACAAGAAATCTCCCCCCAAGCCAAATCAAGCAATGCCCTCATTGACTTGGGAGGGTAGCTAGGAGAAGCTACTCCTCATCGTCATCCATCCTCTCATATCCTCTTCCATAGCTTGAGCCGGCACCACCCTGGCTCGGTCCAGCACCACCATAACCCGAACCACCTGCAAAGTAGTTAGGGTTCACATTCCCCCCATACCCCCAAAAGGAGCGTCACCCCCATATCCATGGATTGAAGAGTAGTCCACATAAGTACCATATGCACCGGGGTGAGAATACCCTCCTTGGGGGCATTGGAACCAATCGGGAACTAATTCCTTGGGGGGAATAGCCCCTCGGCGTGCATAATCATCGTACATGGGGTATAGACCCCTCCCGAGGTTCCTCTCTATGTGTCCTACCCGCCCATCTAAGGTGCTTAACCTAGAATCTAGGTTTTGCATCATAACCTCAACTCTCCCTTGCCCCATCTCGATACAGTCTAATTGGCTCCTAAAAGCCGAAAAGTCATAAGGGGCATTGGGGTCGACGTTATAGTCGACCGAGGAAGTGGGTATGCCGTAGGTGAAAGGTGGAGGTGGTGGGTAGTGTGGTGAATGGTGATGGGGGGAATGGTCTTGGGGAGATTGGTGGGGTTGTGGTAAAGGGTGAGGTGGTTGAACCTCACATTGACCGTTAATCTCAAATGTATAGGAAGGCTTCCCCTTCTCAAATTTGGTCAAGGCGGGGTTGGGTAAGGTGAAGGCTTGGTCTCTCCTACCCGATTGTCGGTGGACTATCCACCAAGTGTCACCCCCCACGGGTTGCACCCAATTTAGACTCCCTAAATAGGCTAGGTCCATGAGGTTTGAGCCTACAACTTTCCTATGCCCATCCGGGTTCCAACCTAGGTGTTTTTTGGCAATGTGGGTCACTAACCCCCTAAAGTAAATAGGTGCCCTAAACCTACTAGCTTCGGCCGCATTGGCCGCCCTTTGGAAGTGATTGGCTATCCTATGTGGTATGTTCAATTTTTCAGTGTTAGGAATTACATAGGATGCCAATAGTTCCAATTCAGCTCTCCTCACATTTTCCGGTTCATGCCTCCCAAAAATAGTGAGGCCGGAAAATCTTTGCCAAAATTTTGGGACGGGATGTTGAATCCACGTCCCTTTGGCATGTTGGAGGTTAATCAAATCCTCCCCGGTTAGCCTCTTGTAGACCACGGCAGTGTGGTCTTCAGAGGGTTCAATTGGTTTATCCGATTTTAAATCAAACAACTTTCCAAATTCTTTAAGAGTTAGTCTCACATCGTTGTTTAATAATCGGAATTGTACATGAGTGATTAATGCATTCATTTTAATAACATTAAAACTTGAAATAAATTCTAATGTTAAATAGTCATACGTATCATGGCACATTTGAAAGAAACCAGTCATGCCTATACCTTTGAACAATTTTTCCACATATTTATCTAGACCTAATCTAGCTAGTGTGGGATGATGAACAAAACGGGTAGAAATTACCTGTCGATCAATGAGGTTCAACATCCTAGCCCGTTGCTCCTCGGAGGTGATGACAACCTCCTCCCATCCCGGTATTTGAAGGTCCGGGTTGACCGTTGGTTGTGGTGCCCTCGAACTTTCACCCCTTTGTGTCCTTGAACACTTCGAAGCCATTGTATGTGGAAAATTGGGTATTTGGAGCTTTCTCTCTCTAAGGGTTTAAAGGAAGTATGAGAGAAAGTGGGAGAAAATAGGTGGAAAATAAAGAGGAAGGTGTGAGGATTAAGAATATGTAAGAAATTTGAGCTTTTGATGGGTAAAATTGAGGAGATCTTGGATTGAAGGTGTAGACACCCATTTGTGTCTCCCCAAAACCAAACCCGGTGATGAGTACCTTTCACGTCGAATCATAATCGAATGAAGTGAAAGTGTGGAAAGTCTAGTGTTGCAGATAGTTTTTATTTCTTTTCTCTTCTCTCTGTTTTGAAAACTTATTTTAAGAAAACAGCCAATCCAGTTTGGTTGGTCCATGATATGGGTCTAATAATAGTGTAGTTGGATGGGGCTTGACAAGAGCTTTCCAACGATATATTATAAGCCCAATTTCGATGAATATTGAGGAAGTTATGGCCAATTTACTAAACTGGGCCCGGTTGTGCGGCCCAATGATCTAGAGGAGGGCCTAATATGATTTACCATTCCTAATGCAATTAGGAATGACTTTAGTCTTCTAGATTCTTTTAGAAGGTTATTTTCATTCCTAATTCAATTAGCATTAATAAATTGACTTTTGTTGACTTTTCAGAGTTTTAATTAAAATCAAAAAGCATTTTTGAGGAAAATATACGATTTATCCTCCTGTACGGCAGAACTTATCTGATTTTCAAAAACGCGTCAAAAACAGGCCTGGCTCCTGACTCCAGACATTGGCGCCTGGAGCTAGGCCTAGCGCCAGTTAGCCAGGGTTGGCGCCAGCTCTGTTTCACGTGCGCTAGACTCTATTTTGTTAATTTATCTTTTTGGCTGATTTTCTCTATAAATAACGACGTACAAAAATCCGTTTTCATTCACCTATTCTCATCAACAATCAGTTTTCAATTATATTCACCTACAATCAGTTTTCATTCGCTAATTCTCATCAAGATTTCCTTAATCAATTCATCTTTTTCTTTCTCTTTTTCTAAACTTGCTTTTTATATACAAAATTCCGCATTCACAAGATCTAGAAACACCTAGCCATATTTGAAGTTGCCTTCGCCCTAGACGTGAAAGGTTTAATTTCTGAGGGTTTGGTCCCAAATCTCTATTTCAATTATTTAATTTAATTGTTTGATTATTATTTTCCTTGAAGTTACTAACGTGTGTATTTTGTTATTAGAAAGAGGTACGATGCATCAAAGTAAGTGCTCTAATGGTTTTAATTAATATTATGATGTAGAAATCATGTTTATATTGTTATTATGATAAAACTAGTATCATGTCTAGGGTAACTTTAATATTAAATATGATTGTTACAATGCTTCCTATGTTCTTCCTAATATTTATGATTGTTAGTATCATGTTAGAGTTAAAGATTTGATTTTTATTGCTTAGTGACATGCTAGGGTTTGTTATTAATCTTGTTAGTATCATGCCTAGGATCTTGCTATTTTTATTATGCTTTAACATGATTTATGATTATTTTTATAACTGTTTTGATTATGATTATAATTATTATTATTATGATTAACATGATTATTATTATGGTTAATATGATTGTTATTATGATGATTATTTCATTGTTATGATTTTATGATCATGATTATATTTAGGGGGAAATTATCACCGGTAACACCCAACTTTTGTTTTTCTCAATGGTAGAATGCAAAATTTTTGATTATCATTGGTAATCACCAATTAGCAATACTAAGTTACTGGTAACATTAATGAAAGTTTTACTTAAAACCTTAACCATGGTTAAAATGTTAAGTGGGAAATAAACTGTGAAATGACTAAATTGACCCTATTTATTTCCCTTAACCACTTCTGTCTAATCAAATGAATTCAACACTTCTCGTTTCATCATTATGCAGTTTGGATTCCCTTTTTTTTATTTGAAAACCCCCTTTCTAAGAGATTATATAAATTAATTATTTTCATATGTTGTCACGACCACTGTTAGTCCTCTCCATAGCAACAGCTTTCTCTGACAAATCAGATCAGGTGAGCTCTACGGATGATCACCATGATTCTCATGTACCTTCTGTACAGCCCCATGTTGATGTAAGGTAAACCAATAGCAATATAGCATTCACTTTACAATATTGATTGTATAAGGTCAGATAAATGACTTTGTTGCAATATGATGATAGTATGTTATTGAAATTAGCCGAAGCCTGCCCACGGTGCTTCAGATGATCAAATTCTCACATAAACTAAAATTAATCAATAAACCCAGTAGTTCATCCCCAAATTAGATCGAAACCCACCAAATTAAACTCAAAATCAGATCGAAAATTGGAAGAACAAGTGATGATTGGGTCAAGTGAACCTAAATTAATCAAACCCAGAAAAATTGAACCTTGAATTACCCACGATTGATAAAATACAGATAAATTGGTAGCTTAATCTATAATCATCCGACTAAAACTTCAATCAAGATGATTAATTTATTGGATTGGATACTTTCGCTGACCTCCTGTCTCATTCCCTATGCTATCTTATATTTCGCATTTTGTTTAGCCATGGAAGTATTAAGAGAAATTGAGAAGAAGAAGAACAGAGAATACGAATAGAATTGGGGGTTTAGGGTTTATATAAAGGGGTAATTGATTAAGGAGGGAAAGAAGCATATAACTTTGGAGGGAAGTGATTTTTTAGAAGGATAGGTTTTTAATTGTGTTATTAGTTGTAGGGAATAGTCTCAAGCCTTTAAAATCCCACTAGCTTGAACCCCACTGTGATCATACACTAAAGTACGGTGGCGTCCAAAAGGGAAGAAGATAGAGCAAAAAAGTCGCCAACAAGTTTTTAAGGAACTTGTAAACCGTTCACGAGGTGAAGGTTACACCCCTTAACGATCCAAGAGATCGTCAACTCCATAAGGTCATGAACCAAATAAGGGTTCAGGGATGATGGTACAAATCCAACCTAAAAGAGATTGAACCTGCCCTAATAATAGGCCTCTACTTTATTCTGCTCGTATTCATGTGCGCTTTCTGACTGACATGCAATCAATAGATTAACCCTAAACCTGTTTAATCTATGTTGGTTGAATTTAATGCACAAATAAACTATTATTGGTGATCACTTGAATTATAATCACAATTAACCCTAACAAGATTATTAAATATCTTATTAAGCGTGGTTGCAAATACAAATTCCCTTTAAACATGCATGAAAGGTGTGATCAAGCAATAACAATAATAAGCATCAAGCAACATAATAATAATCATGATAATAATAATAATCATCATAAAATTATAATCATAATCAAAACAATAATAATCATAAATAAAATAATCATTATCAAAATAATAATAATAATAATAATAATAATAATAATATTCACAATCATCATAAATTATAACAATTATAATCATAATCATGTTCATGTTAATATTAGAGCATAATAAACATAGCAAGATCCTAGGCATGATACTAACAAGATTAATAACAAACCCTAGCATGTCACTAAACAATAAAAATCAAATCTTTAGCCATAACATGATACTAACATGAATTAATATTAAGAAGAACATAGGAAGCATAGTAAAAATCATATTTAATATTAAAAATACCCTAGACATGATACTAGGAATATCATAATAACAATGTAAACATGATATCTACATCATAATATCAATTAAACCATTAAAGTACTTACTTGGACGCCTCGTACCTCTTTCTAATAACAAAATACACACGTTAGTAACTTCAAGGAAAATAATAATCAAAACAATTAAATTAAATAATTGAAATAGAGATTTGGGACCAAACCCTCAGAAATTAAAACCTTTCACGTCTAGGGCAAAGGCAACTTCAAATATGGCTAGGTGTTTCTAGATCTTGCGAATGCGGAATTATTTATTTGGGAAAAGGCTAGTTTAGAAAAAGAGAGAGAGAGAATAATCAAGAAAATCTTGATGAGAGTTGGTGAATGATAGATGTAGATGATTATGAAAACGGAGTTTTTGATACGATATTTATAGAGAAAATCATCCAAAAAAGATAATTTATCAAAACAGAGTCTGAAAATCGAAAAACAACCTTGGCGCCAGCCCTGGCTAATTGGCGCCAGGACCAGTGGCTAGCGCCAGGCGCCAATGCTGGCGTCTGACGCCAATCCCGATTCCAGGCGCCAAGGCCTGGGGTTGGACGCCAAACCGACTTTTAACGCGTTTTCGAAATTCTGATAAAATTCCCGTACTGGAAGATAAAATAATATAATTCCCGTCGAAAATGCTATTTGATCTTAATTAAAACTCTGAAGAGTCCTAATTGAATTAGGAATGAAAAGAACCTTCTAGAATGTTCTAGAAGACTAAGACCATTCCTAATTGCATTAGGAATGATAAATTATATTAGGCCCTCCCCTAGATCATTGGGCGTACTTAAAACTCAAACCGGGCCCAGTTTAGTAAATTGGCCATAACTTCCTCAATATTCTTCGGAATTGGGCTTATAATATATCGTTGGAAAGGTCTTTGCAAACTCCATCCAACTACACCATTATTGGACCCATATCATGGACCAAACAAACTGGATTGGCTGTTTTCTTAAAATAAAGTTTTCAAAAACAGAGAGAAGAGAAAAGAAATAAAACTTTCCGCAACACTAGACCTTTCCACACTTTCGTTTCGTTCGATTATGATTCTACGTGAAAGGTACTCATCACCGGGTTTGGTTTTGGGGAGACACAAATGGGTGTCTACAGAAGCCCCCACTTTGACTGAGTTTGGAGAAACGCAAGTTTCGAAAACGAAAGTCAAAGTATCGATAGGGACGGAGAATGATTCAGAACGTTCTGCGATCCTAAATCACTCTTGTAACGCCGATACCTGCAAGACTAGCATTAGTTAAACAGATAAAAGAGTTAAGAAACGCGTATCTTGCACCGTCGAGCACACGTCTCTGAGAGTAACCGATTGTTGCTGCTTTACTGTTTTGATGACCTCCTGCAAGCTAGAGAATGCCATCCCGCTTGAAAACCGCGACGCCTTGTAACTGCTTCCAAATTAGAAGATTGCTTCGCCTGAAACTACCCTCTCTGCGGTGATAATATTCCACGTCCAAGGGAATATCATCGAAAATTATTTCTCTTGAAATAATTCTCATCCGCATTATGATCATCTTCCATGCCTCAGGAACTATGATCGAAGACAACTTCGCCTGAAATTACCTTCAGTTGTTTGTGACAACCTTCCGCAATCTAGGGAACGCCACCTTGCCTTTTTGATGTTCACTCGTCTCTGAACAAAGAGCTTCTTTTTTTTATATGATCTTCTGAATGATGTGTCCACGCGTCTCTGAACGAAGAGCTTGATAATAGGATGCCCACGCGTCTTTGAGCAAAAGAGCTTGAAAAGGAAATGTCCACACGTCTCTGAACAAAAGAGCTTGAAAAGGATTGTCCACGCGTCTCTGAACAAAAGCGCTTTGATGATATGCCCACGTGTCTCTGGGGCAAAAGAGCTTCTGAAAATAGGAAATGTTCACGCGTCTCTGAACAAAAGAGCTTCGGTGCTTGAATGTTTTTTGCGATAATGTTCTGAAGAAAAATTTCCAAAGACCAGCGTTTGTCGATCTCTAAAGCTCGCCTGAACTTTGCTTTCGCTAAAACTAGTATGTCGGTGTTTCCGTAATGAGCCATATCTTAGGCGCTTTAAGCTAAGCGAGACAATCTTTCATCAGGTCGACCACTTATTGCAATTGTAATCAAACTGACTACTTAATCATGTCAAATTGCTTATAGGGGCTAACTGGCGCACCAAGGAACCCGAAATTGCTGTATGAAGTCAAAATCACCTTTCTGAGAGGCTTCGAGCTCTGTCGTTGCTAAAATATTTCTGGCGCCAAGCGCTGGAGTAGGGTCTTCCCTGTTCTGCTGCACCTGTACTTATTTTGACTATAGAACTTTGGCAATTTCTTTAATCATCTCAGGGTTGACCTAAGGCTTAACATTATCTTAGGGTTGACCTAAGGTTTAATGTTGCTTGACTCATCGACATGACACGACTCAAGGTATAAACTTGACTCGATGTGATTGGCTGACTCGAGGTTGACTCGACTCGAAGTAAAATGACACGTGTGACTCAAATCAAAGTGATATGGCACGACATGACTCAATGTGTACATGACTCTTGTGTGCATTGTAATGTGATCGTGCGACTCGAAAAATGCAAAAACCAAAAATTTTCCGTCAATTTTGTGGAGGGTACCGACTTTCTCCTGAAAAAGAAAGACGCGAAAAAGAAAATCAAAAGTTTGAAGATGCATGTTGAATGAGCTTAGTCAAATGTCATTTGATACTATCTCTCAAGGTTCAAGGATTAATTCATCCTAGGCTATCTTAACTGTTGACTCCATGATGAAAGTATTTGGGTAACTTAGGCACGGAGGCTAAGCACTTCATACTTCGTGATGCAATGACAATTATGAGTGATGAGTGATGTGACAAGTCATGCTTCAACGTTAAGATTCCATGACAAAGGGTTCCTAAGGGAAGTATATTTGGTCATGTATGTGTGATGTGTGTGATAGTGACACTAAAGTTAGGCCGCAAGAGCTAAGTGTGTGAAAAAATATATTATTAGAAGAGCCAAATAATGGTGACTCTTAGGCTAGGTAAGCTACTGATATAGGGATCAAGCCCCCAAGTCTAGCTCTAAATGAATAGGGATGAGCATAGGATATCCCTTGATATGATCATGGTGTAAGTGTATGAATGTGAATATGAATGCATGTTTATTACGGCCGCACCTTGATGTGAGGCTGCCTACGTATCCGTTAGGAATCAGGCCAAACGTAGCTCTAGCCGAACCTCACACAAGTGTGTGTACCTCAAAAAGGTCTTTTAAGGGTTGTAACACGGTTAGGCTAAAGGTTATAGAAGAAGAAGGGGATAAACGCTCAAGACCCTAGATAAGCCCCCAAGGTGTGCAACCTTGCTTTTGAATATTTGTATTTTCATGCTCGAGTTTCTACTATTTTTTTTAGCTCTTTCTTTTGCTTTAGCATTTATTTTATTTTTATAAGTGTGGGAAATCCCGATCATGCGGTCTATCACTCACTTGGCATTCATGTTTCTCAGGCACGGTACCGAGCACTCGATAAGAGACGCAATCTGAGACGTGTTCTTATCGAAGATATTTTCATATCAAAGACATTGGAACACTTACCCTTTTGTACACTTTTATTTATTTTTTGCTATTGCTTTCTTTTGAATTTGCTCAAACTTTCTTTAGAATTGCATAAGTTACACACCATCCCATCCCAAGGTTAGGTAGATGTAGGTTGAAAAAAGAAAGGTCTATCGTTAGACGAGGCTCAAAGTGGTTTATGAAGAAAGGATGTAAATTAGAAAGGCGAAAGGAGATATGATGTGGCTACAAGGGGTGCCTCAAATCATTGGTATACCTTGTGCTTACCTCGACATGAATTTTTTTTTTTTAAATGCAATGTAATGAAATGATCATATGCAAGGAATTAAATGCTCATTTTTATTAAAAGGAAATGAAAAAAGACTACAAAAATAATCTGAGGAAAGGAAAAGGTGCCTATGCTAGACTTATTAGGGAAGGGGTAAAATGAAAAAGAAATAGAAAAAAAAGGTCATAAAATCTTGTCGTTGAAGCTCGCCTCTTGTCTTGTGTTTCTTCCCTTATCATTACTCGCTTTTCTTGTTAACTGGAGGTATGGGAAGCTTGTTGTTATCAATCAAATACTGGATGGCCTCCTTTAGCTTCCAACAGCTCTCAGTAGTATGACCCCTACCTTAGTGGTACTTGCAGTGTTCGTCTGGATTCCAAATAGGCGATCTTTTCTTAAGTGGGGGATCTTTAGTAGGTCCAATGGGAGTAATGATTCCCTTGGCATGGAGTCGATTGAAAGCATCATCGTAGCTAGTTCCAATAGGAGTAAATTCCCTTTTCGGTTGCTTTCGACTACCCATGGCTAGGATCTCACTAAGGTCAAAAGTACCAACACTATTACTAGAGTAGGTGTTTTCGGAAGAAGAAGGATAGTCGTTCTTCTTCCCTTTACAGCCACTGTTACCATTGTTACTGATCTTGGCCTTCTTGTCGCACGGAGGAACATGAAGGAGATTTGAATTAATGAAGTCTTGAACACGATCCTTGAGGGCGAGACACTCTTCAGTAGTGTGACCGCGACCTTTATGGTATCGACAATAGGAATTTGGATCCCAATTAAGAGAACGTTTTTCAGATGGAGGGTCTTGACTGGGACCAATGGAGTGAATGAGACCTTGATCGTGAAGACAGTCAAAAGCTTCATTGTAAGTCATTCCTATTGGTGTGTATTCTACAATGGTCCGTTTTGCTTGTGGTTTAGGAGCATTGAGTTCTTCATTAAACTCTTGGCGAGAATTTTGTTCGATGGCCATCACCCGATTTGCTAATCCTTCTACCATATTCAAGACCATGGCAATGACATCTTGCAGTCTTCGAATTTCCTCTTTTAGACTTGACGAGTCTTCCTTGGTATTATCTAATAAAAGACTTTCATCCTCCTCAATTATGGCCACTTCATCGAGAGAGGTCATATAAGCTGTCTCGATCATAGGCTCTCCTACAGGTGTGATAAGAAGTGATGGATCAAAGGATGCTTGGTCATCTTCGATGGCTAGAATCTCGAAAGTTTCATTGTCATCGATCAGATCTTGAATAGCTTCTTTGAGTTTCCAACACTCTTCAGTGTCGTGACCCTTTCCTTGATGATATTTTCAATGCTTATTAGGGTCCCACTTAGGTGGCCTAGCTTCTGGAACCGGATCTTTGATGGGCCCTATGGGCATGACTAGTCCTTTGTGATGTAGCTTCTCGAAAGCCGTTTCATAACTTATACCAAGTGGAGTGAACACCCTTTTTGATCTTTGGATTCGTGGTTTAGAGGTGTTTGTAGCATGTACCTCACTAGAGGAAGAAGAAGGATGGTCGCTCTTCTTTCCTCTCGCACTATTATCTTTCAGAAGGTCATCTTCAATGTCAATGCCTATATTATAGACAGCTTTGAAAGTATTCAAGTTGTGTTGGTACTTTAAGTGCTTTGAATACTTCCCTTGGAGATTCTTGATAAACATCCTCACAGATTCTTTTTTGGTAGGAGCCTTGACCACATTAGCAGAAGTTTCCCTCCATTTATTGAAGAAAGAAGTGAACCCTCCGTTTTCCTTTTGTTTTAACATCTCAAGTTGTCTGTGGTCTGTTTCGTCTTGGATGTTGCACTTATATCTATAGATGAAAGCGTTTGTTATCGACTCCCAAGAAGAAGTTTTTTCTTTCTCGAGAGAAAAAAACCATTGTTGACAAACGGTTTCGAGAGATAGTGGGAATAGAGAGGGGTAAACCTTCTTATCGATAGTCTTACTGCTCATTATAGTTTCAAAAGCTCTTAGATGGAAGTAAGGGTTATCTATTGCCCTGAATTTAGGGATGTCAGTGGCGTTGAACTTATACGGAAGAAGTTCTTTGTCCAGCGAAACCCCTTGTGAACTCATGCCCTGAAATTTATAGTCACTAGATAGCTTGCTTAGACTCTCTTGCATGAGGTTCATCTGTTGTTGCTTCATGGGATCATCAACCTTGAGGGTGAGTAGCTTCAGTGTTTCAGTCATGGTAACCAATTGGTTCCTAAGCTCATTGACTTCTTCTTGAGTTGCCATTATCTTCTTAGCCTTCCTCTTTTGACGAATCAGTTTATCAAAAAGCGAGACTTGAATAAAGAGGTTGTCCTTGATTAATCGCCCTTCTCTCCTCGACCAAGTATTGTGGGAAAGGAATTTGGGGATATTCATTATTAATTATTTAACTCAAACTCTATTCGACATGCAATGGAAGGAGGAAGTGAAGAAAGATGGAAGAATGTGGAGAAGAATGATGAAGGGATATGAAGAATTAGGAATAGAATGTACTGGGACTCAAATGACGGAAAAGACCGACTCATGCATGAACCTAAGACATGGCCATGGCGATATGTTCTCAAAGTGTGTGCTAAGACTAGTGAGTGTAGGTGATATGTTAAGACTCGTGTCATGACCATGTGGCTAAACTATGTGACCAAGACTCGATTAATAACTCGATAAGGTGTTATTGACAGCGAAAATTAACCGAATTAATTAGCAAACTAGTTAATTAGACCCTAGGTGATGACTCGACAAATAATCCGAATTGTCACAATATGGTGATTGGCGCCATACTTTTTAGTAAATGTCTGGCGCTACACACCATACAGTGGCGCTACAGCTCAGATTTTAGCACCAATATTGGAGCTTCGGTTCGGGACTGTTTTCGGTATTATTAGCCAACTGGGGTATGCCTAAAGTTGTACTAGGTCAATTCCGATTAAAGAAAAAAAAACTTTATTGACTCGAATTAATTAATTAATTAGGCAAAGTTCTTTAAGTCATTAATTATAATCTCAACACAAATCAACAAACGGTTAAGAGGAGCATAGGATATATATGCACGACAAATAATGCACAATTAGTCAAGTAGGCACAACATGGTGCAATGAGTTCGCAACCTAACCTTGGCTCTAGTTCTCTAAAGTTCAGGATATGGTTTAGTCAAATAGGGTCCATGGTTAATTGTCCAGATGCACCGCGTAGAAGCCTAACCGTGAAGGGTTAACGCGTGTTGACAGGATACCGCGAGTTTTTAGAAAAAACTCACTTCCATGGTTTGGTGAACTCAACCTCTCAAATGTACCCTTTGTTGCCAGGAGCGTTCAATCGGGTAGATAGAGCATGAATTCCCAGAGGGTTATGTCCATATGTAGAACACATATGGGTTTCAGAAAAGTGAGAAAAAAATCAATCAGGAAGTAAGATCGAGCAAACAATACGAAAAACCGGTCGAAATTAGAACGCATATTTCTGGCTCGGTACTGGGGGAATTGGCGCCAGCAAACAGAGACTGGCGCCAACTTTTAACTGTAGCGCCTGGCGCAAACTTTTAACCGTAGCGCCTGGCGCCAATACTGGCGTCTGGCGCTACGGCAAAAAGTGTGGCGCCAAGCTCTGGCCCCTGACGCTACTTCCCACATGCCTCAGCAGCTTTCTGTGCTCAATAAAATCATCCAGTTTCGCGCGGTGTTATTTCGGTCCTAGTTGTGAAAGACATTTCTCAAATTTCCTACGTGTAAAATCCAATGTTTTTGACTCATTACGGATGGTCTTTCCAATGAGAACCTTTTTATGCATATGACAATAATGTTAATCAAAATTACACACATGAAATACTTAGAACTTTTCGAGTCTCATCCACTCATTCTAAATCATTGCCGAAACAAATTCAGGAATTAAAATAGAAATCCTCCATAGTGGAGTCGCCAAAAACTGTAGGGAATAGTCTCAAGCCTTTAAAATCCCACTAGCTTGAACCCCACTGTGATCATACACTAAAGTACGGTGGCGTCCAAAAGGGAAGAAGATAGAGCAAAAGAGTCGCCAACAAGTTTTTAAGGAACTTGTAAACCGTTCACGAGGTGAAGGTTACACCCCTTAACGATCCAAGAGATCGTCAACTCCATAAGGTCATGAACCAAATAAGGGTTCTGGGATGATGGTACAAATCCAACCTAAAAGAGATTGAACCTGCCCTAATAATAGGCCTCTACTTTATTCTGCTCGTATTCATGTGCGCTTTCTGACTAACATGCAATCAATAGATTAACCCCAAACCTGTTTGATCTATGTTGGTTGAATTTAATGCACAAATAAACTATTATTGGCGATCACTTGAATTATAATCACAATTAACCCTAACAAGATTATTAAATATCTTATTAAGCGTGGTTGCAAGTACAAATTCCCTTTAAACATGCATGAAAGGTGTGATCAAGCAATAACAATAATAAGCATCAAGCAACATAATAATAATCATGATAATAATAATAATCATCATAAAATTATAATCATAATCAAAACAATAATAATCATAAATAAAATAATCATTATCAAAATAATAATAATAATAATAATAATATTCACAATCATCATAAATTATAACAATTATAATCATAATCATGTTCATGTTAATATTAGAGCATAATAAACATAGCAAGATCCTAGGCATGATACTAACAAGATTAATAACAAACCCTAGCATGTCACTAAACAATAAAAATCAAATCTTTAGCCATAACATGATACTAACATGAATTAATATTAAGAAGAACATAGGAAGCATCGTAAAAATCATATTTAATATTAAAAATACCCTAGACATGATACTAGGAATATCATAATAACAATGTAAACATGATATCTACATCATAATATCAATTAAACCATTAAAGTACTTACTTGGACGCCTCGTACCTCTTTCTAATAACAAAATACACACGTTAGTAACTTCAAGGAAAATAATAATCAAAACAATTAAATTAAATAATTGAAATAGAGATTTGGGACCAAACCCTCAGAAATTAAAACCTTTCACGTCTAGGGCAAAGGCAACTTCGAATATGGCTAGGTGTTTCTAGATCTTGCGAATGCGAAATTATTTATTTGGGAAAAGGCTAGTTTAGAAAAAGAGAGAGAGAGAATAATCAAGAAAATCTTGATGAGAGTTGGTGAATGATAGATGTAGATGATTATGAAAACGGAGTTTTTGATACGATATTTATAGAGAAAATCATCCAAAAAAGATAATTTATCAAAACAGAGTCTGAAAATCGAAAAAACAACCTTGGCGCCAGCCCTGGCTAATTGGCGCCAGGACCAGTGGCTAGCGCCAGGCGCCAATGCTGGCGTCTGACGCCAATCCCGATTCTAGGCGTCAAGGCCTGGGGTTGGACGCCAAACCGACTTTTAACGCGTTTTCGAAATTCTGATAAAATTCCCGTACTGGAAGATAAAATAATATAATTCCCGTCGAAAATGCTATTTGATGTTAATTAAAACTCTGAAGAGTCCTAATTGAATTAGGAATGAAAAGAACCTTCTAGAATGTTCTAGAAGACTAAAACCATTCCTAATTGCATTAGGAATGATAAATTATATTAGGCCCTCCCCTAGATCATTGGGTCGTACTTAAAACTCAAACCGGGCCCAGTTTAGTAAATTGGCCATAACTTCCTCAATATTCATCGGAATTGGGCTTATAATATATCGTTGGAAAGGTCTTTGCAAACTCCATCCAACTACACCATTATTGGAACCATATCATGGACCAAACAAACTGGATTGACTGTTTTCTTAAAATAAAGTTTTCAAAAACAGAGAGAAGAGAAAAGAAATAAAACTTTCCGCAACACAAGACCTTTCCACACTTTCTTTTCATTCGATTATGATTCGATGTGAAAGGTACTCATCACCGGGTTTGGTTTTGGGGAGACACAAATGGGTGTCTACATTAGTAAACCATGGTCAGTCAATAATTAGGCAAAGGTTTAATTAATGTTACCAGTAAATTATTATTACTAATTGGTGATTATCAATGATAATCCAAAATTTTGCATTCTACCATTGAGAAAAAACAAAAGTTGGGTGTTACCGGTGAGAATTTCCCTTATATTTATTACTATTTTATTATTATGTTGCTTGATGATATTTTTTGTTATTGCTTGATCACACCTTTTATGCATGTTTAAAGGGAATTTATACTTGTAATCACGCTTAATAAGATAATTAATAATCTTGTTTAGGGTTAATTTGATTATAATTTCAAGTGGTCGCCAATAATAGTTTTATTTGTGCATTAAATTCAACCAACATAGATAAACAGATTTAGGGTTAATCCTATTGATTGCATGTTAATCAGAAAGCACACATGAATACGATCAGTATAAAGTAGAGGCCTATTATTAGGGCAGGTTCAATCTCTTTTAGGTTGGATTTGTACCTTCATCCCCGAACCCTTATTTGGTTCTAGACCTTATGGAGTTGACGATCTCTTGGATCGTTAACGGGTGTAACCTTCACCCTGTGAACGGTTTACAAGTTCCTAAAACTTGTTGGCGACTTTTTTGCTCTATCTTCTTCCCTTTTGGACGCCACCGTACTTAAGTGTATGATCACAGTGGGGTTCAAGCTAGGGGTTAACGCTTGAAATTATTCTCTACAGTTTTTGGCGACTCCACTGGGGAGGATTTCTATTTTAGTTCCTGAATTTGTTTCGGCAATGATTTAGAATGAGTGGATGAGACTTAAAACGTTCTAAGTATTTCATGTGCGTAATTTTGATTAACATTATTTTCATATGCATAAAAAGATCTCATTGGAAAGACCATCCGTAATGAGTTAAAAACATAGGATTTTACACGTAGGAAATTTGAGAAATATCTTTCACAACTAGGACCGAAATAACACCGCGCGAAACTGAAAAATTTTATCGAGCACAGAAATCTGCTGAGGCATGTGGGAAGTAGCGCCAGAGGCCAGAGCTTGGCGCCAGACTTTTAGCCGTAGCGCCAGACGCCAGCATTGGCGCCAGGCGCTATAGTTAAAAACTGGCGCCAGTCTCTGATTGCTGGCGCCAACCTCCCCAAATACCGAGCCAGAAATATGCGTTCTAATTTTGACCGGTTTTTCGTATTGTTTGCTCGATCCTACTTCCTGATTGGATTTTTTCTCACTTTTCTGAAACCCATATGTGTTCTACATATGGACATAACCCTCTGGGAATTCATGCTCCATCTACCCAATTGAACGCTCTGTGCAACAAAGGGTACATGGAAGCGAGTTTTTTCTAAAGCTCGCGGTGTCCCATCCACTCGCGCCAACCCTTCACGGTTAGGCTTCCGCGCGGTGCATCCGGACAATTAATCATGGACCTTCTATTGACTAAACCATATCCCGAACTTTAGAGAACTAGAGCCATGGTTACGTTGCAAACTCATTGCATCATATTGTGCCTACTTGACTAATTGTGCATTATTTGTTGTGCATATGATATATGTTTTCGTCTTAACCGTTTGTTTGACTTGTGTTGAGATTAAATAAATTAATGACTTAAAGAACTTTGCCTAATTAATTAATTAATTAATTAATTTGAGTAATTAAAGTCTAATATTTTAATCGGAATTGACCTAGTACGACTTTAGGCATACCCTAGTTGATTAATAACACCGAAAACAGTCTCAGATTGAAGCTCCAATATTGGTGCCAAAATCTGAGCTGTAGCGCCACTTTGTGGAGTGTGGCGCCTGGCGACAGCTCTGTCGTCTGGCGCCAAGATACACTGTGCGGCGCCAGTTCTGTCGTTTGGCCGACAGTTCGGATTATTGGTCGAGTCATCACCTAGTGTATAATAAACCAGTTTGCTAATTAATTCGGTTAACTTTCGCTGTCAATCATGCTTTGTCGAGTCATTAATTGAGTCTAAGTCATATAGTCTAGCCACATGGTCATGACACGAGTCTTAATATGTCACCTACACTCACTAGTCTTAACACGCACTTCGAGTTTATGTCACCATGACCATGTCTTAGGTTCATGCATGAGTCAGTCTTTTTTTTCGTCATTTGAGTTGGGGGGTACATTCTATTCCAAATTTTCCATACCCCTCCATCTACATCATTTTCCTTCACATTCTATTCCAATCTTTCTTCACTTCCTCCATCCATTGCATGTTGAATAAAGTTTGAGTCAAATAATTAACAATGAGTATCCCCAAATTCCTTGTCCACAGTACTTGGTCGAGGAGAGAAGGGCGATTAATCAAGGACAACCTCTTTATTCAAGTCTCACTTTTTGATAAACCGATTCGACAAAAGAGGAAGGCTAAGAAGATAATGGAAACTCAGGAGGAAGTCAATGAGCTTAGGAACCAATTGGTTACCGTGACTGAGACACTGAAGCTACTCACACTCAAGATCGATGATCCCGTGAAACAACAACAAATGAACCTCATGCAAGAATGCTTGAGCAAGCTATCTAGTGACTACAAATTTCAAGGCATGAGTTCACAAGGGGTCTCGCTGGACAAGGAACTTCTTCCCCATAAGTTCAATGCCACTAACATCCCTAAATTCAAGGCAACAGATAACCTTTACTTCCATTTAAGAGCTTTCGAAACCATAATGAACATTAAGGGTATCGATAAGAAGGTTTTCCCTTCTCTGTTCCCACTATCTCTCTAAACCGTTTGCCAATAGTTGTACTTCTCCCTCGACAAAGAGAAAACCTCTACCTGGGAATTGATAGTAAACGCTTTCGTTGATAGGTATAAGTGCAATATTCAAGTTGAAACCAACCATAGACAACTTGAGATGCTAAGACAAAAAGAGAATGAAGGCTTTACTTCTTTCTTTAATAAATGGAGAGAAACTTCCGCCAAGATGATTGAGGTCCCCACCGAAAAGGAGTCTGTGAGGATGTTTATCAAAAATCTCCAAGAAAAGTATTCAAAGCACTTAAAATATCAACACAACTTGAATACGTTCAGAGCCGTCTATGACATAGGTATCGAGATTGAAGACGACCTCGCAAAGCAAAAAGCTACTAACAATAGTAACCACGGTGGCTGGAAAGGAAAGAAGAACGACAATCCTTCTTCTTCCGAAAACGCCCACTCTAGTAATAATGTTAGTACCTTTGACCATAATGGTGTCTTATCCATGGACAATCAAGGATCTAAAAGGAAACCCAAGCGAGAGTTCACACCCATTGGAATGACCTACGATGCTGCTTTCGATCGTCTCTATGATCGAGGATTAATCAAACCTATTGGCCCTACTGAGGATCCAACACCAGAAAATCGATCTTCGAGATGGAATCCAAACTCCTATTGCAAGTACCATCGAGGACGCGGTCATACCACTGACGAATTGAATGCTACAGGTTTCAAAATCTCATTCAAGATCTCATAGAAGAAAACAAGATCCCATTGCCTCTAGCTAGCGAGAAGACTGGGTGATGATGAAGCGAATGACACAAGACAAGAGGCGAGCTTCAACGACAAGATTTTATGACCTCTTTTTCTATTTATTTTTCATTTTTTTCTTCCCCAATAAGTCTATCATAGGCACCTTTCTTTTCCTTTAGATTTATTTTTTAGGATCATTATATATTTATTTTTTAATAAAATGAGCATTTATTTCCTTGCATATGATCATTTCATTATACTGCATTAAAAAAAAAAAAAAAAAAAAAAAAAAAAAAACATGTCGAACTAAGCACAAGGTATACCAATGATTTGAGGCACCCCTTGTAGCCACATCATATCTCCTTTCACTTTTTAATTTTACAATCCTTTTTTCATAAACCACTTTGAGCCTCGTCTAACGATAGACCCTTCTTTTTTCAACCTACATCTACCTAACCTTGAGATGGGATGGTGTGCAACTTATGCAATTCCAAAAAAGGCTTGAGTGATTCAAAAAAAATTAAAATAGCAAAAATAAGCAAAAGCAAAAAAATAAATAAAAGTGTACAAAAGGGCAAGTGTTCCAATGTCTTTGATATGAAAATGTCTTTGATAAAAACACGTCTTAGATTGCGTCTCTTATCGAGTGCTCGGTACCGTGCCTGAGAAACATGAATGCCAAGTGAGTGATAGACCGCATGATCGGGATTGCCCACACTTATTAAAATAAAATAAATGCTAAAGCAAAAAGAGCTAAAAAAGTGTAGGAACTCAAGCATAAAAATACAAAGATTCAAAAGCAAGGTTGCACACCTTGGGGGCTTATCTAGGGTCTTGAGCCTTTATCCCCTTCTTCTTCAAACCTTTAGCCTAACCACGTTACAACCCTTAAAAGACCTTCTTGAGGTATACACACTTGTGCGAGGTTCGGCTAGAGCTACGTTTGGCCTGATTCCTAACGGATACGTAGGCAACCTCACATCGAGGTGCGGCCATAATAAAAACGCAGTTCACATTCACACACTCACACCATGATCATATCAAAGGATCTCCTATGCTCATACCTATTCGCTTAGAGCTAGACTTGGGGGCTTGATCCCTACATCATTAGCTTACCTAGCCTAAGAGTCACCACCATTTGACTCTTTTCAATAATATTTTCCACACACTTAGCTTTGCGGCCTAGCTTTAGTGTCACTTTCACACACATCACAGATACATGACCAAATATACTTCCCTTAGGAACCCTTTGTCATGGAATCTTAACATAACAATGAAGCATGCCTTGTCACATCACTCATCACTAATAATCGTCATTACATCGAAGTATGAAGTGCTTAGCCTCCGTGCCTAAGTTACCCAAATACTTTCATCATGGAGTCAACAGTTGAGATATCCTAGGATGGATTAATCCTTGCACCTTGAGAGAATGTATCAAATGACATTTGACTGAGCTCATTCAATATGCATCTTCAAAATTTAACTTTTGATTCTTTTTCGCGTCTTTCTTTTTCGGGAGAAAGTCGGTACCCTCCACAAAAATGACGGAAAATTTTTCTTTTTTTGCATTTTCGAGTCGCACAATCATAATACAATGCACACACGGGTCATGAGTCACATGTGTCATTTCAGTTTGAGTCGAGTCAACCTCGAGTCAGTCAATCACAGCGAGTCAAGTTTATGCCTTGAGTCGTGTCAAGTCGATAAGTCAAGCGATGTTAAACCTTAGGTCAACCCTAAGATAATTAAAGAGATTGACAAAGTTCTATAGTCAAAATAAATACAGGTGCAGCTGAACAGGGAAGACCCTACTCCAGCGCCTGGCGCTAGATCTTTTCAGTAGCAACAGAGATCGAAGCCTCTCAAAATGGTGATTTCGACCTCAAACAGCAATTTTGGGTTCCTTGGCACGCCAGTTAGCCCCTATAAGCAATTTGACATGATTAAGTAGTCAGTTTGATTACAATCATAATAAGTGGTCGACCTGATGAAAGATCGTCTCACTTAGCTTAAAGCGCCTAGTCACGGAAACACCGACATACTGGTTTTAGCGGAAGCGAAGTTCAGGCAAGCTTTAGAGATCGACAAACGTTGGTCTTCGGAAATTTCTTCTTCAAAATATTATCGCAACAAACGTTCAAGTATCGAAGCTCTTTTGTTCAGAGACGCGTGGACATATCATTCAAAAGCTCCTTTGTTCAGAGACGCGTGAACATCTCCATCAAAGCTCTTTGCTCCAGAGACGCGTCGGCATATCATTCAAAAGCTCTTTTGTTCTGAGACGCGTGAACATTTCCATGAAGCTCTTTTGTTCAGAGACGCGTGAACATTTCCCACAAGCTCTTTTGCTCAGAGACGCTTGGGCATCCTGTTATCAAGCTCTTCGTTCAGAGACGTGTGGACACATCATTCAGAAGATCATATAAAAAAGAAGCTCTTTGTTCAGAGGCGCGTGAACATATCCAAAAAAAGAAAAGAAGCTCTTTCTTCAGAGGCGCGTGAACATGTCAAAAGGAAGCTCTTTGTTCAGAGACGAGTGAACATCGAAACAGCAAGGTGGTGTTCCCTAGATTGTGGAGAGTTGTCACAAACAACTGAAGATTGTTTCAAGAGAAGCAATCTTCGATGGTATTCCCTCGGACGTGGAATATTATCAAAGCGGAGGAGGATCGTTTCAGGCGAAGCAGTCTTCCAAATTGGAAGCAGTTACAGGCGTAGCGGTTTTCAAGCGGGATGGCATTCTCTAGCTTGCAGGAGGTCATCAAAACAATCGGTTACTTTCAGAGACGTGTGCTCGACGGTGCAAGATACGCGTTTCTTAACTCTTTTATCTGTTTCAATAACGTTAGTTTGCAGGTATCGGCGTTACAAGAGTGTTTTAGGATCGCAGAACGTTTTGAATTATTCTCCGTCCCTATCGATACTTTGGCTTTCGTTTTTCGAAATTTGCGTTCTCCAAACTCAGTCAAAGTAAGGGCTTCTGTAGACACCCATTTGTGTCTCCCCAAAACCAAACCCGGTGATGAGTACCTTTCACGTCGAATCATAATCGAACGAAGTGAAAGTGTGGAAAGTCTAGTGTTGCGGATAGTTTTTATTATTATTTATTATTATTTTATTATTATGTTGCTTGATGATATTTTTTTTATTGCTTGATCACACCTTCTATGCATGTTTAAAGGGAATTTATACTTGTAATCACGCTTAATAAAATAATTAATAATCTTGTTTAGGGTTTTTGATTATAATTTAAAGTGATTGCCAATAATAGTTTTATTTGTGCATTAAATTCAACAACATAGATAAACATATTTACGGTTAATCCTATTGATTGCATGTTAATCAGAAAGCGCACATGAATACAATCAGAATAAAGTAGAGGCCTATTATTAGGGCAGGTTCAATCTCTTTTAGGTTGGATTTGTACCTTCATCCCCGAACCCTTATTTGGTTCTAGACCTTATGGAGTTGACGATCTCTTGGATCGTTAAGGGGTGTAACCTTCACCCTGTGAACGGTTTACAAGTTCCTAAAACTTGTTGGCGACTCTTTTGCTCTATCTTCTTCCCTTTTGGACGCCACCGTACTTAAGTGTATGATCATAGTGGGGTTCAAGCTAGGGGTTAACGCTTGAAATTATTCGCTACAGAAGGTATAGTTGAAGGTTTGAAAATGGAGGTTTTAGAGAGAGAAAGTGTGAAGGAGAAAGAAGAAGTGAGGAAGAAAAAGAAAAGAGAAAGAGAGAAGGGGGTTTAAAACCCCGGATAGAAATAGGCGCGCCCGATCGGGCGAAAGTAATTCTGGGAAATTTGTAAAGTGCGCGCCCGATCGGGCGACCTCCACCCAATCGGGCGCGAACTCGAACCTGGAAATCACCCTCTGCTCGCCCGATCGGGCGAGCTTCGCCCGATATTTCTTTTTGTGGCACTCAATTACAATAAAATTCCGCCCGATCGGGCGAAATTTCCCTCGATTTCTTCCTTGACTTGCGCGCCCGATCGGGACTCCTTGGCCGATCGGGCAAAATTATGCTTCGATAAAATCAATATTGTGCGCCCCGATCGGGCGTCCTTGTCCGATCGGGCGAAATTAAGCTCAAATTTGAACCTTAGGTGCGCGCCCGATCGGGCCCGTACCCAAGTCCGGAACTTCTCTTTCTTTGCCCTTTTTCTCTTGAAACCTCCGTACTTTGTGATCTAAAACCTGTACAAAACACTCACAAAAGGTAAAATTCACTGTCCTCACCTCTCTAAGGAAAAGTAAAATAAAAATAAAATGAAAATATTAGTCTAGAAAGCAAGAAATACGGGTTGCCTCCCGCAAAGCGCTGGTTTATCTAGGTCCCGCACGACCTTCATACCAAGTACAAGAACTAGGAACCTTGGCCTAACGCTTGATCGGGCATTTTCTCACCCGGTATAGCGGTGTTTAGGCTGCGACGAGGCTTCCTGACCTACCCTGTGGGAAGACAATTCACCTTATCTGGTGGATCCTCCTTGACTTGGGTAAGGGGTTCTTCAATGCTACGCACCAAAGATCCTTCTTTGATCGAGGGTTGCTTCAAATTGTCATTGCGTTCAACACTTGCAACTCGATCTGGCGGAACACTTACCATAGGCTCCAATCGCACAACTTGCTTGATTGATTCCACCTTTTCGTCCTCAAAACCAAGACCAACGGTGTAGAGGGCTCTTTCTATTGCATCGACTTCCTTCTGCCATTTGTTTATCTCATCTGAAAAGGATGCAACACAAGATACCGCCTGCAAGGGATATTTTTCAAGTGCTTTGGGCTTGTTAGAATAATTCTCAACCACATTAACACTAAAACATTTTTCCTCAGTCATGGAGATTTTAGGGGTATTATTAAGATTGAAAACAGTTTTATCATCCCCTACTGATAGTGTTAACTTACCACTTCTCACATCTATGATTGCTCCTGCAGTGTTAAGGAATGGTCTACCCAAAATAATTGGGGTTTGCATATCCTCAGCCATATCAAGAACAACAAAATCAACATGTATATAAAATTTACCTACTCTAACGGGGACATCCTCTAAAACACCTAAGGGGTATTTGAAAGAACGGTAGGTCATTTGAAGAGTTATATTGGTAGCTTTTAATTTACCCATATTTAACTTGAAACACACAGATAATGGCATGACGCTAACGCTAGCACCCAAATCACACAATGCATTATCAATCAATAGATTGCCTATATGACAAGGGATAGAAAAACTACACTCTGCACTGAAAGCTACTGTCTCTACCTCACTAATAGACCTTTTCCTTGTCAATATTTCTTTCATAAATTTTGCATATGAAGGAATTTGTGTGATTAATTCAGTGAAGGGAACTGTTACCTTCAAATCTTTTACCATCTCCAGGAACTTACCAAACCGCTTATCCAAATTTGTCTTCAAGTGACGATTGGGGAATGGAAGTTTGATAATTGGATTTTGAGCATTGTTGCTCTTGTCTGGAGTAGCCATCTTCTCTGGAGTCATACCTTGCAATGTAGAATTAGATATGTTAGTACTACCCTTTAGCCCTGCAGGGCTATTAACTACATTGTTGATAACACGATATTATACATGATTTATATGTGGTATTTGGTCATATTTTATTGTGTTTCCTTCTTTTTCTTACTCTTTTAGAGCTATTATTCTTCCTATTTCGATATTGCTCTTCTCGGTTTGTTTGTTTTTGTTTTTATAGGAATAGGGATCTATTTGCGTGGAATTCAACTTGGACGCAAGATATTCTTCATATGGAGCGTTTTTAGCATCCACGAAGCATCATGGCAACCTAGTCCGCAGCTTGATTGCGGTTTACTATGACCTACCGCAGCTTACCTGCGGCGCACTTCACAAAGGAGCAAGAATTCAAGTCGGCAGCCTACACCGCAGCAATACCGCGGATCGCAACCTTGTACCGCAACCCGGTTGCGGCCTCTTCATTACCAAAAAAATTAGCCCTATTTTAGGGATTTTAGGAGTCCTAATCCTAAGAAAAGACTACTATTATTTTCCTAGCATATAAATAGGTTTTAGATAGTCTTTTATCTATCACTTTTTACATACATTATTTTAGAGCTTTTGGTATTACGTTCTTCATTATTACTTTCAAGATTCAAGTTTTCATATTTAATTCCAATTACAAGTATTGATTTCTCTTCCTTATTCTCTTTAATTTTTATTGTTATTATGTTTTCTTTAATTAATTGTCTTGTTACTTCTATTGTTATGTGTGAGTAGTTTCATAATCTAGGGTTAGGTTGAACCCTAATATGGATTGATGTGTTATTTGATTCCCAATTCCCAATTTAATTAATTAATAATTTCTCTTTGTTAGGGTTGGTTTTATTATCAATGATAAACTAGAAATAGTATTATTGAATGTGATTAGGTTTACAACGAAAGTTGATTCTCAATTGAATTTAGAACCCTAATTAAAAGTAAGAGCTTTTATGCATGAAAATAGCTAATTGTTCTTGCTAGGGCTTATAGGATGCCGTTCTCAATGTCTTTAATATGTATGATTCCATGAAAATAGGTATGATTGCATGTTAGGGAAGCTATTAGTTGATCGAAAGAAACTCTTAGTATTGTTTTAGGGAGCATCTGTCCTGTGGAATATTTATTAATTTAATTAAGGGAAAGGGATTGTTCTATTGCATTGATTCATATTAGTGGGGATACTTAATCTTAGATGTCTTTAGTTCTTGATTAATTCATTATTATAATTTTCTTTGCTTGATAGTTCGTAATTATTCCAGAATAGATTTCTCGATATTGATTGGTTACTTGCTTAGTATTGATTTGAGTCTGTTTAATTAGTAGTCCTTAGTCTCTTGGGATTCGACCCCTACTTGCTCAACTACATAGTAGAGTTAGTTCGGTTATTTTTGTTAGGTACGCGATACGCCTATAAATTGTTAGGTTTAACGAAATCAAGATTAGCATTATTTAATAAAACAAGTTCATCAACTCTGGGCATAGGGGGCCCTTCATAGTTTGAACCACTCCTTAGACTAATTGCATATGCTTGATCCGTAGGCCTGGTCGGCTGTGCCAGCAGAGCTCCCTGTTGGCGGGCTTGTAAAGTAGTAAAAAGTTGCGCAATTTGAATATCTACAATTTTATTATGTGCTAGAATTTGATCAATTGTCGCATCTCTACTCTCCATGTGCTTTTATATTAACCAACATTGCTCTAATTTCCACTAGAGAAGGGTCAGAAGATGATGAGGTTTGTTGTGGTTGGTTTTTCTGGCCAGCATTGGGATGGTAATATTTCTGCTGCTGTTGTTGTGGCGCCTGTGGTTCTTGTGGTGGTGGATTTTGAACATTAGTACTCCGGTAGGAAAGGTACGGATGGTTCCGATACCCAGGATTGTAGGTGTTGGAGTATGGGTTATTCTGCCTATAAGCTTGAAAGGCATTAACTTGCTCCACATAACTCCTGCAATCTTGTTCCCAATGACCTATAATACCACAATTTTCACAGAAAGCCTCATTAGAATTATTATTAATCGCAGAAACATTAGCTACATTAGCAGAGCTAAGATTATCTAATTTTTGGCATATAGAGGTCAGTTGAGCTTGCAAAAAGGATACAGAGTCAACACTATGCTTCCCCTTGTTAGCAAATCCTCTAGGATTCCCATATTGAGAATTATGAATCGCCATATCTTCAATAACCTGACCTGCATCATTAACATTTAGATTCATAAATCTCCAACTAGCCGCATAATCTAAAATTATTCTAGAAGAATTTCCAATGGCATTATAAAAGGCTTGGATTAACTGCCATTGTGCTAAATTATGGTGAGGGTATTCCCTTTGTAGGTCCTTGAACCTCTCCCAAGCCTCATATAAAGATTCATCGGCTTCTTGGGCAAAGTTCTGAATCGCATTCCGTAGTACGGCTGTTCTCTCTGCAGGATAATACTTGTTATAAAAATTCAAGACCAGAGATTCCCAGTCAGTTATACCAAGTGCAGTTCTATTTAAGCCATTAAACCACAATTTAGATTTTCCAGTTAAAGAGAAGGGAAAGAGAATCTCCCTGATTTGGTCTTGAGTGACCCCGGCTTGCCTGATGGTATTGCAATATTGACAATAGTCGGCAATGTGAAGATTTGGGTCTTCACCCTTCGCTCCACTGAATTGCTTCCTCTCTATCATCGTTATAAATTGAGGTTTAATTTCAAATTGTACCCCATCAAGAGCCGGAGTAGGGGTGAGATGTGGAAAATCTGTAAGCTTTGGTTGTGAGTAATCACTAAGCTTCTTAGGAACCGCCATCTCTGATTCTGCGTCTGATGATACCTCTGAATCGCTAGAACCAGTTGGAGGATCGCGGTGATTATTATTATTATCACCGGAATCCGCCAGGATTTGCTTGTAGAGATTTTTCTGTCTATGGAAGGAACGCTCGATCTCAGGATCGAATGGGATGTACCCTGATCTAGGACACCTGGGCATAAACAAAAAACTAGAAGCAAATATGAGATTTGCCTCAAAGAACTAACGTTCTCTGAGACAAAAAGAAAATAACCTAGACTACAAAAATAATCAGAAATAAAAATAAAAACCGTCTCCCCGGCAACGGCGCCAAATTTTGACAGGGTAAAGTCGTATCCCCTAATTAAAAGTAAATACCTAAGTCCTCTAACTAAAGTAGATTGGGAAGTAGGGCCGAACTCCACAGGGAAACAAGTCTTTTTACTCCTAATTAATTATTATAATCTAAATTATCTAAGTAACCGATATTTTTGGGAATAAATTCTATACTACGAAGAATAAGTTTAGGGAGAAAAACAATAATAAGAAGGCCTAGGGCCAGAGGTTCACCAATAATTAATATTCCGGGATAAAACATTATAATTAATAATTAACATTGCACAAATAACATGATTAACAGGCTCTCGCAATTTATTAATCAACATAGATCTAACAGGCTCTCGCAATTTACTAGATCTAAGTTCCTATTAAAAATAGCCTTTAATATTAAATTAACATCTACTCGATTCATCAATTCAATATTGCTGAACATTCACAATCAAATTACATATGCTCGATTCATAATCTAATTGCAAAGAATTAAAACAATTCAATAAGAAATTATCATGCAATACCAATAATCAATATTAACAAATTATCCCTTCATATTAATTATGGATCCCCATAAACCCTAGAATTAAACTACTCAGACATAATTATAACTAAACTAATCAAATAAATAAAACAAAACATAATAAAAGAAGTAAATGAAATAGCTGAAATTAAAAGAGAAGAAATTGTTACCAAAAGAAATCTGGATTAATGAAAGAAAATTAAGAACAAAAGTTGAGAGAGAATTTAAGAGAGAGAAATATCCTAAGTAGAGAGAGAAAATCTAAAAAAAGAAGGTAATCCAAAATTATATACATAATTCGTACTTAAACATTCCTCAAAACAAAAATTAAAACTAATCTAATCAGCTCTGAGAAAAACACGCGCCCGATCGGGCGCGCCTTTTTCCTCGTGCCTCTTCTCATCAGCAATGCCCGATCGAGCTAAATGCTCCCACGATCGGGCGCGCCTTAGGCCACGCACCAGCACCAAAGCTGCACGCTGCGCCCGATCGAGCTAATGCTTGCCCGATCGGGCCCTTGCTTCTCTTCGAGGCTTGGACTTCGATTGAGCTTGATTCCTCGGCCCAATCCGGATTTCCTTTTCGGGTCTTGAATACTCGGTCCAAATACCTCGGTATCCCGATTACCGAGCCCTTAATCACCGGCTCGATGACTCTAACCGGCCTTGGGCTTCAAAGATGGTCGTGCTCTTCTAATTTCCGTAGTCGCTCCATGAAAAACCCGAGAAAACGCTCCAAAGGTGCAATTTCCTACAAAACATAACAAAGACTACGAAAACACTAGAACACACCAATTAGTAATAAAAGTGGCTCGAAAGAGCCAAAAACACTACTAATTATGACCAAGGGAGGGGGGGTAAATTACTATATAAAATGGACATATCATATATATTTGTGTACTTTATTTTTTTTATTTACTATTAAATATATGCAATAAAAATATTAAATTATTACATATAATTGAAAAAAGACATAACCAAACATTTGACAAGCCTAAACATTATTCCGAGGTTAAAATTTTAGAAAAAAAAATATATATACTTGGTACTAAGCTTTAAGTTAGAGGCTTTGCAGATTTTTTGTTGTAGTAGGTGCAATAGGTGTGTGGTGATGGGATCAAAAATCCTATTTTTAAAAGTTTCATGTCTAAGCTGTGCCCTCAACCTCATTAATTTTTATTAACAATAACCTTTGACGTTAACAATAACCTTTTTTTTATTATTTTATTTTTTGATTTTTTAATTTTTTTTAAAGTGTTAAACCAATTAGAATAGAACACGTGTCAAATAAATAACGTCATGACACCATTGTCCATAAAATAACTTAGCTTTCGTTAACAGATATGGTTGTCAAAGGGTATTGTTGATAAAATATCATGAAGTGGAGGGCACAACTTATAACTTTGAAAAAGCATAGGTACAACTTAGATTTTCAATAATTTGGGGGCATAGCTTAGAAAAAACCCTTAATATTATTATTTATTATTATTATTAGAGTTGATGAGAAAATCAACTCTTAATAACTTTGTCGATTGTCGAACTGACCAAACAACTCTAACTCAAAAGAGCTACTATAGGATTGTTTTAGGTGATTGGGTGAACTTCTGTTTGGAAAAAACCCATAAATTTTCAATATTGATGATCGGATTGGATATCCAGCGATCCGATCCGAAATTTCAGGTATCCAAAAATTGGATATCTGATTTTTTTCGGATCGGATCGTATATCCAAAATGGCCAGCCCTATTAGAGATAGTCAGTTAAAAAGAAAATTTTTATATATGGTTGGCCACATCGTGTGGCAAGGGTTACTTGAGTTACTTGGTCAAGGGTTACTTGAGGGGTACAGTCAGGGGTTAATTAAATATTTGGTCATGAGTTACTTAAGAGGTTACTTAGCCAGGGGTTACTCGGACATGAGTTACTCGAGTTACTCGGTCAGGGTTTACTCTAGGGGTTCGATCAGGGGTTACTCAAGGGGTTCGGTCAATGATTAGTTACTTGGTCATGGGTAACTTAAGGGGCTACTTGGTCAGGTTTTACTCGAGGGGTTACTCAATCAGGGATTACTCGAGGGGTTACTCGATTAGGGAATACTCGAGTTACTCGGTCAAGAGTTTATTAGAGGGGTTCAGTCAGGGGCCTCGAGTTACTTTGTCATGAATTACTTAAGGAGTTACTCGGTCAGAAGTTACTCAAGTAACCCCTTATTGATTAACTCGAGTAACTCCGACCACACGGTGTGACCATCCACATAGAAAAATCCCCCCCCCCCCATTTAAAAATGAGGTGGCCAGTGGTGCAAGTAGAAATGAGGAAAAAAATATTACTTAATTAATGTGCGTATTGATTGTTAGTTCATTAAGTTGAATTATTTTTTAAGAATAAAAAAAAGGTTGTTTACAAGTAGTATATAAGTAAATTCATTATTACTCATTAAATCATTTTATTTTAAAATTTTGTGAAATGAATATGAGTATCAATATTTGTAAGTCGTGGATCGCACGGGTGCTATACTAGTATGTAATAGTTTTGCATTCGCCTCTTAAATTCGTGATTAATCAATTTAATTTTTTACATGGTTATAACACACACAAAATGTGCATAATTACACTTCTACATTGGAATCCTTCTTTGACTCAACTCATATCGTGAAAGAGTATTAAATTTACTTACTTTTTTCAATCTATAATTAAATATGAGTGAGAAATAAATAATATAAATAATAAATGTAGCTCCTTCTTATAAAATTGAATTAAGATTACATTAATTTTTTCTGGTTACTAATGGTTAAATAATTACATGATTCAGTTCACTTTTAATAAATGCATCATGTCATAATTAAATTATCCATTCTTATCATGCTTGTAAATAAGTCATTAAACATAATTTATCAAACAATCCGAGAATCATAATCTTCTTACAATGATGTCACTTAATTTTCAAAGTATGTAAAATACCTAATATGATACTATGCGAACATTAAAAAAATTCATAAATGCATACATACCAAATAAAAATTCATCTTACTCAAATTCTCCTATATCGTAAAATATTGATTGTCAAAACAAAATTGCATAATTATTAAAATATTCTAAGCTGTAAACAAGAAAAAAACCATCTCATGTGAGAAATAAAAACTTGTAGAAAAACTTCTGAAATGACTACTATCATCAATAACACATACACATCTAAATCCCTTACAATTTCAATGGAATCTCAATTTTGATAACTTTGATATATATTATTAATATAAAAATAACATTCATTAAGATATCTTTATTTAACTACAATTATTAAAAATTATTTTATAATAAATCATTTTATAATAAATTCAAACATTTAATGCAAGAAAAATAATCCCTCCATTTTTTAAAGTGCACTTCACTTTAATCGGCATAATTTGTTAGGAAATTGACTTGAATTCTATAAATAATATGCACAAAAAATTGATACATTTTATAAAATTTCATAGTATCAATTAATCATAATAAGGATCTGTTATGATTGATTAAACTAAGCTGAACTGAACTGGATATTTTATGAGAGAAGGAAATTAAGATAAGAACTAAACTGAACTGAACTTATTAGAGCTAAACTGAAATGAACTGAAAATTAGTTGAAGAGAACAGGCCCTAAATATACAATCAAAATTATTAAAGGTAAAATAATGTTATGTATCAATAAAATGTACTCCCTCCGTTACGAATTACTTGCAACATTTACTACATTTACTATAAATGGCCGTTACACATTACTCGCAACAAAATTTTTTTTTCCTTTTTTAGTAAGTTTTCTAGTGTGATTTTATAAAAATTACCCTTACATTTTTAATTAAGCATCTTAATTAAACTACTAATTTTATCTTATTAAATTAAACCTTAACATTAATTAACTTAACTATTTCTACCAAAGTAATTTTCATTCCATCCAAATTCATCATCTTCATCCACCACACCACCTACCACCGATCTCCACTCTCTATTCATCATCCAAGATTTTTCTCTCTCTTTGTTCATATCCCCTTAATTCGACCGCAACCTTCCATGGAGACCGCCACTGTCGCCGGCACCGTCACCGATCTCCCCTTGCTTCTAGCTGACAGGGTAAAGTCGTATCCCCAAATCAAAAGTAATACCTAAATTCTCTAACTAATGTAGATAGGGAAGTAGGGTCGAATCCACAGAGAAACGGATCTTTCTATTCCTAATTAACTATTATAATCTAGATTATGAGGTAACCAATATTTATATTTGAATAATAAACTAAACTACGGAGATCAAGAATAAGGAGAAAATAATATATAAAAGGATCTAGGGCATAGGTTCACCAATAAATACCAATAAATAATATTCCAGGGTAGAATATAATAATCATTCATCAATGAAAATATTAATCAGATTATAAAGGGCTTTTGCTACGTATTATAATCACACAATTAATTTACCGGTATTAAATCTCATCTTTCGAATCTCGACCTAACCATTTATAAAATAACCTGCCTATTGAAACTAGACCTAAACATCAATTCTCATCTATCGAATCTCGAACCAATATTGCCAAACTCATGCATAAAAGATCTGCGCAAATCTAGTCACAGAGCATTAAATCAATCAATAGGAAATTAATCTAACATTGACAATTAACAATAATAAATTACCCCTTCATATTATTTATGGATCCCCATAAACCCTAGAAATAAAACTACTCACACATAATTAAAACTAAACTAATCAAGACAATTAGAGGAGACATGATCAAAGAAAGAGAATAAATTACTGAAATTAAACCAAGAGTTATATAGAGAGAAAATAATACTAAGATTTTAAGAGGAGAGAGAAAAGAGTTAGAGAGAGAAAGTCTTAGGAAAATTAAGAAAGAGTAAAAAGAAGGTAAAGAAGTACTAAATTCGTTTTACGGAGAAGTATTTATACTCCGTAAGAATCCTAAACTAAAACAAACTTAAACGACGTTAATCGTCTCCTAACAATAACACGCGCCCGATCGGGCGAGGAACCACCCGATCAGGCGCGCCTTCGGGCGCAAGCCTTTGCTTCCCTCGCCCGGCCAGGCGCGCCTCCGGGCGCCAGCCTCTTTGGCCGGGCGCCAACCTTTGCTTCTCCCGCCCAGCCGGGCGCGCCTTTGGGCGCCAGCCTTTTTGGTCGGGCGGCTCTCTTTCGCCACAATTTGAACTACGATTGGGCTCCAATTATTTGGGCCAATCTGGGGTTCCTCTTCGGGTCTTGAATACTCGGTCCAAATGCCCCGGTATCACACATACCAAGCCCTTAATCACCGGTTCGATGGCTCTAACCGGCCCTGGGCTATAAAATCTGGTCGTGCTTTTCCAATGTTCGTGATTGCTCCAAAATATCTCAGAAAAATACTCCAGAAGTATAAATCCCTGCAAAAGTCAACCAAATCTACGAAAACACTAGAAAACACCAATTAGTAATAAAAGTGGCTCTAAAGAGCCAAAAACACTACTAATTATGACCAAGGGATGGGGGTAAAATACTATATAAAATAGACACATCACTAGCCACTGTCGTTTTTTCTCCCTTCAATTTTTGTTTTTGTTTCGTCCTTGGTGGTGAAGCTCAAATTTGAAGGTTTTATGGTCAAATTTAACCATGAAAACTCTAGATCTAGGATTTTGATGGTTAAATTTGACCAATTTAAGCCTTAATTAATGATTGTGGGTTGCGTTTTTTCTCACGGGATTCTTGGGTCGTCACTTCATCGATTTTCGGTTCGTGGGTTGTGGGTTCGCGTATTCTGGGTTTGTTGGTTGTAGGTTTGGGGTTGTGGGTTGTGGGTGGTGGTGGATTGTGGTTTTGGGTTGGCGAATGCTTGGTTATGGTGGTGGTCGGTGATTCGTGCTGGTGGGTGGTGTTTTTGGGTGGTTTCGCTCTGCAAGGTGGTGGTGTTGGGTGGTTTCGTGGTGCTAGGTGGTGGTGGTTCGTGATTTCAGCTGCTGGATTGTAAATTAAAACTTCAATATTTTTTTTCTTTTTAATTTTAGGGTTAGATTAACACTTAAGTATATGCCCTTATTTTACATTAATCATACTTTCAACATTTTGCCTAGGAGTCCGCAAACTCCCCCTTTGTTGCGAGTAACTCGTAACGGAGGGAGTATATTTAAGTGTTTCAATTACTTTACGATTTTATTTTTTTACCACAACTTTAGGATGATTAATTTTGTAGTAAACTACTCCGTTTATTTTTATTGGTTATTATCGGATTTTAAATACTATTTATAATCTTCATCTACTTCTTTTTATTGGTTATGTTTAGATTTTAAACGTTATTCATAATACTCCTTCTGTCCCAAAATATATGAGACATTATTGGACTTTTTTCACTATTCATGTATTAATTTTGATTATAATTTTTACTAACATAATAAAAACATATTTTATCATAAAATATGTTGTTAAATAGGTAAACATATAAACTTTCAAAATATAATTTTTAAAATAATTTTTATTAATCTTTATACAAATAAAGTCAAACTAGTGCATTGACATGTGTGCAATAATGTTGATTGTGTCATGTTTCTAGGATAGTGGGAGAATTAGATAATCTTCAAATTTACTCACAAAAGTAAAAAAGTCATGTGAGATCATGTTTGATTCTTCTCAATGAATACTCTATTAATATTCAATCGTTATAATTTTAAAAAGTATGTAATGAATAATAATCAAATAGGTATATTGACAAACATGTAAAAGTCAAAATGTACCCAATAAAAAGGGACGAAGGGAGTATTATACTATAGATATAGGGTAATTTTGTTAAAATTTAAGAAAATTTTACCAACAACTACCATTATAATGACTGCTTTGAGAACAACTGCCATTTATTTATTTATTTATTTTGTAAAAAAAACATCTATAAAAATCTACCACAAAAACCTTGAGTAACTGTAGGCGTCGTTCGAAGTGCGCCTACATTAAGCATGTTGTGAATATGCTTGGCACTCTTAGGAAGTGGGAATTGACATATACGATTAGGGATAAGGAAAGTATGGAGCCGCCAACAAGTTTTTAAGGAACTTTTAAACCGTTCACGGATCATAAAAAACAACCACGATAAAGGGACAATGATAGGCAAGAACGATTGACCCGTGAAGGTTATACCCCATTCATAATCCATGAGATTACTAACTCCGTATGGTTCGGAACCACGAAAGGAGGATCGGGGATGATGGTACGAAGTGAGTCATGGAGTCATTTTCGACCGTATTGACCTCTACTTGATTCTTATAGTGAAAAGTGATTCCTGCAATCTCAAAGGCATGCAAACAAAGATTCAATTTGCTCCAAACTATAATTAAGCTAAATTGGTTGAATATTAATGCAACACATAATTCTAAAATATTGTGATCACTTGATTAAACAATAAGATTAAAAAGGAACCTAAACCGGTTGTCTAAATTATATTATTAGGCGTGATTTTCAATTACATATTCCCTTTAACATGCAATATGGTGATCAATAAATATAATAAAATAAGCATTAGTATTGGAAGCAATTTAACAATAATAGCGTTAGTGAAATCAAATATAAATAAACCTAATCACGATACTAGCAATATTAAAATAAAATCAGAGTAATTAAATTATTTAATTACTCACATTCCGCGCGTTCCTTTAAATTTCTACATCATGAATAAATTGTTAGTAACTTCAATAAAAAAAATATAAATCAAATGAAAATTAAATTAAATAAAAAGTAGACTTGATTTGGTCTAAACCCTCAGTTAATTATACCTTTCATGTCTTGGTTTAAGGACGGAACCTCGGATTAAGTATGGACTCCTTGGAGTGCTTAGGGGAAGTATTATGGAAGAATAAAAAGGCTAGAAATTAGACTAAAGAGGGAGAAAAGAATATTTTTGGTGTAGGGAGAGAGAGTGATTTTTTTTTGTCCCCGAACTGTAGAAAGGAGGGGGGTATTTATAGGGAAAATGAGTAGAGGGAACACACGGAACCCTAGAAAGGAAAAAATCCCTAAAAACACCACCGCAACACGGAAAATAATGCCATGACACGGCAAAATATGCCGTGAAACGGGAAAGCCTTGTGTGACGCGAGATATTCTGGAGTGGCGCGGGACAGAAAATAGGCTACAAAAGATAAAACACGCGAAGGGTTTACGCGGAGAAAATTCCGTTACACGGCATACGTACTGTGACACGGAAGTGTCCACTGTGGCACGGTACAGTACACCATGTCACGGTAAAAAAGTGCGTGAGAAAACACGGAAAATCACGGAAAAAGCACCGTGACACAGTGAGAAATACCGTGTCACGGAAACAAGTACCGTGGCACGGTGGATTTTAACGCTAAAAATGGAAAATAGCACCGTGATACATCGTAAATTACTGTTTCACGGCACCAGGCACCGTGCCATGGCATCAGGCGACGTGACACGGTACTTTTACACTGTGCGCGGTAATTCCAATTTTTTACGCGTTTTTAAAATCATGATAACTTTTGGTCCGTAACTCGAAATAAAGCATATAATATATCATTGGAAAGCTTATCAATCCTACTTTCCTAGACAATTAAAATCAGGACAAAATAATTTTTATATTTTAAGATATGGTCGTTTTATTAGAAGGGTGTTGGTTTTTGGTCGAGTTTAGTGTTTGGCTCATATCTTCTTTGTTTTAAATCGGAACTGAGCTTATGATATATTGTTGGAAAGCTTATTAAAAGGCCTATCTAACAAAATAATAATTTGATCATAATTATAAGGCAAAAAATCAGTTTCTCTTGGTTTTCCAATATGGGCACGAAAGGAGGAAAACAAGTTATGGTTTAGGGAAATGAGCTAGGAAATGGATTGGTTTATAAAATGTATTGAATGGAAACATGGATTTAAGAACTCAAATGAAAAAATACTCAACCCAAACAATAATTATAGTGAAAGGTTGTTCATCATAAGGTTTGGTTTTGGGGAGACATTTTTAGGTGTCTACAATAACACAACTACATTTAATTTCTTGGCAATCATCTCCAATTGAGGGGTCTAAAAATCAGTCGTTTTAAAAAAGAGGGAAGGGAGGAGGGGCGCTTTCATCGACTGGAGAAAGGAGGGGCTATTTTGGGGAAGGGGGGTGGTTTCGATGGTGTTGGTGGGTCGCTGAGTGGTTTTAGGGGTAAGGAGAGGCCGACAGGCTGTTATTGGTTGTTAAGGGAGGCAGGCAGTCGAATATCGTTTGAGCTGGGGGTTGGGGCTAAGGGAAGGAAGGATGGTGGCTGGCTGGGAAGTTTTTTTAATTATATTTTAAAATTTGGACCAATTATGTTGCAACACATCACACATAACTTTTACAAAATAAAACTCACCCTTTCTTTAAAATGGAAGAAAATCAACCCAAAAGTTCATAGTGCTCCCTAATAAATGTAAATTGGGATTATTGACAGTAAATCGCTGAAAGTTCGTATTAATAAATTAAAGTGAATTTTTCTTAAAAATAAAACTTAGATATTGGAAGCACCCAATATAATAGATCTAAAAGCAAAGACAAGTCGAATTCAGTGTTAATTGGAGGATGAAATGGAGCTGTTTGACTGTTGGAATTGCCCTTTTAATTTTAATCTCTTTAGTTTTAATAAAAATGTGTTCCTTTAATGGAAGTGGTGTTACTTATGTTTGTTGGGAGATGTAGCAAAATTTCAATTTCATATTTACATAAACCCTTGTTGAAGGAGGATGGTAGTAGGTGTTGTTAAACCTATTTGTATGTGATAACAGTAAAAGTCATTACAACATCATGACCTTGTATGAGAATACATACCCCCACCGTCCCACAATATATTTATTGTTTTTCTATTTTAGAGACCTACAATGTTGTTCCTTTTTCTATTTTGAATACTATGTGTAGGCAATATTTCAAGCGTTAATCCCCTAGCTTGAACCCCACTGTGATCATACACTAAAGTACGGTGGCGTCCAAAGGGAAAGAAGATAGAGAAAAAGAGTCGCCAATAAGTTTTTTAGGAACTTGTAAACCGTCCACGAGGTGAAGGTTACACCCCTTAACGATCCAAGAGGTCGTCAACTCCATAAGGTCTTGAACCAAATAGGGTTCGGGGATGAAGGTACAAATCCAACTTAAAAGAGATTGAACCTGCCCTAATAATAGGCCTCTACTTTATTCTGATCGTATTCATGTGCGCTTTCTGACTAACATGCAATCAATAGGTTTACCTTAAACCTGTTTAATCTATGTTGGTTGGAATATTAATGCACAAATAAAACTATTATTGGCGATCACTTGAATTATAATCAAATTAACCCTAACAAGATTATTAATTATCTTATTAAGCGTGATTACAAGTACAAAATTCCCTTTAAACATGCATAAAAGGCGTGATCAAGCAATAACAATAATAATCAAGCAACATAATAATAATCATCATAATAATAATAATAACAAATTATAATAATAATCATACTCATCATAAATCATAACAATTATAATCATAATCATATTCATGTTAATATTAAAGCATAGCAAGATCCTAGGCATGATACTAACAAGATTAATAACAAATCCTAGCATGTCACTAAGCAATAAAAATCATATATTTAGCCCTAACACGATATTAATAATCATAAATATTAGGAAGAAAATAAAAGGCATCATAACAATCATACTTAATATTAAAGTTACCCTAGACATGATACTAGGAATATCATAATAACAACCTAAGCATGAACTCTATATCATAACATCAATGAAAACCATTAAAGTACTTACTTTGATGCCTCGTACCTCTTTCTAATAACAAAATACACACGTTAGTAACTTCAAAGAAAATAATAAACAACACAATTAAATTAAATAATTGAAAGAGAGATTTGGGACCAAACCCTCAGAAATTAAATCTTTCACATCTAGGGCGAAGGCAACTTCAAATGTGGCTAGGTGTATCTAAATCTAAGAGTGCGGAATTTTAATATTTGAGAGAAGGCTAGTTTAGAAAAGAGAGAGAGAGAGTAAATAAGAAAATCTGATGAGAGTTGGTGAGAATTAGAAAGAATGAGAATTGATGATGAAAATGGAATTTTTAGAACGCTATTTATAAAGAAAATCAACCAAAAAGATAAAAAATCAAAACAGAGTTCTAACGCAGATAAAACTTGATTAGCACCGACGCCGGAAATTGGCGCCAGACGCTAACATTAGCGCTAGACGCCAACGCTAGCGCCAAGCGCTAATGTCTGGCGTTAGGCGCTAATCCCGTTTTTAACGCGTTTTCTAAAATCAGATATAATTTAACCGTACAGGAGGATAAAATCGTATTTTCCTCAAAACATTCTTTTATTCTAATTAAAACTCTAAAAAGTCAACGAAAGTCAATTTATCAATGCTAATTGAATTAGGAATGAAAAGAACCTTCTAGAAGAATCTAGAAGACTAAAACCATTCCTAATTGCATTAGGAATGATAAATCCATATTAGGCCCTCCTCTAGATCATTGGGCCGCATATAAGGCTCAAACCAGGCCCAGTTTAGTAATTTGGCCATAACTTCCTCAATATTCATCAGAATTGGGCTTATAATATATCGTTGGAAAGCTCTTTTCAAGCCCTATCCAACTACACTATTATTGGACCTATATCATGGACCAACCAAACTGGATTGGCTGTTCTCTCAAAATAGGTTTTCAAAAACAGAGAGAAAAGAAAAGAAATTAAAACTATCCGCAACACTAAACTTTCCACACTTTCATTTCATTCGATTATGATATGATTCGACGTGAAAGGTACTCATAACTGGGTTTGGTTTTGGGGATACACAAATGGGTGTCTACAGTATGTAAAGACCATTATATGCTTATTATTTTACTTTATTCATTAAACTTCCTAATTTACCCTTAATTATTATAATCTCCAATATTTTCAACCTAATTAAATTATATTTATTTAATATTTATACAAATTTTTTTTTTTATTTTATAGTATGAACTATTTTGATGAAAGAGTAACAATATTTTCATTATTAGTGAGCTAAAACTACTAAGTTTCAATTTAGTTTATAAGCCTCTCTTAACTTAGTGGCCCAAAGTTTGATTCCTACTCAAGGCCAAGTTACACAAATCCTACTCCTAATGAAATTAGGGAACAAAAACCCAAATAAAAAATAAAATAAAATAAAAAAACCCCTCACCTATTCTTCCTCTTCCTTTCACATAAAAACACACAAATAAAAAGGAAAAGAAAACCCTCAATTCCTCTTCTCCTTTTTCACGGCATTCACAAAGAAAAAAAAAGTTCAAACTCCTCACTACACTCGCTGCCAACTGACGCCACCACTCTAGCCTGCCGCCTGCCAACAGCCGCCGCCGACCACAAGCCCAGCACCTGCTGTTCGCCCCTTCTCTCTCTCCTTTTCTTTACTCTTCTTTGTTTTATTAAATTGATTAAAAGCTTCAATCTTTACTCAAATTTTGTTCTAAATTATTATTATTATGGTTTGATATTAAACATGGGTTATAAAACATAATAAATTTATGAAGTTAATATGTTTTATTTACAATATAAAAAATTTAGATTTGTTTAATTGGGAAAATAAGGGTTTAAGTATTAATGTTCCATGTTTTAGGGCTTAAAAACTTGATAACCAAGTTATCTAATCATATTATGTTTAAATTACATTAAAGTATAATTATTTTGATTATGTATAAAATTTCAGATTATTAAGTTCCAATTTTTATGAACAAGATGTGTTAATTTCATTTTTTTATGCTTCTAATCCTATAAAATAATTATTCTGGGTATTTCATGATTAAAAAGCTTTGAACTTTAAATTATAACCTCAAGAATAAATTTTCAGATTTCATACTTTTTATTTTGAAGCCTCTAATTGCATTGAATTGGTATATTTTTGGGTTTTTAACACACTAACCTACTATATAATGATTATTTCAAGTAATTATGTTTTATGGGGTTATTTTATACACTTAAACCAAAATTTCAGATTTATTCACTTACTTTAAAGTTGCTAGAATTTTATAATATAAGCTATATTTTTATGATTTTAGCACATAAACTTATAGTGAACTAATGAATTATTTATTTTGACTATTAAGAGTAATTTAAAAGCATTATTTTGAAGGTTTAAGAGGTTTTAGAGTATTTTGGTATTGCTGTAAATTTACTTGCTTGGGTGTTGATTTAATTCTTGTTGTTTGGTTTAGGAGAGGACTTTGGAGAAAGCGATTTCTAGTTCCTAAAGTGGCCAACCGAATTGTTTACACAAGGTACGTACGAGTTACGAAACCTTGCTTTTAGATGCATGTTTAGGGACGGATCGAGAACTTAGTATCATGTATAGAGAAGACTAGGCTAAATTGTTTGGTTATACATTGTGATTTCCGCATGTTGTGCCCTATTCTACATTGCAAGTATTGTTTAAGCTAATTATGCAAGGTGCGCTTAGAGGCAAAGGTATGTGATTGGTGAAATGATTCATTTATTACTCGTTCATGATCATGGAGATAGAATAAGTAAAGGAGGAGATTTAAGTCTTATATGACGAGGTTAAGATTGTGGGGTGCTTTATGCACTCAAGGTGTTTATACACCGAGGTAGTTAAAGGATCAAATAATAAATGTTTCTTGTCACTAATAAATCAAGAATTGAAATTGGAAACTTGCTTTACTTGATTGAATTGATATTGAATTGATTGTATTGTTTTGCAAATGAGTCATCACCAAGTCTAAACTTGTAAATCACGTAAAGTGCAACATGGATGAGCAATAAAACTCTGGATTTGTGCACATCTGGAGTAATGACAATCAAGGGTTGGGGTACACGGGGTATTAGCCGTGCACTTTTCTTGAGGCCGTATGATCCACGAATCTCTTATTTCAAATACTTTTCAAAAACTAGGAGTTCGATGAGATCTCATACTAGCTACGGTCACGGAGTCGTGCCCATGGTCGTTGGATGTTTTATTGATGTTTCTAAAAGGAGGCATGGGGTTTTTCTTTTATTGATGTTCCAAATGGAACATGGGTTGGACAACCTTGTCTATTGCTTAATCTAATGAATAAAAAGATGAGGTAAATACTTTGAAATAGTGAAGTCTTAGTAAACTGATAGTTGATTCGTGTGTCGAGTCTATAGTTTGATAATGTGTGATGATTTAATATTAGTAGCATGCTAGGGATTTCTTATTATGTTTTGCAGCTTGTATGTACTCACCTTTGCTAATTGTGTGCTTTGTGTGTCTTTCTTTGGTCATGGTCTTCGCCTTTCAATGACCCTGTGACGATCCAATTTTTACACTTGTAATATTGGGGAGCAGATAACCATAGGTTCTTACACATGCAGCATTCGTATCTAGGTGGTGTGATCTTGAGTGGAGTGTTGGTTGCTTTTCTCATTTTATTTGCTATTTGCTTTTGAAGTTACTTAAACTCATTTCATTTTTATACTACTTCTACTGGTTTGAGTTTTAAATAAGGGTCTTAATGGTTCCAATTTGTAGGACTTAATTTGGTTTTGTTTGTTAGTTTTAAAACTTATTTATAACTGATATAGCCTTAACGTTTGAACACGTGGCGGTAGCAAGCCATTAATTCTCTTGAATATTGTTCAGGGTACTTACAGGTTTAAAGAGATAATTATTGGGGTGTTACACTTATCCACTTGCATTGTACTTTTTTCACTTTATCTCTCTAACTTTTGTCTATAATTGTACTTTTCACTTTTTTTCCCCTGAAATTATTCACTTGCTTGCCTTGTAATTTTGTCTAACTTTTGTCTAGCTTTTTACGCTTCTTCTCCCATTTCTTAAATACCGTGAAAAAAGCATAATAGGAATTATATTATGGGACAGAGGAAGTATAAGATATGGTTTTGTCAGATCGCAAAGAAATGTGATTGACATGTATGTAGCATAGATCTCAAGGGATTTAATCCATTTGAATTATTTGGGTCCCTTAGGGTAAGGCATACTGATTTTGGTGGTCTCCGTCATTTCAGCAACATTCATAGACTTTTAATTGCATGTTAGAAAATACCTAGCACAACATAAAACATCATCACCAACTTCCCTCGTTCTATCAATAGTGCCATCACATGTTTAAATGTATATTGGTAAACCTTATATGTGTTTTCCTCACTCGTTGTAATAACTTAAAGGTAAATATCGTTAATGACCTTAATTAGTATTGTGTAAGGGCTTCTTATGCCAATAGTAACTTATGTTACTTTACTTTCCTTTCGTTTGTTGAAAATTCAGTTTAATTACTCCTTTCGTGTTTTAATAAGTGTTATAGTTTGATCGGCACATAGTTTTAGGCAATCTAATTGACTTAAATAAAATAAGAGGTGAGTGAGGTAGTGGAGTATTAAAAAAATTATAAAAGAAAGATAATGGGGTTAATATTTTATTGAAAAGTAATGAATTTGAGAGGAAATATATAATAAAAAACTAATAGTGGGTTTGAGTGAGGACCGTGAGAGGAGAGAAATATTATATTTAAAAGTAGTTTTTAGCTTTTTTTTTAAAAAAAAATCTAAAAAACTTACAAAGAATTGATACAAGCTCTGGTGTATGGAAATATTTAAAAATATTTAAAACATGTTTACTTAAAACCTTTACGGGGCATTTGGTTGAAGGGATGGGAATAAGAGGAATAAGAAGGGAGGATAAAGATAGGGGATTGATAGGTGGGACAAGGATAATTAATTTTTATCCCATGTTTGGTAAGTATGGGAAACAAATTAGGGATAAGCAATAAATTTATAAAAATACCCTTACTAACTTCTACTCTTTCTTTACTCTTTCAATTTCATTAAGGGTAATTTGGTCTTTTAAAATCCTTTTTTTATCCCTTCCCCTTATACCCCCCTAGTTATAGAAATGGAAGGATAAGTGGGTGATTTTATCCCTATCCCTAACCCCCTTCTAATCCTAATCCCTCTAAACAAACACTATACATTTCTTCTATCCCTATTTTTTATCCTTGTCCCACCCCTTTTATCCCTCTAAACTAACACCCTCTTAAAGTCCACCTGTCTCATAATTAGTCGATCACTAGGTTAGATTACGTGCTATGCACGATAATTTCTACCATTTATCATTAGTTTAATATTGTGTTTAATTAAAAATTTTAATGTAATTGCAAAATAAAATGAAAGTTTTGTAATTACAAAATAAAAAGAAAATTATATCATACTAAATAAATACACTAAAACTTAAGGAGTATTACATACACAACTAATAAAAATAATTATGAATTACATACATCAAAAATTTATATATAGAAAAATATTATTGTATGGCGGTATATAGTACTTGTATTAAATATTTCTGGTTTCTCATTTAGTATATAGTTATATATAGATAGTCAGTCATTGATTTTTTCTATGTAGATATTGATCATCAAGGTAATTTACTTGGCAAAAAAAATTTATATGATATTTTCCTAAAGATGTGATTGTTTATTATTCTTTCTATAATTAAAGATTTGGACAATAATTAATTTATTACAGTTAAAATCGTTATTTATAAAAGATTTTCTAGAAGGAAATAAAAAAAAATTATTGTTAAAAATCTTATGTTGATAATCTATATGATATTTTCCTAAAGATGTGATTATTTTTTTTATTCTTTCTATAGTTAGAGATTTAGACAATAATTAATTTATTACAATTTAGGTTGTTATTTATATTTAAGTTAACTTTTTTTTTTTACCTCTTTAAACTTTACTTATAAAAGATTTACTAAAAGGAAATAAAAACAAAAATCATTGAAGGACACACCTGGATAAAAATTATTTAAGTCAACTTTTTATATTGGCAAATTTGTCAAAAAAAAAATAAAAGAAAACCCTTTTAGATGCAACATTTTGCGAAAAAAAAACTTATAAGAGCTTTTTGGCAAAAGAAAACCCAATTTTTAACATTTTAGCAAAAGGAAACCCGATTGTGAATTTTTTTTTTATTGAAGACAACCTAATCCCTCTAATTCACTTAATTAAGTTCTAATTTCTTCTAATTATTCTCTAACTCTCACTTAGCCATTTATTAATTAACTTAATTTATAAATAATAAAAAAAACCAAAAACCACCCCCCCACCATACCAGCCAGCCACTCCCTCCTTTTCCCCCTCCCATGGCAGCAGCTCCTCCCCTCAACCGAGCCGCCGCCTTGAAGCCCTTACTCCCGGTGACCCACCTCAACTCGACCTCCGACAAACCTCCTACCTTTCCCGTTTTCCCCCGTTGGTCGCTACAACCTTCCCCCTCCCTAAACCCTAACACCGAGCAGGTGCCTCACGTTTCTTCTCCCTCTTCATTTTCTCTCCTTGACTCACTCTCTCTCTCCCTCTTTCTCGCCGTTGTATCCGAGGATCTTCCACCACTCGATGTTGTGCTATCATCGATGTCTCAGTTAGAGAAGAAATCATCAATGTTAGGTGATTGGTCGAGGTTAGGGTGTTTTAAGGAAGGGGGAGGGTTGTAGCGGGGGTAAGGAGGAAAGAGAGAGGGCTCGCCGGTGGTTCAGGGTGACGGCTCGGTTGGGGGGAGGGGGGATACTGCCACTCTGCCAGAGGAGGAGGAAAGGCTGGCTGGTGATAGGGATGGTGGTTTTTATCATTATATTTGTTTATAAATTAATTTAGTTAATAAAGGGCTAAGTGAGAGTTAGTGAATAATTAGGAAAAAATTAGAGCTTAATCATGTGAATTAGAGGCACAATTTGTTTTCAACAAAAAAATTAAACTTTGGGTTTTCTTTGGCCAAAAAGCTTTTAAAAGGTTTTTTTTCGCAAAATGGTGCATTTCAAAAGTGTGTGTGTGTGTGTGTGTGTTTTTTTTTTTTCAAATTTACCTTTTATATTTATTGATTGATGATTATTGATTGATTGATGATATAAACTTATAAAGATTGCCTTAACCAAAAAAAACTCCCTTGAAAGAGAGGGGCGATACTACCTCGAGAGAAAGGTTGCCCTACCTTGCAAGAGAGGCTTTTCTCCAGCTAACAATGGCCGAAGACTTAGCAAATCAATGCTCGAAATTGCGTATTTATGATCAGGAGAACGAGATTGTGGATATTGGCGATGTTGCTGATGAAGAATCTGAAGAGCGTGTTACCCTAATGTTGGTTGGGAAATTGGTCACGGACCGTAGTTACAACTTTGATGCATTCAAAAGGACCATGTCGCAGGCATGGGCTGTTTCGAAGAGGGTTGTGATTCGATTTATTGGTACAAATCTGTTTGCCTTCCAATTCTTCTATTGGAAGGACCGAGAGAAGGTTTTAGAAGGGCGTCCATGGTGCTTCGAAAACAATTTGGTGGCCTTGAGCGAGGTTAAAGGGGGCGAGCAACCATCAGATGTTATGCCTTCCCACTCCCCGTTCTGGGTTCGATTGGAGAATTTGCCTTTTAATAAACGATCTGATAGTATTGTTAGGGCAATTACATCATCTATGGGCGAAATTATGGAGATTGAACAGGACGATTTTGGACTGGACAAGTATAGGAGAGTGAAAATTAACCTTGACATATCAAAACCCTTGCGGAGATTCATAAACATGAGAGGGAAAGATGGTCGAGTGTTGCGCATTGAACTGAAATACGAACGGCTGCCATTCTTTTGCTTGATGTGTGGAGTGATTGGACATAGTGAAAAGGACTGCCTAAATTGCTCTGAGGATGAACAGAGCCCAGGGCATGGATGGAGTCTACGTCTTCGTGCTACTCCACGCAAAGGGAGACAAAAATTAATCGAGGAGGTTGAGGAGGTCAAAGCGTGCAGGAAGGTGCTATTTGTGCACAAACCAGAACCTGCCAGCAAGAGTGACCATATGGAGGGGCTGGAACTATCAACTGAGGAAGAAATTAAAGCTGGGGAAACAAATTTGTTGCATTCTGCTCACCTTCCTGAGGTGGAAGCAACTGCTACCCTTGAAAAGAATCCTCTGATTGATACTTCTTTGGAAGTAGGAAGTAATAGTAGTGGTGAGGTGGGCAATATGCCTGTCTTGATTGCTGCTAATCAATGCACCCCTCAATTTTCTTTTATGGCTGCTGCTGATTCCAGGAAAGATTTGGCTAAGAAGGGTGTGAAGATGCGAAAGGTGGGGAATAGTAGGACTGAAAGGAAAGCGGTAAGTGGTGACATTGTGTGTGGCAAGCGAAAGGAGTGCATCAAGGGTGACGAGATGGATGTTGATGAGATTACCAAACGAGCCCGAGTACATAGTACTTTGGTTCTTAATGAAGTAGCGGGTGTTGGCGAGTCCCAACCCCGCAAACAGCCATGAATCTTATATGTTGGAACTGCCGAGGGGTGGGCAACCCTCGCGCGGTTAAAGCACTCAAAAGGTGGTGCTCATATCATGCCCCGGAGGTACTCTTTATTTCTGAAACTAAAATTAATAAAATTGAGTCGAAAAATTTGAAAGACAAGCTTGGCTTTGAGTGTGCTATAGGTGTTAGTAGTATTGGTTTGGCAGGAAGGTTGTGTTTATTCTGGAAGAGTGAGCATGTCAATTTTTCACTAGTCTCATGTCACGGAACCATATTTGTGGTGACATAAAAGAACTTAGTGGCAAGTCTTGGAGGTTTGTAGGCTTGTATGGCTGGCCGGAGTCGGGAAATAAGTGTAAAACTTGGCACTTAATTCGGGAGTTATGCTCTTCTTTTGGAGGGCCTATTTTGATAGGGGGTGACTATAATGAAATCCTAAGCTATGAAGAAAAAGAAGGAGGGGCTGACTCGGTGAGAAGGGAAATTAGTGAGTTTCGTGCGGCTCTGGAAGAATGCAATCTTCCTGATCTTGGATACAATGGTCAGTGGTTCACTTGGGAAAGGGGTTCGACCGAAAGCACTATGATTCATGAACGCCTTGATAGGTTTTTGTGGCAATGAGGAATGGTTTAACCTTTTCTCTAAAGCTTCGGTTGAACATCTTGTTTGTGTTAAGTCCAATCACTCAGCGATCCTTGCTAGACTTAAGCGACCCAAGAAGAAACGCAGAAAAGGGAAGAAGAACTTTAAATTTGAAACGGCATGGCTCCTTGATGCCTCGTGTGATCAAGCAGTCCGTGAAGCTTGGGGGGAGTCTACTGGTCGTAACATAGCTAAGAGGATAGAGTGCTTGATGGATGCTCTTAGAAGGTGGGGTGGAAAGAAGTTTGAAAATTTGGAGAGGCAAATAGAGGATACGGAGAGAGCACTGAAAGAAGCGCAAGGTGGGGTGATTTCGGAGGATAATATCAAGCTTTGTTCGACTCTGGAAGCAAAGCTGGAAGATCTTGAACAAAAGCAAGAGGCATACTGGTACCTTCGTTCGAGAGTTTCTGATATTAGAGACGGTGACCGGAATACAAAATACTTTCATCATAAGGCTTCTCAACGTTGAAAAAGGAACAAAATCAAAGGACTTTTTGATGAGAATGGGGAATGGAAGAAGGAGGATGAAGACTTCGAGGACATTGCTCAACGTTTTTATGATAAGCTCTTTATGTCTTCTGAACTGTGCTTAATGGATGTAAATAGAGTCCTTGAGGCTGTTTCCCAGAAGATCTCTAATGATGATAATGCTTCCTTTTTGCGGCCCTACACTAAAGATGAAATCTATGCTGCTGTTTGTGCTATGCATCCCTGCAAAGCCCCGGGACCCGATGGACTTCATGCTATTTTTTATCAGAAATTTTGGCATGTGATTGGCAATGATGTGTTCCGTTTTGTCAGCAATATTCTCCATGGTACGTGCTCTGCTGAAGTAGTGAATAATACAAATATTTCTTTGATCCCAAAAGTCAAGTCTCCTATGTCTATGTCTGAGTTCTGCCCCATTGCTTTGTGTAATGTATTATACAAAATTGCTTCTAAGGCTATTGTGATGCGTCTTAAGTGTATTTTTCCAAATGTTATCTCGGAAAATCAAAGTGCATTTTTTCTGGGACGACTTATCACTGATAATGCCTTAATTGCAATGGAGATTTTTCATACGATGAAAAAACGGAGTAAGGGGAAGAAAGGGACTATTGCTTTAAAACTGGATATGAGCAAAGCGTATGACAGAGTTGAATGGTTTTTTCTGGAAAAATTGTTGCTCAAGATGGGTTTTGCAGAGAAATGGGTCAATCTTGTGATGGACTGTGTTTCGACAGTTTCATATTCTTTCATTATTAACCGTAATGTTACTGGTTCGGTTATTCCATCTAGAGGACTGAGGCAGGGGGACCCTTTGTCTCTGTATCTTTTTATAATGGTTGCAGATGCTTTTTCGGCCCTCATTGAAAAAGCCTCAGACCACAGATTAGTTCATGGAGCGGGCGCGAGTCGGAAAGGTCCAAAAATCTTTCATCTCTTTTTTGCTGACGATAGTTTGCTTTTTGCAAGGGCCAACCGAGAGGAATGCTCTAAGATAGTTGAAATTCTCAACTTTTACGAAGTAGCTTCCGGTCAGAAAATTAATTATGAAAAATCGGAGGTATCCTTTAGCAATGGCGTTGTGGTATCGAAACAAGAAGAGTTGGTTGATTTATTGAAAATGCGACTTGTCAACAAGCATGACAAGTATCTTGGTATTCCCTCTGTAATCGGAAGATCGAAGAGAATGGTTTTCACAACATTGAAAGATAGAATATGGAAGAAGCTACAGGGCTACAAAGAAAAACTTTTGTCGAGAGCGGGGAAGGAGATTCTTATTAAATCTGTCATTCAAGCCATACCGACTTACCTTATGGGTGTTTATAAGCTTCCTTCTAGTGTCATTGATGAGATGCGTTCTTTAACGACAAAATTTTTTTGGGGTAATTCGGATAGTAGGAGAAGAGTGCATTGGATTAATTGGGATGCCCTATGCAGACCAAAGTGTTTGGGTGGGCTGGGTTTTAGGGACTTGGCTGTGTTCAATGACACACTACTAGGAAAACAGGCGTGGAGACTCATCTCGAAGCCCGATTCTCTCCTTGGGCGAGTGATGAAGGGTAAGTACTACCCAAAATATGACTTTTTAGAGTCTTCTCTGGGGTTAAATTGCAGCTATTCTTGGCGAGGGATTTGGGATTCAAAGTCTCTAGTTAAAGAGGGTCTCATTTGGAGGGTGGGTAACGGTTCGAAGATAAAAATCTTTGAAGATCCCTGGCTGGCGGATGACAGTGGGAGGTTCACTACTACCCCTATGATTAATGGTATCACTATGGTAAAGGACCTGATTCATGAGAGTATTAAAGACTGGAATTTTGAGCTCCTTTCGGCATCTTTTACTGAGAGAGATGTCAAGTGTATAATGGCTATCCCCTTAAGCCCTCGTAGCCCTGACGATATGCTTACTTGGGCATTCTCTATGGATGGTATTTATTCAGTAAAGACGACCTATATGCTGGGGAAATCGTGCGATTTTGACGCTTTTCACCACGTCTGGATGCTTATTTGGAGCCTCGATACCATTCCAAAGGTTAAACATTTTCTGTGGCGTGTATGCACCAACTCTCTCCCTACTTTCTCCCTGCTGCATTATAGGCATATGACAAATTCGGACTCCTGCCCATGGTGTCCTGGCATCGCTGAAACGCTACATCATGCTCTATTTAGTTACCCTGCTGTACAAGACCTCTGGCATGAATGCAATTGCTCTGAGCTTATTGTTGACAGCCTGAATTTTGACTTCAGAGATACTCTGGTCGATTGGGTGAAAATTGGTGCAAAGAAGAGTCTTGTTGGGGTTGCGCTTTTGTGGCAGATTTGGTACCGCAGGAACCAGAAAGTTTTTAACAACAATGATGTGCCACATTTAGTTGTTAAAGACAGAGTCACACGTTTGGTTGATGACTTTGGTAATTATGCTATGAAAATCTATGGGACTGTAAAGAGCAAACGGTGCAAGAGTTCAAAGAAGTGGCAGCCACCTCCTCACGACTCCATCAAAATTAATTGTGATGCATCTTTGAAGGACAATGGGTGGATTGGTCTCGGAGCAGTGGCTAGAGACGCTTCAGGTGAAGTATTATTTGCTGGAGTTCGCAGAAATCGGGGCTATTGGCCACCTGAGGTGGCTGAATGCAAGGCTCTGCATCTTGGGGTGAAGCTTGCGCAACGTTATGGTTATAAAAAGGTGATTATGGAGTCCGATTGTCAACTTGTTGTGATCCGTCTCTCGAAGGCTGCTACATTCTTCTCTGATCTTGACTTAGTACTTGATGATATTTTCTTTATTAGCTCTAATTTTGATTTTGTTACTTGGTCGCATGTTCGAAGGGATGGGAACTATGTTGCTCATCACCTTGCTAGTTTAGTACCTTTTGGTGTCGAACAAGATTGGGAGAATTATTGCCCTCCTGTAATTTCTCCTTATGTTCTAATGGACAAATTGTCCATTAATTAATAAAATTGGTACTAAAAGTGTTTCAAAAAAAAAAAAAAAAACTTATAAAGACCCGCCCCATTTATTTATCAGACGGATCTAACCCATATTATAACTATGGCGGGTCATGGCTTTTAAAGGCCTCCGTTCCTATTTCCTACCTCTCTCAGACTCTCAGTTACGTTGAAGCGCACTCAACGTTCTCCATTGAAGCGTTCTCCGTTGAATCTTATCCTTTTATCCCATTCCCCCATTAAAGCAGCTTCTAAGGTAAGTTGTTTTTTGTTGTCATCATCATATCAATTTCACAATCTAGAGTTTATATTTGATCTAATCTAATTTAATGATCAGTGCTTTAATTTTAGGGTTCGTAAATTCTTAGATTATGAAATATAAAATCCAAAAGATAAGAAATTTATGACCGTAATTTGATTATTGAATCAAATATCCCTAAAATTATGTATTTTTCGAGATAATTCAATATGAAATCAAATCTCTTTACCCTGGGCCTAGGGCGGCTGCCCCTCCTACCCTGCCTCAGGGACGGGCCTGGGTTATTCTAATGTGGATTATATGAGCACCTAATCAACAGAGATTTTCTTCCTCTTTGTTGTCTTTGCTGTCGAATCACATACAAAGCTTTACAAATGTAATTTTTATAATAGGTTGTGAGTTTTCCTTAGCAATGGATGCGGCACCGGAAGCGAACGTCACGGTGACAATGAGAGAGCAAGGGATGGTGGAGTCTAAAGTCTTTAGCATCTACCAACATTTCAATGATCTCCCCAGGAGAGCTCAAACTGTCATGTATTCTTTGCTATTTTTTTTTTCTTATGGAGTATATACATATATATATGTATATATACATATATATATGTATATATATACATATATGTATATATATATACATATATGTATATATGTATACATATATATGTATATATGTATACATATATGTATACATATATACATATATATATGTATATATATATATATATGTATATATATACATATATATATATATATATATATATATATATATATATATATATATATATATATTTTGTTATGATTCTCAATTGATTATTGCCTCTTTTTTCAGGATGGAAATCGCGAGTGATAAGCACGCCGAGTATCTCACCAATGGCCTTAAATGGCTTCCTGCTTCGTTCTGTGTTCTTGATGCCAAGTGTGTTTTTTTTTTCCCCTTGATACTTATGCACTTTTAAGTTTTAATTTTATGTTTAGATAGGTACGGACTACGGAGTAAGAGTAAGATAAGTTATGTTAATACTTCAGGATATGGTCTTGTTTTTTAAGTAACGGTTGAGGTTTGATGAAATATGGCTGTTTGGCTAAGCACTCCATAGTGTTTAAGGTGGTGGTTAGTCGTACAAGTTGTGTTTAAACTTTTCTTGTTATTGTTAAAGTGGCAGTGCTGCTATTTTTGTAGTATCAAAATTGAACTGGAAAACAAAAATCACTAGAAACTTAGTCTTGGTCCTTCAACTAAGTTTCCTCCCTTTGCAAAATAGTAGGTATAAAAATTGAAAAGAAAGGTACCCATGGAAAGAAGTACGATTTGGGTATAGGTGCCATTGAATAGGAGTCATATGGCAAGTAGAAGATAATGGCCAATCTCCATAATTGGTTTTACTTTACATTGGAAAATTTTTCCACAAAATAATTATCATAATGTAAATTCTCAGTTAAAGTACATGGAGGATGAAAGTTAACGTACCATAATAAAAGTAACAGACATATATTACGAAGTATACAAATTCAACTTCTAATCTGCCTGACACTCATATTTTGAACTGCTAGTTTTATAGCTAACAGTCACCACTCACCAGCTAGTATAACCTACTCTTGTAGCTTAAAAAACCACAACTGCTAATTTAAAGACTGATGCCGAAATGGTTAATGTCTATGATCTTAGGAGCTACTAGAACGAACTGACAAAATAAGCAAAACCAACAACGTATTATAGACTACAGAGTATCGCTTACAGTGAAAAATCTATGAGAACTAACTCATACCTTCATCATCCTTCTCCCACATCCCACAATCTCATCCAATGGCGCCACCTATGGAAAGTTTTGAAAGATGATACCTTTGTTGTGCAGTCGACCATGGCTTTGCTATTGGATCCTTCATTCACTTGCTCTTTTGGGTGAATCTTTTGATGACAACTTGGAACATGATGTTGTTGCTTTTCTCAGTCAGTGCCAGGTTTGGTTTCATTTCATTTCATTCTTGTTCATTCAATTTGTTACATAGTTTGGGGGAACTTTTTAACTGATAATGGTGGTGTGACTTAACAAATTGTAACTTTTCAAAAACAGTTTACAATTTATGCAAGGTTTACTTTTTCACAAGTTTTTGACTTTTCGTATTACTATTGTTTTTGTTGGTTTTTTTTTTCTTAGATTATTCCTAGGTTATTATGGACTACAAACTCATTGCTTTAAAATTCGATATGAACATTTGAGCCAAGCTAGGCCTTTTTTTTTTCGTGGCCTCATATTGGAGATATGTGTATCTTATAATATGGATTGATGTGATGTAACAAAGACACACATGTTTCATAGATGATTTGCTGTTATTTCTTTTCTTAGGAGGATATTGCGGTTTAGTTTTGATCGAAGTTCAGAACGCATATCTTTAAGTTTAGGAAAGGATTGGATTATATCACATGCGTTGGTGTCCAAGTGTAGGTTGCGGCTTTGTTTTTCGATGGTATTGTTCTCATAGATATGGAAATTGTCTCATTATGGTTCGGGTCCTTTGTGCTTAGAACCAAAGCATAGAACATACTCCCTTTGTCCCTTTTTTGTTTATCATATACTTCTTTTTGAAATGTCCTTTTGAAGTTCCATTACAATATTTGATAAATTTTACCACTTGTAACTTCACTTGCTCTCTCCACCTCTCTCCTCATCAATCCCACTCGTAAGTTGTAACCCATGTACATACTTTTACTTTGCTTCTTAGAACAGTGAACTTTGCTCTATGGTGAACCTTGTTTGGTAAAGTTAACCACTTGTAACTCCACGTGCTCTCTCTTATCTTTCTCCTCATCAATCCCACTAGCAACCGGCCGTGTGCACAATTTTACTTTGCTTCTTAGAAAACTGAACTTTTCTCTATGGGCAATTAAAAACGGATGGAGGGAGTCTAGTAGTGCATAGTTGGCATGTCCCTACAAGAACATATCAATGGCACAGCACAAGAGGCACACCAGTTGGCCTAGCATGGACTTCATTTTAAAATTTGGCATGAGCTTGTTACGAGCACGATGGGCTTGGTTGGCCTGACTAGTATTCTTCTGTTTTAATTTTAATCGGTTGATTAAAAGTTCAGAAGTTCATAAAGGAGTTGGCACCTTGATTTGCATGGCCCCTTTTTATGGAAGATCAACACGAATTTGGCAGGATACAAATATTGCTTGCCCCTAACCTGGTACTGTTGTACCATGCTATCCAGCTTTGCGTAGTGTATACTGTTCTTTTTTAAATTGAAGATTTGTTATGATAAATTTTTTTAATCCGTTCATGAGCTTACCATTACATTGTAACTTTGGCATTGCCTTGGTTATTAAATGGTGAAACATCCTAAACTTAACTGTCAATCACTCTAATAAAAGCAAAGTGACGAACCTGGTTTCTCTAACTAGGCTCCAATTTACGGCCATGGGTTAGGGGAGAGGGCTGAGAGATATTTATAGTTTTGCCTCCATGTGGAGGAGTCATGGAGAACATGGTTCATCTTATGGTGTTTGGCATCAGTTTATCTAGGAATCTCTTCTTCCGTTCGATTGCTATATAGATTGGTTGGTTGTTTATTTTTTTTTTTTATTTATTTTATTTATTTATTTTTTTATTTTGTACTTACTAGGGTTGGAGATTTTAGATGCTTATGCTGTTGCGGATAGAGTCACCTCAACGCTATCTTCCAAATTTCTTTAGTAGGATCATACATGCATTTCATACTCTCTAAGTAACAATTTTTTGTGCGTTTTTCGCACTTCAGGTATTTGTGGTTAATATCCCATTTAAAATTTCTTTACTTAGGAACTTTCGATTTTAGGAACTTACTGATATAGAAATTTGCTAATGTAACAAGCTCAAACATGGTCTGAGTTAATGTACATGGTCAAACATAGCAGTGAAGGTGGGAGCATGGGTAAATATCAAGTTGGATTAGACTTTAAAAACTTATAGTTGAATTTCATATCCTTGAGTCACTAGAATCGTAGTTAGTTTAAAATTTTGTTAAAGTGAGTTCTTATCTTGTTGAATTCGGAATAGATATGATTAGTTTTAGTGTTGGAATAAGGAACAAATCCTAGGCTTACTAGGAGTTTGTTATACTTGAATGGTTTTTGATAAGCTTATGCCATCTCAGTTTAAGACAATAGATCATATACAACTGCAACTTGTATGAACCCTCTGACCATGAGTTTTAAGATCTATCCAGTTACATGATAAAATTCACAAGTACGCAGACCAAATCCAAAAGTTTCTTATACTATGTGTCTGGAGACCATGGTACTGTGTTTTTTTTTAAACTAGAAAGTATCCTTAAGTTCAATTTAGAATGAGAAAAGTGAGGAAATGTCAATTTTATTTAAGCTGATTGTAAATTTAGGTAGTTCTCCTCTTGCTTTAGGCGTAAAACTAGGAACAACTTGGTTAGATAACATTTTGACACTGCTTAACTCTCATACTAGGAAACATATTGCAATTAATGTTAGAAGCTTTTTGTTATATTTGCTTCTCCTTACCCTCTCATGTTTGTTATTGAAGACGACATTGTAAAGAAGTTTTAGTAACAAGAAGTGTGGTGGATTAAATTATGAAAGGAAAGTGGGAAGTGGAAAATGGCAACCATTGAAGACAATGCAAATAGATAATTCTAATTTGACATAAGTAGAGGGTTTTTTGAGGCTAAAAGATCACAATTTAGATAACGGCCTAGTGCCTCTAAATGTTTGTCTTTCGTGTTTTTTTTAACTTCTAATGTTGCTTTCATGAGTTGAAATTTTGGGTCACCACTTTTGATTTTCATGTGAACCCCAGCTAGTGAGTTAACATAGCAAGTCTTTTGCTGTCTTTCTTTGTTTGGCTGATACTAATTTTATCATTTTTGTTGAATTTGGATGCAGGACCCACATGGTGGATATGGTGGTGGACCAGGACAGGCAAGTATCCTTTTCAAATTGCATATAGCTTATCAATCTATCTTGATCATTTTAATTTGTATCCTTTTTCAACCCAACTAATAGTTATAAAGTCACTGGGCAAATAGTTACAAAATAATGAGCATATAGCTCAAATCTTATGAACATATATACTACTTACATAATTTTGAGCTAAATGTTCAGTTTCTTTGAATTGTTCATAATTTTAAACTACATGCTTATTTTCTTATGAATTGTTCTTATATATTGAACTATACAAATTATATGCTTGTAATATATGAACTGAATGCTTGTAATCTATGAATTAAATTCACAGAATCATAATTTTGAGCTATCAGTTCATACGAAACAACTTGTTTGTTCTGAGGTCGTGAGTGCAGGAGATAATTCTTAGGTATCATCCATATGCAAAAAATTCTTGTGCCAGTGAGTCGTTATGAACTAATATATCTTCAATCAAGAAAAGTCAAGTAACACCCAACTTTGTTATTCCGACTCCATTTTTCCCCAAGTAGCCTTGTCAAAAACTCTCTGAAAAGTTTATGAAATGCTTAAATTAACCTAAGACACACTATCTTGAAATACGTATTTAAGTGAAATCGAAGTGGGAACAGATGATAATTTAATGTGAAATATATGCTTATAAATGCTTTGGAGATCATACGAGGCCTGGAATACTTTTTATGAATGTCTTGTCCTTGCACCCATTAAACTTAGCACGGCCTGCTACAGAAAATATAAACCCTAATGTGTCTAATTCTCGAATAGTTGAACATGTATCCTTTTTAATTTTTTATTCCTAGTGTGCCACCACATTGCAAACAAAATCTTTATCCTCTCTTAAGCAAGCCTGTATTTTATCGTCCTTAAGCCTATCAAAGCTCTTCCCAAACAAGGCTATAACAGTACAAGCACCAAATAGAAAAAAACATGGAATAGAGAGTAAATGATTAATGTAGTTTTCCTCCTTAATGCACAACTCCAATGTCTTGCAATAAAAAACTCTTTCTTAAGAATCCTGAGTCGAGATCGCTCTTTTACAACTGCCCACAGAGAATCAAAATATTTAAGTATGAGTTTTCGAACGACTGTGAGGTTTCTATCACTAACATAAGAGGAGGACTACCTATGTGGATATTTTTTCTTCTAGGAGGAGAAAGTGTTTAATATTATTTTATATTAAACACTTATTATTTTTTTTATTCAGAAAAACAGCTTGTCACTTGCTACATACTACCTCCGTTTTTTTTTAGTCGACACGTATTCCTTTTTAGGAAGTTTTTTTTAGTTGACATGTTTCCTTTTGGAGTAAGTTTTTTACCTTGCATTTACAAGTTACCCCACTTGTTTTATCATTCTCTCTCATTCTCTCTCCTCTCCTTAATATATGTGTCTAAATCAAACGCGTCAACTAAATAGAAACGGAGGAAGTATTTCTCAGTACTCTTCTCTTTTATCTATTTATTTATTAATTAATTTATTTATTTATTCATATGTGTCTATTTACATACGACTGAGTGTCTTAACAATTCCAATTTTCAGATGCCTCATCTGGCAACTACATATGCTTCTGTGAATTCACTTATCACACTGGGAGGGCGCAGTGCATTGTCATCTATTGACAGGTGGCTATTTTACTGAATTAGAACTTTTGTTTCCATTGTTATTATTTCATGCATACACATGAACGAACACCACACACATTCCAAGACATCTAACTTGTGAAATAATTGGCTCGCTAGCGTAAGTGGCCTAAGTGCTTAATTTTTTTTCATACATATGCAATGGGGAAAGACTTTTTTCTTTCACTTCTTTCTTGGAAACCCAAGTATACTCCATAAATTAAGGGTATCTTGGGAACCTGTGACCTAAAGACATGATATCCAATTGTGGAAAAGTGCATTAACTTGTGCACACACTCATGCGCATAGTATCAACATCAGTTATCAAGGATACTAAGACTATATGTTTTATTATGCAGAGATAGATTGTATGCGTTCTTGCAGCGAATGAAGGACCCAGGTGGGTCGTTCAGGTATAGTAACTATTATCTTCTTTCTCAAAAGCTTCTCTGTTCGTTGCTATAAATTATGTCCCACCCCTCTTTTTTTTTATGACAAATATAGTTCGATGGCTATTTTGTTCCTCACCCTCCCCCTTTCGTGGTTCTTTTTCATATTTTTGTCCCACCCTTCCTGTAATGGTTCATCTTTCATATGCAGTTTCATTCCTTTTGCATTTGAGAAAGAACACTTTGTTTGAATAGCAAAGTGCAAGGGAAGGAAGAGGAGGGGGAAGGTGGAGCTCCATTTCACCTCTAAACATCTAATTTTGGAGAGATAGAGCTGTGGGGGGGGGGGGGGGAAGGTGGAGCTACATTTTCCCTCTAATTTTATTTATTTATTTATTATTATTTTTTTCTAATTTTGGAGGGATGGTGTTATAAAGAGGGAGGGGAAATGGTTCCCTCCCATTCTCTCCCCTTCTCCAAAATTACATTCATCCAAACAAAGTGTAATGATTACATGCTTCCATTAGTGTCACAGTGTTTTAATGGCTGGATTTTTTAGGTGATCATTGAGTTAAAATATAGTAAAAATTGGTAAATCTAATCCCAACTTTTGCCTGTTGCTCAAAATAATCTCAACTTTGTATTATTTTTAAATAATTCGAACTTTGGGGGTTATTCGTTTTAAGTGGTCCCAACCGGTCACCCATTGTATCAGGTTATGGGACACATGGCACCACATGATTTTTTTTTTTTAAAAAAATGAAATAAACCCAGCCCTTAGGCCCCCCATCCACAACAACTTCCAGAATAAACGAACTATAAATGCAGGTCCAAGACCGAATCCAAGTCCGGGTTAATAACCCCCGAGTCTGATTCCGATGGATTTTCGAACCTCCAACCTGCCGGACCTTAGAATCCAAATCCGGCAGACTTACACCATAAGCTATAATATCAACAAACAAAAATGTATAAATTTATATTCAACCTTAAAATTTTACAGCAAATACAAAAATATGAGTGTGTATATGAAATCATACATATTGTGAAAAAAAAATTCAAACAAAAAAAGTAAAAAACATCCCAAGTTGGAGATTATTAGAAGGCACCCAAACACAATAATCTTGTAGTGACTTTGATTCTTCAAAATATTATGATAGATATTCTCTTGGATTACAGTGAGAAATTAAGAAATTGAGAGAGGAGAGAGGAGAGAGGAGAGAGAAAGAGTTTAGATTAAAGGAAAATGAGTAAATGAAAGAGGGGTGGCAGCTACACGTGAAAAGTAAGGAAGGAGGGTTGTGAGGGTTTTAATATATGTACAATATTTAAATAAAAAATAAGTGCATGTCTTACTCTTTGTCGGACTCGAGTCAATTGGATCGGACCCTACATAGGATCCGAGTTCGATTCGGCTCCCATTCGTAGTCGGACTTTATTTGGTGGATTCGGATTCGGATTTTTGTATATTAGATTCGGATCAAACTTTTTTCTTTCGATCAGTTCAGATCCGAATCAAATTCGAACTAAATTGCCATCCCAAACTACCACCCACCGTCTGCATATGGAGCCCCTAACCACTGCTGTATACCCTCTCTCACGTCAGCGCCGACTATCAGACTCCCTCCCTCATGGCGATGCCGGTGCTTCCCTCCTCTTCCCCCCTTAAATCACCTAACCTCCACCGCAAAAAAAAAAAAAAAAAAAAAAAAAAAACAAAAAAAAAAACAAACAAACCAAGACAATGTATAACTCGAGCCCCATCGCACAATCCCCCCAATCGGTGCTCCCCCACCCTTGGAGCCTTAGCGCTAGGGTTTCGAGGGTGGGGAGCGCCGATTGGGCGGGGGGGATATGTGGTGGGTTGGTTTTTTTTTTTTTAAAGGGTTTGGGTTTAGACTAGGAGGTTTCACGGTGGAGGGTTTGGTGGTTTAGGGGGAGGGGTAGCACCCGAGTCGGTGCGGTGTGGGGGAGGGGGGGACTGGGCGCAGCGTCGAATAGGGGCGGAGGAGTAGTTGGGCAGTGGGAGAAGGGGGTGCCGGAAAGTTAGGTGGTGGCTTGGTGGGTTTTTTTTTTTTTTTTGTCAAGCATCACATGGTGACACGTGTCAAACAAACAAAAAAAAGAAGTTTACCTCTTTAAAAGGTCACTTAGGTTCGTTTAAAGTGAATAACCCCTAAAGTTCATTATTTAAAAATTATCCAAAGTTGGGATTATTTTGAGTGAACAAGCAAAAGTTGGGATTATTTTTATCGATTTTTCGTAAAATATAAAGGTAAGCTAAAATTTATAGGAGCATTTGAAACTTATTTAAATTATTTGTTTCCAAATCCTACCTAATGTGATTTTAGGTTATTTCTAGTACCATCCCACCTAATATGAGATATATTATTTGATATAAGGTTTCATTTTGTTGTTTAGAACCTAGATTAAAAGTTGTTTTGGGCTATTTTACATGGACTTGACACTTGACTCCTTTGTTTCTGTTTGTGAACACGACATAACCCGGTTCGGGTATGAAAACTGGGGTTAAACCCGACATTGTCCATTCGGACACAGTAGAGAGATAATAGAAAAACTTATTGCAAAATGAAGAGAGAAAGGGAGAAAGGTAAAGACCAAATTGTATGATAATAATAGTTATCACGGTGTGGGGGTAGTTGAAGATGAAAGTTGGGTGGGAGTGTGGGATAACTATTATGTAGTCACATGTTGACTTTGGTATCTTTTAGGAATTGAAATTCATTTTTATAACTTCTAATTTAGACGCTAGTTCATTTTTTTTTTTATTGGAAATTGAAGATATTTTAGTTTTTACACACTATAAGCCTATAACTTATTGAATTTTAATTTTTTGATGGATAAAACTAAATGAATTAAGTCTGCATCTTTATTGTCAAATTGCCTTTGTAAAAAAATTCTTAGAAGTAAAGATTTTTGTTGTGCTCCTTTATCCGTGTCCAAATCTCGAATAGAGATCCCGTGCTCTAAAGGATTGATTTATTGGACACTATTAGATCCTCCTATCCAAGTTCATGTAAAATAGGTCTCGGCTTTTAAGTTATATGTTGTTGTCCCTCTAGATATTGGACTATGAACTATAGGGGAATGCTTACCGTTGTAAAAATCCGATTTGGAATGAAAAAAGAGTTTATCCACTTGATTACCTTGTTAGATCCTTCTTTTTTGGAACATCCTTTATTTTGCTGGTTCTTTCTCGACTCCATTAATGTCTACCATCTGCATTGGTTAGTGAGCCTAGCTCTTGAATCAAGGGCTTTACGGTCATTGTAAATATCTACCATCTCCATTAATATCTACCAACTTTGTAAATAAGAATAACATGAGAAAGCGAAAAATGTGTAGTCAAAGAGGCACAAGGATGGTGACAATGTGACATTCTTGTAGGAATGTTGGAATTGTTATTTAAAATTTTCTCTTGTAATCGATATTTTATGTAGCATGCTTAGTTGTCTTTTGCCTTTTCAGAATGCATGAAAAGGGGGAAATTGATGTTAGAGCGTGCTACACTGCAATTTCTGTAAGATTTATCTTATTTTGCAATTTGACCTACGTTGCTTTTTCATTATGTGATTTAATATACAAGTATCTTTATCTTATTATTGAGAACCTAAAGTCAAGTGTTAAGACCCTCTCCAATGGTGAGATTCAAGTGAGTATTTTTAGGAGAGAGAGAGTATTTTTTGCAATGTATACCAATAGTTGGGATCTAAACTTAGCAACTCCAAAAGAAAGTTGCTAAGTTTAGATACTCAACTTTGAGTCTCATTTGACAAAAAGTGTGGGCCATTGTCAATATTCTAATATATTTTGTAATTTATTTAAGTTTTACCTTTTTTTTATTATTTTTTAACCTTACAATAATTGATGGGTCATAAATTGAAAGTGACATTTGTATATTTTAAGAGAGTCTCACCATTGAGAAATTAGACTTTACATGAGTTGTTAAATTGAGAAGTGGGTATGGTGTCACCATTGGAGGTAAAAAAACAACTCATTTTGTATTTCAATACTCAAATTTGAGTCTCGCCATTGGAGATGGTCTAACTTAAATGATTGTTGGTTGAATGTGGGAATATTATTGTCCACTACTTGGGTATTAGGAATTCTATTTTTCATTTGTGATCATAGGCTATCTCAAAATGCATTAGAAGGTTAATTTATGCTTCTCACATTCGCTATTTGGTGGCTAATTTGGTATTAATAGATGGTTGTTATACTCTATTTTGAAAAGATGGGATCATTAATTTGTTTTAAGATGTGAGAACTTATATCTTATTTAAGAATAGTTTATGAGATAACTATGGAATTTCTTGTGAGATAACAACTTCAATTGTCTCTTATTGTTGCAGCCCATGTTACCTACCTCAATTGTTCAAACTTTAGGAATAGATATAATTGCCAATATTTAGGTTCAGTTCTTTCATTTATGAAGTTGGGAAACACTTTTGAATTGGGGAGTTACATATTAGCTTTATCTTATAAGATAACGGTTTCAATTGTTTCTTATTATTGCAGCCTATGTTACCTTCATCAATTGTTTAAATTTTAAGAATATACATCATAATTACTGTAATTTAGGTTTAATTCTTTCGTTTATAAAATTTGGAAACACTTTTGGATGGGGGAGTAAAATATTAGCTTGTAAGAGGAGAACTGGAGTGTCTTATAAGATATTCTGATTGCAAAGTGATGAAGCAAAGAGTCCTAAATACTCCATAATTACAAATGATTAATCAATCAATCAAAGCTTTAGTCCCATAATTACAAATGTTCAAGTGGCATGTAAATGGATGGTTGATGTTTTAGTTGAATCATCCAATGAATGCAGGTAAGGAAAGCTAAGAGGTATACCTCATCATTGGAATCAAGGCTTTGTAATTGTTTTTATTGATGCTATCTACCTTGATAAAAAGTAGTTTCTTCACCATGCCTGGATTATCATCGTGATTTCGTCTGTGTCTAATAAATTCTTTTCCTTCCAAGGTTGCAAGTATTTTGAACATCTTGGATCACGAATTGGTGCAAAATGTCGGGGATTACATTATGAGGTTTGTTGCATCTGGCTTTTGTTTTGTTTATTTTCAAGTTATTTCTGAGTTCATTCCTGTTTCCTCTTTAAATGATTAAAGATTGGTATATACATTAATAAACAAATTGTGGCAGACTACATTAACTTTTCTTGATGTGGTGTGGATGTTTCTCCAGTTGTCAGACATATGAAGGTGGCATTGCTGGTGAGCCTGGTTCAGAAGCCCATGGAGGGTAAAGTACTATTAATGACTATATGTTGTTGATTTTAACTCTGCTGTTTTTCCCCTTGTTCCTTGTGCTTGATATGACATAATGTATTTTGGCTTGCAATAGGTATACCTTTTGTGGATTGGCCACAATGATTCTTATCAACGAGGTTCATCGATTGGACTTGCCTGCTCTAATTGTAAGAATAATTCATATTAAATCTATTTTTTTTTATCTTCCTCCCGTTGGTGAACAAAAGGAGGAAGATACTGCCTTTTCCCTTTGAAATATTATTTTGATTAACGCTTTGTTTGGATAGCAAAGAAGGAAAGAAAAGAAGGGGAGGGATAATGGAGGAAGGGAAGGGAAAAGAAAGGGAGGGGGGAGGTGAGCTCCATTTTCCCTCCAAATCTCTCCAATTTTGGAGAGATTATGGTTATTATAGAGAGAGGGAAAATAGATCCCTCCCTCTCCTTCCCCTTCCTTCCCCCAATCTTTTACCCAAACAAGAGATTTTGTCCCTCTCCATTTCTCTTCTCTTCTTTTCCTTCCATTTCTTCCTATCCAAACAAAGTGTAAATATCTTAAAAACAAAAGTATCCTTTTACAATTTAATATGTACGATTCAAAAGTTATCATGATGAAGACGCAAACTTGAGGCCTATGTCATTGGATAGAAAGTTTGTGTATTTTGGGAGAAAAATAATGAGTGGTTTATCTTTTTTTGTTGGTTGGACAGTCTTTTAATTTTGTTTCCTCTCTTAAATTTATTCCTCATTCCCTATTTTTTTGGAGAAAATAAAAATTAATTTTTATGACTGACAAATTTTGTCAATCTAGTGGCAAAATTGTAAATAAGCGTATTTTTTTTTATTGTTCATGGACAAAACCGCTACTTGAATTAGCGGTTTTAGGGTATAACCGCTACCTTAAGTAGAGGTTTTGCCCATGAACAGTAAAAAGTGCACCGATTTACAATATTGCCTCTAGATTGACGAATTTTGTCAATCATAAAGACTAACTGGGTTTGCCTTTTTTTTTTTTTAATTTTTTTTATCTCCTTTGAACTACCTTACTTTATTCTATGCTCTATATTTTCCCGAAACTAGTTGGGATATGTTGCAGCAATGTTTTAATTTTTTTTATTATTGAAAAAATAAGAGAAATCAAGATATTTGATCAAATCTTATAGAGGATACGCATGTGCTGAAAATAAAATAAACTGTACGTTTTTTTTTCAGCCAAGTGTTGTGATCTTTAGTATGTAACTCATGTATTTAGTGCTGATTTAATGAATCTCAAACCAGAATTGGGTTGTATTTCGTCAAGGAGTTGAGGGTGGATTTCAGGGGAGGACAAACAAATTGGTGGATGGTTGTTATTCCTTTTGGCAGGTGATGTTTTATATGTTGATCTGTCTTTTTTTTTATTTATTTATTTTTTTCATACAAGGAACTGACATGTATTATCTGGTTCAAGGGAGGTATCTTTCCACTAATTCAAAGGTTGCTGCAAATTATTGAGAAGCAGCTGGGTATGATGTCAAATGGTTCTTCCAAAAGAAATCTTAACTTACCTGAGGAAATATGTCAAATGGATAGTAGCCACATTGGACTAAAAAGTGAGGATATTACTGGGTTTGTTTGTTTGTTTTGTTTTGTTCTGTTTTTTTTTTTTTTTTTTTTTTTTTTTTTTTTTTTTTTTTTTTTTGGGTCACATATATAATCTTTTTGTACTATCATTTCTGAAAGTTCTTGAAACCGCTCTTTCACTATAATCCATTTTTGGCAAACCCCTATTACTTACCTTATCCCTCTTTACACTTGAATATTATCACCTTTCTACTCACTCTCTTCTTTATCTACATTTTTTCCCTTAACCCCTCCCCCCCACCATTTTACACACACATTATTTACCTTTTTTTTTTTTAAAAAAAAAAAAAAAACACTAACTCACTCTTTCTTTCCAATCTATATGTAATATAAGCGAGTCTGGTTGCTCATTTTTTAGAAGTTCTTGGGTTCAGTACTTTTGCTCTCAAGCCTGAATTTGATACATGCCTCACATAGGCATATGTTTAAAGCCCATATATATGTGTAATTCTTGAATTAGAATTAGTTTAGGAATTTTTTCGTAGTCAGTAGGCTTTCCTTAAACTTGCTGTAGACGCTCGTTATTCTAATTATAAGCATGTAAGATTAAACTGGTGGTTTTATATCTGCAGGCCTACAAGATGTTCCTGATGTTGCTAATTTGTCTGACATCGGTTTTGAATTTGTCAAACGTTCAGTCAATATTGGACCCCTCTTTCACAACTTCGCTTTGCAGCAATATATAATTCTTTGTTCTCAGGTAGTTTTTAAATTGGGGAATTTCTTGATACGGTTTAATCAATGATTTTATTTTTAAGTCGTTGCTGTAGGTACTAGAGCATGGTTGCCTGGTATTGGGATATATTTTTTAGCATTTATGGTAAAATAAGGAGTATAATATTTTTGATTCACAACTCATAGAAGTAGAGTAACTTCCATATATTCAAACATTATAACCTTTTTTTTTTCCCTCTTTGGGCCTTCCATAAATAGTCTTTCTCTTGTGCTAAAGGCTATTACAGGTGAGATTGCAGACATTGCTCAAGGCAGGATTATTGGGTTATTATTTTTGCACTGCATAAATCACTCCATCTATTACGCAAGTCCATCTATGTATCACAAAATCTAGTTACGTAAAGTTTATGGTATTAAAAGTCACAACGTGTCAACTTAAAATATTTAGTATAGCTAAAAAAGAAAATCACTGTGTGAATTAGGAATGGAACATGAAGGTTATGATGCATTTAATGAGAATTTAAGGTGCATCTAATTGACATGGAGAGGTTAAGTGCATGTCACCTATATGAACAAAAGTTCTAACTTGAGCTCACCCACTTGGAATTTTGGGCTGCCTCTCACTTGTTTGAGGTAGCTGCATATAATTAGTTTTATATCTGTGTATTAAATCAGTGGAGAATTTTGCAGCTGATGCTTTTATGTTGATCAAGGTTGTGTCAATGTGTCATGATGGTAGATAGAAGACATATATTTTGATAATGTGAAATAGTTTTGTTGAAACCACATCCATCTGAAAATCATCAATTGATCTAGTGATTTGGTAAAGCTACCTTCTTTTCCCACTCCTCCGGGAGATGGAAAACAGGGGAAAGGAAGAAGTGATAATATGCCTGCTTTTCATGTTTGTTATTTATTAAGATATTTTTAACTACCTTTAACCCCTTTGATCATCTTAAACTTTTCACAGACGTGGCATAATTAATTGTTGAAGCGATTTTTTCTATTTTTTCCCTCAAATAAGTGAATGTGATTAATTGGTGCAGATTATGGATGGAGGATTTAGAGACAAGCCTGGAAAGAGCAGAGACTTCTACCACACATGTTATTGTTTAAGTGGTCTCTCAGTGTGCCAGTATATCAGTTTGAAGGATGCTGACTCTTTGCGTACGGCGCAGGAAGTGCTTGGTCCATATTCAAATCTCTTGGAACCAATACACCCTTTGTATAATGTTGTCCTTGACCGTTACTACAATGTTCAAGAGTTCTTCTCACAATTGTAGAGTATCAAGTGATTATCTTCTGAATATTAGAAGCCATGGAGATAAGAGGAGCGAGGGAGAGAGGTTTATTGCAAAATAGTTTTAGTTCATGTATAACTAGGCGCAACCCAGTGATCTAATTGTAAGTTGTTTGTATATTTTGATGAATTGATGCGTATGGTTATTTACCAAATGCTTGGTGCAAAGTTGTTTTAGCCTTTTAGGGGTATTTTAAGTTATTGAAAATATAGGGTATCTGATAGACCAATACCCAAGATTGGATTAGAGTGTCCACTATATGAAAGAGAATGGTGAATTTAACCCAATTGAGAATGTTAGACCAAATTACTATTTAACAACAACAATGATCTGGTTTTCACAATCTGGTACTGACAGAAGGTTTTATGGCTATGACTTCAAAGTTTATAAGTATTTATTTTGACAATAATGTTTATAAGTATTTGATTAACTAGATTTGCTTAAATGACTTAGTGTGGCACCTGGCACTATTTATTATTTTACTGCCCATAACAAAAATAAATTAATATTTATTGCCCATAACAAAAATAAATTAATATTTGTCTAACCATGCTTATTAGGAGGTGTTCTATTTTTATGTAGAGTAAAATGAATCTGAAATGCAAAATGAAACCCTGATTATATGAGGTTGGAACATGAATCTGAAAACATGTTTATTTGTTATTAATTTTGAGGCTTCCCGGACACAATGTTTGGGGGGTTCATAGGCCTCCAGTGAAGTTGGATCTCATCTCACTTGAGGAGGATAGACCAATTGTACCCTTTTGAATGGCACCTGAGTCACATGGAATTGTGACTCAAATTGTAGTATTGAGCCAAGAATCCCTCTTGACTATTCTAAATTTGGGTCATAGGGATTGCTCAATTTGTGAGCATTTAGTCTTGCTCATAAGGTTTTCTCAATCAGGCCAAGGATTTTCGTTCCTTTTGCTACTTCCTTCCTTTGTCAAGCTCTATAGGTGTATAAGGGTTTTATCTCAAGCTTTCTGCCCTAGCTTTCACTTCCTCCTATAACATTGCAACCTTCAGATGTTATGGGTTGATGACAATGCAATGCACAAGTATAATTTGTTTTGACAGGTCTTAATGGTTTCGTTCGTGGATTCCATCTAACATCCAAGGGCTCCATCAAGCGCACATTACCAAGTTATATGCTTTTGTTTTTCATGTGTTTTGTCCAAGATAGTAACGAGTTTTTAGTGTATCTTGTACTTTACTTTCTTGTATTTAGTATATGAAGTCTTTGAAAAAAAAAATCTTTAATTTGATACCTGAATGTTTGTTATGAGCTATACCCAACCTATACCGAGTTATGAAAAATTTAAATCCATACTGTATTTGGAAACCTTGAGGGGGTGTTTGGTCCACATGCATACTTAAGGCATAATGTATTTGTTTATAATTGTTTAAACCCAAATTTTATGTTTGTTTTATGATTTTAAGAGTGGTTTAAACCCAAATCTTATGTTTGTTTTATGATTTTAAGAGTTGCAAACCCATACCTCAAACCCCCAAAGTATGGGGTTTAGAAACCTAGGGGGAGGTGGGTTTGGCCTAGGGTCTATTCTGATTTACTAAGCTGAACTCAACTGAACTGATTGGAGGTGAGCTGAACTAAACTTAGTAGAGCTGAAATGAATTGTTTATTAGAACTGAACTAAAATTAGGTACTGAACTAAACCAAACTGATTGGAGCTCAAATGAACTGAACTGAAATTAAGATGAAGAGAACAGACCCTTATTCCCATACTTTTAGCCTTTAGGTATCAAATAAAAGAAAAAAATTGCATTCCACAACCATATCAAATATATAGTATTAAGAATCAAGTTCTAAGCCCATACCACTATGGTTTCATTACTGATTCCAAACCATACCAGTTTGAATTGAAAGAAAGCAATTTTAGAATTCGAATTCTTGAAATTTCAATTCCAAAATATCGTATTTGGGAAATTCTAGAATCTGTATACTAGAATTTTCAAATAGAAAACAAAAATACATGAATATTTTGGTCAATTTTTTTGGAAAAGTGATGAACCCTAACTTTAGAATTCCAAAAACCAAAAAAAAAAAAACTCTAAAACAAAGCCCTAATACAATAGCAATAACAACGCGTGTTATGAATCACTCTTATTATTTCATAATCTCCAATAATTTCAAATGATTAACTAGGGCTAGAAATTGTTTAGGAAAAGAGGGAAAATGTAGTATATATAAGAAAATGAGAGAGATTAGGGTATTTTTCTTAGAATTTCTTTCGTGACTAATTTTTTTTTTTATTTTTTGTTGTTATTTTATGTCTAAACAAGACCACTAGTTATAAATGTAGGGATCTAGTATTAGTGTCAAGTTAGCTTGGTTAGTAGAACTTTGAGTCACGCTGACATGGTTACCACAATATGTTGCACTCTATTTTCAAGGGTTAAAATTGTTGTTTTTCAAACTTCCATAATTTTTTATCCCGTTCTCAGAAAAAAGGAAAAATAAATAATACATTGTTGAAAAGCTCTTGAAGTATACCTTCCAATGCAATTATAATTAGGTCAAAATTGATAGAATTAAATTATGAGAAAGAGAATGTTGGAAAGTTTGATTGTATTGAAGAGTATACAAGAGCATTTATTGTACGTACATAAATAACCAATAAACTATGACAAGATACATTAAAGTATATGTCTAGGTACATTAGACAATAGTTAGGGAGAACTTTGAAAATCAACCTAATTGTGTAAATCAAGGGATATTAATATTGCTAATATCATTATCCTTTACAAGCACTCGCAAGACGGAGATCTGGAACGAGAAATCGATCTTGGATATAATAACACAAATCGATCTTGGTCAATGTACGAATTGGAGTGTAGTTGGTGAGAAGGGTTGTATTGCATTGTCGTTCTCCGAGAGGGTTTGGAGAGAGTTTAGGTTTTTTTTCAAAAGCATAGAGAACTAGGAGTTGCGTAATGGGTGTTTTTCACAGTTGTTGTGACATGCGAACCATTGACTGCAATATTAAAATGAATAATTTTTGCTAGCATGTGCTTGCAACGTATGGGAGTAGAATAAAAATATAGGGTTTCCTTCACAACTATTGAAGGTGAGATAGAAAAAAAAATGTAATAGTGTTGATGGTGGTTTTGAAAAGAAAGAATGCTATGTTTCTCCATAATGGTTTTGCAGAGAGAATTTCATGTTTAACAACACTTGGTAGGTAAACTACGGGATGCCGAAAATGGATTGTTTCTCTGTAAGGGGTTTGGAGAAAGAAAAAAAAATAATAATTGACATATCTTGGTACATGAAATACGAGGTGCTAAAAAAGTTGATCTAAAAGTGTGATTTTGGTTGAAGCTTTCTGAGAAGGAAGTTTGGTATATGGTCACCATCATTTGTCGGCATCAACAAAGGGTTTTGACAATGTATCCATGGTAGTAGCAGAAGCAAGAAAAGATGGATCAAAAGCTCATGATATCATGATAGAGTTATGAAAAAAGAATGCTGGAAAGGTTGATTATATTGAAGAGTATACAAGAGCATTTGATGTACATAAAAAAGTAATAGTCTATGACTGGATACATTAGTGTATATGTCTAGGTACATTAGAAATAGTTAGGGAAAACTTTGACTATCAATCTAATTGTGTAAATCAAATAGTAAATCATGAAAAAATGATGTCGCTAATATCATTATCCTTTACAAAATTATTTTTTGACTTTTGATATATATATCCGAAATGGTGAAATAGTTTCGGTTTTGGGCCTAGTTTAGAATTTTTTTCACATCTCCTTTTTTATTTATTTTTTTATTTTATAATTAAAAAAAAAGCTAATTTGAGATTCATAATATATCATTAGAAATTTTACTAAAAAAGCTATCCATGTATATAGGTCTTACACAAAAATTACAAGGTTTGGACATTCATTTGTATTGTTTTTTTTTTATTTTTATTTTTTTTATTTTACCATGAAATGAAATACCTATTTGACCTAAGCACCTCTTTTGAAGAATTTTGGTATATTATTAATTAGGATTTAAACACGTGTTCGCATTTTATAATAAGAGGATCTAGATTTATAAAAGGTTTTTGCTCAAAAAGAGGATTCAGATCATCTTATATTACATTTGAAATTCATACACTCCAGTTTTAATCTAGGTGCAAAAGTAAATTTTCATCTTATCATTACACATTTACACTTTTGTTTCAGGACAATTTACCAAAAGTAGATGTCTATACTCTATAGATCATATGATTTGATGTGTATATGTTGAATTGGATATTAGCAACTCGATCTGATTTGTTTGCTTTTAGGGATTGAATTTGTTGTTGTTGATTGTAAGTTCCAAATATATCAATTAATTAACTGATTTTTTTTAATTAACTGTATACTTAATCAAACTATGTCAATTACTCTAAACTAATTTATTTAATTTTCAGGTTTACATGGCTAGAAGATTAACCTTATTATTTGAAAAAATTTAACAAATAAATTAATCTAGCCATACACATTATAAACTTCAAGAATAACATGGACAATTAAATTAAAAGATATTTATACGTGGAGTATATTTGGATTGTAATAAGGGAGTGTTTGTTTAGGGTTACAAAAAAGAAAGGATTATAGATACAAAGATAAAATGTTAGGGATAGAGGAAATCTAGTGTATTTTTAGGGGATGAGGATACAATAAAAAAGCACATTATTTCTCCATTTATGTACGAGAATTATCAGAATCAATACTACATACTAAAAGTGAGATTGGAAGCGACACATGTCATCTCCTGGTTAACTTTTTTTCCTCCAATATGACCTTTTTTTTATTTTTTTAAAAAACCTACTTTAAAGCTATGGTATATTTACATAATTCTGTACCTTTATGATAAAGATTTATAAATCATGACAAACTTATATAAGGTAATATCTTTAAAAAACTTATATACGGTAATATATATTAAAATAATATGATTAACTAGGATTTTTATAATATTTTTTTTAGTCATAAAATTCAAGTTGATTTATTTTTATATAAAACTACTATTCTTCATTACTTCGCATAAATTATTTTATGTATAAACATATAGTATTATATATTTTGGCAAAGATCGTGTGTTGCACGACTCTAAGCTAGTAAGTGATAAAAAAGGAGTTTTAAAAGATTAAAATATTAAAAACTGTCATCCTTTAATGAAATAAAAGACTAAGGGTGTGTTCTATTCACCTAATTTAATTAAAAATTATTAGGAAAAATTGCCCGCAATAAACGGACCTTTTGCCTGTCCGCTGAAAATAATCCCACCGGATTATTTTTTAATAATCCCACCTTTACCCCTAATCTGCTTCCAATGGTCCCAGGTGATCAGTTACCTGTTAAAAAGGTAATTTTTTTTTTGGGTTTAAAATACACGTGTCAATAAACAATTTGTCCAAAATTTTTAATAAAAAAAATGAAAAAAAAAACCTCCACCCCAACCACACCAGCCCCAGCCCCCCCTTAGCCACACCACTTCAGCCACCACCATCCCCACCTGACCGTAACCCACCACTATTCCCACCTGAACGCAACCCACCAAACCGAAAAGCCACTCCCAACCGACGCCGACCGGAACCCTAGCCTAACCAACCCCATGCCATTCGAAACCCACCAACCCCATGCCATTCGAAACCCCATAAACCAACCCACCAACTCCTTCGAAACCCACCGTGTTGGGGAGGGGGGTAGGTGATATGTCTGTTTTATATAGTGTTTTACCCCCGTCCCGTGGTCATTATTAGTTGTGTTTTTGGCTCTTTCGGGCCACTTTTATTACTAATATGTGTTTTCTAATATTTTCATAGTTTTGGTTGAGTTTTGCAGGGAATTGCACCATTGGAGCATTTTCCCGGGATTTTTATGAAGCAACTATGAGCATTGGAAGAACACGACCACTTATGGAGCCCAAGGTCGGTTAGAGCCATCGAGCCGGTGATTAAGGGCTCGGTTATTTGGATCACGAGGCAATTGGACCATGTATTCGAGACCCGAGAGGAAATATGGATTGGGCCGAGAAATCTAGCCCAATCGAAGTCCAAAGCCTTGAAGATAAAGACCGGGCCCGATCGGGCAAGCAATCGCCCGATCGGGCGGATGCGCGTGGGAGTGCCATCCAGGGAAGGCGCGCCCGATCGGGTGAGCTTCTAGCTCGATCGGGCGCGGCATCTAAGAAGACCTGTGCGACAAAAAGGCGCGCCCGATCGGGCGGCCTCTAGCCCGATCGGGCGCGTGTTTCTGGAGAAGTGTTATTGACGAGCAATTAGTTTCTAATTAGGAGTTGTTTTTAGTTTTGTTTAAATACGTTTTTTGTACGGATTAATGAGGATACTACTTCTACTTCTTCTTCCTTAGTCTTTCTCTCTCTACTTAGACTTCTCTCTCTAAACTCTCTCTCAAAACCTTTGTTTTTATTTCTTTGATTAATTCCAGATTATTTTGGTAACGATTTCTCTTCCCTTAATCTTAGTTATTTATTTTATTCGTTTCACCGTGACTTATTTTATTGCTTTGATTGGTTTAGTTTTTAATATGTGTGAGTAGTTTAATTTCTAGGGTTTATGGGGATCTAATAAATAATGTGAAGGGGTAAATTATTGTTGTTGATTATCAATGCTAGATTAATTTCCTATTGATTGGATTAATGCTTTGTGACTAGATTAGGCCTACCTTTTATGCATGAGTTTGACAATATTGATTCAAGAATCGAGAGATGAGAATTAATGTTTAGGTCTAGTTTCAATAGGCAAGTTAATTTATAAATGGTTAAGTCAAGATTCGAGAGATGAGATTTAATACCGATAAATTAATTGTGTGATTGTAGCGAGAGCCCTTTACAATCTGGTTAGTTGATGCATTGATGATTGGCTATTATTGATTATTGGTATTACATGATAATTTCTTATTGGATTGTTTTAATGTTTTACAATTGCGGCTTGTAAAAGTATAGCAATATTAAATTAATGAATCGAGCAGATGTTAATTTGATATTAAAGGCTATTTTCAATAAGAACTTAGATCTAGTAAATTGCGAAAGCCTGTTAGATCTATGTTGGTTAATAAATTGCGAGAGCCTGTTAATCATGTTATTTATGCAATGTCAATGATTGATTACCCTATTTTACCCCGGAGTATTATTTATTGGTGAACCTATGCCCTAGATCCTTTATATATTATTTTCTCCCTATTCCTACTCTTTTTAGTTTAGTTTCATATTCAACTATAAATATTGGTTACTTAAATAGTTTGGACTATAATAATAAATTAGGAGTAAAAAGACTAGTTTCCCTGTGGAGATCGACCCTACTTCCCTATCTACCTTAGTTAGTGATTTAGGTAATTATTTTTTATTGGGGGATACGACTTTACCCTGTCAATAGGGGCGACACGGCTGGAAAACTTCTATAAGCAAATCCTGGCGGATTCTGGTGATACTAACAATAATCACCGTGATCCTCCAACTGATTCTAGCGATTTAGAAGCATCATCAGACACAGAATCAGAGATGGCGGTTCCAAAGAAGCTTAGTGATTATTCACAACCAAAGCTTACGGATTTTCCACATCTCACCCCTACTCCGGATCTTGATGGGGTTCAATTCGAAATCAAACCCCAATTTATAACGATGATAGAGAGGAAGCAATTCAGTGGAGCCAAGGGTGAAGACCCGAATCTTCACATTGCCGACTATTGTCAATATTGCAACACCATCAGGCAAGCCGGGGTCACTCAAGACCAAATCAGGGAGATTCTCTTTCCCTTTTCTTTAACTGGAAAAGCTAAATTGTGGTTTAATGGTTTGAATAGAACTACACTTGGTATAACTGACTGGGAAACTCTTGTTTTAAATTTTTATAACAAATATTATCCTGCAGAGAGAACAGCAGTACTACGAAGTGCGATTCAGAACTTTGCCCAGGAAGCCGACTTACAAAGAGAATGCCCTCACCATAATTTAGCACAATGGCAGTTAATCCAAGCCTTTTATAACGGCATTGGAAATTCTTCTAGAATAATTTTAGACTCTGCAGCTAGTGGGAGATTTATGAATCTTAATGTTGATGATGCAAGTCAGGTTATTGAAGACATGGCGATACACAATTCCCAATATGGGAATCCCAGAGGATTTGCTAACAAGGGGAAACATAGTGTCGACTCTGTATCCTTTTTGCAAGCTCAACTGACCTCTATTTGCCAAAAATTAGATAATCTGAGCACTGCTAATGTAGCTAATGTTTCTGCAATTAATAATAATTCTAATGAGGCTTTCTGTGAAAATTGTGGTATTGTAGGTCATTGGGAGCAGGATTGCAGGAGTTCCGTGGAGCAAGTTAATGCCTTCCAAGCTTATAGGCAGAATAACCCATACTCCAACACTTACAATCCTGGGTATCGGAATCATCCATATCTTTCCTACCGGAGCACCAATGTTCAAAATCCACCACCACAAGAACCACAGTTGCCACAGCAACAGCATCAGAAATACTATCATCCCAATGCTAGCCACAAGAATCAACCACAACAACCCCCCTCATCTTCAGACCCTTCTTTGGGGGAAATTAGAGCAATGTTGGTCAATATGCAAAAGCACATGGAGAGCAGAGATGCGACAATTGATCAAATTCTAGCGCACAATAAAATTGTAGATAATCAAATTGCGCAACTCTCCGCTACCCTACAAGCACGCCAACAGGGAGCCCTGCCGGCATAGCCGACTAGGCCTACGGATCAAGCATTTGCAATTACTCTAATGAGTGGTTCAAACTATGAAGGGCCCTCTATGCCTAGAGTCGACGAACCCATTTTATTAAATAATGCTAATCTTGATTCCATTCAACCAAACAATGTAGTTGCTAGCCCTGCAGGGCTAGAGGATAATATTAACATATCTAATTCTACATTGCAGGGTAAAACTCCGGAGAAGGTGGCTACTCCAGGCAAGGAGAAGAATGCTCAAAAGCCAATTATCAAACTTACTTTCCCCAATCGTCAATTGAAGACAAACTTGGATAAACAGTTTGGTAAGTTCCTGGAGGTGGTTAAAGATTTGAAGGTAACAATTCCCTTTACTGAATTGATCACACAAATCCCCTCATATGCAAAATTTATGAAAGAAATTTTAACGAGAAAAAGGTCTATTAGTGAGGTAGAGACAGTAGCTTTCACTGCAGAGTGTAGTGCCGTACTTCAAAATAAGTCTCCACCTAAATTGAAAGATCCGGGTAGTTTTTCTATCCCTTGTCATATTAGTAATCTTTTGATTGATAATGCATTATGTGATTTGGGTGCTAGTGTTAGCGTCATTCCATTATCTGTGTGTTCTAAGTTGAATATAGGTAAATTAAAAGCTACCAATATAACTCTGCAAATGGCCGACCGTTCTTTCAAATACCCCCTAGGTGTTTTAGAGGATGTCCTCGTTAGAGTAGGTAAATTTTATATACCTGTAGATTTTGTTGTTCTTGATATGGCTGAGGATATGCAAACCCCAATTATTTTGGGTAAACCATTCCTTAACACTGCAGGAGCAGTCATAGATGTTAGAAGTGGTAAGTTAACACTATCAGTAGGGGACGATAAAGTGGTTTTTAATCTGAATAATACCCCCAAAAGCTCCATGATAGAGGAGAAATGTTTCAGTGTCAATGTGGTTGTAAATTATTCCAACAAGCCCCAAGCTCTTGAAAAAGATCCCTTGGAGGCGGTATCTTGTGTTGCATCCTTTTCAGATGAGATAGAAAGATGACAAAAGGAATTCGATGCAATAGAAAGAGCACTCTACAATGTTGGTCTTGGTTTCGAGGATGAACAAGTGGAACCGATCGAGCAAGTTGTGCGAATCGAGCCTACAGTATGTGTTCCGCCATATCGAGTTGCAAGTGTTGAACGCAATGATAATTTGAAGCAACATTCGATCGAAGAAGGGTTTTTAGTGCGTAGCATTGAAGATCCCCCATCCCAAGTCAAGGAGGATCCACCAGATAAGGCAACTTGGCGTCCCACAGGTTATGTCAGGAAGCCGCATCGTAGCCTAAACATCACTAGACCGGGTGGGAAACCACCCGATCAAGCGTTAGGTAAAGGGTCCTAGGAATTGTACTTGGTAAGAAGGTCGTGCGGGACCTATATAAACCAGAGCTTTGCGGGAGGCAACCCGTATTTTATGCTTTCTAGATTAGTTCTTCTTTTCTCTCATTTTTATTTTTATTTTAGAGAGGTGAGGAGAGTGATATTTCACCAGTTTCAAGTGTCGTTGTACAGGTATGAATTTGACAGGTATAAAGACTTAGAAAATTTTTGAAGAAGAAACAAAATCGGAGAAACCCCAGTGCTTGGTACGGGCCCGATCGGGCTAGGCTCGCCCGATCGGGCGCACAAGTGAGGCAAAAATCGGAGCAAAATTCGCCCGATTGGGCGCGCAAGCAACCTTGATTTCAGCCTATTTTTCACCCGATCGGGCGCGGCTGCCCGATCGGGCGCGAGAGGAGACCTGGAAACAAGGTCTATTTTCGCCCGATCGGGCCCTCATCGAGTAAGAAGAAAAGAAATATCGGGCGAAGCTCGCCCGATCGGGCGCGAAAAGGGCGAAAATTTTGTTCGCGTTCGCGCCCGATCGGGCGCGCAGCTTACATTCTGGAATTTCGCAACTTCGCCCGATCGGGCGAGGCTCGCCCGATCGGGCGCGCCTTCAGGCCGTTCCCCCTTTTATTTTCTTTTCTCTTCTTTCTTTCCTCATTTTCTCCTTATTTCATCTTCTTCATTCACTTTCTCTCTCTAAAACCTCCATTTTCAAACCCTCAACTCACACTTCAATCCAAGATCTCTTCCAATTCTTCCATCCAAACTTAAAAATTCTTACATTTTCCAACTCCTCTCATCTTCCTCTACAATCTACACTAAATTTTCAACACTTTCTCTCAATTTCTTCTCAAACCCTAAGAGAGAGAAAGCTTCAATTCCTACCTTCTTTTACACAAAAATGGCTTTCAAGAGGTCTAGGACTGTTAGGGGTGAAGGATGGAGGTAACAAGCAACTACCATTGACCCGGAGCCGCAAATTCCGGGGTGGGAGAGGGTGGTCATCACCACCCATGAGCAAAGGCAGAGGATGCTCAAACTCGTCACACGGCAGGTAATTCCTACCCGTTTTATTCATCACCCCACGCTTTCTAGACTAGGCATTGATAAATATGTTGAAAAACTGTTCAAGGGAATTGGCATGAGTGGTTTGTTCCAATTACATTATGATACATATGATTAGTTGACTTTAGAATTCATTTCTAGTTTTAACGTCATAAAATCAAATGCTCTAATCTCTCATGTTCAATTTCGTTTGTTTAATAAAGATATTAGATTGTCTTTGAAGGATTTTGGTAAATTGTTTGAATTGAAAGCCGATAGACCAATTGAACCACCCCAAGACAACATTACTTTTGTCTACCGTGCTTTAACAGGGAATCCTAACTTAAACCTCCAACATGCCAAGGGCACTTGGATTCAACATCCAGTGCCAAAACTTTGGCAACGGTTTGTTGGCCTCACCATCTTTGGGAGGCATGAACCGGCTAATATGAGGAGAGATGAACTAGAATTATTAGGATCATACATGATTCCTAAGAGTGACAAGCTTAACATAGTTCATAGGATGGCCTAACACTTTCAGAGGGTGGCCAATGCGGCCGAATCGGGTAGGTCTAGGGTCCCAATTTACTTTGGTGGGTTAGTAACCCACATTGCGGTCAAATACCTTAGTTGGACCCCTAATGATGATGGTAAGGTAGCCGGACCAACCCTAATGGACGCACCCTACTTAGGAGGTCTTAACTGGATAAATGTGATAGGGGGTGAGACTTGGTGGGTAATTCATAAGGAGTCGGGTAGGAAAGATAACGCCTTCACCTTGCCTAACCCGGCCTTGACCAAATTCGAGAAGGGTCTTCCCTCCTATACCTTTGATTTAGGAGACCAAGGGGAGGCCCAAGCACACCACCAAGCACCTCCTTCACCACAACAACATTTCCACCAACCATCACCCCAACACTACACACATAACATTCCCACTTCCTCAACCAACTACAACATCGACCCTAACGCTCCATATGACTTTTCGGCTTTTAGAAGCCAATTGGATCGGATAGAGAGTGGGCAAGGGAGGATGGAGGGTATGGTTAGGAATTTGGACTCTAGGGTAGGATCCCTAGATGCTAGGGTTGGGGTTGTGGAGAGGAACCTAGGGCGGGGTTTATACCCCATGTATGATGATTATGCCCGTCGGGGGGCTATTCCCCCGGATTCACTTGCCCCTGATTGGTTCCAATACCCCGAAGGGGGTTACACGGACCCAAGTGCCTTGGGTACTTATGTGGACTATTCATCGGTTCATGGATATGGGACCGATGCTCCTATTGGTGGGTTTGGGGGGAATGTAGACCCTAACCACTATGCCGGTGGTTCGGGGTATGGTGGTGGTGGCTCTAGCCATGGAGGAGCCGGCTCTAGCCACGGTGGGGGGTACTCTAGGATGGATGAGGATGAGGAGTAGGCTACTCTCCCAAGTCAATGAGGGCATTGCTTGATTTGGCTTGGGGGGGTGTTCTTTCACTTGGAAATTCTCTTCCTTCTCTATTTCTATTTGCTTTCTAGGTTAGATTTCTTGCTTTCCTAGTGTAGTTTTTATTGATTTCTTTATATATAAAAATACAAAAAAAAAAAAAAATTGAAAAAAAAAAAATTCAAAAATACGTTCCAATAAATTGTAAATCATGCTTCCCTGTGCCCCTTACTTGAGAAAATTTGTTTTGATTCTTGGTATTTGATGATGAATATTGTGGATTTGTTGGTCATGATTTGAAGTCTAATTGTTTGGATTCCTTAACTTGCGTCAATTTTGCCTAACTACTTGTGAATATAGTGCTTGACTAGTTGATTTGGTTAGGAAATGTGTGATAGTTCCATAATTCCTGGTATGTCATTGAATTTGAGTATTGATTTACAACTATGAGTAGTGTTTTATGACTTTTTATTATGCACATGAGGAGGACGAAGGCGTTCATTCTTTAGGTAGCCTTCAGAGTATTTAGATACATTTGTTCCCTTCTTGTCACCCATGTTGTTGCTTGTGCCCTTTTATTGTTTATAGCCACATTACAAGCCTTAATTTCCCCATTGGTTACTAGTCCCAAGCTTGGCTTGGGGGAGCTATTAGTGAGTGAGGTGAGGGAGTTTGTAGTGTGCACTTTATTTGCACAATTTGGGTGGGTTTTGAGAAGTAATTTGTTCTTGATCATATTTTTGTTTTTATGAGTTTGAAAGTTGTATATATTTGAGAAAAATAAAAGTGTGATGAAAAAAAAGAAGTTCAAGAAAAAAAAAAGGTGAGAAATATGAAAAAAAAAGAAAGTGAACTTCTAAGAAAAAAAAAGAGAAAAATTAAAAAAATGCTTGATGTTCAAATGTTCTAAGTGAAGGTTAATCAAAAGAAAAGAAAAAAAAAAGTTGAGTTTCAATGTAAATATTTCAAGTTATGAGTTCAAAGTTTGTTATTCACTCTTGTTCTACATTATCATATTTCTTATGAGTGAAATTGTAAGTGTTGGGATTGTTTATAGTGTTTGGAGTATTTTTGGGGGATGTTTGTTTGGAGTTGGCTATGTTGGAGGTGTGTATGATCATTATTTTTGATCATGAGTTTTATTAGGATTTGGCTCCCTTAATGCATAGCTTTTCTCTCACATAATCCCAAATTTATCCTACCTTTACCCTAGCCTTACATTACAAGCTTAAAAGACCTTCCGACCTTGTGCATAGAAGTTATGTAAATGTGAAAGTGTTGTTTTTCAATGCAAGTTATGACTTGACATATTTCGAGTCGACTAGTAGGATGAGCGTTCAATGTTTTTATACACACGAGAGTGTGAGTTGGGAGGGCATTGTTCACATTAAGAGGGTTGGGTGGAGAGCGATCGAGTACATTCTTTACTCGCCACATAAGTGAGAGTCGAGTGTGTGAGCACTAGTCTTGAATTCTATATGCTCTTGTGGTTTACTCTACTTGACAATTGTTGGGGAGGAAGGGTGATTAGATGAATAAGATTGATTGATGTTGAAGCATGTTCATTTAATTTTACCTTGAATCGTTGGTTGTTGATTTGATTATTGGGGTGAGGCATGTTTTATATGTTCATTGATGAGCTCTTTGCTTAGGGACAAGCAAAGGTTTGGCTTGGGGGAGTTTGATATGTCTGTTTTATATAGTGTTTTACCCCCGTCCCGTGGTCATTATTAGTTGTGTTTTTGGCTCTTTCGGGCCACTTTTATTACTAATATGTGTTTTCTAGTGTTTTCGTAGTTTTGGTTGAGTTTTGCAGGGAATTGCACCTTTGGAGCATTTTCCCGGGATTTTTATGAAGCAACTATGAGCATTGGAAGAACACGACCACTTATGAAGCCCAAGGCCGGTTAGAGCCATCGAGCCGGTGATTAAGGGCTCGGTTATTTGGATCACGAGGCAATTGGACCATGTATTCGAGACCCGAGAGGAAATATGGATTGGGCCGAGAAATCTAGCCCAATCGAAGTCCAAAGCCTTGAAGATAAAGACCGGGCCCGATCGGGCAAGCAATCGCCCGATCGGGCGGATGCGCGTGGGAGTGCCATCAAAGGAAGGCGCGCCCGATCGGGTGAGCTTCTAGCTCGATCGGGCGCGGCATCTAAGAAGACCTATGCGACAAAAAGGCGCGCCCGATCGGGCGGCCTCTAGCCCGATCGGGCGCGTGTTTCTGGAGAAGTGTTTTTGACGAGCAATTAGTTTCTAATTAGGAGTTGTTTTTAGTTTTGTTTAAATACGTTTTTTGTACGGATTAATGAGGATACTACTTCTACTTATTCTTCCTTAGTCTTTCTCTCTCTACTTAGACTTCTCTCTCTAAACTCTCTCTCAAAACCTTTGTTTTTATTTCTTTGATTAATTCCAGATTATTTTAGTAACGATTTCTCTTCCCTTAATCTTAGTTATTTATTTTATTCCTTTCACCATGACTTATTTTATTGCTTTGATTGGTTTAGTTTTTAATATGTGTGAGTAGTTTAATTTCTAGGGTTTATGGGGATCTAATAAATAATATGAAGGGGTAAATTATTGTTGTTGATTATCAATGCTAGATTAATTTCCTATTGATTGGATTAATGCTCTGTGACTAGATTAGGCCTACCTTTTATGCATGAGTTTGACAATATTGATTCAAGAATCGAGAGATGAGAATTAATGTTTAGGTCTAGTTTCAATAGGCAAGTTAATTTATAAATGGTTAAGTCAAGATTCGAGAGATGAGATTTAATACCGATAAATTAATTGTGTGATTGTAGCGAGAGCCCTTTACAATCTGGTTAGTTGATGCATTGATGATTAGCTATTATTGATTATTGGTATTACATGATAATTTCTTATTGGATTGTTTTAATGTTTTACAATTGCGGCTTGTAAAAGTATAGCAATATTAAATTAATGAATCGAGCAGATGTTAATTTGATATTAAAGGCTATTTTCAATAAGAACTTAGATCTAGTAAATTGCGAGAGCCTGTTAGAGCTATGTTGGTTAATAAATTGCGAGAGCCTGTTAATCATGTTATTTATGCAATGTCAATGATTGATTACCCTATTTTACCCCGGAGTATTATTTATTGGTGAACCTATGCCCTAGATCCTTTATATATTATTTTCTCCCTATTCCTACTCTTTTTAGTTTAGTTTCATATTCAACTATAAATATTGGTTACTTAAATAGTTTGGACTATAATAATAAATTAGGAGTAAAAAGACTAGTTTCCCTGTGGAGATCGACCCTACTTCCCTATCTACCTTAGTTAGTGATTTAGGTAATTATTTTTTATTAGGGGATACGACTTTACCCTGTCAGTAGGGGCGACGCGGCTGGAATTCGGGAAAGGGGAAGCTCGACGCGGCCGAAATAGGGTGAAAGAGGGTGCAGGGGATGTCGGAAAATACATGGGGTGGTTGCGAGGCCGGAATAGGGGGAAAGAGGGGGCAGGGGAAGTCGGAAAAGTCGGGATTGGTTGCTGGGAAGGTCGGCGCGCCGGGAACGGTGGCTGGGAAGGTCCGCGCGCCGGGAACGATGGCTGAGAAGGTCGCGGCGCCGGGGAACAGTGGCTGGGAAGGTGGTTTGGCTGGTGGGTGGTTTTAATATGAATTAACTTTTTTTTTTAAACTTTTTTCTTTTATTTTTTTTTATTTTATTATTTGGACTAATTGGGTGTCGACACGTGTCAAGTAACTTGCTAAAGCAAGTTAAGTGACCGGTTGGGACCAATAAAAAAGATCGGGGGGTAAATGTGGGATTATTAAAAAATAATCCAAAGGTGGGATTATTTTCAGCGGACGGGCAAAAGGTCGGATTATTGCGGGAAATTTTTCCAAATTATTATTGTTTCGGGGTTTTCTGATGTCCTGCGGGAGAGTTACAATTCCGAGACTGGAACCGGACGCCTGTACCTGCAAAACAAACGGATGCTCCGGATGATTGGAGATCCGCCTCCGACGGTGAAGTTAGTACTTGATTAAGGAGTAATTAATGCGGAAATTAAAGTGATTGGGTCTCTCTAGGTGAGAGAGTTTAATGTGTGTAATCTGCGTTTTTTCTCTTAATGAGGATTAAGGGAGGTATTTATAACCTCGGGAAACGTGCCAATCTAGGTTTTGGTTAACCTTGGGCTGATTAGGCTTCCCTCGGAAGTTGGGCCTTGGTGACTAGTTATCCCAGGTGTCATGGGAAGGACACGTGTCGTGTCGTAATTGGTCCATAGTGGACGGATCATTGCTTGACACGTGGTAGGATCCTATTGGCCCATGTGACGGACACATGGCGGAACCTGATTGGTCCACTTGTCAGATGGTGATTGGTGGGAAAAATCCCCTAATCATTTGCCCCTCACAGGTGGCACGTGACTGGTCGCGTGTTACCTGTGACAGGTATCACCCTGTAACAGGCGACGACCTGCTACAGGTGTCACTCGGCGAGAGGCCGAGAGATTCTCCTGCCAAAATTTTGAATTCTGGAAGTGACCCTTCGCCTTCTCACTTCGCCTATATAAAGGAGTGTTGACTTCGGTCATTTTCACATTGAAAACTTTGTGAGAGAACATTCGGACCCCTGAACTTGCTATGACATTTTGGACCCTTTCTGCCTACCGCCTGCTCTGACAAGCCGACTGCAAAGGATTTTCAGAACTTCATCAATCGTCACTCGTTCAGGTAACCGTCGGTTCTCTTACTCTTAATTTTCTCTTTACTTTATTCTTTTTTTGAAATGGCACCACGGAAGCACACGACACGACCTAGGTTAGTGATCAGCCGGTCACCGGGGACGGCTGAATCTACGACTAGGAGTGCCGCCTGCCCTTTTCTGGACCCATCTTTGCCCTTTATACAAAGTCCGACTGTATCTGTGTCTATGCAGAGCATGATGGCCAGAACAAAAAAGACTGCCAGGATCTCAAACTCAGACGGCTCCTCCCACAGGGTGCCGATTAGTGAAACATCTGACCAGGCGCAAGATGTGGAAGTGAAACAAAGCGGCTTGAAAGCCGGCAGTTCTGAGGGAGGAGTCAAAGTGACCCCTTCCCATTTTACAGTTGACAATTCTACATTCTCTCCTGCTCCTTTTAAAGGAGAGGAGGCGGGCCCCTCCGGGAGAGGGGAGGAGTCGTCCTCTTCGGACTCGTCAGAGGACGATTCCGAGTCTAGCTCTTCTGGCCATGCTTCTCTGGACACAGAAGAGAAAAACAGTCGCCTACAAGAGGCGAGGCTTTCTCACGCAGTTGAGAAGGGGGACGATTGGGCGGAGCCATCCGCCTCTCACCGAGAGCAAAATACCCCCTACTACTGCACGGTACCTCGGGGCCGGATCACAGCCATGCAAGAGAAAGTGGAGAGCTTTATCGCAAACCACACAATGGGCCCCGGCTTTTTAGTGTTCGTGCCGGATCCAGAAGATACAGTTGTCTGGCCGACTGGTACCAGTTATGATGGCGCCTGCTTTGGCTGCTACGAGGCGGCCATCAAGGCTGGGCTGCGCTTCCCACTACATCCGGCTGTTCAGCGGATATTGGATGGGTATGAGTTGGGGTTATGGCAGTTAGCCCCGAACTCCTGGGTCAACGTACTCGTCTATGTGGCCGGGTGCGAACTGCACGGGGTGGAGCCGAACTTCGAGGCTTTCGCCCACATGAACTACCTCAGCCGGACCCCTAAGGCAGGCGGTACCGGCTGGTATCAATTGACGAGCCACAGGGGCTACCTCATGACGAGAGGTAAAGCAAACAAATGGAAGGACTGGCGGAGCACCTTCCTTATTATTGAGAGTTCAGACACAGAGCTGAACAAGCGCTTCAACAGGTGGAACAGGAATCCGCCCCTTCTTGCAGGCGGCCGCAGCATGCCGCCTGTTCCCCCTAAGGCTAAAAAAGAGATCCTAGATAAAGGACTCTTCAAAGTAGAGTCGATGGTGAACTCTACTTCAGGGGTACGAGAACAACTACCCCTGCACTGCGTCCCGAGCTTCAAATGGCTCTACGACGAGTACATTTTGGCCGCCTGTGGCCTCAGCAGTCGGTGCTCAAGAGGTAGCCGGCCTGTCGAATACTCTGTTGTTCCATGCATTTCGTGTTATGACTTTTATTAACTTTGCTATTTGTTTTTGCAACGGACGCCATGAGCAAAATTACCGCCTCCAAGACTACGGCGGCCATGTTGCAGGCCTCCATCATGCAACAGTCTTCAACCGACTCCCCCAACAAGGGGGCACCCCTGGTGGGCTTCGAACCTTTCACCCTCTTTTTGGAGTTGTGTTTATGCATATACTGACTCTTTTCTTCTTTTTTAGACGGGCGCTCCAAGAGCTTCTTCTTCCCAACAGCCGGACCCCAAGGCCCGGAGAACGACTGTTGCGAGCTCTCCTGGTTCTGCCAGGAAACATGTGGCGGGTGAGAAGCAGCCGGCCACTTCTTCTAAAACTCCAGCTGGGCCACCTAGAAGTATGAAATTATCCTTGTAAATTTTAGACTTGCTCCCTTCTTTACTAGGTCTAATCCGTTTGTTTATGCTTGATGCAGCCGGCCCTCAGGAGCCTGACTTGGTCGAGGTGGCCAAGTCTATGATCAAGGTCGTTCCTCCAGCTGAAAGGGAGGCGGTCAGGGGTGTCGGCACCCTTGACCTAGACGGGATTGCAGGGGTCCTTGCTGAGGTATACTTAGCATATTTTTGAGTATTTGAATTCCAGGACGCCTGTTTTCTTTTTTGTTTGGAAACTGACGCCTGTTCCCCTTTTTACTTAGGCCCTGCTCCGAGTGAACGGCCTTCGCAAGCCGCTTGACCGGAAGAACAAAGAGGTAAAGGCTGCAAAAGCTATGGCCGCCTCTGATTGTGATAAGGCAATGTTTCAAATTGCCCAAAATGAAGTTCTGACCATTGATATTCTTTATTATCAGGCGCAGGCTACCGCCGCTATCCGGGCTCAGTTAGAAGCGGCCCAGAAGAGGAATAACGAGCTGGAGGCGACCATCAACAACCTCAAAGCCGAGCTGAGACCTCTTCGCCAAAAGATGTCCTCATACGAAACCTTGGAGAAATCCTTGGCGAGCGTAAAGGTACGCCTGGTGACCCAGGAGAAGAGTCTTACTCAGGAGCTCTCGGAAAAGGCCGAGCAAGAAAAGAAAGAGCTGGTCCGGGAGATGATGGAAGACTCTGCTCAAATCCAGAGCATGACTTGGGGCCGCCTCTTCCCCAATGCCGACTTTGCCTCATGGGAAAAAACGTACCGCCAGTGTTCTGATAGATATAATCAAGAGATCCTGGCGGCTGCTGAGGAAGAGGCGTTGGAGGAGGAGGAGCAGCCGGTAGTGGCGCTTGTGCCGCTTGGGGGTAATGCATCAAAGAAGGATGCAGCTGAAGCCGAGTCCAGCAAGAAGAGTGCTGACCAGGCGGCAGCTGCTAATATTGAAGATCTGCCCCCTTCTTAAGCTTTATGTCTTGTTTCCACGGCCTGCGTGCCGTTTGTTTGTATTTACCCGGCCAGGGGGCCGGGGCTCTGAATATTTTGCCGGTCTTTAATGACCGGCTTCTTTAATGAATTTTTTTTTTGTTTTGCTTCAAGTTTGTTTAAGTATTGAATATTCTGATATCCAATTGTACACTATACCGACTGTTTTACATGGCCGATATTTGCAGACAGGTACAGATAGTTATCACGCCGCCTATGCCCCTGGACGATTGGTTGTCTGTTTCCAGGCTAGACGATCAGTCGGCCATTTATCCAATCGGTATTCGAACCATCTTAAAGACTGGATCCCCTTTAAGCAGGCGGTTCTGTCCTTTGTAAAATTAACCAAGTAGGAAAGTGGTTTCCTACTTGTCATGTTTTTAGGCTAGAGACTTTAGGCCGTCTGGGCCGACTGTATTACACCTTTTTAGTTTCAAACTAAAATTTTTAGGGAGTGACCAAGTAAACATGATTGTTACCTAATCGCCAAGTAACTGAGTAGTAGAGGTATCAAGCGGTGGGTACCGGTTGTTCCCCTTTATTCGCCAATGTTTTTTGGCTTTTAACTCATAGGTTGTTAACTTAGCAGGAGTAGTGGTTGAGAGCCCCTGTTTGCTAAAAACAGGCGGACGACTCATACCTTTTAGGCTCCATACTAAGTTTGAGAGAGTGACTATGAGTTAACTTTGGTGTTACTCAGTTGCCGTCACTCCTGCTTGAGTAGTAAAGGTACCAGGCGGCGGAGGCCGGCTGAACCTTTTGATTCGCCAATGTTTGTTGGCTATTAACTCAAGAGGTACCCCCTGCATTTATCCCAAGTAATACAGGCGGTCATCTGACTCAGATGCCAACTGCTACCACTGGTTTGGTTAGTGATAGAGTTATCCTTGTCTCAAAAACGGCTACGTGGTTGCCCTTGGGGACAGTCGTATAGGTGCCGTGTAATTAGTTTATAGAGCAATGTTCCACCCAAAAGGGAGCTTCTCTCTGCGACGAATTTCATCCAGAGGGATGCCGTCGGACGCCTGCTATGATGTTGGGACAGGTCGTATTAGTTTTGAAGATTGGATCAGTTGGCTTGGCGCCTGGACTGATCATTCGGCTTGTGGCCTTGGTTAGTTCTTGGTGAACGTAGGTGCTAAGTAAGAGGAGGGTGGCTGTGTGCTTTGGAACCAGTCGGCCCTCTTCTATGGAGAGTAGCCGACTATATGTCCAGACGGCATGCCCCTATGGTGATAGAGTAAAATATTCAATGGAGAGTAGCCGACTGTAAAGGTACAGGCGGCATGCCCCTCTGAAGATAGAGTAAAATACTTAATGGAGAGTAGCCGACTGTAAAGGTACAGACGGCATGCCCCTCCGATGATAAAGTGAAATACTTAATGGAGAGTAGGCAACTGTAAATGTATAGGCTAATGCCTCTCTTAAGTAAGAATAAAAACTGAGTATGGAGAGTAGCCATTGCATCTGCTTCTAAAGTAGGCCAAAAGTAGCCCTGCCGCCTTGCCCGTTGAGCAAGCGTCCTACCGCCTATATGGGAAGCACAGTAACCAGAGTGAAGATCGTCTAGTATCTCTCATCCCTTTTCTGGAGTAACACACTTTAAGAAGGGTTGAAGGTACCCCCTTTTGTGAAGTTCTCCCTTTATTATTTCAAAACTGGTTGCTCGTTTTTTCAGTGCTGCCGCCTGTTGATGATCATCCGGCAGGGTACCGTTTGTCAGATATGCCCTGATTTGATCCATCCAGGTTGAGCTTCTGTCTAGGATTCCAATAGGGTCTTCCTCGATGCTTCTCTTCTCCATTACTTCCTAAAAAACAGTTCGAGGAGTATCACAGGAGGCGGATGATGCTAATTTTGACAGTGCATCCGCCTGGTTGTTTTCTGATCTCGGCACTTGGGTCAGATGGAAATCCTCAAGGGAGCCGACTGCTTGTCGGACCGCCTGTAAATACTTGATCATGGCCAGATGGGTTGCTTCGTATTCGCCATTATACTGACTCACTATCAATTGTGAATCGGAACAGGCGTCTATTTTTCTTGCCCCTGCCGCCTTGCACATGCGGATTCCGGCTAGTAAAGCTTCATATTCTGCCTCATTGTTTGAGGCCTGAAAACTGAAGCGTAGAGCATACTCGTACCTGTCGCCCTCTGGCGACTGACATATGACGCCTGCTCCACAACCATTTGAAGTAGAGCTTCCGTCCACATATACCTTCCAGACCTGGTCTGTAACTTGAGAGTCAGGAGGACGAGTCATCTCAACAATAAAGTCAGCAAAGGCTTGCCCCTTCACTGCTTTTCTAGGCTCGAAAGTAACTTCGAGGCTCTGTATTTCTATGGCCCATTTGACCATTCGGCCTGACGACTCCATGATGGTCAGTGGCCGCTTGATAGGTTGGTATGTATACACGACGACTGCATGTGCCAAAAAGTAGGGCTTCAATTTTTTAACAACCATGAAGAGTGCAAGACCAAATTTCTCCACTAAGGGATACCTCAACTCGGCATTTTTCAGTACATGACTGACAAAGTAGACCGGGAGCTGACAGCCGTCTCTTTCAGCAAGGAGAACAGCGCTTAACGCATGATCAGAGACGGCCAGGTACATGTAGAGTACTTCTTTGGGAAAAGGGCTGACCAGCCTCGGCAAGGAATGCAAGTGAACTTTCAATTTCTGGAAGGCCGCCTCAGCATCCGGCCCCCATTCAAACCTTGCCTTTTTCTTAATTGCCTGGAAAAAGTATAGGCATTTGTCGCCTGATCGGCTTAGAAATCTTCCCAAGGCCGCCAGACAACCTGTTAACTTCTGAACCTCTCGGATGGTACGAGGCGACTGCATGTCGATGACCGCCTGAACCTTCTCAGGGTTTGCCTCTATTCCTCTCTGATTGATAAGGAATCCGAGAAATTTCCCAGACTCAACTCCAAAGACACATTTCTTGGGATTGAGCATGACATGGTGCCGCCTGAGTGTGGCGAAAGTTTCTCGGAGGTCCGACATATGATCTTTCTGAAGTTTAGACTTGACAATCATATCATCAATATATGCCTCGACATTTCTCCCAATCTGATCAAAGAACACAGTGTTTATCATTCGCTGGAAAGTGGCCGGGGCATTCTTAAGACCAAACGGCATGACCGTGTAACAGTATAACCCCTGATCAGTGACGAAGGCCGTCTTCCCCTGATCTTTCTCCCATTAAGGAATTTGATGGAAACCAGAGTAGGCGTCCATAAAGCTCATCAAAGCATGGCCGGCTGTTGAGTCGACCAGGTTATCAATTTTAGGCAGAGGGTAACTGTCTTTGGGGCACGACTTGTTTAAGTCTGTGTAGTCTACACACATTCGCTAGGTGCCATTCGACTTTTTAACAAGCACCACATTTGCAACCCAGTCTGGGAAGTAACATTGCCGAATGAACCCTGCATCAAGTAATTTTTTAACTTCGGCGGCTGCCGCCTGACTTCTTTCTTCGCCATGGTTCCGCTTCTTCTGTCGTACCGGCTTCTTTTTCGGATCCACGACCAGTTTATGTACCGCCAGATCAGGACTAATGCCTGGCATTTCATGGACTTCGAATGCAAAGATGTCCTTGTATTCTTTCAATAGTTTGTGAAAGTCGTCACCCAGGTCCCTTAGAGCAGTCGTCCCAACCTTGATTGTTCTGTCAGGACGCGAGTCATCTAACATCAGGTCCGTATGCTCACCAGCTGGCTGAGGGCGGAATTCATCCGACCGCTCCTCTGCCAATGATTGCTATTTTCTGTCTTTTCTTGCGGCCCCTGTCTGGGATGCCTTTCTCTTCTTGCCGCCTGCTTCTTGAACAGGCGCACTTTCCTTGACATTGTCAAGGTCTATTTTTCCACCGCTCGACATAGTGGCCATAACAGTGGGCTTGACATCCGAGAGATAGCACTCTCGGGCCATCCTCTGATCTCCCCTTAGGGACCCGACTGTTCCATTATCCCCCTCAAACTTGAGTAACATAAGAGATGGGATTATAACAGCCTTGGAATTATTCAGGGTTGGTCGTCCCAGAATCATGTTGTACGCCGAGAGTTCTTCTACTACCAGGAACCGGACTACCATGTGTCGTCCTTCCCCTTTTTCGCCCAGGCGAATGGGTAAATCCACTCGTCCCACTGGGTGGACGACTCCTCCTCCAAACCCTACTAAAGGGTGGGATGCCGGATGTATGCAATCAGTCTGATATTTTAGTTTCGACAGACATTTTCTACTGATGAGATCTGAGGAGCTTCCGGTATCTATGAGGATTCGGCCTACTCTCTGGTTGGCCACTTTACATTCAATAACGATAGGGTCGTCATGCGGCCCTCTTACCCCTCCTAGATCTTCTTCAGTGATGACAATCTCAGGAAATGAATATTTGGAGGGCCGTTCTTGGTGAACGGAATTTACATCTAACCGTCTGATATTGTCTTTGTTGCCCCTAATAGTGGGGTCGCCTCCTGAGAAGCCGCCTGCAATGGTGTAGACGACTGCATCATCTGTATCGGAATTGTCGGCCTGTTGATTCTTTTTGGCCGACTGCTTTTTCGAGGAAGTGTTCCCCGTAGATTTCTTGACATAAGTGTCAAGATCACCTTGCTCAGCCAGGCGGTCCAGATACCGCATGAGACTGATGCATTCATTGGTGTGATGACCAACATCTTCATGATAATCACATAATTTTTCTTGGTTCCGGTTGTTTGCAGAACCCTTCATGGGGACCGGCTTCTCAATTGAGATCCGTCCCTTGATTTCCTTTAGGATAAATTGGCTATCCTTGTTAAACGCATACTTTGGGGAGTATGGTTTGAATTCTTTTTTCTTTTTCTGGGCCGGCTGTTTAGAGGAATCAGCCGCCCAGACCTCTTTTCTCTTCTCGTCTTTGTTTGACGAATGTTTCTATCGTCCTTCTCTTTTGTCGGACCTTCTCCCGTCTGACTGTTTTACCGTACTACAAAGATCAGTCGCCTGTATATAAGCTTCCGCTTCAATCAAGGCCTCTTGAAGAGTCGCCACCCTCTTTCGGACCAAATCAAATTTGAAGGTCGACCCGTCTTTGAGACCTCAGAAAAAGTCAGTATAGGCTACTTCATCCGGTAACCCTTGAATCTGTATTTTCATCAGGTTAAACCGCCTGATGTAAGAACGAAGCCCCTCCTTCTCGCCCTGCTGAATTGTTCCTAAATCAAGGGTCGTCTTCTTCGCAGGGATGTTCATGGCGAAGTTGGAGGTGAATAAGTAAGCAAGTGTCTTGAAGCTATTTACACAACCAGTCGGCAGGTTGCCGAACCATTGTTGTGCGATTCCTTTGAGAGTCGCTGGGAAACACTTGCACCAAGTGGGATCATCCAACCCTTGAAGGTACATCAGGTTGGTGAATGCCATCAGATGGTCTTCTGGGTTAGTAGTGCCGTCATAGGCGCCTACTAATACATTTTTCACTTTGGCCGGCTGAGCGGCTTCAGTAATTTCCTTGGAGAAGGCCGACGGCTGTTCGCCAAGTCTAAGCAACCGTAGCTGCCAGTCCATAGGTTGGACGTTTTTTGCTGCATGTCCACCAAACGGAGGTGGCTGTAAAAAATACTGTTGTTGCGGTACAAACGGTAAGTTTGGTACCGCCTGGTCGCTATGATAGCCGGACTGACGGGAGGTGCTGCCTGACTGACTCTCATAATACGACTGAGTATGCCTCATCGAGGTATTTTGCAGACTGTCTTGGAGGTTTGAAGTAGAGGCCGACTCTGACAATCGATCACTCTTCTTCTACTCTAGCAGTAGCCGAGCGTCTGTGTATGTTTTCCTCGACCCGTCCGCCTGAATATGACGAACAGGTTTCCTATTTCCTGGAGTAGGAAAACGGTATTTTGTGAAATCAAGGGCAGGTGGCTCCCGCTTCCTAGATTTAGGATGAGGGGTCGCCTCTCGCCCTTGAACTGGCTTCCTCTTCTGTGAAGTGGAGGGTTTCTTAGCCGACTGCTCCTTGTCCAGAGCAGGCGGCTTCTTGTTGATCAACTCTTGAATTTCTCCCTTGAAGTCCCTCATGAAGGTCATGAGTTCGTTCCTTGTGATGGGAGCAGACCCATCAGTCGGCTGTTGCCGAACAGGCGGTGCGCCTGCTGGCTCGCTTCATGTATGAAGATGTTTCCGTTCCCTCCTTTCGGTATGACGGGTACGTCGGGCCCTTAGGGTCCCGTCTGAAGCTGTGTGAGCTTCAACTTCAAATTCATTCTCAGTATCGTGGTCCGACTGAACTAGAGGGTCGTCCAGGGGACGTCTCTCTTCAGGAGTCGGTACAAACGTGGATGCCATCTCAGAAGTACTCTCCCCACAGACGGCGCCAAAATGTTTCGGGGTTTTCTGATGTCCTGCGGGAGAGTTACAATTCCGAGACTGGAACCGGACGCCTGTACCTGCAAAACAAACGGATGCTCCGGATGATTGGAGATCCGCCTCCGACGGTCAAGTTAGTACTTGATTAAGGAGTAATTAATGCGGAAATTAAAGTGATTGGGTCTCTCTAGGTGAGAGAGTTTAATGTGTGTAATTTGCGTTTTTTCTCTTAGTGAGGATTAAGGAAGGTATTTATAACCTCGGGAAACGTGCCAATCTAGGTTTAGGTTAACCTTGGGCTGATTGGGCTTCCCTCGGAAGTTGGGCCTTGGTGACCAGTTATCCCAGGTGTCATGGGAAGGACACGTGTCGTGTCGTAATTGGTCCATAGTGGACGAATCATTGCTTGACACGTGGCAGGCTCCTATTGGCCCATGTGACGGACACATGGCGGAACCTGATTAGTCCACTTGTCAGATGGTGATTGGTGGGAAAAATCCCCTAATCAATTATTTTATCTAAACTTGTTAGAACTTATCATATAATTATAACTAGTATACAAAGCTAAACTTTTAACGAGGTTGCGAGACAACGACACTTGGCGTTCCAACTTTTTGCCAAGTATCGCGCCATGTTGGCAAAAAATAAGATTATTTTGACACGCATGATTTTAATAATCATCCTAAAATATTTGGATAGATTTTGTAGGATATAAAAGTTAGCTTAGATTTTAATTTCAATCAAATTTGGATAGAATTTAGGATAAAAATGTTTATTTAGAGTTTTATTTTTGATAAAATACCATATTTCATATATACAAATTAAAGTATAATTTTATTAAAAAATAAAATAAAATTAGATTAACAAGTTCAATATTTATCATATAAATTTATTTTTTAGTTCAAAACGAACAACATCTCTTATAACATATCTTAATGGATTGTAGACCTGTCAATCGGGTCGGGTCACGAGTCATTTTGAGTTGATCACTTTATGTTACAGGTAAAAAATATTCAACCCTAACCCAAAGTTTTGGGTTCAAATCAACCCAGCGGGTTTAGAACAATTTTTTTTTTAATTTAATTTATCTTAGCTAATTTTTAAAAATTTATAATATTTCAAGCTTATTTTGATATATATATATTTTTTTTATATATAAGTTTTTGATATAACATTTTTACCAATATTATTTGTCATGCCTATTACGTAATTTAAATTGTCACAAAAGCAAATCAATTCCTAACTAATTTTGTATACATGTTATTTTTTAAAATTTGACATATATGTAGTAAATAAAAAGTTTATCTTGAAATTTAATAAATAACGCAACTTATTTTTCCTAAACAAATCTAATCTAATATATATAAATTAAGTAGGCATTTTTCGAGAGCATTCGACGCGCCACATAAGAAAAGATATTATTTTGACCAATGAAATTTTAGATTAATAATTTATTTTAGAATTAAAAAATTCACTCGCCACCTAAGAAAAAGTGACGAATAAGATTTAAGAATTTTGCCACATAGATAAAAATAACGAATTGTGAACAATTAAAATTTAAATTATTTTAAAAAACTAATAATTATCTTTTTTACATATATGGATGTAAATATTTGATCGTAAATATCTTTAATCTCTCTCTAGCAAATATTATAAAAATTAGATATTAAAAATGTACTCATCGAAACGAATAAAACTAAATCTCATATCACTATATTTTTCCTTATATACAAAGAGAAATTTAGAAGATTCCCCCTTATTTTTTTAATAGTTAAAAGATTTTAGATGACACTAACATTTTGAAACAGAACGAGTATATAAAAAAACGCATTTGCAAAGGACTTATTTTAATTGTCATTTATTTTTTTATTAAGCAAAATTGAAGAATAAGGTTTGAGATTTTAAATTCAAGCGCCACGCAAAATAAATAAACCTACAAAAGATAAGTTTAGTGTTAAACTTAAAAAAAAATTATCTTATGATATTAGGAATTTTATTCAAATATCGATGAATGATCTTCATATAAAAAAATCTTAAATTAATTAAAAATATTTACTAGAACCGTGCATCGCACAAACTTATATCTAGTTAAACCTAAAAGGATTAAAAAAAAAAAGTGTATTTATCGTTATTGTTATACTTATCTTCCATTCTTCCCCCGTTATATCTCTTATCCATATTCCTCATATTAAATGCCTCCTCCCGTAAACATTGAAATATTGAATACATTACGTGGAGTTTCCGTGAAAGTATTAACCGTGCCAAATTCCACATCTCAATCCCTCCTCAAAAACAAACAAACAGAAAATCAACATTCAATTTACCCAACAAAAAATGTCATCTTCTTCTCCCAACTCCAACAAAAAACCAGCAGTATGCGTAACAGGAGCAAACGGTTTCATTGGCACATACCTTGTGAAAACCCTCATTGAATCCGGCTACACCACCATCAACTGCTCCATCTTCCCCAACTCTTCCTCCTCTCACCTTTTATCTCTCCTCCCTTCCTCTATTCCTCCTCCCACCATACAAATATTCGAAGCCGATATCGTCGACTTTGACGCCGTTTCGAGGGCTGTTGAAGGATGTCATGGGGTCTTCCACGTGGCGTCCCCGTGTACTTTGGAGGATCCTAAGGACCCACAGTCTGAGCTTGTGGACCCTGCTGTTAAGGGTACTCTGAATGTTCTAGAAGCTTCTAAGAAACATGGGGTGAAAAGGGTATTGCTTACTTCTTCAATTTCTGCTATGGTTCCTAATCCTGCTTGGTTTTCTTCTTTGCCTTTTGATGAGTCTTCTTGGACTGATCTTCACTATTGCCGTTCTAATCAGGTTCACTCCACCTTCTCGAATTTAAGATTTATTTTTAATTATTTATAAAGTTCGAATAGGGTGGGCAATACAAATTACAAATGGAGGTGAGGGATTTGAACCTGTGATCTATCATACATAGGACTCAGTTTAAATGATCTCATTAGTAAAAGAGTTTAATAGTTTATTGACGTTTATGTGATTGATCTCTCACGACTTTAACCAACTAAGCTTGTCGTAAAATGATGAAGTGACAACATTCTTTGTTTCAATTTGTGGGATATAACTCATTTGTTTAATTTATTTATCAATTAATTTGTGGAATTTGCAATAATTTATGCTAATTGGGATTACAGTTAGCTGTGGTTGCACGTGCACCATCCAAGGTTCTAATGTATGTCGGAAAAAGTTGTATTAGTATGTGGTTATTTTAAAATTATTGGATTTATTAATCAAGGAGTTAGAATGATTGAAGCTTAAAACAATAGAAAAATTAAAGTGAGGAATGTCTTGATTTTTGTTGAGAAAGGGCCAAAGGGGGAATCTAATTGTACTCATTCAGTCATTCAATTGTGAAAATTGTTACTTGGATATATCCCCTTAAAATGTCTAATTGATTGTACACATTGGATTAGTGATATCTTATTAAGGTGCTATTTAACTTGTTTGAAGTATTTTTATTTGGTGTGAAAATGTAATAAAAAATTATTCTATCAACAACCATCTCTTCTAAATTGATATGAAGTTAATTTTCCTAGACTTATCTGAGTTTGAATTTAATTTGTTTTATACTTCGTATTAATTAAATCCCCTTCAATTTGACCAGAGAGTTTTTATAGCATAAGAGACAAGTGATATTGTGTATGATGTTTTTAGATTTATCTCAATTACATTTTCAACATAATGATTTTTCATAATTTAACTAATACTTTTCCTGCTTATGCCAAATTTGATGGATCTTATGACCTAACTTTACACGATCAAGCTGATGTTTATTGTCTGGATTTCATGGTGATTGTTGAGTTGGTAGTGTTTATGTTTGCGTATCACAGAAATGGTACCCAGTATCTAAAACATTGGCAGAAAAGACTGCCTGGGAATTCTCTGAAAAGCATGACCTAGACGTGGTGGCTATTAATCCAGCTACGTGTCTTGGGCAGCTGCTGCAGCCAGGTTTGAATGCGAGCTGTGCTGTTCTGCAGCAGCTGCTTCAGGGATCAGAGGAGACTCAGGAGTATCACTGGTTAGGAGCAGTGCATGTTAAAGATGTGGCAAGAGCTCAAGTCCTGTTGTTTGAGACCCCTTCTGCTTCAGGGAGGTACCTTTGCACTAATGGAATCTACCAGTTTGGTGATTTTGCAGCTAAAGTCTCTGCACTCTTCCCTGAGTACCCGATTCACAGGTCTATTTTATCACCTTTCTGTAGTTATTATTATTTGTTATTATGTTTTTGGTATGTTTTATTCTCACTAATAAAACTAGTAATATAACCTAAGAAATCTAGAAAGATGACAAACTTACTACGAATGATCCCCTTCCCCTCAAGACGCTTAAACAACTAGAAAGACAGAAGACAAAAGCAGACATAGTAGAGAATAAATAACAAAAAGACCGAATAGCAGAAAGCTAAAGAGTATTAAGCCAATCTCTGTAGCCTTCGGCTGCTTTCTTTCATATTATGTTTCTCACTCTTGATTTCATCAACACTTCTACCTACAAAGAAAAAAAAAAATTGCCTCTTTTTGTTGATGAAAGCAATGAGCATGATAAAGAATCAGTTGTGTTGTGGTCTGAGGGGCAAATAGTTGAAAATCTAACCCTTAAGCTTATCTAGTATTCTAAAACAATGCCATGTGATTGATATGAATGTGGTTTGGATTTAGTTAACCTTTTTTTCAATAATGGGAAGTGATTAGGAGATTGAAGTACATGGCTTCTATATCTTGAAATATTTCCCTATTAATCAAAATTCAAAATCCTGATTCTTTGTAGTTAAGATCAGCATGACTTTAAAATAATATCTAGTACTTTGGTGGGTCCTCTTAATTTTGATGGAAGGCTTTGCAGTATGGATCGTCCTTCATGTTAATTGAATAGTTAAATGGTAGTTTAACAGTTATTTATTCCCCCTTTTCCTCATAGTGTTGTCAGAAGTCAATGGTGCTTGTATATTGGAGATATAAGGTTCTAAATATAAGCCACATGTTAGATTTAAGGGTCGTTAATGATTTTCTGTTTGTTAATCTTATGGAAAATCGCGAATTGTGGGCATACATATCTTTGTTTAGTTGATACTTGATACTCACCATCTGTAGGGAAGGTTTTTTTAGCGGTGCATTCTGTGATGTTGGTTTTCTGGGTTCCTTAGGATCTACAAGTTTGTTTTGACTAAGATCAAGAGAAGATGATGCAATGTCAGATTCCCTGATATATGTTTTGGTGCATATGGTTTAATAGGAGATCAAAAAATGCTGAGATATCCACAGAGAAGTTGTTGCTAATTGTTTACCTGTGACTGCGTGGTCTGTTTTTTGTTCCTCTGGTCTGTCTGTTGGCCTATAGTATGATTATTCGTGACTGACACAAGGTGCGATTCATGTTATTAAGCCTGTATTGTTTTGTTCAGGGGAACAATGGTTCCACATGTTTATTTCTTCCATCTTGTTTATTCTATTACAGATTCTGATACATCCGTTCCCGTCTCTTTCTGTTTTTTCCCCTAAGCAGTTCATGGTGTTTTTAAAATTATTATTATTAACATTATTTTTCCCTCTAATTTTAAATGGCAAGAAGTAAAGATATGGGCATGGCTTTCCTTTCAGCAGTTTCATTATGTTTGTTAGTGTAGATCTCTTGAGATTTTAGGATCATTCTACCCAGCAGCTTAGTTTCTTTGCTTTTGGCAAGCCACTACACACCAGATATCATGTGGTCACTGCACAGCACCACCAACATCACCAGAAAGCGAAAACACACAAAAAAAAGTTGGATTACTTTATGGACCATGTGGAATGTTGCAAACCCCTTCCTTTTTTCAAGATAGAAAATATTAGTTGAGTAAATGATGTTTGAAATTGTAGTGGTATAGTGCTTTTCATCAAAAACACTCATTTGACTTCGTCAGGAATTTTGGGCCTTATGATGATTGATGTTACCATTACAAATAAAAACTTTTCGTTGTTCCTTTGAGTTCTTTCGTAACCTTCCTTGCTTGCATTTATGGTTCTAATAAGGCTAAATTAGTATTTATTATATCTAATGTTCACTGCTGCTGATTTGGTCCTTGTTGTAGTACTACTCATTAAATCATTTAATTAGGAAAGAAAAAGACCAACAATTTACAAGGGTAACACTTTTCACATTTCATGTATTTAACTCTGTTTTTGCAGTTGTGAGCCTAGCCTAAAGCTCTGGTTTTTTTAGTCCTAGTGGATAACATTATAACATCATCCAAAGAATTCGACCCTAATTTTCTCTACATTATAACATGTCTTCTAAACTTTTAAATTCCACTACTTATCTAAACTGTGCTATAATACGTGTTGTTAATACAATAACCATGTTGTAACACTTGGTTAGCAATCTGTGATTCTGTAAAACTAAAGATTTTAGCTGACTTGACAATTTTATCATTTTCAGTGCTGCTATATTAATATACACTTTTATGGATAAATATTTGAACTTTTTCTCTCTTAATCTTGTGAAAACATGTAGCAACTTGATAAGAGGTAAATTTTTTCTAATATCTTACATGGAAGATTTGTTTGAAAGAATTATAGGAAGACAATAAAATTAGATATTACAAAAATTTTGTTGGTAAGAGCATCTCCATTGGTGAGACTCAACTTCAAGTATTGAAATACAAAATGTTTTATTTTTTTTATTTTTTTTTATTTTTTAATTTTTTACCTCTAATTAGTGAGACTCAACTTTAACAACTTTCTTTTGTAGTTGCTAAATTTAAATACCAACTTATTTATATCTTTTGCAAAAAATAATCTCTCTCTCTCCTAAAAACCTCACTCAAGTCTCACTCACCTTTGGAGATGGTCTAATGCATGAGGTATTATGTACATTAAGAGAGTGTATAAATCATTTTAATAGGATTTTCACCAGGAAGTAAACTCAAAAGTAGTTGGGAAAGTTCCACCCTTATGGTCTGGAAACGGCTTGAAAAACTCAAAAATTAGGAAAGTGCAAAAAGGTGTTGAACTAAGAAAAAATATGTTGATGGAAAGCATTGTTACTTGCAATTTATGTACTGTTGTTGCTTTACCTCAATATCTATCTTTTCAATTTTAGCGTTTGAGGCTTAATAACCTTTGCTTTTAATTGAACTGCTTCGAAATGTCAGGTTTACTGAAGAAACCCAACCAGGTCTGGTGGCATGCAGAGATGCAGCCAAGAGATTGATCAATCTTGGCCTAGTTTTTACGCCACTCGAAGAAGCAATACAGGAGACAGTAGAGAGCTTGAAAGCCAAAGGTCTCTTGGATATATAAAAGCCAGAGTCATAGTTGCAGTTAAAAATTTATACTCTTCCGGGATTTTGATGCAGTTAGAAGCAACACGGAAGACAATAATAGTGGGCTTGATGGCCTAGGATTCAAGGATGAACAAACTCCAAGGTCGTCATATATGCTTCAAAGATGTAAAGTCTCCGTAGTTTCAGAAAAGGCAACTAAAATAATCAACTTGTAGTGTCTTAGTCTGCCAGTCTATTTTCTGTTACTATGCTAAGAATAATAAATTTTATTTGAGCTAATCATTAGTTTGATCTGTTTCATTTCGATTCATAATCATCCAGTACTAGTGATTTGTTAATGACAAGCTACTGACATTACTAATAAAAATGGTATTTATCGATAATTGTTCTATGGATTCCTATTACTGTACTTATGTTGGTTTTATCATTGCGCAAATTTCATGTCCAGTTTCATTGAAATCTAGGGCTTCCCACATGATATCCCTGTAAGAGCATCGCGATAATCAGCAGATAGTCCAAGCCTTGGTTAATGGTCAGTTACCCAATTATTAATGACTTCTATGAACCTCTGTAAAAAAACACATGATATTAAATCAATGGCAGAAACTAAGGTAAAAAATGACTATGGAAAGTACATGATGGTACTGGTTAGTTGTTACTCCAGTAAGGAGCTTTCCCAAAGAGAAAGATTGCCTGTTTTTGCTGTCATTTCTTGTTTGTAAACTTTGGCTGCTTCTTAAGCACGTGGTTTTGGGACCTTTTGATGATTTTATTTGGTAGGGCCTTTGTTCACCCATAAACAGGCAAGTTTTAGAGTTAACTTATGCATATTATACTTCTGGCTTTAGCATTTATACTTGTTTCTCTTTCCTGTTTTTTCTGTGTTCAGAAATTAAGCAGCATTCCATGTGCTCTCTTTCTATCTGCTTCTTAAATTTTATGCTGCTCTTTTACAAAGAAGGAATCTTTTCTTTTTCTGATAACAGAAAGTCTATGTGAGACTTGAATCATTTGTTAGTTATTCCTCCGTTGATCTAAATTACTTGCAACATTCTGACTTTGACGGTCTCCTACATCAATTACACATCTTTAAAAAAATTGAAAAGATACATGGAAAAGGCATATAGAGATGAATCTAACAAGATTCCACGAGACTGTATTTTTCTTTCCTAAATTGGTGAATCGATCAAGGTAAGGCTTTCTAATCATGCATCTGTTTTTTAATTAATTTTTTTTTTGGCTCCTGGCGTTTGCATGTGCATCAAATGATTTTGGCCCACCTTATAATATAAAATTATTCCATGATCCTTATGCCACTCAAAAACTAATCTTCAACCCCACCACCATTACCTTCTCCATCTCAATTCTTTTTCTTGATGGTATATAGCCTTCTTTCTTTTCTAAAGCTTGTGTGATATGCAAAAGAAGTGATCAGAATATCTAAAACAGTGTTTTAATTATGCCTGATGATATGAGTAGCCCAGCACCTTGTAACAGCTCATGGTAACTTTCTTTCCTTCTTTTGTTCTGTTTCTGTCTTCATTGTCTCGGCCTTGATCATTCAGTAATAATTTGTGTTCCGCCTGTTGCAAGGTCTATTAGCGAGGATTCGCTAAGGAGATACGTACACTATGCAAGCGAGAACTGTATACAGGAGCTTCTTTCAGCCTCAGACTCGTGCAGGAATGGAAATGGGAATGATGGGTGGAAGATTCTTTCATTAGATGGAGACGTGGAAATATCAAAGCGGCGTTCAGGATCATTTCATATCTTTCGTAGTCGCTGGCTACTCAGATCAGTCTCTTCTAAGCAGTTCATTCCTGTTGCCAATGCTATTGATGCTGCAAAGGTCTGTTTTTCTGTTTTGTCATATGAATTTAGTAGTTGAACTAATACTTTGACCTTCTCAACCCCTCAACTAATCTCCTAGGAAACAGAAAAAAATATATAAAACTGATACTCCCTCGGTCTAACGTGAATCTATCCTTACATGTACGAAGTACTATATAAAGATGTTCGGAAAAAATTATCACCTTTCCTTATATGTTATATGATACAAGTACAAAGTAATGGTTCATCTACTCGTCATTTCTTCCAAAGAGGGGTTGATGTTTGTATTATTTTCTTTCTGTTGATTTTGTCAGTCAATGCATCTTCTAATTAGATGCAAATTAAAGTTTTAAGTATGTGAAATTATGTTGTTACTGTAACCTGTATAAATTTATAATAAAAATTTGAATTTTCAAAACAGCAATGGGATCATGACTTGGTAGAGGCAAGATACATAAAAGATCTTGAGGACAATCTAAGCATAATACGTCTAAGGTTCGGGGATGCCTCGAGGCCTTTGTTTAAGAACAGAGAGTTCATTGTATACGAGCGACGTGAGACAATGGATGATGGCACCCTGGTGGTAGCAGTAGCATCACTACCCAAAGAGATAGCTGCTGGGTTATACCCTAAACAAAACAAAGCTATTAGAGGTTTATTGTTGCAATCTGGGTGGGTTGTGGAGAAGCTTGAGGATGATTCTTGCATGGTCACCTATGTTGTTCAGGTATTATTCATCAGCTTTTAAAAACTGGAAGCAATTTTTAAATAAAATACAAGAATTTTGAGAAAAAGAAATTATACAAATTTGGTAGAAACACTTATATTGGCTGTTATCAAGAATGTAATATAACATGTACAACATCTTATGCGAGACAGTCTTATAATAGAGGCCGTTCTAGTTTCTCAACATTAGAAACCAAATTTGTTTCTCAATAGGCTAATTTGTAAATTTACAGGCAAAATAATTACTTTAATAGCGGTTTATAGCAAAATCACTACTTTCAAAGACCAATAAAAAAATGCTTTATTTACGATTTTGTCATTTAAGAAACATAGTTTGTTTCTCATGTTGAGAAACTTGGAATTTCTCCTTATAATTTACTTCATAACAATTATTGATTAGATAAAGGGTAACAATCATCAAAGCAAAAATGGTATGCAATTAGGGCCCCGTTTGGTTTAATGTAAAACATTTTCAATGGAAAATTAGTTTTCATGGAAAACATATTTTCAAGGAAAAACATAATTGCAAATTAGTTTTCCTTTGTTTGGTTGCATACAAGAAAAGTCCAAGAAAAATAAAAAATAAGAGTGGAAATGTAGGGATGAATGAGAGGGAAGTAAAAAAAGAGGTAAGGAGGAGAGAGGAAAATGTGGCTTCTCTTGTTTTTTGAAGGAAAATGTTTTCCATTATTAAAGATGAAATTTTCCACCCTTAAAAAATTGTTTTCCATCCCTTAACAAACCAAACAAAGGAAAATGAGAAAAAATGGAAAATTAATTTTCCATGAAAACCTTTTACATCAAACTAAACAGGGCCTAGTTTATGAAAAATGGGTATTATTGACAAATAGTTAAGATGTCTTATAAGTGGTCTCACAGTCACATATATATAAGACCGTGATTATATAAGACTTATTCTACCACGTCAACAATGTTTATGCACCATCATATTTTTAAAATAAGTTGAATTTAGAAATAAGATGAGAATGGTAAGCTCAAAAACATTATGATTAAAATGTTATTTAGAGTTTTTTTATTTTTTGCTTTATTTTTCTTTAATTTCAAGAATGTCTTACTTATATTTAATTCTTTTTTCTTTTGTTTTCTATACAGCTAGATCCAGCAGGATGGCTTCCCAAGTTCTTTGTTAATTGGCTAAACACAAAACTTGTAATGATTATTAAAAATCTAAAAAAATTAGCACAAAACAATCCACTTGATGATGCTATATGATTATTTGTATAAAGAAGTTTGTTTGGGATTAAAAGGGGGTAAGAGTAAGTGTGGGACCATTTTAGTGGTAAATTATTTTGAATCATAGTGGTAATTATGAATACTCGTATGTTATCTGTACTAACCAATCATATTAAATTTTTGCCTTATTAAGAGCTCTTTATGCTTAGCTTAATTCAACTTGATTAACACTTTTAAACCAAGGTTGTTTTTCATAGTGCTAATGTAATCATTGCATCACTGAAATATGAGGTATTGAGATTATTATGTGTTTTAATTTTTAATTACTTTATGCCTTTTCATGATTCATTGAATTTGAAATTCAATTTAACACAATAAGAAAGTAGACACACAATTGATATCCTAAACCTTTTACTAGTATACTGCCTGTGTAATCTATAACTATATCTATATTAAAACACAAATATCTTAAAACATAGTTGACACAAAAATCTCACACTAAATTTTTTTTTCTGCCCATTTCTAAAAGGAAAAATTGATGTTAATAATTCCAGTTTTAGCCGATATGCTATTAATAATCCCATCTTTAGAATATTATTTAATAATTCCACCTTTATAGGGAACTTTATTTATTGGTCCCTAACTTGTTGGTAACTGATTTTGATAGGTTTTAATGCCACATGTTAATTTGTAAGTGGTTAAAAAATAAAAATAAAAATAAAATATATAAAAATTACAAATGAAACAAAAAAAAAAAAAAAAACCATGTACCAGCCACACCCACCCAACATGAAACCATAATTCTTACCCTAGTCCCACCAAAAACCGGCTGGCAGCCACCCTAAACCCCTGAAAACGGCTAGCCGGAACCCCCCAATGCCTAAAACCACCCCGCGGACCAAAAGCCACCCCCAAAACCACCATAATCACCACATCCACCACCTTGAAACCGCCGAAAACCCCCCGAAAATCGCAGAATACCACTCAAAACTCCTACCCAATTTCAAACTCACCATTTTTCTCTCCCCACTCTCGCCTTACTCTACGCCGCTTGGCACACTTACCATTTCGATCTATGTGAGTTAGTTAGCTGTGTTTTGTTTATTGATTGCTGATTTTGATTTATATTTTACATTAATTTGTATTACAATTTCTGTATTTATTCGATCTCATATATTGATTGTTATTGTACTAATCTATAATTGTTTTGTAGTTTTTATTTCTTAATTGTTAATAAGTAGGTGTTTTATGTGGTTGATTATATTTTATTGCTATGAACAACAATTATGCTGTTAATATGTTCTATAAATTTTGTAGATACGTTTTTGTGTTTTTATGCAGTTTTTATTATTTTGATCAATTTCATAATGCTAAATGATCATGTTCATTTATGCTAATGTACATGTTGTGGTATTTTTATTTACATGAAATATTTTGATAATTAGTAATTTATTTTTATTGTAATTACTATTATTTGCTGTTTTTTATTTTGATAAATGCTAAATGATCTTTAAGATTTTTATTGTTTATTGTTTTGTATTTGTACATATATGTTACTAATTATGTTCATTTGTGTGCAGTGGGTAATAATGATGAAATTCTTTTGTAAATAATTGAAGTAACTAAATCTGTGTTGCTTGGTAAGGAAGAAGAAGTTTATGAAAGGTGCAATGATCATTTTGAATAATATTAATCAACATCCTCCAACGGCTCCAAAAAAAGGCCAAGTATCTTCAAGTGATTCAAGAAATGTTTGTGCCAAGTTCCTTCAAGAGATTCAAGAAATATCAAGTTCCTTTAAGTGTGCTTTCAAGTTCCGACCTCCAAGTGTTTCAAGAGATGTTCAATTCAAAGTGTTTAATTAATGTGGTAGTTTACATATTTATTCTAAGTATGATAGGTTGTTAGCTTTTTTTGATACTAAGGTAGCGAATAAGTTGGCAAACAATTATAATTAAGAATTTGGATGGAAACAATATACTATATTGTTAGAGCTTAAACTTTTTCTAATAACTGATATGTAATCAAACATATTTAGTTTTAGCAATGAGCATTTGTCTTTTGGTTATGAACATTTTATTGCATTTTGTTATAGTTGTTATGTAATTGAATATAAAATATTCTGGTAATGAACATATGACTTCTTGTTGAAGAACATTTCATTCCAATAATTATACTAATGAATTAAAAAAATATGAATATTAATGTACTTGATCATTTAGAAATCCATAAATGAACATATATTTGAAAAGATCAATATTTTTAGTAATTTGTGCTTCCATAAATCTTCTTTGCTCTTCTTCTATTGCCTCTAGCTTCTGTAATAGCATCAATTAAGCAATGTACTGTATTCTCAGCTTCCTGATTTGGTTTATCTGTAATCCAAACAAATTACAATGTTAATATAATTATAAGTATGGTTTAGAATTTTCATCTCTAAATTTTAATTTATGTTTCGATCACCTACCCTATATGAAACATCACTACAATATAAATAGTGTTTGTATATATATATGTTATATTGATATTACATATTAAATAAATGTTCAATTGGCATAACAAAAATGTACATTATTTTTTTATATAAATGATCATTGTATCCAAATAAAATGAGCATATATAAATTTCTATATAGAATTTAGAATATACGTGTTCACAAATCTATATAAAAATGAGCATTATTTTTATATTATGTTACATAAACTTAAAGAATCTATATCAAAGTGTTATTCAAATAAATATTTTTGTATACTTAAAGGAACAATCATAAACACACACACACATATATCAAAAGAATTTTAAGAATAACGTCATGTCAAAATGAACATATAGTCTATTATAAATGATCATTATACCTTGCAATTGCATACACATATTTTTCAACGGGACCGACCACTTGATGTTATTATATATTTTAAAAGTTTAGGATCAACTATATGAGATTTAGCTTGGCGCTGTTTTTGTATTTTATCCACTATTCATTGAATAAGAATATCATTGTCATCTCTATTCATACACAATTTTTTTAAAAGAAAATTAAATCAATTAGCAATTACAAACTCCATAATGTAAGTGACTAATTAAATAAACACTTTCAAATCATGTAGATTACACACTTACATGTCTCCAGAATCGTCTTCCTTACTCTCGATCTGGAAGATCATATATGCATACTGAAATGAACCAATACAAACATGTATTTAAATATGAACATTAATTTATATATAAATGAACATTTTGAATTTAATATATGATCAAATTATTTCAGAGCAATGAAACTTTATAATTTAGGCCGCATATAAACAAAACTACATATATACTAAAATGAATATTTTTGAATTTCATAAATGAACATTATCTTTCATTTATGTTACATGAACCTAAAGAATCTATATCAAAGTGTTATTGAAATGAACATTTTTGTATACTTAAATGAACAATCATAGACACATATATGTGTCAAAAGAATTTCAAAACATCATGTCAAAAGGAAAATATAATATATGATTATATATGATTATTATACCTTGCAATTACAGACATGTCTTTTTCAACAAGGACACTTGTTATTATATCTTTTAAGAGTTGAGGATCAATTGTATTTTATTCACTCTTGATTGAATAGGAATATCATCATCGTCACTGTTTATACACATTGAAAAAAAATCAATTAAGAATTATATAGCTCCGTAATGTAAGTGACAATATGTGATTTATTTTTGAACATTTTTTAAAATAGAATCATATTTTAAAATAGAATCATCAAAGATTTATGATGAATGAACAATATGTGATTTATTTTTGAACATATTTTGACATGTGAATGAACATACATCAATATATGTGTGAATATACACATATCCAAATGAACTTCTATGTATCAAATTCAAATAAGCATCTATCAATATTAGAGGTAAAATGTATGTAATATAATATTCAAATGACGCTCATGAGCATATAATTTAATATGAAGTTAAACATGTATTATTGTAATCTATGTGGATATTTTCAATATGAGAATGAACATGTACGTATTTACATTCAAATAAACATATGTTTAAATACCAGTAAACATTCATTAATATGTAAAGATCATAAACAAAATTAGGGTAATCTTCTCTCAAGAATGAACCCTAGTAGATGTAAGTATGTAAATGATCATATACTAATATCATAATGAAAATCTATCAAAATGAAAATGAACTTTTGTTCAGCAACCGTCTTCTCCGACGGAACCTTCGAAGTGTTCTTCTCTGTTTCGTTTCTACAAAAATACCACCAAATATAGTAGATTGTAGTCTATTTTGCACAAAAATAAGTGTAATCATAGTAAATTTTGTTTTATAATATCAAAACACAAATTAAAATATAAAATCTAGGGTTTGCACTCAAAATTCTACTAAAATGAACAAAGCCTTACTCTTCTTTTTTGGAATCTAGTTGCGATTGAAGAACTTAATCTCGAATGTCAGACATTTTTAGAACTTTTGATGCAATTTGCAGTAATTTTGAAGCAATTTATAGTGAGTTTCTTGCGAGTTTTTGGTTTTGATGAGAGAGAATTTGTCGAAAATGGATTTGAAATGATGTTTTTGAATTTTATCATTTTTTTTGCAATTACCGTGGTTAGTTAGTGGGGGGTAAGTGCAGCTGTGCAGGTTGTATGGTTAGTGGGGTGTGGTAAGGGTTTTATTGTAATTTCAGGGAGGGGTGTAGGTATTAATGGCTAAAGGGGGGGTGTAGTGAATTTGAATTAAATAATGAGGAAGTTGTGGCCAAAATACTAAATTGGGCCCAGTTTGATCTTTATATGCGGCCCAATGATCTAGAGGAGGGCCTATTATGAATTATCATTCCTAATGCAATTAGGATTGATTATAGTCTTCTAGAACCTTAACAGGCTATAGTCGTATCACCTAATCAAAAGTAATTCCTAAATCCTCTAGCTAATGTAGATAGGGAAGTAGGGTCGAATCCACAAAGAAACGAGTCTTTCTATTCCTAATCAATTAAAATAATCTAGATTATAAAGTAACCAAAATATTATAATCAAAAGGAATTAAACTACGAAGATTAAGAATAAGGAGAAAACAATAAATAAAAGGTCTAGGGTATAGGTTCACCAATACATAATATTGCAGGGTAAAACATAATAATCAATTATCAATGCATAAATTAATCAGATTATAAAGGGCTTTTGCTACGTATTACATTCACACAATTAATTTACCGATATTAAATCTCATCTCTCGAATCTCTACTTAACCATTTATAAATTAACCTGCCTATTGAAACTAAATCTAAACATCAATTCTCATCTTTCGAATCAAATCAATATTGTCAAACTCATGCATAAAAGATCTGCGCAAACCTAGTTATTGAGCATTAAATCAATCAATAGGAAATTAATCTAGCATTGACAAATAACAACAATAAATTACCCCTTCATATTAATTATGGATCCCCATAAACCCTAGAAATAAAACTACTCACACATAATTAAATCTAAACAAATTCAAAGTAATAAAACAAGACATGATCAAAGGAATAAAATAAATAACTAAGATTAAGAGAAGAGAAATCGTTACCAAAGAAATCTGGAATTAAGAATAAAGTTAAGAACAAAGTATAAGAGAGAGAAACTAATCTAAAAGCTAAGTAGAGAGAGAAAATCTAAGAAAGAATTAAGAAAAAGTAAAAAGAAGATCCTAAACTTGCTTAACGGAAAAGTATTTATATTAAGCAAGAATCCTAAACTAAAACAAACTTAATCGTCGAAAATTAACTCCTTAAAATAACACGCGCCCGATCGAGCGCGCCTTTGGCCACGCACCAGCACAACTCTCGCGCCACGCCCGATCGAGCTAAGCTTGCCCGATCGGGCCCTTGCTTCACCTCGAGGCTTAGAACTTCGATTGGGCTTATTTCTTCGGCCCAATCCAGATATCCACTTAGGGTCTTGATCATTCGGTCCAAATACCTCGGCATCCCGATTACCGAGCCCTTAATCACCGGCTTGATGACTCTAATCGGCCTTGGGCTTCAAAGATGGTCGTGCTCCTCTGATTCCCGTAGTTGATCCATGAAAACCCGGGAAAATGCTCCGAAAGTGCAATTTCCTACAAAATTCAACCAAACTACGAAAACACTAGAAAATACCAATGAGTAATAAAAGTGGTTCTAAAGAGCCAAAAACACTACTAATTATGACCAGGGACGGGGGTAAAATATTATATAAAATAGACACATCAAACTCCCCCAAGCCAAACCTTTGCTTGTCCCTAAGCAAAGATCTCATCAATGAATAAATAAATATGCCTAAAAAGTACAAATCAAGCACAAACAATTCAAGGTAAATCTAATAAACATGCTTCAAAGTCAACAAATAAAATCCATTCAATTACCTTTCCTCCCTAACAATTGTCAAATAGAGCAAACCACAAGAGCATATAGAATTCAAGACTAGTGCTCACACACTCAACTCTCATTTATGTGGCGAGTAAAATATGTACTCGATCGCTCTCCAACCAACCCCTTTAATGTGAACAATGCCCTCCCAACTCACACTCTTGTGTGTATAAAAAAATGTATGCTCAACCTACTAGTCGACTCGAAATATGTCAAATCATAACTTGCATTGATAAACAACACTTTCACATTCATACAACTCTTATGTACAAAGGTCGGAAGGTCTTTAAAGCTTGTAATGTAAGGCTAGGGTAAAGGGTAGGAATCATTTGGGAACAAGTGAGAGAAAAGCTATGCTTAAGTGAGCAAATCCTAGTAAAACCCATGATCAAAATAAATAATGATCAACATCTCCTACATAACTCAACTATAACAAAAATCCACCAAATACAACTTCAAACAATATAAACAATCCCAACTCTTACAATTTCACTCATAAGATATAATAATAAAGAACTGGAGTGAATAAATAAACTTTATTTCCAAATTTGAATTTTTCATAGAAGCTCAAAATTTTCCCTTCTTTTGATCAACCTCCAACTAATACATTTGAACATTAAACACCTTTTTTTTTTGCTTTTTTTTTTCCCTATTGAAGTTCACTTATTTTTTTTTTCTTGAACTTCTTCTTTTTTTTTTTCATAACATCATACTTTATTTTTTTTTCTCAAGAAAATATAACTTCCAAACTCATCAAAAATAAACATGATCAAAAACAAAATAACTTCTCAAAATCCACCCAAATTGTGCAAATAATACGCACACTACAAACTCCCTCGCCTCACTCACTAATAGCTCCCCCAAGCCAAGCTTGGGACTAGTAACTGTAGACACCCAAATGTGTCTCCCCAAAACCAAACCCATTGATGAGTACCTTTCACGTCGAATCATAATCGAATGAAGCGAAAGTGTGGAAAGTCTAGTGTTGCGGATAGTTTTAATTTCTTTTCTCTTCTCTCTGTTTTTTAAAAACTTATTTTAAGAAAACAACCAATCTAGTTTGGTTGGTCCATGATATGGGTCCTATAGTAGTGTAGTTGGATAGGGTTTGACAAGAGCTTTTCAACGATATATTATAAGCCCAATTCCGATGAATATTGAGGAAGTTATGGCCAATTTACTAAACTGGGCCTGGTTTCAGCCTTATATACGGCCCAATGATCTAGAGGAGGGCCTAATATGATTTATCATTCCTAATGCAATTAGGAATGGTTTTAGTCTTCTAGATTCTTCTTGAAGGTTCTTTTCATTCCTAATTCAATTAGCATTGATATAAATTGACTTTTGTTGACTTTTTTCAGAGTTTTAATTAAAATCAAAGAGCATTTTTGAGGAAAAGATACGATTTTATCCTCATGTACGGAAAAATTTATCTGATTTTAGAAAACGCGTCAAAAACAGGACTAGCGCCTGACGCTAGCCCTGGCGCCTGGCGCCAATCAGCTGGCGTTGGCGCCAACTCTGTTTTACGTGCGCCAGATGCTCTGTTTTGATATTTTATCTTTTTGGCTGATTTTCTCTATAAATAACGTATTAAAAACTCCGTTTTCATTCATCAACAACCAGCTTTAATTAATATTCACCTACAATCAGTTTTCAATTCTCATTCTCTTCTAATTCATTCATTCATTCATCTCTCTCTTTCTTTCTTTCTCTTTAAACTTGCTTTTTCATACAAAATTCCGCATTCACAAGATTTAGAAACACCTGGCCATATTCGAAGTTGCCTTCACTCTAGACGTGAAAGGTTTAAATTTTGAGGGTTTGGTCCCAAATCTCTTTATTTCAATTATTTAATTTAATTGTTTTGATTATTATTTCCCTTGAAGTTACTAACGTGTGTATTTTGTTATTAGAAAGAGGTACGAGGCATCAAAGTAAGTACTTTAATGATTTTAATTGATGTTATGATTTAGAAATCATGTTTAAATTGTTATTATGATATTCCTAGTATCATGTCTAGGGTAATTTTAATATTAAATATGATTGTTACGATGCCTTTTATTTTCTTCCTAATATTTATGATTGCTAGTATCATGTTAGGACTAAAGATTTGATTTTTATTGCTTAGTGACATGCTAGGGTTTGTTATTAATCTTGTTAGTATCATGCCTAGGATCTTGCTATTATTATGATTTAATATTAACATGAACATGATTATGATTATAATTGTTATAATTTATGATGATTATGAATATTATTATTATTATTTTGATGATTATTATTTTAATATGACGATTATTATTATGATTATTATTATTATTATTATTTTGATGGTTATTTTATTTATGATGATTATAATTTTATTGTCATGGTATTTATTATTATGTTGCTTGATATTTTATTGTCATTGCTTGATCACGCCTTTTATGCATGTTTAAAGGGAATTTTGTACTTGTAATCACGCTTAATAAGATAATTAATAATCTTGTTAGGGTTAATTTGATTATAATTCAAGTGATCGCCAATAATAGATTTATTTGTGCATTAATATTCAACCAACATAGATTAAACAGGTTTAGGGTTAATCCTATTGATTACTTGTTAGTCAGAAAGCGCACATGAATACGATCAGAATAAAGTAGAGGCCTATTATTAGGGCAGGTTCAATCTCTTTTAGGTTGGATTTATACCTTCATCCCCGAACCCTTATTTGGTTCTAGACTTTATGGAGTTGACGATCTCATGGATCGTTAAGGGGTGTAACCTTCACCTCGTGAACGGTTTACAAGCTCCTAAAACTTGTTGGCGACTCTTTTGCTCTATCTTCTTCCCTTTTGGACGCCACCGTACTTTAGTGTATGATCACAGTGGGGTTCAAGCTAGGGGTTAACGCTTGAAATATTCCCTACAGTAACCAATGGGGCAAATTGGCTTGTAATATGCCTAAATAAACAACAAAAAGTTAAGGAAACAACATGGGTAGCAAGAAAGGAACAAACGTATCTAATATCGTCTGAAAGCTACCTAAGAGAACAAATGCCTTCGTTCTCCACAATGTGCATAATAGTGAGTCATACAAACATTACTTATAGTTGCAAACCAATACTCAAATTCATCGACATACCAGGAACTAACACATATTCCTAACCAAATCAACTAGTCAAGCACTATATTCACAAGTAGTTGGGCAAAATTGACGCATGTTAAGGCATCCAAGCAATCAAACTTCAAATCATGATCAACAAATCCATAATATTTATCATCAATAACTAAGAATCAAAACAATTTTCTCAAGTATGGGGCACAGGGAAGCATGATTTATAATTCATTGGAACGTATTTTTGAATTTTTTTTATTTTTCAATTATTTTTTGTATTTTTAATATAGGAAGCAATAAAGAACTACACTAGAAAGCAAATAAAACTATACTAGAAAGCAAATAAATAGAGAAAAGGAAGAGAAGTACCCAAAACAAGATCATCCCCCCAAGCCAAATCAAGCAATGCCTTCATTGACTTGGGATTGTAGCTAGAGTAACTACTCCTCATCTTCATCCATCCTCGAATAGCCTCCCCCATGGCTAGAACCGGCTCCTCCATGGCTCGAACCACCACCTTCGTAACCCGAACCACCTGCAAAATATTTAGGGTCTACATTCCCCCGAAGCCCACCAAAAGGAGCATCGGTCCAATAACCGTGGACCGAAGAGTAGTCCACATAGGCACCAAAGGCACTTGGGTCCAAATATCCTCCTTGAGGATATTGAAACCAATCGGGAACAAGTGAGTCGGGGGGAATAGCCCCCCGACGCGTGTAGTCATCATACATGGGGTATAAACCCCTTCCAAGGTTTCTCTCCACATGCCCCACCCTCCTATCTAGAGACCCTACTCTCGTATCTAGGTTTCAAACCATACTCTCCACTCTCCATTTTCCCATCTTAATCCTATCTAGTTGGCTCCTAAAAGGCGAGAAGTCATAAGGGGCGTTTGGGTCGATGTTATAGTTCGTGGAAGAATTGGGGATGTCATAAGTGTAGGGATGGGGTGGTGGTTGAGGGTGAAATTGAGGTTGTGGTGAAGGTGGTGCTTGGTGAACCACTTGAGCCTCACCTTGGTTACCTAAAACAAATGTGTAAGAAGGTTGACCCTTCTCAAACTTAGTCAAAACGGGGTTAGGCAACGTAAAGGCATTGTCCCTTCTACCCGACTCCCTTTGGATTACCCACTAAGTTTCACCCTTAATGACATTGATCTAGTTGAGCCTACCTAAGTAGGGTGAGTCCATAAGAGTTGGGCCTACTACCTTCCTAAATTCGTTGGGAACAAAGTTAAGGTGCTTGACCGCTATGTGGGTGACTAAACCGCCAAAATATATAGGGGCCCTAGACCTACCACTCTCGGCCGCGTTGGCCGCCCGTTGGAAGTGTTGGGCTATCCTATGAGGTATGTTTAGTTTGTCACTCCTAGGGATCATGTAAGACCCTAACAACTCTAGTTCATCCCTCCTTACATTGGCGGGTTTATGCCTCCCAAAGATAGTGAGGCCAACAAACCGTTACCAAAATTTTGGCACGGGATGTTGTATCCAAGTGCCCTTGGCATGTTGGAGGTTTAGATTAGTGTAGACACCCATTTGTGTCTCCCCAAAAACAAACCCAGTGATGAGTACCTTCCGCGTCGAATCATAATCGAATGAAGCGAAAGTGTGGAAAGTCTAGTGTTGCGGATAGTTTTAATTTCTTTTCTCTTCTCTTTGTTTTTGAAAACTTATTTTAAGAAAACAGCCAACCCGTTTGGTTGGTCCATGATATGGGTCCAATAGTAGTGTAGTTGGATGGGGCTTGACAAGAGGTTTCCAACGATATATTATAAGCCCAATTCCGATGAATATTGAGGAAGTTATGGCCAATTTACTGAACTGGGCCCGGTTTGAGTCTTATATGCGGCCCAATGATCTAGGGGAGGGCCTAATATGATTTATCATTCCTAATGAAATTAGGAATGGTTTTAGTCTTCTAGATTCTTCTAGAAGGTTCTTTTCATTCCTAATTCAATTAGCATTGATAAATTGACTTTTGTTGACTTTTCAAAGTTTTAATTAAGATCAAAGAGCATTTTTGAGGAAAATATACGATTTTAACCTCCTGTACGGAAAAACTTATCTGATTTTCAAAAACGCGTCAAAAACAGGCCTGGCGCCTGACTCCAGGCATTGGCGCCTGGCGCCAGTTAGCCAGCGTTGGCGCCAGCTCTGTTTCGGTTGCGCCAGGACTCTGTTCCGTTAATTTATCTTTTTGGATGATTTTCTATAAATAACGTATTAAAAACTCCATTTTCATTCACCTACAATCAGTTTTCAATTCTCTCTCATTCTCTTCAATTCTTATTCTTTCATTCGCTAATTCTCATCAAGATTTCCTTAATTCTCTCTCTTTTTCTCTTTCTCAAAAACTTGCTTTTACATACAAAATTCCGCATTCACAAGATCTAGAAACATCTAGCCATATTCGAAGTTGCCTTCGCCCTAGACGTGAAAGGTTTAATTTCAGAGGGTTTGGTCCTAAATTTCTCTTTCAATTATTTAATTTGATTGTTTGTTTATTATTTTCCTTGAAGTTACTAACGTGTGTATTTTGTTATTAGAAAGAGGTATGAGGCATCAAAGTAAGTGCTTTAATGGTTTTTATTGATGTTATGATGTAGAAATCATGTTTAGATTGTTATTATGATATTCCTAGTAACATGTCTAGGATAATTTTAATATCAAGTATGATTAAAAGTACGATGCTTTCTATGTTCTTCCTAATATTTATGATTGTTAGTATCATGTTAGGGTAAAATATTTGATTTTTATTGCTTAGTGACATGCTAGGATTTGTATGATTAATCTTGTTAGTATCATGCCTAGGATCTTGCTAATTTTATTATGCTTTAATATTAACATGAACATGATTATGAATATTATTATTGTTGTTATAATGATTATTTTTACGATTTATGATTATAATTGTTATAATTGTTATGATGATTATTTTTATGATTGATAATTATTATTTATTATGTTGCTTGATGATATTTTATTGTTATTGCTTGATCACACCTTTTATGCATGTTTAAGGGAATTTGATGCTTGTAATCACGCTTAATAAGATAATTAATAATCTTGTTTAGGGTTAATATGATTATAATTTCAAGTGATCGCCAATAATAGTTTACTTGTGCATTAATATTAACCAACATAGATAAACAGGTTTAGGTTTAATCCTATTGATTGCATGTTAATCAGAAAGCGCACATGAATACGATCTGAATAAAGTAGAGGCCTATTATTAGGGCAGGTTCAATCTCTTTTAGATTGGATTTGTACCTTCATCCCCGAACCCTTATTTGGTTCTAGACCTTATGGAGTTGACGATCTCTTGGATCGTTAAGGGGTGTAACCTTCACCCTGTGAACGGTTTACAAGTTCCTAAAATTTGTTGGCGACTCTTTTGCTCTATCTTCTTCCCTTTTTGGACGCCACCGTACTTTAGTGTATGATCATAGTGGGGTTCAAGCTTGGGGATTAACGCTTGAAATTATTCCCTACAGTTTTTGGCGACTCCACTGGGGAGGATTTCTATTTTAATTCCTGAATTTGTTTCGGCAATGATTTAGAATGAGTGGATGAGACTTGAAACGTTCTAAGTATTTCATTTGCGTAATTTTTATTAACATTATTGTCATATGCATAAAAAAGATCTCAATGGAAAGACCATCCGTAATGAGTTAAAAACATAGGATTTTACACATAGGAAATTTGAGAAATATCTTTCACAACTAGGACCGAAATAACACCGCGCGAAACTGGAAAATTTTATCGAGCATAGAAAGCTGCTGAGGCATGTGGGAAGTAGCGTCAGGGGCCAGAGCATTGGCGCCAGCATTTTAACCTTAGCGCCCGACGCCAGCATTGGCGTCAAGCGCTACAGTTAAAACTGGCGCCAGTCTCTGATTGCTGGCGCCAATTTCTCCCAATACCGAGCCAGAAATATGCTTTCTATTTTTGACCGGTTTTTCGTATTGTTTGCTCGATCCTAATTCCTGATTGAATTTTTTCTCACTTTTCTGAAACCCATATGTGTTCTACATATGGACATAACCCTCTGGGAATTCATGCTCCATCTACCTGATTGAACGCTCTGTGCAACAAAGGTACATCCGAGATGTTGAATTCACCAAACCATGGAAGCGAGTTTTTTCTAAAGCTCGCGGTGTCCCATCCACTCGCGCCAACCCTTCACGGTAAGGCTTCCGCGCGGTGCATCCGGACAATTAACCATGGACCCGTTATTGACTAAACCATATCCCGAACTTTAGAGAACTAGAGCCATGGTTAGGTTGCGAACTCATTGCATCATATTGTACCTACTTGACTAATTGTGCATTATTTGTTGTGCATATATTCTATGTTTTTCTTAACCGTTTGTTGACTTGTGTTGAGATTAATAAATTAATGACCTAAAGAACTTTGCCTAATTAATTAATTTGAGCCAATAAAGTCTAATATTTTAATCGGAATTAACCTGGTACGACTTTAGGCATACCCCAGTTGATTAATAACACCGAAAACAGTCCCAGACTGAAGCTCCAATCCTGGCGCCAAAGTCTGAGCTGTAGCACCACACTGTGGAGTGTGGCGCCTAGCGATAGCTCTGTCGTCTGGCGCCAAGCTGCACTGTGCGACGCCAATTCTATCGTTTGGCCGACAGTTCGGATTATTGGTCGAGTCATCACCTAGTGTCTAATTAACGAATTTGCTAATTAATTCGGTTAATTTTTGCTGTCAATAGTACTTGTTTTTGTCGTTAATCGAGTTTAGGCACTAAGTCCCATGTTCTTACACAAGAGTCCAAACATGTCACTTACACTCAACGCACACACCAATACAAATACTTTGACCATGTCTAAGAGAGTCTTGCGTGCTCCTTTTTTCCGTCATTTTTTAGGGGGGTAAGTCGGATATTAATCCTCCAATTTTAAAAAACTATACTTAGTTCCCTAAAAATATATACATTATTTTTGCCAAAAATATGCACCCATTTTTTATTTTTATTTTTTTTTTATCTTTTCCTCCTTAAAATAAACCGTAAAGTGAAGTTGATTCGAGTCAAGTAATTAAAACGCAAAATGGTTTAATTTACAGCGCGTGGTCAAGAAAGGAAGGACGGTTAATCAAAGACAACCTTTTCGTACAAGTCCAACTTTTCGACAAACCCATAGTTCACAAGAGGAAAGCTAAGACTATAATGGCAACACAAGAAGAAGTTAACGAGCTTAGGAACCAACTGGTTACCGTGACTGAGACACTGAAGCTCCTAGCACTCAAGATCGATGATCCCGTGAAGCAACAACAGATGGACCTCATGCAAGAGAGTCTAAGCAAGCTGTCTAGCGACTACAAGTTTCAAAGGCTTACATCACAAGGGGTCTCAGTAGACAAAGATCCTCTTCCGCAGAAGTTCAATGCCAACGACATCCCAAAATTCAGAGCAACTGATAACCCTTATTTTCACTTAAGAGCATTCGAAACAATAATGAGTATTAAGGGTATCGATAAGAAGTTTTCCCCTCTCTGTTCTAACTATCTCTCGAGACTGTTTGCCAACAATGGTTCTTTTCTCTCGAGAAAGAAAAGACCTCTACCTGGGAGTCCATAGCAAACGCTTTTGTTGATAGGTACAAGTGCAACATTTAGGTTGAGACTGACCATAGGGAACTTGAAATCCTCAAACATAAAGAGAACGAAGGCTTCACCTCTTTCTTTAACAAATGGAGAGAAACCTTAGCTAACATGATTGAGGTGCCAAGGGAAAAAGAGTCCGTGAGGTTGTTCATCAAGAACCTTCAAGAAAAATATTCCAAGCATCTCAAGTATCAAAATAATCTCCATACCTTCAAGGCCGTCTATGACATTGGGATCAATATTGAAGACGACCTGGCTAAGTTAAAAGCTGCCAACAATAACTCCAATAGTGGCTGGAAAGGAAAGAAGAACGACAATCCTTCTTCTTCCAAAACCACCCACTCAAACCATGTTAGCACTTTTAAGGACAAAAGAAACATTTAGGAGGAACTTTACTCCTATTGGCATGAGTTATGACACCGCATTTGATCGCTTGAATGCAAAAGGTCTTATAACTCCTATTGGACCATTTGGGGACTCATCAGTCGAAAAGAGGTCGGCTAATTGGAACCCCAATGCACACTGTAAGTATCACCAAGGTAGGGGCCATCTCACCGAAAACTGTTGGAAGCTTAAGGAAGCTATCCAAGACTTAATCGACAACAACAAGCTGCCGTTGCCCCCTGCCAGTAAGAAGCCAAGCATTGATAATGCACCTCTTGCTCATGCCCTGGCTATCTCCGATGAGGAAAACGAGGTTGACCCTTCGTCTCTCATTAGACCTTTCAAAGAAATCTATGCCACAGAAAAGGAGGAGGAAACCTTCTTTGATGTCAAGGATAACCTTCCAGAACCGGCAAGTAAAGAAGATATACAATTGCTCACGCTGTCTATGATGGAGGTATCACATTTACTACGTGCAGCTCTCAAAGCTATAAAGGAACCCCAAAAGAAATGTGACGAGGTTCCACTTCCAAAAGATGAACCTAAAAGAGAGTTCACACCAGAGAGAACGACTTATGAGGCAAAGCGTTTTCCCTTACAAGTCACTGAAAAACTCAAGAAGAGTAATAGAATCTACACTCCAATTAGGATCCCATATGCGCAAATGTTCGAAATGCTCTCCGAGAGTGGCGAGATCAAACCTCTCGAACCGAGACCATTCAAATCATTGAAAAGGTCGGATAGATATTACTGTCAGTATCATCAATCAGGGGGTCACACTATAGAAAACTGTTTCAAATTCAAGGATTTGGTTCAGAAAATGATTGATGAAAAGAAACTAGTCCAAGTTCCACAAGAAAACGATGCAACCATTAATGGAGTTTGGGATAGTGATGAAGAAGATGTCTATCTAAAAGACATAGTAGGACCACCACCTTCTGTGTCATACACCACAGATGACTTTTGGGCTGAAGAAGACTCATCGATAGACGTCCTCATAAGATCCGGGAGAATGCAACCTCCCGTTTCAACACAACCTATGCCAACCACACAACAAGTTCCCATACCTATCATTGAAGACAATGATATTGTTAAGCAGTTTAAGAAGACAAAAGTTGAGATGAATGTATGGAAACTCTTGGCAACGTCTCGAGAACACAGGTTGGCTGTAATGAATGCCTTGGACAAAATTGGGATAGATTCTAACACTACCCCTGAGGGATTAGCCAAATTACTCACAAGTGAGCTTCCTAGTCCAATTAATTTGATCACCTTTTCTGACAAGGATTTACCCCCAGAAGGTGACAAACATTACAAGGCATTAAACCTCACAGTAGTTTGCAAGAGGATGAATGTTCCTATGACTCTTGTAGACAATGGTTCGGCCATCAACGTCTGTCCACTTAGAACTGCGAGGATGCTAGGCATAAGGGGCGAATATTTATCTCCTTATACACAAGGAATAAGGGCCTATGACAACACTCGTCGTCAAGCTCTCGGCAAAATTTCTCTGAATGTAACGGCAGGAGCAATAGAACATGATACTACTTTCCAAGTAGTAGACATTAAAGCTTTGTTCAATTTGCTGTTGGGACGCCCTTGGCTTCATGACCTAAAGGTTGTCCCTTCATCACTCCACCAACAAGTAAAAGCTATAGTTGGGGGAATTCCTATCACCATCGGTGCTTTGCCTATGAGGATCAAATCTATAGAGAATCCAATCATTAATGTGGAGCACGACGAGGATGATGAAGATTTATGGGGCTTTAACGAAGAAGTCTCCTTAATCCAGGAGGATGAAAGGAGCCCTCTTTTCCATGACCCCCATTCCAACATGATTGTAAATGCCATGTTGAAGAAACAAGGACATTTTCCTGGGATGACCCTAGGAAAGAAGAAAGAAACGACAAAACCATTGGAGTCACCTGGCCTCCCTAAGTTAGACACTTTCGGACTTGGTTTCGAACCGACTCGGAAAGATCTCAAGCGAGCCCAGGAAAAGTCAAAGGCACGTAGGGACGCTCGCATTCAAAAGAAAGCAATCCCAATGGATCATTACCCTCTTACACTTAATGGTCAATTTATAAAAGAAGGAGAGGACTATCCATGCCATGAATTTCCTGAGCCATTTGTTGTAAACGTCATAAGACAACCGGGATTTGAGATTTTCTTGGATTGCTACTTCACTGACGAAATCCCAACCCCTGTCCACAAGGAGAAAGCACCCCCATGCTTTGACTTTAACGTCATGGGATTACTGTTTGGGCGAGAAAAGAATGAGCCAACTTATAAAGAGGATAACTCCTCGCTCATTCAAACAGTCCTACAAAGCGAAAGCTTCGATCCCTCGAAGCTAATCACTCCAGCTGAAGGATCACTACAAGGGTGGCGCAAAACTATCAAAGTGACTACTCCAAGTGGAAGGAAGATATCTGTAGGGAATAATTCCAAGCCTTTAAATCCCACCAGCTTGAACCCCACTGTGATCATACACTAAAGTACGGTGGCGTCCAAAAGGGAAGAAGATAGAGCAAAAGAGTCGCCAACAAGTTTTTTAGGAACTTGTAAACCGTTCACGAGGTGAAGGTTACACCCCTTAACGATCCAAGAGATAGTCAACTCTATAAGGTCATGAACCAAATAAGGGTTCAGGGATGAAGGTACAAATCCAACCTAAAATAGATTGAACCTGCCCTAATAATAGGCCTCTACTTTATTCTGATTGTATTCATGTGCGCTTTCTGACTAACAAACAATCAATAGGATTAACCCTAAACCTGTTTATCTATGTTGGTTGAATATAATGCATAAACAAATCTATTATTGGTGATCACTTGAATTATAATCAAATTAAACCTAAACAAGATTATTAAAATCTTATTAAGCGTGATTACAAGTACAAATTCCCTTTAAACATGCATAAAAGGTGTGATCAAGCAACATAATAAATCAATATCATGAATAATAATTATTAATCATAATCATGTTCATGTTAATATTAAAGCATAATAAACATAGCAAGATCCTAGGCATGATACTTACAAGATTAATAACAAACCCTAGCATGTCACTAAGCATTAAAAATCAAAGCTTTAACCCTAACATGATACTAACAATAATAAATATTAGGAAGAACATAGGAAGCATCATAACAATCATATTTAATATTAAAATTACCCTAGACATGATACTAGGAATATCATAATAACAATGTAAACATGATTTCTACATCATAATATCAATAAAAACCATTAAAGTACTTACTTTGATGCCTCGTACCTCTTTCTAATAACAAAATACACACGTTAGTAACTTCAAGGAAAATAATAAATCAACAATTAAATTAAATAATTAAAATAGAGATTTGGGACCAAACCCTCAAAAATTAAAACCTTTCACGTCTAGGGCGAAGGCAACTTCGAATATGGCTAGGCGTTTCTAGATCTTGTGAATGCGGAATTTTGTATGAAAAAGCAAAGGTTTAGAAGAACGAATTGAATGTTTTAAGAGAGATGAATGATTTAGAGAATGCTAAAGAATTAATGATTGTTGATGATTGAAAACGGAGTTTTTAATACGATATTTATAGAGAAAATCAACCAAAAAAGATAAATTAACAAAACAGAGTCTGACGCTCAGAAAACAGAACTGGCGCCAACCCTGGCTAGCTGGCGCCAGGCACCACCACTAGCGCCAGGCGCCAAGGCCTGGGGTTAGGCTCCAAGCCTGATTCCAACACGTTTTCGAAAATCCGATAAGTTTACCGTACTGGAAGATAAAATATAATTTCCTCAAAAATGCTATTTGATTTTGATTAAAACTCTGAAAAATCAACAAAAGTCAATTTATCAATGCTAATTGAATTAGGAATGAAAAGAACCATCTAGAAGACTAAAACCATTCCTAATTGCATTAGGAACGATAAATCATATTAGGCCCTCCCCTAGATCATTGGGCCGTACATAAATCTCAAACTGGGCCCAGTTTGGTAAATTGGCCATAACTTCCTCAATATTCATCGGAATTGGGCTTATGGTTTTGGGGAGACACATTTGGGTGTCTACAGAAGCCCCCACTTTGACTGAGTTTGGAGAAACGCAAGTTTCGAAAAACGAAAGCCGAAGTAGCGATTGGGACGGAGAATGATTCAGAACGTTTTGCGATCCTAAACCAATCTTGTAACGCCGATACATGCAAAACTATCGTCAGTTAAGAAACGCGTATCTTGCACCGTCGAGCACACGTCTTTGAAAGTAATCGATTGTTTTGATGACCTCCTGTAAGCTAGAGAATGCCATCCCACTTGAAAACCGCTACGCCTGTAACTGCTTCCAAATTTGGAAGATTGCTTCGCCTGAAATGATCCTCCCCGCAATGATAATATTCCACGTCCAAGGGAACACTATCGAAGATTATTTCTCTTGAAACAATCCTCATCCGCATTGATAATATTCCACATCTTAGGGAACACCATCGAAGATTATTTCTCTTGAAATCACCTTCAGTTGCTTTGTGACAACTTTCCGCAAGCTAGGGAACGCTGTCGAAGATATCTTCTCTTGAAGTCACCTGCATTTGGTGCGATAATTTTCCAAAGGAAATTACCGAAGATCCATGCCTGTCGATCTTTAAAAATTCGCCTGAACTTTGCTTCCGCTATGCCTGTACGTCGGCGCTTCCGTTGCTTTGAACCTGTACGCCGGTGCTCTTTTTCTTTTGAACCAGTATGTCGGTGCCTTTTTGCGCTTTTGAACCTATACGTCGGTGCTTTTTTGCTAATGAGCCAATGCTTAGGCGCTTTAAGCTAAGTGAGACGATCTCTTATCAGGTCGATCACTTTATGTAATCAAGCCGTTTACTAAATCATGTCAAATTTTTTAGAGGGGCTAACTGGCGTACCAAGGAACCCAAAAATATGTTGCAGAAGGCTAGCTCAACCTCATCAGGTGGCTGGGTGCTTTGGCGTCGCTGAAAAACCATCAGCGCCACCTTATTAGCGTTAGCGCCAGGCGCCAAGCCAAATTTGTGACGCTAATACATAGGGCCTGGCGCCAGCACGGGGATTTCCTTAAATACCCCTTTCCTCTTCATTTCGCTGCTTTGTTCGTCGCAAAACTGCTCGAAGAAACCCGAAAGCTTCAATTGCTCATTGCTTGCTCTTTTCTTAACCGAATTTGCTCAAATTTGTTGCAAATCAAAGCTCTTTCCATCTATCTTTCTGATCTATGTAAGTTTTATTCAAACTCACACCAGTTTTTATGATTTTTTGGCATGTTTATTCATGAATTTCATGAAAATTCGAAATTTATAATGCTCAATTTTCTTTGTTTGTCAAGTTTTATGCCACGAAATTGCTAGATTATGTTTATATATTGCTTTGGGAGTAATTTGAGACTTGTTTGACTCAATTTGGTGAAGAAATGAGCAATTTGCCATTGTTGGACCTCTTAAGGTCGTGAAGAACAATGCGACTCGTTCTTGATGTTTTTGCTAGCAATTCTTGTTCAATTTGTCACAATAATCACTATAGTGCCACAAGAAATTGTTTGATTGCTTGAAAAATGCTGTCATGCTCAATTTGAATTTGTTCTCTGTTTTAGTACTACATACTCTGTTTTTGCGAACATAGTATCATGTGGCTAGGCGAACCTTAGATACTATAGAACCTTAATTCATGATAATTTTGCACAATGTAGCATGGCTAGACAACGAGGCTCGGATTCACGGTCCCGAAACACTAGACGGGAGCATGAGCCCATAGAGGATGACATCACGCCTTCCACTTTGCTTGGTCGGCTTCCGGAGTGGGATGAGCGGACCTTGTTCTTCGCCCCTGTCCACCACATTTCTGAGAGGGTGAGACGGGGCACCGAGCCCGAGAGGACACAGCATCACGGCTCTGGCTGTGATGGTTTAGGCGATTTGTACAGGATGTACATCGCCAGGGATCTTGATACGAGACTCCTATGGGAGTCTTACGGGCTAGCTACTCTGTTCGAGACCTCTGAGGCTATGGTCGCCTCCAGCGGGGGTCATCATGTAGTGCGCGCTTTGGTGGAGTTCTTCTGGGACACCACCAACACCTTCCATTTCCCCTGGGCGAGATGATGGTCACCCCTACGGACTTCAGTCTCATCACAGGACTGCAGTTCACTTCTGTGCCACTGCCGTTTGATAGTGGAATCGACGTCTTCTTTTCGGAGGTCGAGGAGCTGTTGGGGCCGATCGCTATTTGGGCCCGAGCTGAGGTCGAGACGACTCAGTTTAGGTCTACAGGAATTCGCCGCTCGATGCTGGAAGCGGCTCTTGATGACGATGCGACCACCCGAGAGCAGCGGGTGCGCATCTTTGTGTTGATGTTGTTGTCAGGGACATTCTCCCCTGACAAGGGTAGTAGGGCATTGCTTTACTACCTTCCTGCTGTCCGTGATCTCCATCGGATCGGGACTTATGACCAAGCCAGCTTGGCCTATGCTGACTTTGTTCGTGCGCTGAGAGACTCGTGTCGACACCGGTCCTTTGGGACGAACGTTGCTTTGTCTACCTTTTGGAAGGTCGTAGAGGTAAACATTTATTCCCTATAAAGTTTAGCTCTGCATATTAGTTAGCATTTACTCACACTTTTAGCTCCTTGTAGATCTGGTTCTACGAGTACTTTCCTTCCGTTGCGCCGGCGAGACCATCGCCGCGGGGATTTCCAGTGAGCGCCTCTTGGGGAGGTCACCATATGGACATGTCCACTACACACGTCCAGAACCGGATCATCTCGGTACGACTTTTATTGTTTATCTTGCTCTTCCGCGGTGCTTTAGACATATTCTTGACTGATTGATGCTTTTTATAGGGACCTGAGGTGGTATACCGGCCGTGCGGCGGTTGGACAGTCCCTGGGTTAGCCGCACAGTACTCCGCTGAGCGTCGCTATTTTCTGGGGACTTATGGAGCGGTCGCATACTGTAGGGAATAATTTCAAGCCTTTAAAAATCCCACTAGCTTGAAGCCCACTGTGATCATACACTAAAGTACAGTGGCGTCCAAAAGGGAAGAAGATAGAGCAAAAGAGTCGCCAACAAGTTTTTAAGGAACTTGTAAACCGTTCACGAGGTGAAGGTTACACCCCTTAACGATCCAAGAGATCGTCAACTCCATAAGGTCATGAACCAAATAAGGGTTCAGGGATGATGGTACAAATCCAACCTAAAAGAGATTGAACCTGCCCTAATAATAGGCCTCTACTTTATTCTGATCGTATTCGTGTACGCTTTCTGATTAACATACAATCAATAGGATTAACCCTAAACCTGTTTAATCTATGTTGGTTGAATTTAATGCACAAATAAACTATTATTGGCGATCACTTGAATTTATAATCACAATTAACCCTAAAAAAGATTATTAATATCTTATTAAGCGTGGTTGCAAGTACCAATTCCCTTTATCATGCAATAAAAGGTGATCAAGCAGTAAAGAATAAATATAATATGCATATCAAGCAACATAATAAATAATAATAATCAACATCATTAATAATAATAATCATAAATATTTGGAAGAATATAGGAAGCATCATACTTTTAATCATACTTAATATTAAAGATACCCTAGACATGATACCAGGAACCAAAATAACAATCTAAGCATGATATATACATCATGAAATCAATTAAACCATTAAAGTACTTACTTGGATGCCTCGTACCTCTTTCTAATTACAAAATACACACGTTAGTAACTTCAAGGAAAAATAATAATCAAAACAATTAAATTAAATAATTGAAATAGAGATTTGGGACCAAACCCTCAGAAATTAAAACCTTTCACGTCTAGGGCGAAGGCAACTTCGAATATGGCTAGGTGTTAATAAATCTTGTGAATGCGGAATTTTGTACGAAAAAGCAAAGTTTAGAAAAGAATGCTAAAAGATTAATGTTATTGAAAATTGATGAATGAATGATGAAGATGAATGAAAAGAATTGATTATTGGTAATTCATAAAGTGATTGTTGCTGATTTTAGATTGTAGATTATTGAAACCGGAGTTTTTGATACGATATTTATAGAGAAAATCATCCAAAAAAGATAATTTATCAAAACAGAGTATGAAGATCGCAAAACTAACTTGGCGCCAACCTTGGCTCATTGGCGTTTGGCGCCAATCCTGATTCTAGGCGCCAAGGCCTAGGGTTGGACGCCAAATTGGATTTCAACGCGTTTTCGAAAATCTGATAAATTCCCGTACTGGAAGATAAAATAATATAATTTCAGTCGAAAATGCTATTTGATCTTGATTAACACTCTGAAGAATCCTAATTGAATTAAGAATGATAAGACCTTCTAGAATGTTCTAGAAGACTAAAACCATTCCTAATTACATTAGGAATGATAAATCATATTAGGCCCTCCCCGAGATCATTTGGCCGTACTTAAAACTCAAACCGGGCCCAGTTTAGTAAATTGGCCATAAATTCCTCAATATTCATCAGAATTGGGCTTATAATATATCGTTGGAAAGGTCTTTGCAAACCCCATCCAACTACACCACTATTGGATCCATATCATGGACCAACCAAACTGGATTGGCTGTTTTCTTAAAATAAAGTTTTCAAAAACAGAGAGAAGAGAAAAGAATTAAAACTTTCCGCAACACTAGACTTTTCCACACTTTCGTTTCATTCGATTATGATTTGACGTGAAAGGCACTCATCACTGGGTTTGGTTTTGGGGAGACAAAAATGGGTGTCTACAGAAGCCCCCACTTTGACTGAGTTTGGAGAAACGCAAGTTTCGAAAACAAAAGTCAAAGTATCGACAGGGACGGAGAATGATTCAGAACGTTCTGCGATCCTAAATCACTCTTATAACGCCGATACCTGCAAAACTAGCATTAGTTAAACAGATAACAGAGCTAAGAAACGCGTATCTTGCACCGTCCAGCACACGTCTCAGAAAGTTACTGATTGTTGCTGTTGTTGTGTTTTGATGACCTCCTGCAAGCTAGAGAATGCCATCCCGCTTGAAAACCGCTACGCCTTGTAACTGCTTCCAATTAGAAGATTGCTTTGCCTGAAACCATCCTCTCCGCTGTGATAATATTCCACGTCCAAGGGAATATCATCGAAAATTATTTCTCTTGAAAAAATTCTCATCCGCATTATGATCATCTTCCATGCCTCAGGAACTATGATCGAAGACAATTTTGCCCTGAAATTACCTTCAATTGTTTGTGACAACTTTCCGCAAGCTAGGGAATAATGCCGAAGACATCTTCTCTTGAAGTCATCCTCATTTGATGCGATAATTTCCCAAAGGAAAATACCGAAGATCCACGCCTGTCGATCCTTAAAAGTTCGCCTGAACTTTGCTCGTGCTATGCCTGTACGTCGGCGCTCTTTTGCTTTTGAACCTGTATGTCGGTGCCCTTTGCTCTTGAACCGGTATGTCGGTGCCTTTTGCTAATGAGCCAATGCTTAGGCGCTTTAAGCTAAGTGAGACAATCTTTTCATCAGGTCGATCACTTTATGTAATCAAGCCGATTACCTAATCATGTCAAATTTCTTTGAGGGGCTAACTGGCGTACCAAGGAACCCAAAATATATTGCAGAAGGCTAGCACAACCCCAACAGTTGGCTGGCTACTTTGGTGTCGCTGAAAATCAATCAGCACAAGACTTATGGCATTAGCGCCATGCGCTGAAATTGGCGTCTGGCGCCAGGAACAAAATGTGACGCCAATGCCTAGGGACTGACGCCAGCACGGGAATCACTTTAAATTCTTGTTTTCAGTTCATTTCGTGCTCTGGTTTGTTGCGAACGCTGCTCGAAAGAAGTCGAAACTTCAATTGATCGTTGCTCATTCGTTTCTCAATCGAATTCGCTCAAATTTGTTGCAAATCAAAGCTCTTCTCATCCATATTCCCAATCTATGTAAGTTTTCCTCCAACTCACACCGGTTTTTACGAATTGTTGGCATGTTCATTCACGAATTTCATGAAAATTCGAAACTTATGATGCTCAATTTGCTTTGCTTATCAAGTTTTATGCCATGAAATTGCTTGTTTATGTTTTTATATTTCCTTGGGAGTAATTTGAGACTTGTTTGAATCAATTTGGTAAAGAAATGAGCAATCCGCCATTGTTGGACCTCCTAAGGTCGTGAAGAACAATGTGGCCCGTTCTTGTTGTTTTTGCTAGCAATTCTTGTTCAATTTGTCACAATAATCACTATAGTGTTGCAAGAAATTGTTTGATTGCTTGAAAAAATAGTGTCATGCTCAATTTGAATTTGTCCTCTGTTTTAGTACTACGTACTCTGTTTTTGCGAACATAGTACCATGCGGCTAGACAAACCTTTCGATACTATAGAACCTTGATTTATGATGATTCTGCACAATGTAGCATGGCTAGACAACGAGGCTCAGGTTCACGGTCCCGAAACACTAGATTGGAGCATGAGCCCGTGGAGGACGACACTACACCGTCCACTTCGCTTGGTCAGTTCCCAGAGTGGGATGAGCAGACCTTGTTCTTTGCCCCTGTCCACCACATTTATGAGAGTGTGAGACGGGGAACCGAGCCTGGGAGGACACGGCATCACGGCTCTGGCTGTGATGGTCTAGGCGATTTGTATAGGATGCATATCGCCAGAGATCGAGAGACGAGACTCCTATGGGAGTCTTGCGGACTGGTTGCCTTGTTCGAGACCTCCGAGGCTATGGTCGCCTCTAGTGGGGGTCACCACGTAGTACGCGCTCTGGTGTAGTTCTTTTGGGACACCACCAACACCTTTCATTTTCCATGGGGTGAGATGATGCTCACTCTTACAGACTTCAGTCTCATCACAGGACTGGAGTTCTCTACTGTGCCGCTGCCATTTGACGGCGGTATCAACGTCTTTTCTCCAGAGGTCGAGGAACTGTTGGGGCCGATTGCCGTTCAGGCCCGAGTTGAGGTAGAGACGACTCAGTTCAGTGCTAGAGGGATTCGCCGCTCGACGCTGGCTGCGGCTCTTGACGATGATGCGACCACCCGAGAGCAGCGAGTGCGCATCTTTGTGTTGATGTTGTTGTCAGGGACATTCTCCCCTGACAGGGGTAGTAGGGCGTTGCTTTACTATCTCCCTGCTGTTCGCGATCTCCGGCGGATCAGGACTTATGACTGGGCCAGCTTGGCCTATACTGACTTCGTTCGCGCACTGAGGGACTCGTGTCGCCACCGGTCCTTTATTCCCTATAAAGTTTGGCCCTATATGTTAGGCAGCATTTACTCATGCTTTAGCTTTTTTGTAGATCTGGTTCTACGAGTACTTTCCTTCCATTGCGCCGGCGAGACCATTGCCGAGGGGGTATCCGGTGAGCGCTTCTTGGGGCGGCCACCATGCGGACCTGTCTACTGCACGCGTCCGGAGTCGGATCATCTCGGTACGATTTTTAGTGCTTACCTTGCTCTTCTGCGACGTTTTAGACATGTTCTTACCTGATTGGTATTTTTATAGGGACCTGAGGTAGTATACCGACCATGGGGTGGTTGGACAGTCCCTGGATTAGCTGCACAGTACTCTGCTGAGCGTCGTTACTTTCTGGGGACCTATGGAGCGGTTGCGTACTTAGGATATTTTTGTTGTTCCTGCTCCTCCACCACGTCACATGTTCGACGAGAGAGAGTTGTCGAGCATGGCTGAGGAGCTTGGTTCTCTTTGGCGGTCCCATGTGATCCTTGGGCGGAGTTATGCTGAGGAGCTACTTCCTTTGTTGGCTCCAGCCCCCGTGCCGGCCGAGGATGTGAGGGTAAGATTCTTAACTTTTTGTTTTTCACTGAGTAGCCCCCAAGTAATACCTTACTGATTTCTTTCTGTTTCATCAGGATGGTCCCACTCAGTTTGTGCCACCCCGCATGTCCATCCACTACCAGGGGATGTACGGGCCGATCGAGGAGATGATTTCTCCGGCTCCTGAGGGCGAGCGCTTCGTGGAGCGGTCGATTCCTCGTCACCAAACCAGGGTAAGTCTAGTTCTAATTCAAAATCTTGTATTCAGTTATCATGCATTTTTAGTGACTTAATTTTCCTTGACAATTCTCACGCGAAGTGGTTTCGGCTATGGCACGATGCATAGATGCCTTTCGGAGCCAACTCGTCCGGATGAGGAACGCAGTTACCTGTCGTCGAGACGACGCTGTCCGAGAGGTAACTTTTCTTTACTTATTATTTCTGCACTATGCTTCAGTTTTCACCTTGTTTCTGATTTAATTCTTTTTGCAAGGTCAGCCGATTGCTTCTCACACCCGTACGAGGCCTAAGGGGCGAAGAGAGCCGGCGAGGTCTGGCTCGAGACGTCGTCGCACTTCGTCAGGAGGTAGAGGTGGCCGTTCCGAGGCAGTTCGAGCCGACGCCGCTGAGGGCTCAGGGTCTTCTTTTGAGGGTGCTCCTGCTACACCGGTGGGAGAGGCTACCTCGGCTTTCAGAGGTGGTGGGATGTACGAGGTTGGCTCGTCATTGCAGCAGCCTCCGCGGTCTCAGCCTCAGGTTGACCTTGGCTGGAGCGGTCCTGTTTTGAGTTTCCCTCCTCCTACGGAGACTAGAGCTGGTGCTGAGGTTGGAGTTGGTGGAGAGGTGACTCCTCATACGGCGCAGTTTTATGGCATGATGGGCCTACGTCCTCCGGCGCCGTAGTTTATTTCTGTATATGCATTTTATTTTGACTTTTTTTAGAACTTTGCCTTTGACTTGTTATTTAGACACTTTGTTATGTAAATCTATTATTATCTATTATTATGTTAGTGTATGTTAGTGTGTGCAGATGTGATAACAATTTTGCGCAAAAATTCCATCATTTTGATTATTGATGGAGGGTATTATCCGACTCTCTCCCCCAAAAAGAAAAATAAAAAGGAAAAATAAAACGGAGAGAAAGGCTGATTTTTGAATTTTAATGTAAAATCCAAAAAAGGAAATAAAAATTAACTAAAAATAATTGCTATATTTAATTAATTAAGAAAATAATAGAAAGATATTTAGAAGAAATTAAAACGGGGCCATAAAGTCATTAACCGACTCCAATTTAATATCAAAACGCAAACTGAGCACGCGCGGTTGTCCTGCTGACTGGCGCCAGCTTGTGGCGCGTGGCGTCAGGCGCTATTTCTAGCGTGTGGCGCCAAAAGCTGATGGGTGACGCCAATTCTCGGTGTTTTGACGCCAATCGACGCTGACTCCGTATTTTATCCAGATTGAAATTCCTCGCAATTTGAGCATAAATAGCCCCCTGCTCAGCCGATTCTTCACATAATTCCAGCGAAAAAATTATTCTTCTCTTTAGAAAAAAAAATAATCATGTCTTTAGCCACTAAAACCTTCACCCAATATTCTCATGAATGGTGTCGATCTCTCAATGCTAGAGAAAGAAAAGAATTGGATTTATTTCACTTGGGGGGAATATATGGCATTAAAGGGGTAGATCTAGACATAGACTTCATAAATACCGCTTTAGAATATTGGAACATTGATACACATTGTTTTAGAATGGGGTATGATGAAATTAGCCCTTTTCCAGAGGAATTTGGTGCTATTTTAGGATTCCCTGCAATAGACCTGGTAGTAATCCCTAGAGTAGATGCATATTACTATAAGGATTTTGAGCGCTTCTTTAACTTGATGGAAAGTAATTTATCAAAGATAGTAGATGGCAACGTAATGAACTTAAAAGAATTCGCACGCTATTATTTTGATAAACCGCTTTCTGAATCTTTTCACATATATAGAAGAAGGGCGTTCTTATTCTGCATGCTTAATCAATATTGTCTTAGTAGTGGTAAAATTAACGAGGGTCAATCAATTATAACCACTGTGCTTGAACAAATTGAATCAGGGAGAAATCCAATGCCATTGATAGTTGGAGAGACTATGATTAGTCTAGATGAGTTGAAAAGGGACCCAAAAGCACCTCTTCGCGGTTCTCCAATTTTATTACAGGTAGAAAAATAATATTTTTAATTACAGAAATAAAAAAAAATATTTTTGTATTGTAATATTAATTTATTTGCATTGGAATTTTTTTACAGATGTGGCTAATGGAGAGACTAGGATCAATTAACCCTCCGGACGACATTGAAAGTTATACGCCCACTTGCTTTGTGAGAAGAAAGAAGCGCATCCCTAAAATTGGGCGCCATGGGTGGAAGAAAGTCTTTGAATCACGTGATTTCACTATCAAGTGGGTCATCCCATGGTGGAAAATAAAAAGGATGGTTGGTGTTAACAAGCAACCTTTCTGCCGTCTTCCAAGCTTATCTCGCATGACATATTATTACCCCTGCAGAGTAAAGAGACAATATGGCTTACTTCAAAATATTCCTTCCGGGGATCTTCGTCCTCCCTATGAGTATCCCATATCTCAAGAAGTAGATAAATTTGACACTTACTTGGGGGCTAGACCTTTATGGGAAGTGATTACCCAAAAGGTTCCCCCTTCTTTACCTAATGATGTAAAAAAGTGGTTGTTGAAGAAGTCTTCAGTTAATCAAGGTAGAACCGATGTGAAGAATCGTCTAGGTGACAGGGTGACACTTGCCAAGGAACGCTTAGGTGCAAGAATTAAGTTCAAGACACCTACAATGCCTAAGAAGAAGAATACTACTAAAGACAAGGGGAAAAGGAAAGTTATAGACAAGAAGGCTTGGGTGGAAAAGAAGCATGGGGTGCTAACTAAATGAGAAACAATCTATTCTAAGATTGAATGTAGGTCCTCTAAAGGATGCCTACTAGCTAAAGTAATGGATGAAGAGGAGGAGGCGGAAAAGAATTAGAAAAGAGCAAAGAAGGAGAAGAAAGACTAGACCATTGCTTAGCTTTAGATTTATTAGATTCTTAATTTTTATTTAAAGTTAATTTGTTTCAGCCTTATTTAAATTCCATTTACAATGCAATTTTATTTCATTAATGAAATTTCAGCTTTCAATTAAATTGTTACTTTAAACTTATTTTATTAAAGCAATGAAAAACCGAAAAAAAATTAATTTTCGGAAATCTTTCGAGTACGGAAGTCGAAAATTTTCCGAAAAACACCGAAATTCGCCCAGATTTTCAAGACTGAATTGGCGTCAGTAATTGCAGATTGGCGCCAGCTATTGAGGTTTGGCGCCAGGCGCCAATTCCACCGTCTGGCGCTAATGGCTTTTGGCTGGCGCCAGACTCTGTTCTGTGACGCCAGTTGCTTTTCCGACTTTTGTTGGCTTTTCATTGATTCTGGAACGCGGAGATGTCGAAAAATAAAGTGGCTGCACCCGTAATGGGTTGCCTACATATCCTTTCCTAAGGAATCAGGCCGAACGTAGCTCACTTGAGTGTTCTACTCAAGTAATTATGGGTAGTATTTTTTAAGTTGATCAAGATTGGTCATGTTTGAGAATTCATTGCCATCCATGTCAGTTAATTTTGCTGCACCACCTGACAGGATTGTTTTGACAATGTAGGGCCAGACCAATTAGGTCTAAACTTTCCCCTTGGATCTAAAACATTTTTTCTTAGCGCTTTTAATACCAGATCTCCTATTTTGATATTTCTTGTCTTGACCTTCTTATTAAAATGTCTAGCCATACAAGTTTGATAGCACTGAGTGTGATGTAGAGCTTCTAGTCGTTTTTCGTCGAGTAGGATCAGTTCTTCATATCGTGCCCTAATCCATTCGACTTCATCGAGTTTACTCTCTAGCGCAATACGTAGAGATGGTATTTCTAGTTCGACAGGTTGTACGACATCCATTCCATATACCAAAGAAAATGGTGTATTTCCTGTTGACGTACGGATTGACGTGCGATAACCCCACAATGCAAAGTGAAGTTTGTCAGGCCAATCCTTATAATTTTATGTCATTTTCTCGATGATAGTCTTTAAATTCTTATTAGCTGCCTCGACTGCTCCATTTTCTTGAGGTCTATAAGGGGACGAATGATGATGTTGGATACCATATTGATGTAGCAATTCTTCACATTCGGCTTGAAAGTGAGTTCCATTGTCACTTATCATTTCATGTGGGACTCCATATCGACAAATGATATTTCTCTCGATAAAGAGTGCTACATGTTTTGCGGTGAGTTTAGCATATGATTGTGCTTCAACCCACTTCGTAAAGTAATCAATCTCTACTAGAATAAATTCATGGCCTCCTGTCCCTGGAGGAGCGATCTTGCCAATTATGTCAATTCCCCATGTAGAGAATGGCCATGGTGATGTGTAGGTGTAGAGCAAAGATGGAGGAACGTGTTGTAAGTTGGCATAAATTTGACACTTTGGGCATCTTTTTACATATTGATGGCAGTCCCTATTCATGGTAGTCCAATAATACCCTTCTCGCATTATTTTCTGGACTAACATTTTGCCATTTATATGAGTTCCACAGATTCCTTCGTGGACCATTCTCATTATTCTTTGTGCATCCACTTTCCCTACACATAGGAGAGCTCGACCTTTAGGTACCCTTTTATGTAGCTCGTTGTCTATGAGTACATATTGAGAAGCCAAAAGTCTCAAGGCTCGTTTAACTCTTTTGTCAGCATGAGGAGGGTGTTCTCCATTGGTGACATAGTTGAGAATGTCTGTGTACCGTGGTTCTTCTTCTTGTTCTTCATCTTCGTCTTGGACTGGGTTGTCGTCTTCTATAGCCTGTATATATGCCGGTTTGTGCCTTTTTCGATAGTTAGAGACATTTGCTCGATATCCGTGGGAATCATAACCATTGAGGCTAATCTTGCCAAGGCATCAGCAAATTGATTTTCTTCTCTAGGTAGATATGTGTATTCCACCTTCTCTAACTGATCGGTAAGAGTTTCCAGATAAGTTTGGTAAGGGGCTAGGCTTTCGCTCCTTACTTTCCACCTTTTAGATATTTGATTGATGATTAGAGAGGAATCTCCGAATATCCTTAACTTCTTTACTCCCAATGCCAGGGCTGTTTCAAGGCATACCACACATGCTTCATATTCAACAGCATTGTTGGTAACGTCGAAATCAAGCTTTATTGAGATTGGGACATGTTCTTCTTTAGGTGATACTAGTAGCACTCCAACACCACATCCCTTTTGGTTTGAGGCTCCGTCGAAATACAAGGTCCAAGTATCATCTTTGGTGACCATCAAATCTTCATCTGGAAATTCATTGTCCTGTATTGGTGTCGAGTCTTCTATTGGAAAATCTGCCAGAAAGTCTGACACCACAGATCCTTTAATAGCTTTTTGTGGCATAAATCGCACATCGAACTGGGCTAAGTTGACTATCCATCTTGAAATACGCCCATTGAGCGTTGATTTCTCGAACAAGTATTTGAGTGGATCCAATCGAGATACCACGAAAACGGTATCCACCAACATGTAATGTCTCAACTTAGTTGTGGACCACACCAAAGCGAGGCACAATTTCGTGAGTGGTGTATAGCGTGTTTCGTATTCGAGCATCTTCTTACTTAAGTAATAGATTGCATTCTCTTTGTTTTCTACCTCTTGTGCTAGCATGGCTCCCATTGTCTCTTTGGTAACCGTCAAATATAACTTAAGAGGTATTCCGGGAAGTGCTGGTGCTAATACGGGAGGATTTGCGAGATAGGCTTTGATCCGGTCAAAGGATTTTTTGACACTCGTCATCCCATATTACTGGTACATTCTTCTTGAGCTTTTTGAAGATTAGTTTGCATATCGTTGTTAGTTTTGATATGAACCTACTTATGTATTGCAACCGGCCAATGAATCCTCGAATCTGTTTCTCGGTTTTGGGCGGTGGCATTGACATGATTGCTTTAATCTTGGTTGGATCTATCTCTATTCCTCTAGAGCTTATGACGTACCCCAAGAGCTTGCCTGAGGTGACTCCAAAAGCACATTTTAATGGATTCAACCTCATATTGTATTTTCTTAACCTTTCGAAAAATTTCCTTAAGGCTACTTGATGGCCTGGACGGTCCTTTGATTTCACAATCATGTCGTCGACATATACTTCAACTTCTTTGTGCATCATGTCATGGAGCAAGGCAGTTGCTGCACGTTGGTAAGTAGCACCTGCGTTTTTCAACCTAAATGGCATTACCGTGTAAAAGTAAGTGCCCCATGGTGTGATGAAAGTTGTCTTCTCCATGTCTTCTTCCGCCATGAGAATCTGATTGTACCTTGCGTATCCGTCCATGAATGAGAAAAGCACGTGATTTGCTGTGTTGTCTACCAGAATATCGATGTGTGGAAAAGGGAAGTCGTCCTTTGGACTTTCCTTTTTTAGATCTCGATAGTCGACACACATCCTTACCCTTCCGTCTTTCTTTGGAACTGGGTCGACGTTGGCGACCCATTCGGGGTATTTGGATACCTTGATGAAACCTGCAGTTATTTGTTTTTGAACTTCTTCTTTTATTTTAAGTGCTACGTCGAGTTTCATTCGACGTAACTTTTGTTTTACAGGTTTCATTCCTGGAATTAATGGTATAGTGTGTTGAGCTATTTCTCTGTTAATGCCTGGCATATCTTCATATGACCAAGCAAATACATCGATAAATTCTTTAAGCAAGTTAATTAAATCGGATCTTTCTTGTTTATTCAATGTAAGTCCAATTTTAACTTCTCTTTTATAAGTTGAATCATTTGAGATGTCAACTGTTTCAGTCTCTTCAATTACTGGTGTTTTCTTTTCAAGTGTTTCCATTGCTTTAATAAATTCTTTATCTTTTTCATCGTTAGCCAAGCAATGTTCGTCATCTTGGGTTAGGGAAGAAAACGAGAAGTAAGGAGAATGAGCGATATTATTATACTCTGAGATCATTACATCAAAGAGTAATATGTCCTCAGGGACTGGATCACTAACTATCCTAGGAGAAGAAATAGGAAGGGAAGGCGTTATAGCTAAAGACTTAGAAGATTCTAAAGGGAAAGACTCTGACTCAGACTCTGACGATTCTTCAAACATTGGCCCTTGTCCTATCGTGATCGATATCTTCCTCCCACTCGGAGTAATTACCTTGATAGTCTTGCGCCACCCTTGCAGTAATCCTTCAGCTGGAGTAATTAGCTTTGAGGGGTCAAAGTTTTCGCTTTGTAGGACCGTTTGAATGAGTGAGGAGTTATCTTCCTCATAAACTGGCTCAATCTTTTCTCGCCCAAACAGTAATCCCATGACGTTAAAATCAAAGCATGGAGGTGCTCTCTCCTTATGGACGGGAGTTGGGATTTCGTCAATGAAGTAGCAATCCAAGAAAATCTCGAATCCTGGTGTCGTATGCCATTTACAACAAATGGTTCGGGAAATTCATGGCATGGATAATCCTCTCCTTCTTTTATAAACTGACCATTAAGCGTAAGAGGGTACTCATCCATTGGAATTGCTTTCTTTTGAATGCGAGCGTCCCTACGTGCTTTTAATTTGTCCTGGGCTCGCTTGAGATCTTTCTGAGTCGGTTCGAAAACAAGTCCGAAAGTATCTAGTTTAGGGAGGCCAGGTGACTCTATCGATTTTGCTATCCCCTTCTTCTTTCCTAAGGTCATCCGAGGGAAGTGTCCTTGTTTCTTTAGCATAGTGTTGATAATCATATTGGAATGGGGGTCGTGGCAAAGAGATGTCCTTCATCCTCTTGGATTAAGGAGACTTCTTCGTTAAAGCCCCATAGGTCTTCATCATCTTCGTCGTGCTCCACGTTGATGATTGGATTCTCTATTGATTTGATCCTCATTGGCGAAGCATCAATAGTGATGGGGATTCCTCCAACTATAGCTTTCACTTGTTGGTGGAGAGATGAAGGGACGGCCTTTAGATTGTGGAGCCAAGGGCGTCCTAACAACAGATTGAATGAGGCTTTGATGTCTACCACTTGAAAAGTAGTAGCATGTTCTATTGCTCCGGCCGTCACATCTAGGGTTATTTTTCCAAGAGCTTGACGTCGAGTATTATCGTAAGCTCTTATTCCTTGTGTGGACGGAGTTAAATCCTCATCCTTTATGCCGATCATCCTTGCAGTCCTAAGTGGACAGACATTAATAGCCGATCCATTGTCTACAAGAGTCACGGGAACATTCATCCTTTTGCAGACTACCGTAAGGTTTAATGCTTTGTAGTGCTTGTCACCTTCCGGGGGTAAATCTTTATCAGAGAAGGTGATTAGATTAATTGGACTAGGGAGATCACTCGTGAGGAAGTTAGCTAGTCCCTCAGGAGTAGTGTCAGAATCTGTCCTGATTTTATCCAAAGCATTCATCACAGCCAACCTATGTTCTCGAGATGTTGCTAAAAGCTTCCATACATTCATCTCAACTTTTGTCTTCTTGAATTGTTTAACGATGTCATTGTCTTCGATGATAGGTATGGGAACTTGTTGTACAGTAGGCATGGGTTGTGTTGAAACAGGAGGTTGTATTCTCTCGGATCTTGTGAGGACGTCTATTGATGAATCTTCTTCAGCCCAAACGTCGTCCATGGTGTATGATACAGAAGGTGAAGGTCCTACTATGTCTTTTAGATAGACATCTTCTTCATCACTGTACCATACTCCATTAACATTTATATCATCTTCTTGTTGAACTTGGACTAATTCCTTTCTATCAATCATTTTCTGCACCAAATCCTTGAATTTGAAGCAGTTTTCTATGGTGTGTCCTCCTGACTGATGGTATTAACATTAATATCTATCTGTTCTTTTTAATGATTCAAATGGTCTCGGTTCGAGAGGTTTGACCTTGCCACTCTCGGAGAGCATTTTAAACATTTGTGCATATGGGATCCCAATTAGAGTATAAACTTTATTGCTCTTCTTGGGTCTTTCGGTGACTTGTAAGGGAAAGTGTTTTGCCTCATAAGTCGTTTTTACTGGTGTGAATTCTCTCTTAGGTTCTTCATCATATTCCTTGCGAAGTTCATTCAAAATTTTGAGAGTTTCATGTAACAGTTGCGATGTCTCCCTCAGATATAGTGTGAGTATTTGTATCTCTACCTCTTTTACTAGTTCTGGAAGATTATCTTCGACATCGAAAAAGGTCTCTTCTTCTTCCTCTTCGACGTTGGTTGCTTTGACAGGTTTAATGAGGGAGGAGGGGTCAGCTTTGCTTTCTTCATCGGAGATAGCCAATGTGTGAGCTAGAGGTGCATTGTCAATACTCAGTTTCTTACTGGCAGGAGGCAACGACAGCTTGTTACTGTCAATCAGGTCTTGGATAGCTTCCTTAAGCTTCCAACAGCTTTCAGTAGAATGGCCCCTACCTTGATGATATTTGCAATGCGCATTGGGGTTCCAATTAGGCGACCTCTTCTTGACTGGTGGATCTCCAAATGGTCCAATGGGAGTTATAAGACCTTTTGCATTTAGCCGATCAAACGCGGTGTCATAACTCATGCCAATAGGAGTGAAGTTTCTCCTAAACGGTTTCTTTTGTCCTTGGTTGTTCATGGCGAGGACTTCTCCCAGATTAAAAGCGCTAACATCATTTGAGTGGGCGGTTTTGGAAGAAGAAGGATTGTCGTTCTGCTTTCCTTTCCAGCCATTGTTGGAGTTATTGTTGGCAGCTTTAGATTTAGCTAAGTCATCTTCAATATTAATCCCAATATCATAAACAACCTTAAAGGTATGAAGGTTATTTTGATATTTAAGATGTTTTGAATATTTTTCTTGGAGATTTTTAATGAACAATCTCACAGACTCTTTTTCACTTGGTACCTCAATCATTTTAGCCGAGGTTTCTCTCCACTTGTTAAAGAAAGATGTGAAGCCTTCATTCTCCTTCTGCTTGAGAATTTCAAGTTCTCTATGGTCAATTTCGACTTGAACGTTGAACTTGTACCTATCGACAAAAGCGTTTGCTATGGATTCCCAGGTAGAGGTCTTTTCTTTTTCAAGAGAAAAGAACCATTGTTGGCAAACGGTCTCGAGAGATAGCGAGAACAAAGAAGGGAAAACTTTCTTATCGATACCCTTGATATTCATTATTGTTTAAAATGCCCTTAGATGGAAGTAGGGGTTGTCGATTGCCCTAAACTTTGGGATGTCGTTGGCGCTGAACTTCTGCGGGAGAAGATCCTTATCCACCGAGACCCCTTGGGATGTGAGTTCTTGAAACTTGTAGTCGATGTACAACTTTCTTAGGCTTTCTTGCATGAGGTCCATTTTTTGTTGCTTCGCGGGATCCTCGATCTTAAGTGCGAGAAGCTTTAGTGTTTCAGTTACAGTAGGCAGTTGGTTCTTGAGATCATTAACTTCTTCCTGAGTTGCCATTATAATTCTTGCTTTCCTCTTGCGAGCTATAGGTTTGTCGAAAAGTTGGACTTGTACGAAGAGGTTATCTTTGATTAATCGCCCTTCCTTTCTTGACCACGCGCTGTAAATTAAGCCAGTTTGCGTTTTAATTACTTAACTCGAATCAGTTTGACTTTATGGCTTTTATTTTAAAAAAAAGTATGCATATTTTTAGGGAGCAATAATGTACATGTGTTTAGGGAACTTAAGTACTATTATTTATTGGAGGACTAATATCCGACTTACCCCCCTAAAAAAAATGACGAAAAAATAACGCGCGCACACAAGACTCCCTTAATCATGGTCAAGACATGTGTATTAGTGTGTGTATTGAGTGTAAGTGACATGCTTGGACTTCTTGTGTAAGACCATGGGACTTAGTGCCTAAACTCGAATATTAATTCGATTAAGCATTATTGCTAGCAAAATTAACCGAATTAAACAGGAAACTGATTAATTAGACATTAGGTGATGACCCGACAAATAAACCGAACTGTCGGCCAAGCAACAGGACTGGCGTCACAACATGGTGGTTGGCGCCAGACTTTTTAGTAAACGTCTGGCGCTACAGCCCAGATTTTGGCACCAATACTGGCGCCTCGGTCTGGGACTGTTTTCGATATTATTAGTCAACTGGGGTATACCTAAAGTCGTACTAGGTCAATTCCGATTAAAAGAAGAAAAAACTTTATTGACTCGAATTAATTAATTAATTAATTAATTAGGAAAAGTTCTTTAAGTCATTAATTATAATCTCAACACAAATCAACAAACGGTTAGGAGGAGCATAAAATATATATGCACAACAAATAATGCACAATTAGTCAAGTAAGCACAATATGATGCAATGAGTTCGCAACCTAACCATGGCTCTAGTTCTCTAAAGTTTGGGATATGGTTTAGTCAAACAGGGTCCATGGTTAATTGTCCAGATGCACCACGTAGAAGCCTAACCGTGAAGGGTTAACACGTGTGGATAGAACACCGCGAGTTTTTAGGAAAAACTCACTTCCATGGTTTGGTGAATTCAACCTCTCAGATATACCCCTTGTTGCCAGGAGCGTTCAATCGGGTAGATAGAGCATGAATTCCCAGAGGGTTATGTCCATATGTAGAACACATATGGGTTTTAGAAAAGTGAGAAAAAATTCAATCAGGAAGTAGGATCGAGCAAACAATACGAAAAACCGGTCGAAATTAGAACGCATATTTCTGGCTCGGTATTAAGGGAAATTGGCGTCAGCAAACGGAGACTGGCGCCGACTTTTAACTGTAGCGCCTGGCGCCAATACTGGCGTCTGGCGCTACGGAAAAAAGTATGGCGCCAAGCTCTGGCCCCTGACGCTACTTCCCACATGCCTCAGCAGCTTTCTGTGCTCAATAAAATCATCCAGTTTCGCGCGGTGTTATTTCAGTCCTAGTTGTGAAAGACATTTCTCAAATTTCCTACGTGTAAAATCCTACGTTTTTGACTCATTACGGATGGTCTTTCCAATGAGAACCTTTTTATGCATATGACAATAATGTTAATCAAAATTACGCACGTGAAATACTTAGAACTTTTCGAGTCTCATCCACTCATTCTAAATCATTGCCGAAACAAATTCAGGAATTAAAATAGAAATCCTCCCCAGTGGAGTCGCCAAAAACTGTAAGGAATAATTTCAAGCCTTTAAAAATCCCACTAGCTTGAACCCCACTGTGATCATACACTAAAGTACGGTGGCGTCCAAAAGGGAAGAAGATAGAGCAAAAGAGTCGCCAACAAGTTTTTAAGGAACTTGTAAAACCGTTCACGAGGTGAAGGTTACACCCCTTAACGATCCAAGAGATCGTCAACTCCATAAGGTCATGAACCAAATAAGGGTTCGGGGATGATGGTACAAATCCAACCTAAAAAAAATTGAACCTGCCCTAATAATAGGCCTCTACTTTATTCTGATCGTATTCGTGCGCGCTTTCTGATTAACATACAATCAATAAGATTAACCCTAAACCTGTTTAATCTATGTTGGTTGAATTTAATGCACAAATAAACTATTATTGGCGATCACTTGAATTTATAATCACAATTATCCCTAAACAAGATTATTAATATCTTATTAAGCGTGGTTGCAAGTACCAATTCCCTTTATCATGCAATAAAAGGTGATCAAGCAGTAAAGAATAAATATAATATGCATATCAAGCAACATAATAAATAATAATAATCAACATCATTAATAATAATAATCATAAATATTAGGAAGAATATAGGAAGCATCATACTTTTAATCATACTTAATATTAAAGATACCCTGGACATGATACCAGGAATCAAAATTACAATCTAAGCATGATATCTACATCATGAAATCAATTAAACCATTAAAGTACTTACTTGGATGCCTCGTACCTCTTTCTAATTACAAAATACACACGTTAGTAACTTCAAGGAAAAATAATAATCAAAACAATTAAATTAAATAATTGAAATAGAGATTTGGGACCAAACCCTCAGAAATTAAAACCTTTCACGTCTAGGGCGAAGGCAACTTCGAATATGGCTAGGTGTTAATAAATCTTGTGAATGCGGAATTTTGTACGAAAAAGCAAAGTTTAGAAAAGAATGCTAAAAGATTAATGTTATTGAAAATTGATGAATGAATGATGAAGATGAATGAAAAGAATTGATTATTGGTAATTCATAAAGTGATTGTTGCTGATTATAGATTGTAGATTATTGAAACCGAAGTTTTTGATAAGATATTTATAGAGAAAATCATCCAAAAAAGATAATTTATCAAAACAGAGTCTGAAGATCGCAAAACTAACTTGGCGCTAGCCCTGGCTCATTGGCGCCAGGACCAGTGGCTAGCGCCAGGCGCCAATGGCTTGCGTCTGGCGCCAATCCTGATTCTAGGCGCCAAGGCCTGGGGTTGGACGCCAAATTGGATTTCAACGTGTTTTCGAAAATCTGATAAATTCCCGTACTGGAAGATAAAATAATATAATTTCAGTCGAAAATGCTATTTGATCTTGATTAAAACTCTGAAGAATCCTAATTGAATTAAGAATGATAAGACCGTCTAGAATGTTCTAGAAGACTAAAACCATTCCTAATTACATTAGGAATGATAAATCATATTAGGCCCTCCCCGAGATCGTTGGGCCGTACTTAAAACTCAAACCGGGCCCAGTTTAGTAAATTGGCCATAAATTCCTCAATATTCATCGGAATTGGACTTATAATATATCGTTGGAAAGGTCTTTGCAAACCCCATCCAACTACACCACTATTGGACCCATATCATGGACCAACCAAACTGGATTGGCTGTTTTCTTAAAATAAAGTTTTCAAAAACAGAGAGAAGAGAAAAGAATTAAAACTTTCCGTAGCACTAGACTTTTCCACACTTTCGTTTCATTCGATTATGATTCGACGTGAAAGGAACGCATCACTGGGTTTGGTTTTGGGGAGACACAAATGGGTGTCTACACATACTTAGGAGAGAGGGTCTCTAGACAGCACTCTTCTGATGTCTTCGTCGTTCCTACTGCTCCACCACGTCATATGTTCGACGAGGCGTGGTTGTCGAGCATGTCTGAGGGAGCTGGTACCCCTTGGCGGTCCCATGCAATCCTCGGGCGGTGTTATGCTGAGGAGCTACTACCTTTGTTAGCTCCAGCCCTCGTACCGGCTGAGGATGTGAGGGTAAGATTTTCTTAGCTTTACTTTCCACTAAGTAGCCCCCAAGTAATGTTTTACTGACCTTTGTCTTATCAGGACGGTGCTGCTGAGTTCGTGCCACCCCGTATGTCCATCCACTACCAGGGGATGTACGGGCCGATCGAGGAGATGATTCTCCGGCTCCGGAGGGCGAGCGCTTCGTATAGCGGTCGATTCCTCGCCACCAGACTCAAGTAAGCCTAGTTTTTTCATACTTTTGTGTTCATATATCATGCATATTTACTGACTTTTTTTTCTAACAGTTTTCACGCGAGGTGGTTTCGGCTATGGCACGATGCATAGATGCCTTCCGAAGCCAGCTCGTCCGGATGAGGAACGCGGCCACTTGCCGTCGGGATGACGTCAACTGAGAGGTAGCCTTTCTTTACTCATTATTTTTGCATTGCTGCTTCAATTTTACTTTGTTTTTGATTTAATTCTTTTTGCAGGGCCAACCTATTGCTTCTCACACCCGCACGAGACCTGAGGGGCGGAGGGATCCGGCGGGGTCCAGTTCGAGAGGTCGTTGCACTTTGTCAGGGGATAGAGGCGGTCGCTCTGAGGCTGATCAAGCTGACGTTGCTGAGGGCTCGGGATCTTCTTTTGAGGGTGCTCACGCTGCACCGGTAGGAGAGGCTACCTCGGCTTTCAGAGGGGGTGGGATGTACGAGGTTGGATCGTCATCGCAGTAGCCTTCGCGTCCTCAGCCTCAGGTTGATCCTGGCTGGAGTGGTCCTTTATTAAGTCTTCCTCGTCCTACGGAGACTGGAGCTGGAACTGGAGCTGGTGGAGAGGTGACTCCTCGTACGGTGCAATTTTATGATATGATGGGCCTACGTCCTTCGGCGCCGTAGTTTGTTCCTGTGTATATTTTATTTTGACTTTTTTTATAGAACTTTGCCTTAGACTCTTTATTCATAGACACATTTTGTATATTTATGCTATTATGAATTTTTTTACTGTTGTGTGTATGTTTGTGTGTGCAAGAATTCCGTCATTTTTATTATTGATGGAGGGTATCTGATTGTCTCCCCCAAAAAGAAAATATAAAAAAGGAAAAAATCGAATAGAATGTCGGGTGTTTGGAAATTAAAATAAAGTCCAAAAATAATAATAAAAATTAAAAAAATAATAGCTATATTTAATTAATTATAAAAAAGGATAGAAAAGGATTAAACAGAGCCATAAAGTCATTAACCGACTCGAGTTTAATATTAAAAACGCAAGTTGAGGACGTGCGGCTGATCAGGCAACTTGGCGCCAGCTGGCGCCACACTATGGCGCGTGGCGCCGGGCGCTACACTATGGCGCGTGGCGCCGGGCGCTACACTTAGCGTGTGGCGCCAAGCGCTGGCGGCTGGCGCTAATTGACGCTGATGCTGTATTTTAATCTGTTTAAAATTCCTCGCAGTTTGTGTATAAAAATCCCCCTGCCCAATCGATTCTTTTCATAATTCCAGCGAATAAATAATTCTCTTCTTTTAGAAAAACAATAATCATGTCTTTAGTCACCAAGACCTTCACCCAATACACTCATGAATGGTGTCGATCTCTTAATGCGAGGGAGAGAAAAGAATTAGATTTATTTCACCTTGGGGGAATTTATGGCATCAAAGGGGTAGATCTTGACCTAGACTTCATACATACCGCTTTAGAATTTTGGAATGTTGATACTCATTGTTTCAGAATAGGGTATAATGAGACTAGCCCTTTGCCGGAGAATTTGGTGCTATCTTAGGCTTCCCTACGATAGACCTTATAGCAATCCCTAAAGTAGATGCATATTATTATAAGGATTTTGAGCGCTTCTTTAATTTGAAGGAAAGGGATTTATCAAAAATTGTGAATGGCAACATAGTTAATTTGAAAGAATTTGCACTCTATTATTTTGATAAACCTCTTTCTGAATCTTTTCATATATATAGAAGAAGGGCGTTCCTATTTTGCATGCTTAACCAATTTTTTCTTAGTAGTGGTAAAAATAATGAGGGTCAATCAATTATAACCACTGTAGTAGAACAAATTGAATCAGGGAGAAATCCAATGCCATTAATAGTTGGAGAGACTATGAATAGTCTAGATGAATTGAAAAGGGACCCAAAAACGCCTCTTCGCGGCTCTCCAATTTTATTACAGGTAGAAAAATAATATTTTTAATTACAAAAATCAAAAAAATATATATTTTTGTATTGTAATAATAATTTATTTGCATTGCAATTTTTTTTTACAGATGTGGCTAATGGAGAGGCTAGGATTAATTAGCCCTCTGGACGACATTGAAAAATATACTCCCAATTGCTTCGTGAGAAGGAAGAAGCGCATCCCTAAAATTGGGCGCCATGGGTGGAGAAAAGTCTTTGAATCACGTGATTTTTCTATCAAGTGGGTCATTCCATGGTGGAAAATAGAAAGGATGGTTGGTGTTAACAAGCAGCCTTTCTGTCGTCTTCCAAGCTTGTCTCGTGTAACTTATTATTATCCCTGCAGGGTAAAAAGACAATACGGCTTGCTTCAGAATATTCCTTCCGGAGATCTTCGTCCTCCCTTTGAGTACCCTATTTCTCAAGAAGTAGACAGATTTGATGCTTACTGGGGTGCTAGACCTTTATGGGAAGTGATTACCCAAAAGGTTCCTCCTTCTTTGCCCAATGATGTAAAGAAGTGGTTGTTGAAGAAATCTTCGATTGATCAGGGTAGAACCGATGTGAAGAATCGTCTAGGTGACAGGGTGACTCCTGCCAAGGAACGCTTAGGTGCAAGAATTGAATTCAAAACACCTGCAATGCCTAGGATGAAAGTTACTACAAAAGACAAAGGGAAAAGGAAAGCTAACACCATATACACAAAAGCTCGGGTGGAAAAGAAGCATGGAGTGTTAGCTGAAGGGGAGACCATCTACTCCAAAATCGAATGTAGGTCCTCCAAAGGATGCCTACTAGCTAAAGTCATGGATGAAGAGGAGGAAGCAGACAAGAATTGGAAAAGAGCTAGAAAGGAAAAGAAAGATTAAGAGCATTGCTTAGCTATAGATTTATTAGACTTAGATTGTTATTTAAAGTTAATTTATTTCAGCTTTATTTAAATTCCATCAATAATGTAATTTTATTTTATTAATGAAATTTCAGCTTTCAATTAAATTATTTACTTTAAATTTATTTTAATAAAGCAATGAAAATCGAAAAAATTAATTTTCAAGAAATTCTTCGAGTACGGAAGTCGAAAATTTTCCGAAAAACACCGAAATTCGCCCAGATTTTATTCCCAATTGGCGCCAGTCATTGGCATTTGGCTCCTGCCATTGAAGTCTGGCGCCAGGCGCCAATTCCATCGGCTGGCGCTGATGACTTCTGGCTGGCGCCAGGTTCTGTTCTGCGACGCCAATAATTCGCCGATTTTTTGTTGAAATTTTTATTAATTCTGGAACGCGGAGATGTCGAAAAATAAAGTGGTCGCACCCGTAAAGGGTTTCCTACATATCCTTTCTTAAGGAATCAGGCCGAACGTAGCTCTCTTGAGTATCCTACTCAAGTAATTATGGGTAGTATTTTCTTAAGTTGGTCATGTTTGAGAATTCATTGCCATCCATATCAGTTAGTTTCGCTGCACCTCCTGACATGATTGTTTTGACAATGTAGGGTCCAGACCAATTAGTTCTAAATTTTCCCCTTGGGTCTAAAACATTTTTCCTTAGTGCTTTTAATACCAAATCTCCTACTTTGATATTTCTTGTCTTGACCTTCTTATTAAAATGCCTAGCCATACGAGTTTGGTAACACTGAGTATGATGTAGAGCTTCTAGTCGTTTCTCATCAAGTAGAATTAATTCTTCGTATCTTGCCCTAGTCCATTCAACTTCATCGAGTTTACTTTCTAGCGCAATGCGTAGAGATGGTATTTCTAATTCGATAGGTTGTACGGCATCCATTCCATTTACCAAGGAAAATGGCGTATTTCCTGTTGATGTACGGATTGACGTGCGATAACCCCACAACGCGAAGTGAAGCTTGTCAGGCCAATCCTTATAATTTTCTGTCATTTTCTCGATGATAGTCTTTAGATTTTTATTAGCTACTTCGACTGCTCCGTTTGCTTGAGGTCTATAAGGAGAAGATTGATGGTGTTGAATGCCATATTTTTGTAGCAATTCTTCAAATTCGGCTTGAAAGTGAGTTCCATTATCACTTATCATTTCATGTGCGACTCCATATCGACAAATAATATTTCTTTCGATAAAGAGTACTACATGTTTTGCAGTGAGTTTGGCGTATGATTGCGCTTCGACCCACTTTGTGAAGTAATCGATTGCTACTATAATAAATTCGTGGCCTCCTGTTCCTGGGGGAGTGATTTTGCCAATGATGTCAATTCCCCATGTAGAGAATGGCCATGGCGATGTGTTTGTGTAGAGAAAAGATGGAGGGACATGTTGTAAATTGGCATAAATTTGGCACTTAGGGCATCTTTTTATGTATTGATGGCAATCCCTATTCATTGTAGTCCAATAATATCCTTCTCGCATTATTTTCTAGACTAACATTTTGCCGTTTACGTGAGTGCCACAGATTCCTTCGTGAACTATTCTCATTACTCTTTGTGCATCCTTCTTTCCTACGCATTGGAGAGCTCGACCTTTAGGTACCCTTTATATAGCTCGTTGTCTATGAGTACATATTGAGAAGCCAAAAGTCTTAATGCTCGCTTTGATCTTTTGTCAGCATGAGGAGGGTATTCTCCATTGGTGACATAGTTGAGTATGTCCGTGTACCACGGTTCTTCTTCTTCTTCTTCTTCTTCTTCTTGGACTAAGTCGTCGTCTTCTATAGCCTGGATATATGCTGGTTTGTGCCTTTTTTCGATAGTTAGAGGCATTTGCTTGATTTCCGTGGGAATCCTAACCATTGAGGCTAATCTCGCCAAGGCATCGGCAAATTGGTTTTCTTCTCTAGGTAGATATGTGTATTCTACCTTCTCTAACTGATCAGTAAGAGTTTCCAGATAGGTTTGGTAAGGGGACAGGCTTTCGCTCCTTACTTTCCACCTTTTAGATATCTGATTGATGATCAAAGAAGAGTCTCCGAATATCCTTAACTTCTTTACTCCCAATGCCAAAGTTGTTTCAAGGCCTACCACGCATGCTTCATATTCAGCAGCATTGTTGGTAACGTCGAAATCAAGATTTATGGAGATTGAAACATGCTCCTCTTTAGGTGATACTAGTAGTACTCCAACGCCACATCCATTTTTGTTTGAGGCTTTGTCGAAATACAAGGTCCAAGTATCATCTTCAGTGACCATTAGGTCTTCATCTGGAAATTCATTGTCTTGCATTGGCGTCGAGTCTTCTATTGGAAAGTCTGCTAGAAAGTCTGACACCACAGATTCTTTAATAGCTTTTTGTGGCATAAACCTTACATCGAACTGGGCTAGATTGACTATCCATCTTGATATGCGTCTATTGAGTGTAGATTTCTCGAATAGATACTTGAGTGGATCTAATCGGGAGACTACGAAAACGGTATCCACCAACATGTAATGTCTTAACTTAGTTGTGGCCCACACCAAGGCGAGGCACAACTTCTCGAGCGGTGTATAGCGTGTTTCGTATTCGAGCATCTTTTTACTTAGGTAATAGATTGCGTTCTCTTTGCCTTCTATTTCTTGTGCTAGCATGACTCCCATTGTTTCTTTGGTAACCGTCAAATATAACCTAAGAGGTATTCCGGGAAGTGCTAGTGCTAATACGGGAGGATTTGCGAGATAGGATTTGATTTTTTCAAAGGCTTTTTGAAACTCGTCATCCCATATTACTGGTACATTCTTCTTTAGCTTCTTGAAAATTGGTTCACATATCATCGTCAGTTTTGATATGAACCTACTTATGTATTGCAACCGACCAATAAATCCTCGAATATGTTTCTCAGTCTTAGGTGGTGGCATTGACATGATTACTTTAATCTTGGTTGGATCTACCTCTATTCCTCTAGAGCTTATGACGTATCCCAAGAGCTTGCCTGAGGTGACTCTAAAAGCAGATTTTGATGGATTCAACCTCATGTTATATTTTCTTAGCCTTTCGAAAAATTTCCTTAAGGCTACTTGATGGCCTGGACGGTCTTTTGATTTTACAATCATGTCGTCGACATATACCTCGACTTCTTTGTGCATCATGTCATGGAGTAAGGCAGTTGCTGCACGTTGGTAAGTAGCACCCGCGTTTTTCAACTCGAATGGCATTACCGTGTAGCAGTAAGTACCCCATGGTGTTATAAAGGTTGTTTTCTCCATGTCTTCTTCTTCCATGAGAATCTGGTTGTAACCTGCGTATCCATCCATGAACGAGAGAAGCACGTGATTTGCCGTGTTATCTACCAGAATATCGATGTGTGGCAAAGGGAAGTCATCCTTTGGACTTGCCTTATTTAGATCTCGATAGTCGACACACATCCCGTCTTTCTTCGGAACTGGGATGACGTTGGCGACCCATTCGGGGTATTTGGATACCTTGATGAAACCTGCAGTTATTTGTGTTTTAACTTCTTCTTTTATTTTAAGTGCTACGTCGGGTTTCATTCGACGCAACTTTTGTTTTATAGGTTTCATTTCTGGAATTAGTGGTATAGTGTGTTGAGCTATTTCTCTATTAATGCCTGGCATATCTTCATATGACCAAGCAAATACATTGATAAATTCTTTAAGTAAGTTAATTAAATCAGTTCTTTCTTGCTTATTCAATGTTAATCCGATTTTAACTTCTCTTTTATGAGTTGAATCATTCGAGATGTCAACTGTTTCAGTTTCTTCAATTACCGGTGTTTTCTTTTTGAGTGTTTCCATTGCTTTAATAATTTCTTTGTCTTTTTCATCGTTAGTTAAGCAACGCTCGTCATCTTGGGTTAGAGGAGAGCACAAGAAGTAAGGAGAATGAGAGATATTATTATACTCTAAGATCATTACATCAAAGAGTGATATGTCCCCAGGGACTGGATCACTAACTATCCTAGGAGAAGAAACAAGTGGGGGAGGTGCTACTACTAAAGACTTATAAGATTCTAAAGGGGAAGACTCTGACTCGGACTCTGACTCAGAAGACTCTTCAAACATCGGTCCCTGTCCTGTCGTGATTGATATCTTCCGTCCGCTTGGAGTAGTCACTTTGATAGTCTTGCGCCACCCTTGCAGTGATCCTTCGGCTGGAGTAATTATCTTCGAGGGGTCGAAGCTTTCACTTTGTAGGACCGTTTGAATGAGCGAGGAGTTATCTTCTTCATAAGTTGGCTCATTCTTTTCTCGCCCAAACAATAATCCCATGACGTTAAAGTCAAAGCATGGGGGTGCTTTCTCCTTATGGACGGGAGTTGGGATATCATCAGTGAAGTAGCAATCCAAGAAAATCTCGAATCCCGGTTGTCTTATGCCGTTTACAACAAATGGCTCGGGAAATTCATGGAATGGATAGTCCTCTCCTTCTTTTATGAACTGACCATTAAGCGTAAGAGGGTACTGATCCATTGGAATTGCTTTCTTTTGAATGCGAGCGTCCCTAGGTGCTTTCAACTATTCCTGGGCTCGCTTGAGATCTTTCCGAGTCGGTTCAAAACCAAGTCCAAAAGTGTCTAACTTAGGGAGGCCAGGTGACTCCAGCGGTTTTGCTATTCCTTTCTTCTTTCTTAAAGTCATCCCAGGAAAGTGTCCTTGTTTCTTCAGCATGGCGTTGACAATCATGTTGGAATGGGGGTCATGGCAAAGAGATGTCCTTTCATCCTCCTAGATTAAGGAGACTTCTTCGTTAAAGCCCCATAGGTCTTCATCATCCTCGTCATGCTCCACATTAATAATTGTATTTTCTATGGATTTGATTCTCATTGGCGAAGCATCGATAGTGATTTGAATTCCCCCAACTATGGCTTTTACTTGCTGGTGGAGAGATGAAGGGACGACCTTTAGATCATGAAGCCAAGGGCGTCCCAACAATAAGTTGAATGAGGCTTTGATGTCCACTACTTGGAAAGTAGTAGCATGTTCTATTGCTCCTGCCGTTACATTTAGGGTAATCTTACCAAGAGCTTGACGACGAGTATTATCATAGGCTCTTATTCCTTGTGTGGACGGAGTTAAGTCTTCATCCTTTATGCCGAGCATCCTCGCAGTTCTAAGTGGACAGACATTGATAGCCAATCCATTGTCTACAAGAGTCACAGGAACATTCATTCTTTTGTAGACTACCGTGAGGTTTAATGCCTTATAATGTTTGTCACCTTCTGGAGGTAAATCTTTGTCAGAAAAGGTGATCAAATTAATCGGACTAGGAAGGTCACTTGTGAGGAAGTTGGCTAATCCCTCAGGAGTAGTGTCATAATCTATCCCGATTTTATCCAAGGCATTCATTACAGCCAACCTATGCTCTCGAGATGTTGCCAGAAGTTTTCCACACATTCATCTCAACTTTTGTCTTCTTAAACTGTTTAACAATGTCATTGTCTTCGATGATAGGTATGGGAACTTGATGTACGGTTGGCATAGGTTGTGTTGAAACGGGAGGTTGCATTCTCCCAAATCTTGTGAGGACATCTATTGATGAATCTTCTTCAGCCCAAATGTCATCTGTGGTGTATGACATAGAAGGTGAAGGTCCTACTATGTCCTTTAGGTAGACATCTTCTTCATCACTGTCCCAAACTCCATTAATAGTTGTATCCTCTTCTTGTTGATCTTGGACTAGTTTCTTTTCATCAATCATTTTCTGTACCAAATCCTTAAATTTGAAACAGTTTTCTATAGTGTGACCCCCCGATTGATGATACTGACAGTAATATCTATCTGTCCTTTTTAATTACTCAAATGGTCTCGGTTCGAGAGGTTTGACGTCGCCACTCTCGGAGAGAATTTCGAACATTTGCGCATATGGGATCCCAATTGGAGTGTAGATTCTATTGCTCTTCTTGGGTTTTTCAGTGACTTGTAAAAAAAAGTGCTTTGCCTCATAAGTCGTTTTCACTGGTGTGAATTCTCTTTTAGGTTCTTCTTTTGGAAGTGGAAGCTCATCATATTTCTTATGAAGTTCGTTCATAACTTTGAGAGCTTCACGTAGTAACTGCGATGCCTCCTTCATATACAGTGTGAGCAATTGTATATCTTCCTTATTTGCCGGTTCTGGAAGGCTGTCTTTGACATCGAAAAAGATCTCCTCTTCTTTTTCTATGGTATTGATTTCTTTGACAGGTTTAATGAGAGACGAGGGGTCAATCTCGTTTTCTTCATCGGAGATAGCTAGGGTATGAGCTAGAGGAGCATTGTCGATTCTTGGCTTCTTACTGGCAGGGGGCAACGACAGTTTGTTATTGTCGATTAGGTCTTGGATGGCTTCCTTAAGCTTCCAACAACTTTCAGTGGAATGGCCCCTACCTTGGTGATACTTACAGTGTGAATTAGAGTTCCAGTTAACCGACCTCTTCTCAACTGGTGGGTCCCCAAATGGTCCAATGGGAGTTATGAGACCTTTTGCATTTAATCGATCGAATGCGGTGTCATAACTCATGCCAATAGGAGTGAAGCTCCTCCTAAACGGTTTCTTCTGTCCTTGTTGTTCATGGCAAGAACTTCTCCTAAATTAAAGGTGCTAACATTATTTGAGTGGGCGGTTTTGGAAGAAGAAGGATTGTCGTTCTTTTTTCCTTTCCAGCCACTGTTTCAGTTATTGTTGGCAGCTTTTGACTTAGCCAAGTCATCTTCAATATTGATCCCAATGTCATAAACGGACTTGAAGGTATGGAGATTATTTTGATATTTGAGATGCTTGGAATATTTTTCTTTGAGATTCTTGATAAACAGTCTCACAGACTCTTTTTCATTTGGCACCTCAATCATCTTAGCTGAGGTTTCTCTCCACTTGTTAAAGAGAGAGGTGAAGCCTTCATTCTCTTTCTGTTTGAGGATTTCATGTTCTCTATGGTCAGTCTTGACTTGAATGTTGCACTTGTACCTATCAACGAAAGCTTTTGCTATAGACTCCCAGGTAGAGGTCTTTTCTTTCTCGAGAGAAAAGAACCATTGTTGGCAAACGGTCTCAAGAGATAGTGAGAAAAGAGAAGGGAAGACCTTCTTATCGATACCCTTGATACTCATTATTGTTTCAAACGCTCTTAAATGAAAGTAAGGGTTGTCAATTGCTCTGAATTTTGGGATGTCGTTGGCGTTGAACTTCTGCGGAAGAAGATCTTTGTCCACCGAGACCCCTTGTGATGTAAGCTCTTGAAATTTATAGTCGCTGGAAAACTTGCTTAAACTCTCTTGCATGACGTCCATTTGTTGTTGCTTCACGGGATCGTCGATCCTAAGTGCGAGAAGCTTCAGTGTCTTAGTCTCAGTAGCCAGTTGGTTCTTAAGATCATTGACTTCTTCTTGAGTTGCCATTATAGTCTTAGCTTTTCTCGTGCGAGCTATGGGTTTGTCAAAAAGTTGGACTTGCACGAAGAGATTATTTTTTATTAATCGTCCTTCTTTTCTTGACCACGCGCTGTAAATTAAACCATTTTGCGTTTTAATTACTTGACTCGAATCAACTTGACTTTATGGTTTATTTTAAGGGAAAAAGAAATAAAAAGGGTGCATGTTTTTGGCAAAAATAATGTACATATTTTTAGGGAAATAAGTATTATTATTTTTATTGGAGGATTAATATCCGACTTACCCCCCTAAAAAAAATGACGGAAAAACGCGCACACAAGACTCTCTGAAACATGGTCAAAGTACGTGTATGGGTGTGTGCGTTGAGTGTAAGTGACATGCTTGGACTCTTGTGTAAGACCATGGGACTTAGTGCCTAAACTCGATCATTGATTCAATTAAACATTATTGACAGCAAAATTAATCGAATTAAACAGAAAACTGATTAATTATACCCTAGGTGATGACTCGACCAATAATTCGAACTGTCGGCCAAGCGACAGGACTGGCGTCACACTGTGGAGCTTGGCGCCAGACAACATAGCTGTCGTCAGGCGCTACACTCTATAGGGCGGCGCTACAGCTCAGACCTTGGCGCCAATATTTGAGCTTCGGTCTGGGACTGTTTTCGGTGTTATTAGTCAACTGGGGTATGCCTAAAGTCGTACTAGGTCAATTCCGATTAAAAAAATTAGACTTTATTGACTCAAATTAATTAATTAATTAATTAGGCAAAGTTCTTTAAGTCATTAATTTATTTAGTCTCAACACAAGTCAACAAACGGTTAAGAGAAACATAGAATATATATGCACAACAAATAATGCACAATTAGTCAAGTAGGCACAATATGATGCAATGAGTTCGCAACCTAACCATGGCTCTAGTTCTATAAAGTTTAGGATATCGTTTAGTCAAAGAGGGTCCATGGTTAATTGTCCGGATGCACCGCGCGGAAGCCTAACCGTGAAGGGTTGGCGCGAGTGGATGGGACACCGCGAGTTTTAGAAAAAACTCGCTTCCACAGTTTGGTGAATTCAACATCTCGGATGTACACTTTGTTGCACGGAGCATTCAATCCGGTAGATGGAGCATGCATTCCCAGAGGGTTATGTCCATATGTGGAACACATATGGGTTTCAGAAAAGTGAGAAAAAATTCAATCAGGAAGTAGGATCGAGCAAACAATACGAAAAACAGGTCGAAATTAGAACGCATATTTCTTGCTCGGTATTGGGGAAAATTGGCGCTAACAATCAAAGACTGGCGCCAGTTTTTAATTGTAGCGCCTGGCGCCAATACTGGTGTCTGGAGCTACGGTTAAAATGCTGCTCTGGCCCCTAGTTGTGAAAGATATTTCTCAAATTTCCTACGTGTAAAATCCTATGTTTTTAACTCATTACGGATGGTCTTTCAAATGAGATCTTTTTTATGCATATGACGATAATGTTAATCAAAATTACGCACATGAAATACTTAGAACGTTTCGAGTCTCATCCACTCATTCTAAATCATTGCCGAAACAAATTCAGGAATTAAAATAGAAATCCTCCCAAGTGGAGTCGCCAAAAACTGTAGGGAATAATTTCAAGCCTTTAAATCCCACTAGCTTGAACCCCACTGTGATCATACACTAAAGTACGGTGGCGTCCAAAAGGGAAGAAGATAGAGCAAAAGAGTCGCCAACAAGTTTTTTAGGAACTTGTAAACCGTTCACGAGGTGAAGGTTACACCCCTTAACGATCCAAGAGATCGTCAACTCCATAAGGTCATGAACCAAATAAGGGTTCGGGGATGAAGGTACAAATCCAACATAAAAGAGATTAAACCTGCCCTAATAATAGGCCTCTACTTTATTCTGATCGTATTCATGTGCGCTTTCCGACTAACATACAATCAATAGGATTAACCCTAAACCTATTTATCTATGTTGGTTGAATATAATGCACAAACAAATCTATTATTGGTGATCACTTGAATTATAATCAAATTAAACCTAAACAAGATTATAAATATCTTATTAAGCGTGATTACAAGTACAAATTCCCTTTAAACATGCATAAAAGGTGTGATAAAGCAATAAAAATATCAAGCAACATAATAAATCAATATCATGAATAATAATTATTTATCATAATCATGTTCATGTTAATATTAAAGCATAATAAACATAGCAAGATCCTAGGCATGATACTAACAAGATTAATAACAAACCATAGCATGTCACTAAACATTAAAAATCAAATCTTTAACCCTAACATGATACTAACAATCATAAATATTAGGAAGAACATAGAAAGCATCATAACAATCATATTTAATATTAAAATTACCCTAGACATGTTACTAGGAATATCATAATAACAATGTAAACATGATTTCTACATCATAATATCAATAAAAACCATTAAATTACTTACTTTGATGCCTTGTACCTCTTTCTAATAAGAAAATACACACGTTAGTAACTTCAAGGAAAATAATAAATCAACAATTAAATTAAATAATTGAAATAGAGATTTGAGACCAAACCTTCATAAATTAAAACCTTTCACGTCTAGGGCGAAGGCAACTTCGAATATGGCTAGGTGTTTCTAGATCTTCTGAATGCGGAATTTTGTATGAAAAAGCAAAGGTTTAGAAGAACGAATTGAATGTTTTAAGAGAGATGAATGATTTAGAGAATGCTAAAGAATTAATGATTGTTGATGATTGAAAACGAAGTTTTTAATACGATATTTATAGAGAAAATCATCCAAAAAGATAAATTAACAAAACAGAGTCTGACGCTCAGAAAACAAAACTGGCGCCAACCCTGGCTAGCTGGCGCCAGACACCACCACTAGCGCCAGGCGTCAATGGCTAGCGCCAGGCGCCAGGCGCCAGGCCTGGTTCCATGCGCCAAGGCTTGGGGTTAGGCGCCAAGCCTGATTCCAACGCGTTTTCGAAAATCCGATAAGTTTACCGTACTGGAAGATAAAATATAATTTCCTCAAAAATGCTATTTGATTTTGATTAAAACTCTGAAAAATCAACAAAAGTCAATTTATCAATGCTAATTGAATTAGGAATGAAAAGAACCATCTAGAAGATTCTAGAAGACTAAAACCATTCTTAATTGCATTAGGAATGATAAATCATATTAGGCCCTCCCCTAGATCATTGGGCCGTACATAAAGCTCAAATCGGACCCAGTTTGGTAAATTGGCCATAACTTCCTCAATATTCATCGGAATTGGGCTTATAATAAATCGTTGGAAAGGTCTTTGCAAGCCCCATCCAACTACACTACTATTGGACCCATATCATGGACCAATCAAACTGGATTGGTTGTTCTCTTAAAATAAGTTTTCAAAAACAAAGAGAAGAGAAAAGAAAATAAAACTTTCCGCAACACTAGACCTTCCACACTTTCACTTCATTCGATTATGATTCGACGTGAAAGGTACTCATCAATGGGTTTGGTTTTGGGGAGACACATTTGGGTGTCTACAATATCCATCACAAAAGGGCAAGGACCGATGTTTGAAGAGTCGTCTGAGTCAGAGTCGGAGTAAGAGTCTTTCCCCCTAAAGTCTTCTAAGTCCCTAGTAGTAGCACCTTCCCCTCCTATTTCTTCTCCTAGAATAGTTAGTGATCAAATCCCTGAGGATATATCACTCTTTGATGTAATGATCTCAGAGTATAATAATTTCTCCTCCTTATTTCTCGTGTTCTTCTCTAACCCAAGATGACGAGCATTGCTTAACTAACAATGAAAAAGACAAAGAAATTATTAAAGCAATGGAAACACTCGAAAAGAAAACACCGGTAATTGAAGAAACTGAAACAGTTCATATATCAAATGATTCAACCCATAAAAGAGAAGTTAAAATCGGATTAACACTAAATAAACAAGAAAGAACCGATTTAATTAACTTACTTAAAGAATTTATCGATGTATTCGCTTGGTCATACGAAGATATGCTAGGCATTAATAGAAAAATAGCTCAACACACTATACCACTAATTCCAGGAATGAAACCCGTAAAACAAAAGTTACGTCGAATGAAACCCGACGTAGCTCTTAAAATAAAAGAAGAATTTCAAAAACAAATAACTGCAGGTTTCATCAAGGTATCCAAATACCCCGAATGGGTCGCCAACGTCGTCCCAGTTCCGAAGAAAGACGGAAGGGTAAGAATGTGTGTCGACTATCGTGATCTAAATAAGGCAAGTCCAAAGGACGACTTCCCTTTGCCACACATCGATATACTGGTAGATAACATGACAAATCACGCGCTTCTCTCATTCATGGATGGGTACGCAGGTTACAACCAGATTCTCATGGTAGAAGAAGACATGGAGTAAACAACTTTTATAACACCATGGGGCACTTACTGCTACATGGCAATGCCATTCGGGTTGAAAAACGCGAGTGCTACTTACCAACGTGCAATAACTGCCTTACTCCATGACATGATGCATAAAGAAGTCGAGGTATATGTAGACGACATGATTGTAAAATTAAAAGACCGTCCAGGCCATCAAATAGGCTTAAGGAAATTTTTCGAAAGGCTAAGAAAATATAATATGAGGTTGAATCCAGCTAAGTGCGCTTTTGGAGTCACCTCAGGCAAGCTGTTGGGATATGTCATAAGCTCTAGAGTAATAGAGGTAGACCCAACCAAGATCAAAGCAATCATGTCAATGCCACCGCCCAAGACTGAGAAACAGATTCGAGGATTTATTGGCCGATTGCAATACATAAGTAGGTTCATATCAAAATTGACGACAATATGTGAACCAATCTTTAAAAAGCTGAAGAAGAATGTACCAGTGATATGGGATGACGAGAATAATATCTCGCAGATCCTCCCGTATTAGCACCAGCACTTCCCGAAATACCTCTTAGGTTATATTTGACGGTTACCAAAGAGACAATGGGAGCTATGACAGCACAAGAAGTAGAAGGTAAAGAGAATACAATCTACTATCTAAGAAAAAAGATGCTCGAATACGAAGCACGCTATACAGCAATCGAGAAGTTATGCCTCGCCTCGGTGTGGGCCACAACCAAATTAAGACATTACATGCTAGTGCATTCCGTCTTTGTAGTCTCCCGACTAGATCCACTAAAGTATCTATTTGAGAAATCTACACTCAATGCACGCATATCAAGAAGGATAGTCAATCTAGCCTAGTTTGATGTAAGCTTCATGCCACAAAAAGCTATCAAAGGATCCGTGGTGTCAGACTTTCTAGCAGATTTTCCAATAGAAGAATCGACGCCAATACAAGACAACGAATTTCCAGACGAAGACCTAATGGTTACTAAAGATGATACTTGGACCTTATACTTCGACGGAGCCTCAAACCAAAAGGGATGTGGCGTTGGAGTATTGCTAGTATCACCTAAAGAAGAGCATGTTCCAATCTCCATAAAGCTCGGTTTCGACGTTACCAACAATGCTGCTGAATATGAAGCATGCGTGGTAGGCCTTGAAACAACTTTGGCATTGGGAGTAAAAAAGTTAAGGATATTCGAAGACTCTTCTCTAATTATCAATCAAATATCTAAAAGGTGGAAAGTAAGGAGCGAAAGCCTAGCCCCTTACCAAACCTATCTGGAAACTCTCACCGATCAGTTAGAGAAGGTAGAATACACATATCTACCTAGAGAAGAAAACCAATTTGTCGATGCTCTGGCAACACTAGCCTCAATGGTTAGGATTCCCACGGAAATCGAGCAAATGCCTCTAACCATAGAAAAAAGGCACAAACCGGCATACATCCAGGCTATAGAAGACGACGAAGTAATCCAAGGCGAAGAAGAAGAGGAAGAAGAACCATGGTACACGGATATACTCAATTATGTCACTAAAGGAGAATACCCTCTCCATGCTGACAAGAGAGCAAAACGAGCATTAAGGATTTTGGCTTCCCAATATGTACTCATAGACAACGAGCTACATAAAAGGGTACTTAAGGGTCGAGCTCTCTTATGTGTAGGAAAAAAGGATGCACAAAGAGCAATGTGGATAGTCCAAGAAGGAATCTGTGGCACTCATATAAACGGTAAAATGTTAGTCCAAAAAATAATGCGAGAAGGATATTATTGGACTACAATGAATAGGAATTGCCATCAATATGTAAAAGGATGCCCTAAATGCCAAATTTATGCCAATTTACAACATGTTCCTCCATCCTTGCTCTACACCTACATATCACCATGGTCATTCTCTACATGGGGAATCGACATCATTGGCAAAATCACTCCCCCAGGAACAGGAGGCCACAAATATATCTTAGTAGCGATTGATTACTTCACAAAGTGGGTCGAAATGCAATCATACGCTAAACTCACTGCAAAACATGTAGCAATCTTTATCGAAATAAATATTATTTGTCGATACAGAGTCCCACATGAAATGATAAGTGACAATGGAACTCACTTTCAAGCCGAGTGTGAAGAATTGCTACAAAAATACGGCATTCAACATCATCATTCTTCCTCTTATAGGCCTTAAGCAAATGGAGCAGTCGAGGCAGCTAATAAAAACCTAAAGACTATCATCGAGAAAATGACAGAAAATTACAAGGATTGGCCTGACAAACTTCACTTCGCATTGTGGGGTTACCGCACGGCAATTCGCACATCAACAGGAAATACGCCATTTTCCTTGGTATATGGAATGGATGCCGTACAACCTGTCGAACTAGAAATACCGTCTCTACGCATCGCGCTAGAAAGTAAACTCGATGAAGTTGAATGGACTAGGGCAAGGTATGAAGAATTAATTCTACTCGATGAGAAACGACTAGAAGCTCTGCATCACACTCAGTGTTATCAAACTCGCATGGCTAGGCATTTTAATAAGAAGGTTAAGACAAGAAACATCAAAGTAGGAGACTTGGTGTTGAAAGCATTAAGGAAAAATGTTTTAGATCCAAGGGGAAAATTTAGACCTAATTGGTCTGGACCCTACATTGTCAAAACAATCTTGTCAAGAGGTGCAGCAAAACTAACTGATATGGATGGCAATGAGTTCTCAAACATGACAAATCTTGACCAACTTAAGAAATACTACCCATAATTACTTGAGTAGGATACTCAAGAAGGCTACGTTTGGCCTGATTCCTTAAGAAAGGATACGTAGGCAACTCTTTACGGGTGCGGCCACCTTATTTTTCGACATTCTCGCGCCCCGGAATTAATTAAAAATTCGACAGAAATTGGTAAAATATCGGCGTCGCAAAGTAAGCTCTAGCGCCAGCCAACAACCATCAGCGCCAGCCGATGGAATTGGCGCCTGGCGCCAGACTTCCCTGGAAGGCGCCAATTCACAGACAAATTCTGGGCAAATTTCGGTGTTTTTTGGAAAATTTTCAACTTCCGTACTCGAAGAATTTCTGGAAAATTAATTATTTCGGTTTTCATTGCTTTAATAAAATAAATTTAAAGTAAATAATTTAATTAAAAGCTGAAATTTCATTGATAAAATAAAATTACATTATTGATGAAATTTTAATAAAGCTGAAATAAATTAACTTTAAATAAAAATATGAACTAAGTCTAATAAATTGAAAATAAGCAATGCTCCTAATCTTTCTTTTCTTTCCTAGCCCTTTTCCAATTTTTATCTGCTTCCTCCTCTTCATCCATAACCTTAGCTAGTAGGCATCCTTTAGAGGACCTACATTCAATTTTAGAGTAGATGGTCTCCCCTTCAGCTAGGACTCCATGCTTCTTTTCTACCCAATCTTTTTTCTCTGTGGTGTCAGCTTTCCTTTCACTAGTGGAAAAAATCTCATTCGTAACACGATATTCGTAACGGGCAAAGCTTTGCCCGTTACAATTAAGATATTCGTAACGGGCAAAATAGTGTCCGTTACGAATACTTATTTATTTGTAACGGGCAAAATAATGTCCGTTACAAATACGTATGTAATTGTAACGGACAAATTAGTGCTCGTTACAAATAAATAAGTATTCGTAATGGACACTATTTTGCCCGTTACGGATACTATATTACACGTAACATACATATTGTGCCCGTTACAAATGCCCAAAATTGACCCAAAATATGAGAGGAGCCCAGTATTTGGCTCTTTAGGGTTTCACCCAAATGCCCAAACTATGCCGTCATTCACCTCTTTCTCTCTCATCACTCCCTCACTCCCTCTCTCTCTCCTCTCCTCTTCTCTCCTCCCCGTAATTCAACAATCTTGCCCATCAATCTCAGGCCCTCTCTCGTCTCATTTCAAAATCATGCCCTCTCTCCTCTACTCCATCAATCGATCTTCCCCTTCCATTGTTGGAACGACGAGAGAGAGAAATGGTTAAATTGACTGGGGTTGTGCCGGATCTCCTTCAATCCGCCCTTCCACCGCCTTCCGCCGCCCTCCTTCACCGCTTCTCCTTAATCTCGCCCGCAATTTTCGCCGCCTCTCTTTCACTAACCCTAGGTACCAATTTTATAATTTAATGATTATTATTTTTTATGTTTGAATTTCTGGATTCGTTTTTTATTTTTTTAATATACGGGTTTGTTTAATCAAATTTGTGTGACTTGATTTGGATGATTGATGGGTTTGTGTTAATTTTGCTGGATATTTTGTTGTGTATATTAGTTAATTTAAACATTTGAAATCACCTAGGTTTTTTTTATTTGATTAGTTCTTTTTTATTTCATTGATTTTGATCTATTTGTTGCTATCTCTGTTTTTACTGGATTAATTAATTTAAACAGTTGAAATCAATTAGGAAATTTTAAATTGACTGATTGATAAACTGAATTTTCAGGGTTTGTGATTTTGTGTTTTGAATCCTTGTTTTTGTTGTAAAGTTTGTAAATATTACTTGATTTGGAATTTTATGGTTTATCATGTTAGGGTAATGATATGTTTTTATATATGTAATGTTGCAAATTGATAGCTTCTGCTAGTTTGTTCTTCTAATTAGGTTAAAAAAAAGTAGTGGGTTTTGTTTAATTATCATAATTTATGTTATATTTGAGATTTTTGGGAGGAATTTAGCCACAGTAGTATAGCATATGTTTACTTAATACTTTTTTTCTTATAATTCTGCTATCCTTCAGCCTAAAATATGTATACTCAACAGTGCAATCGTTAACCTATCCCACAGGCTTGGGAAATTTTTAGTAATTGATTTCATAAGAAAATAGTTTTTTTTTTTTTTTACATGTTACACTTCATTTTAGATCAAAAGATGCTTAACTTACATAAATTGGTCAATTCTGAATCTTGGACTTGTATCTATAATCTATGTCTGTCACTACTCAATAATCACCAACTTCTCTTACAATATGAAAGATCAAAGGAGGAACCTGAGGAGAAGCATAAGATTCTTAAAGAGATAACTGAGACTATGAAGCATAGAAGCCACCTTGACAGCAGCATTGAATTGATCGGAAAACTTTTATTTGGACTAAACAATGGTCCTTCGGTCCTACACGCAAAGCCAAGCCGTGGAATGCCGCTTGTGGATGATTGGGATTGCTTGAAATCAATGGTAATTAATTAAATTTGTATTCTTGGTTGATTTCATAGTAACAGGACATGTAGCTAAATTTCTGTTATTTTGAACTTAATTAACTGTGAAAACTTTCATATCTTTAGGTTCGGGTGTTTGAGAAAGAATGTGGGACCTTAACTCAATACGGGATGAAACATATGCAGGCCTTTGCAAACATCTGCAACAAGGATATTCCGCTATCAGTAATGCAAGAAGCTTGTGTTGCAGCTTGTAGTGGCCACAACTCTGGCCAGTGGCATCCATCATTCCATGGTTATAGTGCTTAAATGGCTTTTCAGTTGTTATATAATGCTATATATTACTGTATCATATGTGTGAATGTGTTGTTAGACGGTTAGACTAGACCACAACATGGTGATATACTACGGTCCAGAAAGTGACTACTGTGTAGTGTGTTATGTGGTCAATTGCCCAGCTTACGTGCTTAATCAATGCATTTGTTCATAAATATTTTTCATAATTGGCACTTTCATGGGGTATGGACTATGCCCACTATGGTCCCTTAGGACCCTTACCCCAAGACGTGAGGTCGAATTCTACCTCTTGGTTTTCCCCATGTAGATTCGATTGGGATGTTTTAACGAGCATGAGTTCAATAATGTAGGTTATATATACTCATGCTTGAAGCAAAGATTAGATGTCTTAGTCCTAAGACAAAATAGTCACTTTGCAACATTACTTTTATTCAAGGAGTAATTATAAAAGTAAAAAGCGGGTTGGTGGGAAATAGATTTGAGTTCATCATATATTCTTGTGAGTTTTGCTCAGTTAGTTTAGGACTTTAGGTTCATGCTTTATTTGACCTTAAGTATCTGTGAAAGCCCATGATAAATGAACACTGGCTGTGGTTTGCAATTGTTTGAATTTTGGTGTACTATTTTTAAGTGGAGAAAAGCTGCTGATTGAATTATTGGGTGCAGAGTAAATTATAATTGGGGGACATATCAGTCAAACATCTGTATGTGATGTGTATTGATCTGTTACTTTTACCTTTTTTATTTTTATTTTGTTTTTTTATGCTTTATCCTAGATATTAGGCAGCCATTTCCTAATATCTTTCTCTGTATCATATTATGTATTATTGTCCTAATCTCATGTAATATATAGGAGAGGTTTTCTATCCAGATTGGACATCTTTCAAGTTCAAGCAAGTGACCTGTCTGGTAGTTCTTTGGAAAACAGTCCTCATAGTTTTAGAGATGATCAAACTCAGGCTAACAGCACAAATGAGGGCATTGACAATACTCATGTACCAAATGATCCTCAGATTGAGGTTCTTGATAGTGCTAAAGTACAGAATGAGCTTGCAAATGAGATCCTAGATGATGCTCAACAAAATGAGTCTGCAAATGAGATGTAAATCAGTCGAGAGGGCAGTGGGACTTGTGAACAAAGTGATATTGAAGGAAATGCTGGTGTTGGTCCATCTGCTGATGTAAATCAGTCGAGAGGGCAGTGGGCACATTAATTTACAACAATTGGAAGTTCAAGCTGAAATGACGCTGGAGCTTGCCTCAGATGCGGAGAATAGATTAGAGACAATTACGAATTTTTTGAGATGTAAATTTAAAATTTGATGTGCCATATTTTGATAATGTTTGTGTGCCTTTGTGGCATGGAAATCAGTATTTGGGTTTTTGGTTGTTCATTATTATAAATGATAATTTGAAATGTCAATGGAAAAGGAAAAGGGGTATTTGTAACAAGCACCTTTTGTGCATGTTACAAATACCCCTAATATTTTGATTTTTCAAGACATTATTCGTAACGGGCAGTCAAAGTGTCCGTTACAAATAATGGCTATTTGTAACTCGCAGTCAACATGTCCGTTACAAATACCTGGCTATTCGTAACGGGCAGTCAACTTGTCTGTTACAAATACCTGATTATTCGTAACGGGCACTTAACCTGCTCGTTACAAATACCTGGATATTCGTAACGGGCACTTAACCTGCCCGTTACAAATAACTAGTTATTCGTAACGGACAAGTGGCCGTTACGAATAATATTTCTATCCGTAACGGCGGTATTTGTAACGCCCGCTGCCCGTTACGAAAAGCCTATTTTTTCCCGTTACGGATAGGCTTTTTTCCACTAGTGTTTTTCCTTTATCTTTGGTAGTACTTTTCTTCCTAGGCATTGAAGGTATTCTGAATCCAATTCTTTCACCTAAGCGTTCCTTGGCGGGAATCACCCTGTCACCTAGACGACTCTTCACCTCAGTTCTACCCTGATTTTTCTTTGAATCCTTCGAAGGTTTCTTCAGCAACCACTTCTTCACATCATTGGGAAAAGAAGGAGGAACATTTTGGGCAATCACTTCCCATAAAGGTCTAGCACTCCAATAAGCATCAAATCTATCTACTTCCTGAGAGACAGGGTACTCATAGGGTGGACGAAGATCCCAGGAAGGAATATTCTGAAGCAAGCCGTATTGTCTTTTTACCTTGCAGGGATAATAATAAGTCATACAAGACAAACTTGGAAGACGACAGAAAGGTTGCTTGTTGACACCAACCATCCTTTCTATTTTCCACCATGGGACGACCCACTTGATAGCAAAATTGCAAGATTCAAAGACCTTTCTCCACCCATGGCGCCCAATTTTAGGGAAGCGTTTCTTCCTTCTTACGAAGCAATTGGGAGTGTACTTCTCGATATTTTCCGGAGGGCTAATTAATTCTATCCTTTACATTAGCCACATCTGTAAAAATTGCAATGCAAATAAATTATTATTACAATACAAAAATATATTTTTTGATTTCTATAATTAAAAATATTATTTTTCTACCTGTAATAAAATTGGAGAGCCGCGAAAAGGTGCTTTTGGGTTCCTTTTCAATTCATCAAGACTAATCATAGTCTCTCTAACTATCAATGGCATTGGATTTCTCCCTGATTCAATTTGTTCTAGTACGGTGGTTATAATTGATTGACCTTCATTATTTTTACCACTACTAAGAAAAAATTGATTAAGCACGCAAAATAAGAAAGCCCTTCTTCTATATATATGAAAAGATTCAGAAAGAGGCTTATCAAAATAATGGAGTGCAAATTCTTTTAAATTAACCATGTTTCCATATACTATTTTTTATAAATCCCTTTCTTTTAAATTGAAGAAGCGTTCAAAATCCTTGTAATAATATGCATCAACTCTAGGGATTACTATGAGGTCTATCGCAGGGAAACCTAAAATAGCACCAAATTCTTCTGGCAAAGGGCTAATCTCATCATACCCTATTCTAAAGCAATGAGTATCAACATTCCAAAATTCTAGAGCGGTATGAATGAAATCTAAGTCAAGATCTACCCCTTTTATGCCATAAATACCCCCCAAGTGAAACAAATCTAATTCTTTTCTGTCTCTAGCATTAAGAGATCGACACCATTCATGGGTGTATTGGGTGAAAGTTTTGGTGACTAGAGACATGATATTATTTTTCTAAGGTCAAGAATTATTTTATTCGCTGGAATTACGAAAGATTCGGCTGAGGCAAGGGGCTATTTATGCACGATTTACGAGCAGTTTTAATCAGGATGAAATACGGAAACAGCGCCAATTGGCGTCAGACTCCGTAATTGGCGCCAGACGCCAAGGCTTGGCGCCACACGCCAAGTGTAGCGCCTAGCGCTACACCCAATTGCGTGGCGCCAACTGGCGCCAATATGCCACGTCATTCGCGCTTTCTTAAATTGCGTTTTTACCTTAATCCGATTCGACTAATGACTTTACGGCCCCGATTATCTTTTCTAAACTTTGTTTAATTAATATAGTTATTATATTATTATTATCTTATTCTTTTTGGATTTTATTTAGATTAATTTCCAAAATTTGTTATACACACAAGATTTTATTTGATTTTTCCTTTTTTCATTTTTCTTTTTTTGGGGAAGAGAGTCGGATACCCTCCATCAATAATAAAAATGACGGAATTTTTGCGCAAAATTGTTTGTCACACTTTTCTTGCACACACAAACATGCACATAATAATAGCAAACATAATTAAACTCATAATAAGTATGTATATACAAAATATGTCTAAAAATGAGTTTAACTAACAGGCAAAGTTCTATACAAAGTCAAATAATAAAAAGCACAGGTACAAATCACTTCGCGCAAGAGCTGACAAAGAAATAAGTCAGTAAACATGCATAATATATGTGGACAAAATTTGCAAATAAATGAGCTTACTCGAGTCTGGTGGCGAGATATCGACCGCTCTATGAAGCGCGGCCGAGGAAATCATCTCCCCAATCGGCCTATATGTCCCTTGGTAGTGGATAGACATACGAGGTGGCACGAACTCAGCAGTATCGTCCTGATAAAGCAAAACCAAGTCTGTGAAGCATTACTTGGGGGCTACTTAAAGATAAGAGCCGAAAAGGCGTACCGTCACATTCTCAGCCGGTACAGGAACTGGAGCTAGGAGCTAACAACGGCAGTAGCTCCTCTACACAGCATCGACCAGGGGTCGTGCAAGATCACCAAAGGGGACTAGTTCTCTCTGACATGCTCAAACAACCTCGCAGCACCAGAACACTCAACCACTCGCTGGGGTTGTTCTATCTTCTTGCAACATTTTTTCGGGTTCCTTGGTACGCCAGTTAGCCCCTTTAAGCAATTTGACATGATTTTTAGTAATCGGCTTGATTTCATAAAGTGATCGACCTGATGAAAGATCGTCTCACTTAGCTTAAAGTGCCTAAGCATTGGCTCATTGACAAAAGGCGCCGACATACTAGTTCATTCGCAAAAGTCACTGATATAGTGGTTCATACGCAAAAGGCACCAGCATACTGGTTCATTCGCAAAAGGGCACCGACGTACAGGTTCAAAGCAACGAAAGCGCCGACGTACAGGCATAGCGAGAGCAAAGTTCAAGAGAGCTTTTAAAGATCGACAAGCGGAGATCTTCGGTAATTTCCTTTGGAAAATTATCGCATCAAATGAGGATGGCGTCAAGTGAGGATATCTTCGACGGCATTCCCTAGCTTGCGGAAAGTTGTCACAAACAACTGAAGGTAATTTCAGGAAAAGTTGTCTTCGATCGTGTTCCCTTAGGCGTGGAAGATGGTCATAATGCGGAAGGAGATTGTTTCAAGAGAAATAATCTTCGATAGTATTCCCTTGGTCATGGAATATTATCAATGCGGATGAGGATTGTTTCAAGAGAAGCAATCTTCGATAGTATTCCCTTGGACGTGGAATATTATCAACGCAGATGAGGATTGTTTCAAGAGAAATAATCTTCGATAGTATTCCCTTGGACGTGGAATATTATCAATGCGGAGAGGATAGTTCAGGCGAAGCAATCTTCTATATTGGAAGCAGTTACGGGCGTAGCGGTTTTAAAGCGGGATGGCATTCTCTAGCTTGTAGGAGGTCATCAAACAACAGTGAAGCGACAATAATCGGTTACTTTCAGAGACGTGTGCTCAACGGTGCAAGATACGCGTTTCTTAACTCTTTTATCTGTTTAACTAACGCTAGTTTGTAGGTATCGGCGTTACAAGAGTGATTTAGGATCGCAAAACGTTCTGAATCATTCTCCGTCCCTATCGATAATTTGACTTTCGTTTTCGGAACTTGTGTTTCTCCAAAACTCAATCAAAGTGGGGGCTTATGTAGACACCCATTTGTGTATCCCCAAAACCAAACCCAGTGATGAGTACCTTTCGCGTCGAATCATAATCGAATGAAGCGAAAGTGTGGAAAGTCTAGTGTTGCGGATAGTTTTAATTTCTTTTCTCTTCTCTCTGTTTTTGAAAAATTATTTTAAAAAAAAAGCTAATCCAGTTTGGTTAGTCCATTATATGGGTCCAATAGTAATGTAGTTGGATGGGGCTTGACAAGAGCTTTCCAACGATATATTATAAGCCCAATTCCGATGAATATTGAGGAAGTTATGGCCAATTTACTGAACTGGGCCCGGTTTGAGTCTTATATGCGGCCCAATGATCTAGGGGAGGGCCTAATATGATTTATCATTCCTAATGCAATTAGGAATGGTTTTAGTCTTCTAGATTCTTCTAGAAGGTTCTTTTCATTCCTAATTCAATTAGCATTGATAAATTGACTTTTGTTGACTTTTCAGAGTTTTAATTAAGATCAAAGACGATTTTATCCTCCTGTACGGCAAAACTTATCTGACTTTCAAAAACGCGTCAAAAACAGGCCTGACGCCTGACTCCAGGCATTGGCGCCTGGCGCCAGTTAGCCAGCGTTGGCGCCAGCTCTGTTTCAGTTGCGCCAGGACTCTGTTCTGTTAATTTATCTTTTTGGCTGATTTTCTCTATAAATAACATATTAAAAACTCCGTTTTCATTCACCTACAACCAGTTTTCAATTCTCTCTCATTCTCTTCAATTCTTATTCTTTCATTCGCTAATTCTCATAAAGATTTCCTTAATTATCTCTCTTTTTCTCTTTCTTAAAAACTTGCTTTTACATACAAAATTCCGCATTTACAAGATCTAGAACACATCTAGCCATATTCGAAGTTGCCTTCGCCCTAGAAGTGAAAGGTTTAATTTCAGAGGGTTTGGTCCCAAATCTCTCTTTCAATTATTTAATTTGATTGTTTGTTTATTATTTTCCTTGAAGTTACTAACGTGTGTATTTTGTTATTAGAAAGAGGTACGAGGCATCAAAGTAAGTGCTTTAATGGTTTTTATTGATGTTATGATGTAGAAATCATGTTTAGATTGTTACTATGATATTCCTAGTATCATGTCTAGGATAATTTTAATATCAAGTATGATTAAAAGTACGATGCTTTCTATGTTCTTCCTAATATTTATGATTGTTAGTATCATATTAGGGTTAAAGATTTGATTTTTATTGCTTAGTGACATGCTAGGATTTGTTATTAATCTTTTTAGTATCATGCCTAGGATCTTGCTATTTTTATTATGCTTTAATATTAACATGAACATGATTATGAATATTATTATTGTTATTATAATGATTATTTTTATGATTTATGATTATAATTGTTATAATTGTTATGATGATTATTTTTATGATTGATGATTATTATTTATTATGTTGCTTGATGATATTTTATTGTTATTTCTTGATCACACCTTTTATGCATGTTTAAGGGAATTTGGTACTTGTAATCACGCTTAATAAGATAATTAATAATCTTATTTAGGGTTAATATGATTATAATTTCAAGTGATCGCCAATAATAGTTTATTTGTGCATTAATATTAAACTAACATAGATAAACAGGTTTAGGGTTAATCCTATTGATTGCATGTTAATCAGAAACCGCACATGAATATGATCTGAATAAAGTAGAGGCCTATTATTTGGGCAGGTTCAATCTCTTTTAGATTGGATTTGTACCTTCATCCCCGAACCCTTATTTGGTTCTAGACCTTATGGAGTTGACGATCTCTTGGATCGTTAAGGGATGTAACCTTCACCCTGTGAACGGTTTACAAGTTCCTAAAACTTGTTGGCGACTCTTTTGCTCTATCTTCTTCCCTTTTTGGACGCCACCGTACTTTAGTGTATGATCACAGTGGGGTTCAAGCTTGGGTATTAACGCTTGAAATTATTCCCTACAGTTTTTTGGCGACTCCACTGGGGAGGATTTCTATTTTAATTCCTGAATTTGTTTCGGCAATGATTTGGAATGAGTGGATGAGACTTGAAACGTTCTAAGTATTTCATGTGCGTAATTTTGATTAACATTATTGTCATATGCATAAAAAAGATCTCATTAGAAAGACCATCCGTAATGAGTTAAAAACATAGGATTTTACACGTAGGAAATTTGAGAAATATCTTTCACAACTAGGACCGAAATAACACCGCGCGAAACTGGAAAATTTTATCGAGCATAGAAAGCTTCTAAGGCATGTGGGAAGTTAAATAGTCATAAGTATCACAATGCAATTGAAATAAACCACTCATTCCAATACCCTTAAACAATTTTTCTACCGGTTTATCGATTCCTAATCTAGAAAGCGTAGAATGATGAACAAATCGTGTAGGAATCACCTGCCTCTAGATGAGGTTGAGCATCCTTTTCCGTTGTTCTTGTGAGTTTATCACCACCTCGCTTCATCCCGGAATTTGCAGCTCCGGGTCAACCAATGGTGGTTGTTGTTGCCTTGAGCTTTCACCCCTTACGGTTCAAGATCTTTTGGAGGCCATTTTTTATGAGAAATGGTGGAATTTGAAGCTTTCTCTCTCTTAGGGTTTTGGAAAAATTTGAGAAAAAGTGGTAGAAATTTAGTGTAGATAGAAGGGAAAGATGAGAGGATTAAGAATATGTAAAAAAATTTGAGTTAGGATGGAAGAATTAGAAAAGATCTTGAAAAGAAGTAGAGTTTGAAGGTATGAAAATGGGGGTTTTAGAGAGAGAAAGTGATAAAGAAGTAGATGAAATAAGGAGAAAGTGAGAAAAGAAGAGGAAGAAAAGAAAGTATTAGGTCTGCCAAAAAGTGGCGTGCCCGATCGGGCAAGCGTCACCCGATCAGGCGAAAATAGTTTGTTCTGAAAGTTTAAGTGTGCGCCCGATCGGGCGCGAATGCGAAGGGAATTTTCGCCCTTTACTCGCCCAAAATATCTTTTTTCCTTACTCGATTTTTCAAAAATTTTGCCCGATCGGGCGAAAAAAGCTTGATTTCCAACCTCACTTGCGTGCACGATCGAGCGAAAATAAAGTTGGAATTTTCTTTACTTGCGCGCCCGATCGGGCGAGCCTCGCCCAATCGGGTCCGTGCCCAAATCGGATCTCTTCTTTATTTTCAACTTGTTTTGTTAAGTCTCCGTACCTGTCAAATCTATACCTGTACAAAAACACTCGCAAAAGGTCTCTAAAAAAATAAAAATAAAAATCAAGTAAAATAAGAGAAAAACTAGTCTAGAAAACAAGAAATATGTGTTTCCTCCCGCAAAGCGCTGGTTTATCCAGGTCCCGCACTACCTTCTTACCAAGTACAAGAACTAGGACCGTTGACCTAACGCTTGGTTGGGTGGTTTCTCACCCGGTCGAGCGATGTTTAGGCTACATCGCGACTTTTTGACATACCTTGTGGGACGCCAATTCACCTTATCTGGTTGATCCTCCTTGACTTGGACTGAGGGTTCTTCAATGTGACGCACTAAAGATCCCTCTTCGACCGAGGGTTGCTTCAAATTGTCACTGTATTTAGCACTTGCAACTCGATCTGGCGGAACACTCACCGTAGGCTCAATTGTCACAACTTGCTTGTTTGATTCCACCTTTTCATCCTCAAAGCCAAGACCGACAGTGTAGAGGGATCTTTCTATTGCATCAACTTCCTTCTGCCATTTGTCTATCTCATCTGTAAAGGACGCAACACAAGATACCGCCTCCAAGGGATCTTTTACAAGAGCTTGGGGCTTCTTAGAATAATTATGAACCACATTAACACTAAAGCACTTCTCCTCTGTCATGGGGCATTTAGGGGTATTATTAAGATTAAAAATAATTTTATCGTCCCCTACCGATAGTGTTAATTTTCCACTTCTCACATCTATAATTGCTCCTGCAGTGTTAAGGAATGGTCTACCCAAAATAATTGGGGTTTGCATATCCTCGGCCATATCAAGAACAACAAAATCAATAGGTATATAAAATTTACCTACTCTAACAGGAACATCCTCTAAAACACCTAAGGGGTATTTGAAAGAACGGTCGGCCATTTGTAGAGTAATATTAGTAGCTTTTAATTTACCCATATTTAACTTGGAACACACAGATAATTGCATAACACTAACGCTAGCACCCAAACCACACAGTGCATTCACTAGTAAAAAAATACAAAAAGACACCCCCTAATTGGCAGCGGTTCAGTCCAAACCGGTGCCAAAAATAGCCTTAAAACATGCTGGTCTAATGAACCAAGACATATGGCACCGGTTCGTTTCAAACCGGTGGCAAAAAATAAAGCCCACCGGTTTGAAGCGGTGCCTTTTTTTAATAAAAAAAACCGCCCCTTTATAATCACCCCCAACCCTAATTACAAACCAGCCGCTCTCTCTCCTCTTCTCCTCTTTCTCTCTCCTCTCCTCTCCTCCTCTTTCACGATCTCCTTCTCCCTACTATTTCTCTTTCTATCTCCTTCTCCTTTCTTTCTTTCATTTGAAGACCACCAACATGCAACATATGGGTTTTTTTTTCGAGTTTGATTTCAATTTCTGGGTTTGTGATTTTCGATTTAGATTTTTTTTTCGAGTTTGATTTAAATTTCTGGGTTTGTGTTTTTCGATTTAGATTTTTTTTCGGTTATTATTTTTGTTTTTCTGATTTTGATTTTTGACTTTTGATTTTGATTTTTGTTGTCTGTTTTTGATTTTTGTCGTCTGATTATGATTTTTGTTTTTCGATTTTGATTTTCGATTTTTTCTGGTTTTTGTTTTCTGATATTGATTTTTGAATTTTGTTTTTCGATTTTGATTTTTGAATTTTTCTGGGTTTTTTCGATTTCAATTCTTTTTCGTTTTTGTTTTATTTTAATTGATTTCAAGGTTTTTTATTTGTTCGTTTTTGTTTTTATTTTTTCGATTTCTAGGTTTTTCAATTTTTTATTTTTGTTTTTCGATTTCGATTTTTGTTTTTCTTTTTTTTCGATTTTGATTTTTGTGTTTCGATTTTTAATTTTGTTGTCTGATTTTGATTTTTTATTTTTGTTTTTTGATTTTCGATTTTTTCTGGGTTTTTTCGATTTCAATTTTTGTTTGTTTTTGTTTTTATTTTAATTATTTCTGGGTTTTTTAATTGTTCGATTTTGTTATTATTTTTATGATTTCTGGGTTTTTGTCATTTTTTTTTCTGGGATTTTGTTTTTATTTTTTCGATTTCTTGGTTTTTCAATTTTTCTCGATTTTGTTTTGATTTTTTGATTTCTGGGTTTTTTCGATTTTGTTTTTATTTTAATCAAATTTTTTTTCCTTTTAATCGATTTTAATTCGATTTTTTTTATTTTTTGGGGTTGTTTTTTTATTTTTTTCGCAGCTTATTCATTTTAATCAACTTATTTTTGATGTTTTAATTGGCGCAGGTATACTTAATCGAAGAATCAAGAATCACGAATATGGGGATTTTTAGATTGTGATGTTCTAATTTTTTTTTGATTTATATTGTAGTTTTTTTTTTTATTTATATGTTGTAATTTTTTTTTGATTTATATGTTGTAATTTTTTTTATTTATATGTTGTAATTTTTTTTATTGATCTATGCTGTAAAATTTTATTGATTATATATATATTAAACAGAATCGTTTATATTGATTGTGATGTTTGGTTTATATTTTGTGTTCTTATTTAATTTAGTTTATTTAATTTTTAAGCAAAAAAAGACAAAAAAAATATTTAATTTTGTTGTCACTTTTGGCACCGGTTAACCGGTGCCAAAGTCATTGAATTAATTTTTTTTTGAGATTTTTCGGCACCGGTTAACCGGTGCCAATTCCAACTTTTGCCACCGGATTGAACCGGTGCCTTTTTAAACCTCTTATTGGCACCCCCCCACATTGGCACCGGTTCAAACCGGTGCCTTAAGCCGGGTTTGCACCGGTGCCAATGTGACAAGGGATAGAAAAACTAACTGGATATTTTAATTTAGGTGGAGATTTATTTTGAAGTACGGCACTACACTCTGCAGTGAAAGCTACTGTCTCTACCTCACTAATAGACCTTTTTCTTGTCAATATTTCCTTCATAAATTTTGCATGTGCAGGAATTTGTGTGATTAATTCAGTGAAGGGAACTGTTACCTTCAAATCTTTTACCATCTCCAAAAACTTACCAAACTGCTTATCCAAATTTGTTTTCAAGTGACGATTGGGGAATGGAAGTTTAATAACTGGATTTGGATCATTATTGCTCTTACCTGGAGTGGCCACCTTCCTTGGAGAGTCGTACCCTTCAATGTTGAATTAGATATATTAGTACTACTCTTTAGCCCTGCGGGGCTATTAGCTACATTGTCTGGTTTAACGGAATCAAGATTAGCATTATTTATTAAGACAGGTTCATCATCTCTGGGCATAGGGGGCCCTTCATAGTTTGAACCACTCCTTCTTAGAGTAATTCCATAGGCTTGATCCGTAGGCCTGGTCGGCTGTGCTGGCAAAGCTCCCTGTTGGCGGGTTCGTAGAGTAGCGGAAAGTTGCGCAATTTGATTATCTACAAATTTATTGTGTGCTAGAATTGAATCAATTTGTGCATCTCTACTCTCCATGTGCTTCTGCATATTAACCATCATCACTCTAATTTCTACCAAAGCAGGGTCGGAAGATGAGGAGGGCTGTTGTGGTTGGTTCTTTTGGCCAGCATTGGGGTGGTAATATTTCTGTAGGCTTGGATTAACATTATTTATTAATTTCTAATGCCATTGTAAAAGGCTTGGATTAACTGCCATTGTGCCAAATTATGGTGGGGCTATTCTCTTTGTAGGTCTTTGAACCTCTCCCAAGCCTCATATAAAGTTTCATCGGCTTCTTGGGCAAAGTTCTGAATCGCACTCCGTAGTACGGCTGTTCTCTCTGCAGGATAATACTTGTTATAAAAATTCAAAACAAGAGTTTCCCAGTCAGTTATACCAAGTGCAGTTCTATTTAAACCATTAAACCATAATTTGGCTTTTCCAGTTAAAGAAAAAGGAAAGAGAATCTCCCTGATTTGGTCTTGTGTGACCCCAGCTTGCCTGATGGTATTACAGTACTGACAATATTCTGCAATATGAATATTTGGGTCTTCATTCTTAGCTCCACTAAATTGCTTCCTTTCTATCATCGTTATAAATTGGGGTTTAATCTCAAACTATACCCCATCAAGAGCCGGAGTGGGAGTAAGGTGTGGAAAATCTGTAAGCCTTGGTTGTGAGTAATCACTAAGATTCTTTGGAGCCGTCATCTTTGATTCTGGATCTAATGATAGCTCTGAATCGCTAGAATCAGTTGGAGGATCTCGGTGATTATTATTATCACCAGAATCCGCCAGAATTTGCTTGTGAAGATTCTTCTATCTATGGAAGTATCGTTTGATCTCAGGATCGAAAGGGATGTACCCTAATCTGGAACACCTAGGCATAAACAAAAAAAACTAAAAGCAAATATGAGACCTGCCTCAAAGAACTAATGTTCCCTGAGACAGAAAGAAATAACCTAGACTACAAAAATAATCAAAAATAAAAATAAAATCGTTTCACCGGCAACGACGCCAAATTTTGACAGGCTATAGTCGTATCACCTAATCAAAATTAATTCCTAAATCCTTTAACTAATGTAGATAGGGAAGTAGGGTCGAATCTACAGAGAAACGAGTCTTTCTATTCCTAATTAATTAAAATAATCTAGATTATAAAGTAACCAAAATATTATAATCAAAAGGAATTAAACTACGAAGATTAAGAATAAGGAGAAAACAATATATAAAAGGTCTAGGGTATAGGTTCACCAATAAATAATATTCCAGGGTAAAACATAATAATCAATTATCAATGCATAAATTAATCAGATTATAAAGGGCTTTCGCTACGTATTACAATCACACAATTAATTTACCGGTATCAAATCTCATCTCTCGAATCTCGACTTAACCATTTATAAATTAACCTGCCTATTAAAACTAAATCTAAACATCAATTCTCATCTTTTGAATCGAATCAATATTGTCAAACTCATGCATAAAAGATCTGCGTAAACCTAGTCACAGAGCATTAAATATATCAATAGGAAATTAATCTAGCATTGACAAATAACAACAATAAATTACCCCTTCATATATATTATTTATAGAGCCCCATAAACCCTAGAAATAAAACCTACTCACACATAATTAATTCTAAACAAATTCAAAGTAATAAAACAAGACATGATCAAAGGAATAAAATAAATAACTAAGATTAAGAGAAGATAAATCGTTACCAAAGAAATTTGGAATTAAGAATAAAGTTAAGAACAAAGTATAAGAGAGAGAAACTAATCTAAAAGCTAAGTAAAGAGAGAAAATCTAAGAAAGAATTAAGAAAAAGTAAAAAGAAGATCCTAAACTTGCTTAACGGAAAAGTATTTATACTAAGCAAGAATCCTAAACTAAACCAAATTTAATCGTCGAAAATTAACTCCTTAAAATAACATGCGCCCGATCGGGCTTAAGGCCGCCCGATCGGGCGCGCCTTTGGCCACGCACCAGCACAACTCTCGCACCACGCCTGATCGAGCTAAGCTTGCCCGATCGGGCCCTTGCTTCACCTCGAGGCTTAGAATTTTGATTGGGCTTATTTCTTCGGCCCAATCCAGATATCCACTTAGGGTGTTGATCATTCGGTCCAAATACCTTGGTAACCCGATTACCGAGCCCTTAATCACCGGCTTGATGACTCTAACCGGCCTTGGACTTCAAAGATGGTCGTGCTCCTCCAATTCCCATAGTTAATCCATGAAAACCCGGTAAAATGCTCCAAAAGTGCAATTTCCTAAAAACTCAACAAAAACTATGAAAACACTAGAAAACACCAATTAGTAATAAAAGTGGCTCTAAAGATCCAAAAACACTACTAATTATGTCCAAGGGACGGGGGTAAAATATTATATAAAATAGACACATCAAACCTTCTAGAAGGTTCTTTTGAATCCTATTGTGATTAAGATTGATAATTAAGTTTCATGAGTTTTATTTGGAATAAAATAAGTGTTTTAAATGAAATTACGATTTTACCCCTCGTACAGACTTTTACGCTTAATTTTATCAAAAAAAAGAAAAATGTGTGAGAAAATCTCCTGCAGCGTCGAACGTTAGGCTGTCGCCTAGCGACAGCCCCTATCGCGCGAGGCTGTCGCCTAGGGAGTCGCTTGGCGACAGGGCCATCGACGTGTTTTATTCCTCTTCAAACTCCGATTCTTTTTTATCAAATCCGGACTGTTTTCATTAGAAATAGATTTCTTAGACCTCCGTTTTTAATCACCAATTCTCATCAAGAATTTCTTGATTTTCTCTCTCTCTCTTTCTAAACCAACCGTTTTCACAAACAAAATTCCGTATTCACAAGATCTAGACACACCTAGCCAAATTCGAAGTTGCCTTCACCCTAGACGTGAAAGGTTTGATATTTATGAGGGTTTGGTCCCAAATCTCTATCTCAATTATTTAATTTAATTGTTTTATTTTAATATTTTCCTTGAAGTTACTAACGTGTGTTTTTTGTTATAAGAAAGAGATACGACGCATCCAAGTAAGTGCTTTAATTTTTTTATTGTTATTTTGATATAGAAATCATGTTTAGGTTGTTATTTTGATTCCTAGTATCATGATAGGATGCTTTTCTTAGTATGATGTTTAGGGTAAAGAATAAGTTCCTTATATTAATTATGATTTCTGTGATACTTCTTATTTTCTTTCTTAATAGCATGTTAGTATCATGTTAGGGTTAAAGCTTTAATATTTATTGTTTAGTGACATGCTAGGGTTTGTTATTAATCTTGTTAGTATCATGCCTAGGATCTTGCTATTATTATGCTTTAACATGATTATGTTAATTATGATTATAATTTTATGATGATGATTTATTATTATGATGATTATTATTATGTTGCTTGATGTTTATTTATTATTATTTCTTGATCATGCATTTTATGCATGCTTAAAGGGAATATGTACTTACAATCACGCTTAATAAGATAATTAATAATCTTGTTTAGCGTTAATTTGATTATAATTCAAGTGATCTCTAATAATAGTTTTGTTTTGCATTAATATTCAACCAACATAGATAAACAGGTTTAGGGTAAACCTATTTCTTGCATGTTAGTCAGAAAGCGCACATGAATACGAGAAGAATAAAGTAGAATCCTATTATTAGGACAGGTTCTTTCTCTTTTAGATTGGATTTGTACTTTCATCCCCGAACTTCCAGTCTAGGTTCCAAACCTATTGGTGTTAACGATTGCTTGGATTGTTAAGGGGTGTAACCTTCACCTTTTGAACGGTTTACAAGTTCCTAAAACTTGTTGGCGACTCTTTTGCTCTAGCTTCCTTCCCTTTGGACGCCACCATGCTTAAGTGTATGATCACAGTGGGGTTCAAGTTTGGGGTAATGCTTGAAATATTCCTATAGTTTTTAGCGACTCCACTGGGGAGGAATCCTATTTTAATTCCTGAAATTTATTTCGGCAATGATTTAGAATGAGTGGACGAGACTCGAAAAGTTCTAAGTATTTCATGTGCGTAATATTGATTAACATTATTGTCATATGCATAAAAAAAGGTTCTCATTCTAAAGACAATCCGTAATGAGTAAAAAACATAGGATTTTTACACGTAGGAAATTCGAGGAATATCTTTCACAACTAGGATCGAAATAATACTGCGAAAACTGGAAAATCTAAGAACACAGAGAGTTGTTGAGGCATGTAGGAACTGGCGTCTAGAAAATAGAGCCTGTCGCCGAGTGACAATTCTGTCGCTTGGCGATAGGGCTCATATCCTGGCGACAGACTCTGTTGGCTAGTGCTACGTTCTTCTAATACCGAGCCAGAAATTAAATTTGCCTTCTTGTTTTGCCCAATTCTAGCATTGTTGGCTCGATTCTACTTCCTGATTGAGTTTTTCTCACTTTTCTAAAACCCATATTTGTTCTACTTATGGACATAACCCTTTGAGAATTCATGCTCCATCTACCTGATTGAACGCTCTGAGCAACAAAGGGTGCATCCGAGAATGTTGAATTCACCAAACCATGGAAGCGAGTTTAACTCGCGGGGTCCCATCCACACGTGCCAACCCTTCCAAAGGTAAGGCTTCCGCGTGGTGCATTTGGACTCATAACCATGGACCCTCTTTGACTAACCCATATCCCGAACTTTAGAGAACTAGAGCCATGGTTAGGTTGCAAACTCATTGCATCATATTGTGCCTACTTGACTATTTGTGCATTATTTGTTGTGCATACTTTATGTGTTTTTCCTAACCGTTTGTTTGACTTGTGTTTAAGCCTAAATAAACTTATTAATGACAAAAAGGACTGTGTCTAATTAATTAATTTGAGTAATTAAAGTTTAATAAATTAATCAAAACTGACTTAGTACGACTTTAGGCCTGTCCCGTAGAGTACAAATGTTCCAGTAATGGCGCAAAAATTTGGGTTGCAGCGCCAAACGCTGCTGTGTAAAGCCGTGTGTCAACTCTGTCGTCTGGCGCTACACTACAGAGTGCGGCGACAATCTTGTTGCTTTGGCGACAGTTCAGATTTTTACTCGAGTCACCACGACAAGTCTAATTAAACAGTTTATTAATTAGTTTGGATATTTTTTTGAAGGAAGTAACCTTATTTAGTCCTTAATTGAGTTTAAATACTTAGTCCCATGGTCTTACACAAGAGTCAAAGCATGTCACTTGCACTCACAAATAAAGCACACACTAATATGAATAAACACTTTGACCATGTCTAGAGAGTCTCATATGCGCGTGTTTTCCGTCATTTTATTAGGGGGGTAAGTCGGATATTAATCCTTCAATTAAACCACTTGTTTAAACCCATATACTTGATTCCCAAAAATATGCACCCTATTTTTGCTTTTTTTTTTTCTTTTTCCTTATAAACCAGTAAAGTCAAAGTCAATTTGAGTCAAGTCATTAAAACAAATAAAATGGTTTAATTTACAACGCGTGGTCAAGAAAGGAAAGACTTTTAATCAGAGACAACCTTTTCGTTCAAGTATAACTTTTTGATAAAACAGTCGATCGGAAAAGAAAAGCTAAGAAGATAATGGCGAGTCAAGAAGAAGTCAATGAACTCAAGAAGCAAATGGCTAGTGTTACTGAAGTGCTAAGAACCCTAACCATCCAAATCAATGACCCTGTAAAGCAACAACAAATGGAGCTCATGTAAGAGAGCCTGAGCAAGATATCCAATGACTACAGGTTCTAGGGCATTAGCGCACAAGGGGTCTCGGTGGACAAGGAGCTTCTTCCGTAGAATTTCAATGCCAACAACATCCCAAAGTTTAAGGAAACTAACAACCCCTATTTCCATTTAAGATCCTTTGAGACTCTAATGAATATTAAGGGGATAAATAGGAAAGTATTTCATTCTTTATTTTCTCTATATCTTGAAAGCGTTTGCCAACAATGGTTCTTTTTCCTTGATAAAGAGAAGACCTCTACTTAGGAATCAATTGTAAACGCTTTTATTGATAGGTATAAATACAATATTCAAGTTGAAACTGATCATAGGGAACTTGAAATACTTAAGCAAAAAGAGAATGAAGGATTCACTTCTTTCTTTAATAAATACAGTGAAACCTCTACTAGGATGATTTAAGTACCAAGTGAAAAGGAATCTGTAAGGATGTTCATTAAGAACATCCAAGAAAAGTACTCCAAACATCTTAAGTATCAAAACAACTTGGAGCCCTTCAAGGCCGTCTATGATATTGGAATTAATATTGAAGACGACCTTGCTAAACAAAAAGATGCTAATAAAAACATCTCCAACAGTGGCTGGAAAGGTAAGAAGAACGACAATCCTTCTTCTTCCAAAACCACCCACTTAAATAATGTTAGAACCTTTAATTTGAGTGAAGTCCTTGCTATGAACAACCAAGGACAAAAGCAACCATTTAGGAGGAACTTTACTCCTATTGGTATGAGTTATGACACCACATTCGACCGACTGAATGAAAAAGGTCTTATAACTCCCATTAGACCATTCAGGGATCCACCTGTTGAAAAGAGGACAGCTAACTTGAATCCCAACGCACATTGCAAGTATCACCAAGGCAGGGGCCATCTCACTGAGAACTGTTGGAAGCTTAAGGAAGCTATCCAAGACTTGATTGACAACAACAAAATTTCATTGCCCCCTACAAGAAAGAAGCCAAGTATCAACAATGCACCACTCTCTGATTCTTTGGCTATCTTTGATGAGGAAGACTATGTTGATCCTTCATCTCTCATCAAACCAGTTGAAGATATTCATGCTATCGAAGAAGAGGAGGAAACCTTCTTCGATGCCATGGGTGACTCCTGTCACGGACAAGAACCTGCAACTAAGGAAGAATTATGGATTCTCATACGATCAATGTGGGAGGGGATAGATTTGCTGCGCACAGCTATTAAATTCGCGAAGAAACAAGAAAAGGAGATTCAAAGAAAGCATGTCAAAATTCCACCTATGGAGAAGAATCCATTTTCTCTCCAAGTAATCGACACACCCAAGAAGAGTAATAAGCCTTACACTCCAATTGGTACTTCTTACGCTAAAATGTTCAAAATGCTCTCTGAGAGTGGTAATGTTAAACCTCTCAAACAGAGACCATTTGAATCATTAAAGAGGACAGATAGGTTCTATTGTCCATAACATCAATCAAGGGGACATTCCATTGAGAATTGTTTTAAATTTAAAGATTTAATTCAAAAGCTGATTGATAACAAGAAGCTAGTCCAAATTTCACAAGAACAAGATATTAGCATCAATGGGGTTTGAGACAGCGATGATGAAGACACCTATCTTAAAGATATGGAAGGACCTCCACTTTCAATGACATATTCAGTAAATGATTTTTGGGATGAAGAAGATTCACCCATTGACGTCCTCACAAGATTAGGGAGAATGCAACCTCCCATCTCAACACAACCTATTCCTACCATGCAACAAGTTCCCATACCAATCATAGAGGACAACGATATTGTAAAGCAATTCAAGAAGACCAAGGTCGAGATGAATGTATGGAAACTCCTAGCTACATCCCGAGAATATAGGTTGGCGGTAATGAATGACTTGGACAAGATTGGGATAGACTCCGGAACCACTCTTGAGGGGTTGGCTAACTTTCTCACGAGTGATCTTCCTAGTCCCATTAACTTGATCACTTTTTTTGACAAGGATTTACCTCCAGAAGGTGATAAGCATTACAAGGCTCTAAACCTCACAGTAATCTGCAAAAGGATGAATGTCCCAATGATTCTTGTAGATAATGGATCGGCAATCAATGTTTGTCCACTTAGAACTGCAAGGATGCTAGGAATAAAGGATGAATACTTAACCCCGTCAACACAAGGAATAAGAGCCTACGACAATACTTGTTGCCAAGCTCTTGGAAAGATTACTATGAACGTACTGGCGGGAGCAATAGAACATGCCACTACTTTCCAAGTAGTGGATATTAAAGCTTCCTTCAACTTATTGTTGGGACGCCTTTGGCTTCATGACCTTTAGGCCGTCCATTTATCTCTTCATCAACAGGTAAAGGCTATAGTTGGAGGGATCCCCATTACAATCGATGCTTCACCTATGAGGATTAAGGCTATTGAAGATCCGATTATTAATGTCGATCACGATGAGAATGATGAAGATTTTTGGGGCTTTAATGAAGAGGTCTCCTTAATCGAGGAGGATGAAAGGACCCCTCTTTTCCATGAACCCCACTCTAATATGACGGTAAATGTTATTCTTAAGAAACAGGGAAACTTTCTCGGAATGAATCTAGGAAAGAAAAAGGAGAAAGTAAAGCAAATAGAATTACCTGGCCTCCCTAAATTAGATACTTTCCAACCTGGTTTCGAACCGACTCTAGAAGATCTAAAGAAAGCCCAGGAAAAGTCTAAGGCGCGTAGAAACGCTCGCACCCAAAAGAAGGCAATCCCAATGGACCCATATCCTCCTACACTTAATGGACAGTTTATAAGAGAAGGAGAGGACTATCCATGCTACGAATTTCCCAAGCCCTTTGTTGTAAATGGAATAGGAAACCGGGGTTCGAAATCTTCCTGGATTGCTACTTTCTAGATGAGATCCCAACTCCTATTCACAAGGAGAAAGCAGCCCCATGCTTTGACTTTAATGTCCTGGGACTCCTCTTTGGGCGCGAGAAGGATGGGCCAAAGTATATAGAGGATAACTCCTCGCTCATTCAAACGGTCCTACAAAGTGACAATTTCGACCCTTCGAAACTCATCACTCCAGCAGAGGGCTTAGTGCAAGGATGGCGCAAGACGGTCAAGGTGATTACTCCGAAGGGAAGGAAAATCTCAATAACAATAGGATAAGGACCAATGTTTGAAGAGTCGTCTGAGTCAGAGTTAGAGTTAGAGTCGTTTCCTTTAGAGTCTTCCAAGTCCTTAGATGTAGCACCCCCTATTTCTGATTCTTCTATTTTAACATCTACTCCTAGGATAGTTAGCAATCAAGTCCCCGAGGACATTTCTTTATTCGATGTAATGATTTCCAAATTTAATAACATGTCTTCTTCCTCTTACTCCTCGTGTTTTTCTCTAACCCAAGATGACGAGCATTGCTTAACTAACAATGAAAATGACAAATAAATTATTAAAGCAATGGAATCACTTGAAAAGAAAACACCGATAATTGAGGATACTGAAACGGTTGATATCTCAAATGATTCAACCATTAAAAGAGGAGTTAAAATTGGATTAACGCTAAATAAAGAAGAGAACCGATTTAATTAATCTACTTAAAGAATTTATCGATGTATTTGCTTGGTCATATGAAGATATCCCAGGTATTAATAGAGAAATAGCTCAACACACTATACCACTAATTCCAGGAATGAAACCTGTAAAACAAAAGCTGCGTCGAATAAAACTCAACATAGCTCTTAAAATAAAAGAAGAATTTCAAAAACAGATAACTGCAGGTTTTATAAGGGTATCTAAATACCCGGAATGGGTCGCAAATGTTGTCCCAGTTCCAAAGAAGGATGGAAGGGTAATAATGTGTGTCGACTATCAAGATCTAAATAAGGCAAGTCCAAAGGACGACTTCCCTTTACCACACATCGACATCTTAGTAGATAATACAACGAATTGCGCGCTTCTCTCATTTATGGATGGATACGCAGCGTACAACCTGATTCTCATGGCAAAAGAAGACATGGAGAAAACGACATTCATAACACCATGGGGTACTTACTGTTACACGGTAATTCCATTCGTGTTGAAAAAAGCAGGTGCCACTTAGAAACGAGCAGCAACAGCCGTACTCCATGATATGATGCACAAAGAGGTTGAAGTATATGTAGAAGATATTATCATGAAATCGAAGGATCGCCAGGGCATCAAGTAGCCTTGAGAAAGTTCTTCGAAAGGCTAAGGAAATACAACATGAGGTTGAATCCGTCTAAGTGTGCTTTTGGAGTCACCTCAGGCAAACTCTAGGGATATGTCATAAGCTCTAGAGGAATAGAGTTAGACCCAACCAAGATCAAAGCGATCATGTCAACGCCATCGCCGAAAATCGAGAAAAAAATTTGAGAATTTATTGGCCGGTTGTAATATATAAGTAGGTTCATATCAAAGCTAACAACGATATGTGAACCAATATTCAAGAAGCTCAAAAAGAATGTGCCAGTAATATGGGACGACGAGTGTCAAAAAGCCTTTGAAAAGATCAAAGCCTATCTCGCAATTCCTCCTGTATTAGCACCAACACTTCTAGGGATTTCTCTTAGATTGTACTTAACAGTTACCAGAGAGACAATGGAGGCTATGCTTGCACAATAAGTTGAAGGAAAAGAAAATACAATCTAGTACCTAAGCAAGAAAATGGTCAAGTATGAAGTACGCTACACACTGCTTGAGAAATTGTTCCTCGCATTAGTATGGGCCACAACCAAGCTAAGACATTACATGCTCGTACATACAAAGTAGTTTCTTGAATGGATCAACTTAAGTATTTTTCGGAAAGTCTACACTCAATGGGCGCATATCAAGGTGGATAGTCGACTTAGCCCAATTTGATGTAAGATTCATGCCTCAAAAGGCTATAAAAGGATCTGTGGTTTCGTACTTCCTAGCGGATTTCCCAATAGAATATTCGACGCCAGTACATGACAACGAAGTTCCAGACGAAACTTGATGGTCACAGAAGATGATACTTGGACCTTATACTTCGACGGAGCCTCAAACCAAAAGGGATGTGGCGTTGGAGTACTATTAGTATCACCTAAAGAAGAGTATGTTCCAATCTCCATAAAGTAAGATTTCGACGTTACCAACAACGCTGCTGAATACGAAGCATGCGTGGTGATATGTCTATTTTATATAGTGTTTTACCCTCGTCCCGTGGTCATTATTAGTAGTGTTTTTGGCTCTTTCGGGCCACTTTTATTACTAATTTGTGTGTTCTAGTGTTTTCTTAGTTTTAGTTATATTTTACACGAAATTGCGCTGTTAGAGCATTTTCCCGGGCATTATTGGATCGACTACGGAAGCTAGAAGGACACGACCACTTTTGGAGCCCAAGATCGGTGAGAGTCGGTGACTAAGGGCTCGGTTATTTGGATCAAGAGGCAATTGGACCATGTATTCGAGACCCGAGAGGAAATATGGATTGGGCCGAGAAATCTAGCCCAATCGAAGTCCAAGCCTTGAAGACGAAGGTCGGGCCCGATCGGGCAAGCATACGCCCGATCGGGCGGATGCGCGCATGACTGCTATCAAGGAAAGGCGCGCCCGATCGGGTGAGCGTAGGCTCAATCGGGCGCGGCACATTAGACTGGGCGTTGTAAAAAAGGCGGGCCCGATCGGGCGCCCCTTCGCCCGATCGGGCGCGTGTTTTTCCTAGTGTATGATTAAGTTTAGTTAATTCTTGTTTTAGGAGAAGTATATATACGTTTTGTACGGATTATTTACTTACCTTCTTTCTGTTAGACTTTCTCTCTCTACTTAGTATTTTTCTCTCTTTTAAATTCTCTCTAACTCTTGTTCTTAATTCCTTCATTAATTCCAGATTTAGTTTGGTACAATTTCTTCCCTTTTTAATTTCAGCTATTTTAATTGTTTTCTTGATTATGTTCTTATTTATTTATTTGATTGGTTTAGTTATGATGATTAGTGAGTAGTTTAATTATAGGGTTTATGGGGATTCATAATTAATATGAAGGGATAGTTTGTTATTATTGGTTGTTGATATTGCATGATAATTTCCTATTGAATTGTTTTAGTTCTTTGCAATTAGATTATGAATCGAGCAGATGAAATTTGATTGTGAATGTTTAGCAATATTCGATTAATGAATCGAGTAGATGTTGATTTAATATTAATGGCTATTTTTAATAGGAACTTAGGTCTAATAAATTGCGAGAGCCTGTTAGATCTATGTTGCTTAATAAATTGTGAGAGCCTGTTAATCATGTTATCTATGCATTGTTAATTATTAATTACTTCGTTCTATCCCGGAATATTAATTATTGGTGAACCTGTGACCCTAGGCCTTCTTATTATTGTTTCTTTTCCCCTCAAACTCATTCTTCGTAGTATAGAATTCACACTAAAAACATTGGTTATTTGGATAATTTAGAATATAATAATTAATTAGAACTAAAAAGACTTGTTTCCCTGTGGAGTTCGACCCTACTTCCCTATCTACCTTAGTTAGTGATTTAGGTAATTATTTTTTATTAGGGGATACGTTTACCCTGTCAAAATTTGGCGCCGTTGCCGGGGAAACGGTTTTATTTTTATTTTCTGATTATATTTTTGTAGTCTAGATTATCCCCCTTTTTCCTCAGAGAACATTAGTTCTTTGAGACAAATCTCATATTTGTCTCTAGTTCTTTGTTTATACCCAGGTGTTCTAGATCAGGTGACATCCCTTTTTGATCCTGAGATCGAGCGTTCTTTTCATAGGCAAAGGAGACTCTATAGACAAATTCTGGCGGGTTCTGAGGAGGACAATGATCAAGAGATCCTCCCCCCTGATTCTAGTGATACAGATATTCCTTCAGATTCAGAATCAGAGATGACGGCTCAGAAGAAACTCAGTGATTATTTGCAACCAAAGCTCACAGATTTCCCGCACCTTACTCCTACTCCGGCTCTAGATGGAGTTCAATTTGAGATTAAGCCCCAATTTATCACTATGATAGAGAGGAAGTAGTTCAGCGGAGCTAAGGGTGAAGATCCTAATCTTCACATCGCAGATTTCTGCCAATATTGTAACACCATTAGACAAGCCGGGGTTACGCAGGACCAAATCAGGGAGATTCTCTTTCCCTTTTCATTATGTGGCAAAGCAAAATTATGGTTTAATGGTTTGAATAGAATTGCACTTGGTATTACTGACTGGGAAACTCTTGCTTTGAATTTCTATAATAAATATTATCCTGCAGAGAGAACAACGGTACTAAGAAGTGCTATTCAGAACTTCGCTCAAGAAGCCGACGAAACATTATATGAGGCTTGGGAGAGGTTCAAGGATCTACAGAGAGAGTACCCCCACCACAATCTAGCACAATGGCAATTGATCCAAGCATTTTATAATGGACTTGGAAATTCTTCTAGATCAGTACTAGATTCAGCAGCTAGTGGGAGGTTTATGAATTTAAATGTGGATGATGCAGGACAGGTTATCGAAGACATGGCAATACACAATTCCCAATATGGGAATGCGAGGGGGTTTGAAAATAAGGGAAAACATAATGTCGATTCCGTATCCTTTTTGCAAGCTCAATTAACATCTATTTGCCAAAAATTAGATAATCTTACTACTGCTCCTAACTATGTAGCTAATGTTTCTTCTGTTGCTAACCATGAAGCTTTTTGTGAAAATTGTGGAATTGTAGGTCATTGGGGGCAAGATTGTAGGAGCTCTATGGAACATGTTAATGCCTTCCAAACTTATAGGCAAAATAACCCCTATTCCAATTTCAACAATGCCGGTTATAAAAACCATCCTTATCTTTCATACCGGAGTACCAATGTACAAAACCCTCCACCTCCACAACAACCACAACAGCAACCCCCACCACAGCAAAAATATTACCATCCTAATGCCGGCCAGAAAAGCCAAGCATCACCCTCATCATCTTCCGACCCTGCCATGACAGAAATTAGAGCGATGCTAGCTAATATGCAAAAGCATATGGAGAGTAGGGATGCGCAAATTGATTCTATTCTAGCCCATAATAAAATCATGGACAATCAAATTGCACAACTTTTATCTACCCTACAATCCCGTCAGCAGGAAGCTCTACCATCACAACCTATCCATCCTATAGATCATGCTAATGCAATCATTCTAAGGAGTTGTTCACATTATGATGGACCTCCTATGCCAAAGGAAGATGGACCAGTTTCTGATCTAGATTTCTCTATACCAAACGGTAATCCTGCTAGCCCTGCAGGGCTACAAAAAGATACTAACCCTACTAATGTTTCTGTGCAGGGTAAATTGCAGGATAAGGGAGGAGTTGTGCGGAGCCCAGTTATCAAGCTTCCATTCCCTAATAGACAAATGAAGAGTAAGCTTGATAAACAATTCGGTAAGTTTTTAGGGGTTGTGAAAAACCTGCAGGTAACAGTTCCTTTCACTGATTTAATCACTCAAGTACCTACTTATCCTAAATTCATGAAAGACATTATGACTAGGAAAAGGGCCTTTAATGAAGTAGAAACTGTAGCTTTCACAGAGGAGTGTAGCGCTTATTTGCAAAATAAATCACCTCCTAAATTAAAGGATCCCGATAGTTTTTCTATCCCTTGTCACATTGGGAATGTTTTTATTGATAAAGCTTTATGTGATCTGGGTGCTAGTGTCAGTGTCATGTCATCATCTATATGTGCTAAATTAAATATGGGGGAATTAAAAATTACTAATATAACTTTGCAAATGGCAGATCGTTTGGTAAAATATCCCTTAGGTATTTTAGAGGACGTACTTGTCAGAGTTGGTAAATTTTTTATTCCTGTTGATTTTGTTGTTTTAGATATGGCAGAGGACACACAAATACCCATTATATTAGGTAGGCCTTTCCTCCACACTGCAGGAGCTATTATTGATGTGAAAAATGGTAAACTAACCCTTTCTGTAGGTGACGATAATGTTACCTTTAATTTAGGGAAGGTTTTGAAAGGGCCTATGTTAGAGGAAAATTGTTGTTATATTGATACAATTGATATAATGGACGATATTTTTGTTGATAGCTTGCCACAGGTTCTTGCGAAGGATCCCTTGGAGGAAGTTCTCTGCGGGAATTTATCTAGCGACAATGCAAGCATTTGGGGTAATGAGGTACAAAGTATTGAAAAGGCTCTTTCCTTAGAAGAGTTATGCCCTAAGGAGACAATGAAGGTAGTAAATTTAGTTCAAGAATCAAAACCTGCAGAGGTCAAGAAACCTGCGCTAAAACCTCTCCCTTCTCATTTAAAATATGTTTTTCTAGATGAGCAGGAACTACACCCCGTGATCATCAGTACTGCACTCACTGACCTACAATCTCCCCAACTTCTAGGGGTCCTCAAAACCCATAAGAAGGCTATAGGGTACAATATTGATGATCTCAAGGGTATTAGCCCTGATTTTTGCATGCACAGGATTCTTCTAGAGGACAATTACAAGCCCTGCATTCAACCCCAACGAAGATTAAATCCCAACATGCAGGAAGTAGTCAAGAAAGAGGTGATGAAATTACTTGATGCAGGTATCATCTATCCTATTTCTGACTCCAAGTGGGTAAGTCCTGTGCAGGTAGTACCGAAGAAAGGTGGGATGATTGTGATAACTAATGATAAAAATGAATTAATTCCCACTAGAACTGTAACAGGGTGGCGTATGTGCATAGACTATCGTAGACTAAATATTGCCACTAAAAAGGATCACTTCCCTCTCCCCTTTATTGATCAAATGCTTGAGAGGTTAGCTAATCACAAATTCTTTTGCTATTTGGACGGGTATTCAGGATTTTTCCAAATTCCGATTCACCCTGAAGATCAGGAAAAGACCACCTTAGACGAATCACGTCCTGACCGAACAGTCAAAGTTGGGACGACTGCTCTGAGAAACCTTGGTGACGACTTTCACAACCTATTGAAAGAATATAAGGACATCTTTGCATTTGAAGTCCATGAAATGCCAGGCATTAGTCCTGATCTGGCGGTACATAAACTCGCCGTGGATCCAAAAAAGAAGCCGGTACGGCAAAAGAAGCGGAACCATGGCGAAGAAAGAAGTCAGGCGGCAGCCGCCGAAGTTAAAAAATTACTTGATGCAGGGTTCATTCGGCAATGTTACTTCCCAGACTGGGTTGCAAATGTGGTGCTTGTTAAAAAGCCGAATGGCACCTGGCGAATGTGTGTAGACTACACAGACTTAAACAAGGCGTGCCCCAAAGACAGTTACCCTCTGCCTAAAATTGATAACCTGGTCGACTCGACAGCCGGCCATGCCTTGATGAGTTTTATGGACGCCTATTCTGGTTTCCATCAAATTCCTTTATGGAAGAAAGATCAGGAGAAGACGGCCTTCGTCACTGATCTGGGGTTATACTGTTACACGGTCATGCCGTTTGGTCTTAAGAATGCCCCGGCTACCTTCCAACGAATGATAAACACTGTGTTCTTTGATCAGATTGGGAGAAACGTCGAGGCATACATTGATGATATGATTGTCAAGACTAAACTTCAGAAAGATCATCTGTCGGACCTCCGAGAAACTTTCGCCACACTCAGGCGGCACCATGTCATGCTCAATCCCAAGAAATGTGTCTTTGGAGTTGAGTCTGGGAAATTTCTCGGATTCCTTATCAATCAGAGAGGAATAGAGGCGAACCCTGAGAAGGTGCAGGCGGTCATTGACATGCAGTCGCCTCGTACCATCCGAGAGGTTCAGAAGTTAACAGGTTGTCTGGCGGCCTTGGGGAGATTCCTAAGCCGATCAGGCGACAAATGCCTATACTTTTTCCAGGCAATTAAGAAAAAGGCAAGGTTTGAATGGGGGCCGGATGCTGAGGCCGCCTTCCAGAAATTAAAAGTTCACTTGCATTCCTTGCCGAGGCTGGTCAGCCCTTTGCCCAAAGAGGTTCTCTACATGTACCTGGCCGTCTCTGATCATGCGTTAAGCGCTGTTCTCCTTGCTGAAAGGGACGGCTGTCAGCTCCCGCTCTACTTTGTCAGTCACGTACTGAAAAATGCCGAGTTGAGGTATCCCCTAGTGGAGAAATTTGGTCTTGCACTCTTCATGGCTGTTAAAAAATTGAAGCCCTACTTTTTGGCACATACAGTCGTCGTGTATACAGACCAACCTATCAAGCGGCCGCTGACCATCATGGAGTCGTCAGGCCGAATGATCAAATGGGCCATAGAAATACAGAGCCTCGAAGTTACTTTCGAGCCTAGAAAAGCAGTGAAGGGGCAAGCCTTTGCTGACTTTATTGTAGAGATGACTCGTCCTCCTGACTCTCAAGTTCCAGACCAAGTATGGAAGGTATATGTGGACGGAAGCTCTACTTCAAATGGTTGTGGAGCAGGCGTCATATGTCAGTCGCCAGAGGGCGACAGGTTCGAGTATGCTCTACGCTTCAGTTTTCAGGCCTCAAACAATGAGGCAGAATATGAAGCTTTACTAGCCGGGATCCGCATGTGCAAGGCGGCAGGGGCAAGAAAAATAGACGCCTGTTCCGATTCACAATTGATAGTGAGTCAGTACAATGGCGAATACGAAGCAACCCATCCGGCCATGATCAAGTATTTACAGGCCGTCCGACAAGCAGTCGGCTCCCTTGAGGATTTCTATCTGATCCAAGTGCCGAGATCAGAAAACAACCAGGCGGATGCACTGTCAAAATTAGCATCATCCGCCTCCTCTGATACTCCTCGAACTGTTTTTTGGGAAGTAATGGAGAAGAGAAGCATCGAGGAAAACCCTATTGGAATCCTAGACAGAAGCCCAACCTGGATGGATTCAATCAGGGCATATCTGACAAACGGTACACTGCCGGATGATCCTCAACAGGCGGCAGCACTGAAAAAACGAGCCACCTGTTTTGAAATGATAAAGGGAGAACTTCACAAGAGGGGGTACCTTCAACCCTTCTTAAAGTGTGTTACTCCAGAAAAGGGACGAGAGATACTAGATGATCTTCACTCTGGTTACTGTGCTTTTCATATAGGTGGTAGGATGCTTGCTCAAAGGGCAAGGCGGCAGGGCTACTTTTGGCCTACTTTGGAAGCAGATGCAATGGAGATGGTGAAAAAATGTGACAAGTGCCAAAGGTTTGGCAAACTAATTCACCGTCCGGCTACTGACCTCACTACCATTCACAGCCCACTACCGTTTGCTAAGTGGGGCATGGACATTCTGGGTCCATATATTCCTGCTACAGGCGGAAGGAGGTACATACTTGTTGCCGTCGACTACTTCACTAAATGGGTAGAGGCGGAGGCTGTAAAGGGAATCAAGACGAAAGATGTAATTTCATTCATTTGGAAAAACGTCATCACTCGGTTCGGGGTTCCCATGTCTATGGTTTTTGATAATGGTCCCCAATTTGAGACGCCTGTTCTCAAAAGCTGGTTGGGTGATCAAGGAATTGCAAACTACTCTGCATCTGTCGGCCGTCGACAAGCAAACGGCCAGGTAGAAGCCTTTAATAAAATCATCTCAGACGGTCTCAAGAAAAAGATTGAACGAGCAGGCGGCCTATGGGCGGATGAACTACCACATGTTCTCTGGGCCATTAGGACGACTGAAAAAGGGGCGACTGGAGAAACTCCATTCCTCCTAACTTACGGTGCGGAAGCTGTTCTTCCAATAGAACACTACGAGCCGACTCTTCGAGTGATGCTATTAGACTCACTTCCTGAAAAGAGGGGCAATGCTGTCTTGCGCCATGAGATCTATCGCCTGAGAATGACTAGATCATACAACAAAAAAGTACACAGGCGTCCACTCAAAGTAGGGGACTTTGTACTTAGAAAAATGGAAGCAGTTGGTAGGGCTAATGAGTCTGGCAAACTAACTCCAAATTGGGAAGGACCCTACCGAATCTATGAGGAAGTCAGGGATGGTACCTACCGTCTGGAAACACCAGACGGACAACCGTTGCCTCGAACTTGGAATGTAGATAATCTTAAGAAATATTTCTTTTGAATGATGTAAAGTAAAGAGCTACTTAATAAAAGTTTGCACTTACTATTCAAATTTGTACTACGAGGGGCATGCCGTCTGTACCTTTACAGTCGGCTACTCTCCATTGAGTTTTACACTATCTTCAGAGGGGCATGCCGTCTGTACCTTTACAGTCGGCTACTCTCCATTGAGTATTTCACTCACAATAGGCGCATGTCGCCTGGGCATATAGTCGGCTACTCTCCCTAAGAAGATGGCCGACTGGTTCCAAACACATAGCCACCCCCCTAATACTTAGCTAAAAAGATTAGGGCCTGGCCGACCCTGTGCCTAACAGGCGGCTACCCTCCTTTTATTTAGCACCTACGTTCACCAAGAACTTACCAAGGCCACAGGCCGAATGATCAGACCAGGCGCCAAGCCAACTGATCAAATCTACAAAACTAATACGACCTGTCCCAACATCATAGCAGGCGTCCGACGGCATCCCTCCGGATGAAATTCGTCGCAGAGAGCAGCTCCCTTTTGGGTGGAACATTGTTCTATAAACTAATTACACGGCACCTATACGACTGTCCCCAAGGGCAACCACGTAGCCGTTTTTGAGACAAGGATAACTCTATCACTAACCAAACCAGTGGTAGCAGTTGACATCTGAGTCAGATGACCGCCTGTATTACTTGGGGTAAATGCAGGGGGTACCTATTGAGTTAATAGCCAACAAACATTGGCGAATCAAGGGGTCTAGCCGGCCTCCGCCGCCTGGTACCTCTACTACTCAAGCAAGAGTGACGGCGACTGAGTAACACCAACGTTAACTCATAGTCACTCCCTCAAACTTGGTATGGAACTTAAAAGGTTTGAGTAGACCGCCTGTTTTTTGGCAAACAGCGGCACTCAAATTCCTATTCCTACTAGGTAACCTCTTGAGTTAATAGCCAACAAACATTGGCGAATCAAGGGGTCTAGCCGGCCTCCGCCGCCTGGTACCTCTACTACTCAAGCAAGAGTGACGGCTACTGAGTAACACCAACGTTAACTCATAGTCACTCCCTCAAACTTGGTATGGAACCTAAAAGGTTTGAGTAGACCGCCTGTTTTTCGCAAACAGGGGCTCTCAACCACTACCCCTGCTAGGTTAACAACTTGTGAGTTAAAAGCCAACAAACATTGGCGAATAAAGGGGAACAACCGGTACCCACCGCTTAATACCTCTACTACTCAGTTCCTTGGAAACTAAGTAACAATCATATTCACTTGGTCAGACCACTTTCCTAGGTTAAATTTACAAATGACAGGACCGCCTGCCTAAAAAGGATCCAGTCTTTAAAATAGTTCGAATACCGATTGGATAAATGGCCGACTGATCGTCTATCCTGGAAACAGACAACCAGTCGTCCAGGGGCATAGGCGGCGTACTAACTATCCGTACCTGTCTGCAACGTTCGGCCATGAAAAACAGTCGGTCTAGTAAACAATTGGATATTAGATATGGAATACTTAGACAAATTTGAAGCAAAACAAAAATTCATTAAAAATAAGCCGGTCATTAAAGACCAGCAAAATATTCAAAGCCCCGGCCCCCTGGCCGGGTAAATACAAAGCAAACGGCACGCAGGCCGTGGAAAGAATACATAAAGCTTAAGAAGGGGGCAGTTCAGTATTAGTAGCTGCCGCCTGGTCAGCACTCTTCTTGCTGGACTCGGCTTCAGCTGCATCCTTTTTTGATGCCTTACCCCCAAGCGGCACAAGCGCCACTACCGGCTCCTCCTCCTCCTCCAACGCTTCTCCCAACGCCTCTTCTTCAGCAGCCGCCAGGATCCCTTGATTATATGCATCCGAGCACTGGCGGTACGTTCTTTCCCAAGAGGCAAAGTCGGCACTGGGGAAGAGGCGGCCCCAGGTCATGCGCTGGATTTGAGCGGAGTCTTCCATCATCTCCCGGACCAACTCTTTCTTCTCTTGCTCGGCCTTTTCCGAGAGCTCTTGGGTAAGACTCTTCTCCTGGGTCACCAGGCGTTCCTTTACGTTGGCCAAGGATTTCTTCATGGCTTCGTAAGAGTACATTTTCAGGCGAAGAGGTTTCAGCTCGGCCTGGAGATTTGTGATGGTCGCCTCCAGCTCATCATTCTTCTTCTGGGCCGCCTCTAACTGAGCCCGAACAGCGGCGGTAGCCTGCGCCTGATAATAGAGAATATCAATGGTCAGTACTTCATTTTGGGCAATTTGAAACATTGCCTTATCACAGTCAGAGGCGGCCATAGCTTTTGCAGCCTTTACCTCTTTGTTTTTCCGATCAAGCGGCTTGCGAAGGCCGTTAACTCGGAGCAGGGCCTAAGTAAAAAACAAAAAAAAACAGGCGTCAGTTTCCAAACAAAAAAGAAAACAGGCGTCCAGAAAATTCAAATACTCAAAAATATGCTAAGTATACCTCAGCAAGGACCCCTGCAATCCCGTCAAGGTCAAGGGTGCCGACACCCCTGACCGCCTCCCTTTCAGCCGGAGGAACTGCCCTGATCATAGACTTGGCCATCTCTACCAAGTCAGGCCCCTGGGGGCCGGCTGCATCAAGCATAAACAAACGGATTAGACTTAGTAAAAAAGGAGCAAGTCTAAAATTTACAAGGACAACTTCATACCTCTAGGCGGCCCAGTTGGAGCTTTAGAAGAAGTGGCCGGTTGTTTCTCAGCCGCCACCTGTTTCCTGGCAGAACCAGGAGAGCTCCCAACAGTCGTCTTCCGGGCCTTGGGGTCCGGCTGTTGGGAAGAGGAAGCTCTTGGAGCACCCGTCTAAAACAGAAGAAAACAGTCAGTATATGCATAAACACTCCAAAAAGAGGGTGAAAGGTTCGGAGCTCACCAAGGGTGCCCCCTTCTTGGGGGAGTCGGCTGAAGCTTGTTGCATAATAGAGGCCCGCAACATGGCCGCCGCAGTCTTGGAGGCGGTGATTTTGCTCATGGCGTCAGCTGCAAAAACAAACGGCAAAGTTAATAAAAGATAAACAACAAATGTATGAAACAACAGAGTATTCGACAGGCCGACTACCTCTTGAGCACCGACTGCTGAGGCCACAGGCGGCCAAAAAGTACTCGTCATAGAGCCACTTGAAGCTCGGGACGCAGTGCAGGGGTACTTGCTCTCGTACCCCTGAAGTAGAGTCGACCCTCGACTCTACTTTAAAGAGTCCTTTGTCAAGAATCTCTTTCTTAGCCTTGGGGGGAACAGGCGGCATGCTACGGCCGCCTGCAAGAAGGGGCGGATTCCTGTTCCACCTATTGAAGCGCTTGTTCTGCTCAATGTCAGAACTCTCAATGATGAGGAAGGTGCTCCGCCAGTCCTTCCACTTGTTTGCTTTACCTCTCGTCATGAGGTAGCCCTTGTGGCTTGTCAATTGATACCAGCCGGTACCGCCTGACTTAGGGGTCCGGCTGAGATAGTTCATGTGGGCGAAAGCCTCGAAGCTCGGCTCCACCCCGTGCAGTTCGCACCCGGCCACATAGCCGAGTACGTTGACCCAGGAGTTTGGGGCTAACTACCATAACCCCAACTCATACCCATCCAAAATCCGCTGAACAGTCGGATGTAATGGGAAGCGAAGCCCTGCCTTGATGGCCGCCTCGTAGCAGCCAAAGCAGGAGCTTTCGTAACTAGAACCAGCCGGCCAGACGACTGTGTCTTCTGGATCCGGCACAAACACTAGAAAATCGGGGCCCATGGTGTGGTTGGCAATAAAGCTCTCCACTTTCTCTTGCATGGCTGTGATTCGGCCCCGAGGTACCGTGCAATAGTAGGGGGTATTTAGCTCTCGGTAAGAGGCGGATGGTTCCGCCCAATTGTCCCCCTTCTCAACTGTGTGAGAAAGTCTCGCCTCTTGCAGGCGGCTGTTTTTCTCTTCTGTACCCAAAGAAGCATGGCCAGAAGAGCTTGACGAGGAATCGTCCTCGGACGAGTCTGAAGAGGACGACTCCTCCCCTCTCCCGGAGGGGCCCGCCTCCTCTCTTTGAAAAGGAGCAGATTTGTTAACTGTTAAATTGGAAGGGGTCACTATGACTCCCCCCACAGAATTGCCGGCATCCAGGCCGCCTTGTCTCACTTCAACATCTGGCGCCTGGTCAGATGTTTCACTAATCGGCACCCTGTGGGAGGAGCCGTCTGAATTTGAGATCCTAGCTGTCTTTTTCGTTCTGGCCATCCTGCTCTGCATAGACACAGATACAGTCGGACTTTGTATAAAGGGCAAAGATGGGTCCGGAAAAGGGCAGGCGGCACTCCTAGTCCTAGATTCAGCCGTCCCCGGTGACCGGCTGATCACTAACCTAGGTCGTGTCGTGTGCTTCCGTAGTGCCATTTCAGAAAATAAAAAGAAAATTAAGAGTAAGAGAACTGAGTTACCTGAACGAGTGACGTTTGATGAAGTTCTGAAAATCCTGTGTAGTCGGCTTGTCATAACAGGCGGTAGGCAGAAAAAGTCCAAAATGTCAGAGCAAGTTCAGGGGTCCGAATTTTCTCAAATAGTTCTCAAAGTGTGAAAATGACTCAAGACAACTCTCCCTTATATAGGCGAAGTGAGAAGGCGAAGGGTCACTTTCAGAATTCAAAATTTGGGCGGGAAAATCTCTCGTCCTTTCGCCGACTGACACCTGTAGCAGGCCGTCGCCCGTTACAGTGCGACACCTGTCACAGGTAACACGTGACCAATCACGTGCCACCTGTGAGGGGCAAATGATTAGGGGATTTTGCTCCCACCAATCGGAATGCGCCACGTGGGCCAATCAGGACCTGCCAAGTGTCCCCTAGTTGGAACTGTCAGGACTTGCCACGTGGCACGCGCTTATTCGTCCACCTTGGACCTGTTATGTCACGACATGTGGCATACTCCATGCCTAATGGAGAACCCGGCCACCCAGGCCCAACTTCCGAGGGAAGCCCAATCGGCCCTAGGTTTACCTAAACCTAGGATGGGCACGTTTCCCAAGGTTATAAATACCTCCCTTAATCCTCATTAAGGGGGAGGACAGAAACAACACGCGAAAAACATTACGGAACACACTAATAACCGGCTGATCTCGCTAACAAAGCAGATTACCTACATTAAACACTCTCACCTAGAGAGACCTTATTACTTTAATTTCCGCATTAATTACTCCTTAATCATGTACTAACTTGACCGTTGGAGGCGGAGCTCACATGAGTCTCCGTTATTTTGCAGGTACAGGCGTCCGGTTCCAGTCTCGGAATTGTAACTCTCCCGCAGGACATCAGAAAACCCCGAAACATATGGCACTTTTGCATATTGTAGAATGCCCTTTGGTTTATGTAATGCACCTGCTACCTTGCAACGTTGTATGATTAGCATTTTTTCTGATTTCATAGAGTCTATTATGGAGGTCTTTATGGATGATTTTAGCGTATATGGTTCTTCATTTGATTCATGCTTAATTAATCTCGCTAAAATTTTGAAAAGATGTGAAGAGTGCAACTTAGTACTTAATTGGGAGAAATTTCACTTTATGGTGACAGAGGGAGTAGTCCTTGGCCATATTATATCTGATAAGGGCATACAAGTAGACAAAGCTAAAATATCAGTGATTGAGCAATTACCTCCCCCAGTCAATGTTAAGGGAGTTAGAAGCTTCTTGGGTCATGCGGGGTTTTATCGCCGTTTTATCAAAGATTTTTCTAAAATTGCTAAACCACTAACACAGCTTTTGCTCAAGGATGCCCCATTTAATTTTACTGACGAGTGTCTTGAGTCTTTTAACAGGATTAAGCAGGCCTTGATATCGGCACCCATCATATGTGCTCCAGATTAGAACCTTCCTTTCGAGATCATGTATGATGCAAGTGACTTTGCACTAGGAGACGTGCTCGGACAGAGGTAGGATAAGGTTTTGCATGCTATTTATTATGCTAGAAAAACCTTAGATGAAGCCCAAGTCAACTATGCCACCGCAGAAAAGGAGTTCCTTGCTGTTATTTATGCTTTAGAAAAATTTAGATCATATCTAGTTGGTTCTAAAGTCATTGTTTTTACTGATCATGCAGCATTGAAATACTTGATAGCCAAGGCGGAATCAAAGCCAAGGCTACTTCGTTGGGTTCTCTTGCTCCAAGATTTCAGCATTGAAATAAAAGATAAAAAGGGAGCAGAGAACGTGGTGGCAGACCACTTGTCACGTATCAGGTATGATGAGGGTAAGGATTCTTTACCTATAGATGATTCTTTCTCTGATGACAACCTATATGCAGTTGTAGAGAATCACCCTTGGTACGCCGATTTTGCTAATTATATAGTGGGTGGTACTTTTGTGCAGGCTTGTTACTCTTGCCAGAGGACTGGCAACATTTCGCGGAGGCATGAGATGCCCCAAACTGGGATTCTCGAAGTCGAAATATTTGATGTTTGGGGTATCGATTATATGGGACCGTTCCCATCTTCCAATGGGAATTGTTACATACTTTTCGCCGTAGATTATGTGTCCAAATGGGTAGAAGCCATAGCTTCACCGACAAATGATTCCAAGGTAGTCATTAAGCTCTTCAAGAAGATCATATTTCCCAGGTTTGGTGTTCCACGAGCTATTATTAGTGATGGGGGTACCCACTTCCATGAAAGACAATTGGATAACCTCCTCAAGAAGTATGGCGTATATCACATAACAGGGCTTAGTTACCACCCCCAAACTAGTGGTCAAGTTGAGGTCTCTAATAGGGAAATCAAGGCGATCCTAGAAAAGGTAGTATCCAAGTCAAGGAAAGATTGGAGCATGAAGCTTGATGACACACTTTGGGCATACCGAACAGCATTTAAGACACCGATTGGTACTTCACCTTATAGATTGGTCTATGGTAAGGCATGTCATCAACCCGTAGAATTGAAGTACAAAGCTTTTTGGGCGATCAAAGAGCTTAATATGGATTCTAAGGCCGCGGGTAAGAAGAGACTCCTCCAACTCAATGAGTTGGATGAGTTTAGATTGTCGGCATATGATAGTGCGCGGATCTACAAGGAGAAGACCAAGAAGTGGCATGACAAGAGGATCCTACCAAGAGAGTTTGCAGCGGGCGATAAGGTTCTTCTCTTTAATTCTAGATTGAAGATTTTCCCAGGAATGTTGAAGTCTAGATGGTCCGGTCCCTTCACTGTCACAAAGGTGAACAAATTTTGTTCGGTAGAGTTGGTGAATGACAAAGGTGAAGAATTCAAGGTGAATGGCCAAAGGTTGAAATTGTATCATGAAGGTGCTACCATTAGAGATGTGGAGGAGACTCTTCTAACTCCACTTCCAACATGAGCTTCAAGGTGGTGACAAGGTGCGCAAGCTACCCAGAATTCAGCAGCAATTTCGCCCGATCAGGCGACGTTGCCCGATCGGGCGCGAAAGCGAGTTAAAATTCGGAACTAAATTCGCCCGATCAGGCGAAACAACCCGATCGGGCGCGCAAGCACAGTTGGATTCAGGAGCAATTTTCGCCCGATCGGGCGAAGCTTGCCCGATCGGGCAATTTTTTTGGAAAATCGAGTAAAAGAAAAAGATATGTCTCGCGAAGCTCGCCCGATCGGGCGAGCAAAGGGCGAATATTTCGTTCGCGTTCGCGCCCGATTGGGTAGAGCTCGCCCGATCAGGCGCGCAACCTGAGAATTGGAATTCCGCACTTTCGCCCGATCGGGCGAGGCTCGCCCGATCGTGCGCGCCTTCAGGCCGTCCCCCCTTTATTTTCTTTTCTCCTCTTTCTTTCCTCATTTTCTCCTTATTTCATCTTCTTCATTCACTTTCTCTCTCTAAAACCTCCATTTTCAAACCTTAAACTTACACTTCAATCCAAGATCTTCCCTAATTCTTCCATCCAAAATAAAAAGTTCTTACATATTCCATCTCCCCTCACCTTCCTCTACAATCTATACTAATTTTCCCCAACTTTCTATCAACTTTTCTCAAACCCTAAGAGAGAGAATCCTCAATTTTTCCACCATTTTCAAAGACTATGGCCTCCAAGCGTTCAAGGAATCAAAGGGGTGAGAGCTCAAGTGCACCACAACCAACAACCAACCTGGACCTTCAAATTGCGGGATGGGAGGAGGTTGTAATCACCTCGGAGGAGCAACGGGTTCGGATGATCAACCTCATCGATCGTCAGGTAATTTCTACCCGTTTCATTCATCATCCTACATTAGCTAGGCTAGGTCTTGATAAATACGTAGAAAATTTGTTAAGGGCATAGGCTTGAGTGGTTTTTTTCAAATGTGCCACGATACTTATGATTATTTAACATTGGAATTTATCTCAAGTTTTAATGTTATTAAAATGAATGCACTTATCACTCATGTACAATTTCGATTGTTGAACAACGATGTGAGACTAACTTTAAAAGAATTTGGAAAGTTGTTTGACTTAAAATCGGACAAGCCTATTGAACTCTCTCAAGACCACACCGCCGTGGTATATAAGAGGTTAACAGGGGAGGATTTAGTGAACCTCCAACATGCCAAAGGGACGTGGATTCAACATCCCGTCCCCAAACTTTGGCAAATATTTGTCGGCCTTACCATTTTTGGGAGGCATGAACCGGAAAATGTTCAGAGAGATGAATTGGAACTTTTGGCATCCTACATCATTCCCACTGCTGAAAAATTAAACATACCCCATAGGATAGCCAACCATTTTCAAAGGGCGGCCAATGCGGCCGAGGCTTGTAGGTCTAGAGCGCCTATTTACTTTGGGGGGTAGTGACCCATATAGCTAGGAAACACTTAGGTTGGAACCCCGATGGCCATAGAAAAGTTGTGGGATCGTACCTAATGGACCTACCCTATTTCGGGAGCTTGAATTGGGTACAACCGGTGGGGAGTGATACTTGGTGGATTGTCCACCGACAATCGGGTAGGAGGGACCAAGCCTTTACCTTACCCAACCCCGCCTTGACCAAATTTGAGACGGGGAAGCCCTCTTATACTTTCGAGTTAGATGGTCAAGGTGAGGTTCAACCACCTCACCCCTCACCACAACCTCACCAATCCCCCATTCAACACTCACCCGGTGTTCTTTCACCTTGGAAATTCTCTTCCTTTTCTCTCTTTATTTGCTTTCTAGTATAGTTTTTATTTGCTTTCCTAGTGTAGTTTTTTATTGCTTTCTTATATTTTAAAAATACAAAAAAATTGAAAAAATAAAAAATTCAAAAATACGTTCCAATGAATTGTAAATCATACTTCCCTGTGCCCCATACTTGAGAAAATTGTTTTGATTCTTGGTATTTGATGATGAATATTGTGGATTTTTTTGGTCATGATTTGAAGTCTAATTGTTTGGATTCCTAAACATGCGTCAATTTTGTCCAACTACTTGTGAATATAGTGCTTGACTAGTTGATTTGGTTAGGAAATGTGTGATAGTTCCATAATTCCTGGTATGTCAATGAATCTGAGTATTGATTTGCAACTATGAGTAGTGTTTCATGACTTTTTATTATGCACATGAGGAGGACGAAGGCATTTGTTCTTTTAGGTAGCCTTCAGAGTTTTTAGATACATTTGTTCCCTTCTTGTCACCCATGTTGTTGCTTGTGCCCTTTTATTGTGCCCTTTTTTTCTTATAAGTCTGCTATCCTTGAACCTAAAATATGTATACTCAACAGTGCAATCGTTAACCTATCCCACAGGCTTGGGAAATTTTTAGTAATTGATTTCATAAAAAAATTGTTTTTTTTTTATATGTTACATTTCATTTTAGATCAAAAGATGTTTAACTTACATAAATTGGTCAATTCTGAATCTTGGACTTGTATCTATAATCTATGTCTGTCATTACTCAATAATCACCAACTTCTCTTACAGTATGAAAGATCAAAGGAGGAACCTGAGGAGAAGCATAAGATTCTTAAAGAGATAACTGAGACTATGAAGCACAGAAGCCACCTTGACAGTAGCATTGAGTTGATCGGAAAACTTTTATTTGGACTAAACAATGGTCCTTCGGTCCTACGCGCAAAGCCAAGCCGTGGAATGCCGCTTGTGGATGTTTGGGATTGCTTGAAATCAATGGTAATTAATTAAATTTGTATTCTTGGTTGATTTCATATTAACAGGACATGTAGCTAAATTTCTGTTATTTTGAACTTAATGAACTGTGAAAACTTTCATATCTTCAGGTTCGGGTGTTTGAGAAAGAATGTGGGACCTTAACTCAATACGGGATGAAACATATGCGGGCCTTTGCAAACATCTGCAACAAGGATATTCCGCTATCAGTAATGCAAGAAGCTTGTGTTGCAGCTTGCAGTGGGCACAACTCTAGCCAGTGGCATCCATCATTCCATGGTTATAGTGCTTAAATGGCTTTTCAGTTGTTATATAATGCTATATATTACTGTATCATATGTGTGAATGTGTTGTTAGACGGTTAGACTAGACCACAACATGGTGATATACTACAGTCCAGAAAGTGACTACTCTGTAGTGTGTTATGTGGTCAATTTCCCAGCTTACGTGCTTAATCAATGCATTTGTTCATAAATATTTTGCATAATTGGCACTTTCATGGGGTATGGACTATGCCCACTATGGTCCCTTAGGACCCTTACCCCAAGACGTGAGGTCGAATTCTACCTCTTGGTTTTCCCCACGTAGATTCGATTGGGATGTTTTAACGAGCATGAGTTCAATAATGTAGGTTATATATAGTCATGCTTGAAGCAAAGATTAGATGTATTAGTCCTAAGACAAAATAGTCACTTTGCAACATTACTTTTATTCAAGGAGTAATTATAAAAGTAAAAAGCGGGTTGGTGGGAAATAGATTTGAGTTCATCATATATTCTTGTGAGTTTTGCTCAGTTAGTTAAGGACTTTAGGTTCATGATTTTTTTGACCTTAAGTATCTGTGAAAGCCCATGATAAATGAACACTGGCTGTGGTTTGCAATTTTTGAATTTTGGTGTACTATTTTTAAGTGGAGAAAAGCTGCTGATTGAATTATTGGGTGCAGAGTAAATTATAATTGGGGGACATATCAGTCAAACATCTGTATGTGATGTGTATTGATCTGTTACTTTTACCTTTTTTTATTTTTATTTTGTTTTTTTATGCTTTGTCCTAGATATTAGGCAGCCATTTCCTAATATCTTTCTCTGTATCATATTATGTATTATTGTCCTAATCTCATGTAATATATAGGAGAGGTTTTCTATCCAGATTAGACATCATTCAAGTTCAAGCAAGTGACCTATCTGGTAGTTCTTTGGAAAACAGTCCTCATAGTTTTAGAGATGATCAAACTCAGGCTAACAGCACAAATGAGGGCATTGACAATACTCATGTACCAAATGATCCTCAGATTGAGGTTCTTGATAGTGCTAAAGTACAGAATGAGCTTGCAAATGAGATCCTAGATGATGCTCAACAAAATGAGTCTGCAAATGAGATGTAAATCAGTCGAGAGGGCAGTGGGACTTGTGAACAAAGTGATGTTGAAGGAAATGCTGGTGTTGGTCCATCTGCTGATGTAAATCAGTCGAGAGGGCAGTGGGCAACAATTGGAAGTTCAAGTTGAAATGACGCTGGAGCTTGCCTCAGATGCGGAGAATAGATTAGAGACAGTTACAAATTTTTTGAGATGTAAATTTAAAATTTGATGTGCCATATTTTGATAATATTTGTGTGCCTTTGTGGCATGGAAATCAGTATTTGGGTTTTTATTAGTTAATTATTATTAATGATAATTTGAAATGTCAATGGAAAAGGAAAAGGGGTATTTGTAACAAGCACCTTTTGTGCATGTTACAAATACCCCTAATATTTTGATTTTTCAAGACATTATTCGTAACGGGCAGTCAAAGTGTCCGTTACAAATAATGGCTATTTGTAACTGGTAGTCAACATGTCCGTTACAAATACCTGGCTATTCGTAACGAGCAGTCAACTTGTCTGTTACAAATACCTGATTATTCTTAACGAGCACTTAACCTGCCCGTTACAAATACCTGGCTATTCGTAACGGGCACTTAACCTGCCCGTTAAAAATAACTAGTTATTCGTAACGGACAAGTGGCCGTTACGAATAATATTTCTATCCGTAACGGCGGTATTTGTAACGCCCGCTGCCCGTTACGAAAAGCTTATTTTTGCCCGTTACGGATAGGCTTTTTCCACTAGTGTTTTTCCTTTATCTTTGGTAGTACTTTTCTTCCTAGGCATTGCAGGTATTTTGAATTCAATTCTTTCACCTAAGCGTTCCTTGGCGGGAATCACCCTGTCACCTAGACGACTCTTCACGTCAGTTCTACCCTGATTTTTCTTTGAATCCTTCGAAGGTTTCTTCAGCAACCACTTCTTCGCATCATTGGGCAAAGAAGGAGGAACCTTTTGGGCAATCACTTCCCATAAAGGTCTAGAACTCCAATAAGCATCAAATCTATCTACATCCTGAGAGACAGGGTACTCATAGGGTGGACGAAGATCCCAGGAAGGAATATTCTGAAGCAAGCCATATTGTCTTTTTATCCTGCAGGGATAATAATAAGTCATACGAGACAAACTTGGAAGACGGCAGAAAGGTTGCTTGTTGACACCAACCATCCTTTCTATTTTCCACCATGAGACGACCCACTTGATAGCAAAATTGCGAGATTCAAAGACCTTTCTCCACCCATGGCACCCAAATTTAGGGAAGCGTTTCTTCCTTCTTACGAAGCAATTGGGAGTGTACTTCTCGATATTGTCCGGAGGGCTAATTAATTCTATCCTTTACATTAGCCACATCTGTAAAAATTGCAATGAAAATAAATTATTATTACAATACAAAAATATATTTTTTGATTTCTATAATTAAAAATATTATTTTTCTACCTGTAATAAAATTGGAGAGCCGCAAAAAGGTGCTTTTGGGTTCCTTTTCAATTCATCAAGACTAATCATAGTCTCTCCAACTATCAATGGCATTGGATTTCTTCCTGATTCAATTTGTTCTAGTACGGTGGTTATAATTGATTGACCTTCATTATTTTTACCACTACTAAGAAAAAATTGATTAAGCATGCAAAATAAGAAAGCCCTTCTTCTATATATATGAAAAGATTCAGAAAGAGGCTTATCAAAATAATGGAGTGCAAATTCTTTTAAATTAACCATGTTTCCATCTACTATTTTTTATAAATCCCTTTCTTGTAAATTGAAGAAGCGTTCAAAATCCTTGTAATAATATGCATCAACTCTAGGGATTACTATGAGGTCTATCGCAGGGAAACCTAAAATAGCACCAAATTCTTCTGGCAAAGGGCTAATCTCATCATACCCTATTCTAAAGCAATGAGTATCAACATTCTAAAATTCTAGAGCGGTATGAATGAAATCTAAGTCAAGATCTACCCCTTTTATGCCATAAATTCCCCCCAAGTGAAACAAATCTAATTATTTTCTGTCTCTAGCATTAAGAGATCGACACCATTCATGGGTGTATTGGGTGAAAGTTTTGGTGACTAGAGACATGATATTATTTTTCTAAGGTCAAGAATTATTTTATTCGCTGGAATTATGAAAGATTCGGCTGAGGCAGGGGGCTATTTATGCACGATTTACGAGCAGTTTTAATCAGGATGAAATACGGAAACAGCGCCAATTGGCGTCAGACTCCGTTATTGGCGCCAGAGGCCAAGGCTTGGCGCCACACGCCAAGTGTAGCGCCTAGCGCTCCACCCAATTGCGTGGCGCCAACTGGCGCCAATATGCCACGTCATCCGCGCTTTCTTAAATTGCGTTTTTACCTTAATCCGATTCGACTAATGACTTTACGGCCCCAATTATCTTTTCTAAACTTTGTTTAATTAATATAGTTATTATATTATTATTATCTTATTCTTTTTGTATTTTATTTAGATTAATTTCAAAAATTTGTTATACACACAAGATTTTATTTGATTTTTCCTTTTTTCATTTTTCTTTTTTTGGGGAAGAGAGTCGGATACCCTCCATCAATAATAAAAATGACGGAATTTTTGCGCAAAATTGTTTGTCACACTTTTCTTGCACACACAAACATGCACATAATAATAGCAAACATAATTAAACTCATAATAAGTATGTATATACAAAATATGTCTAAAAATGAGTTTAACTAACAGGCAAAGTTCTATACAAAGTCAAATAATAAAAAGCACAGGTACAAATCACTTCGCGCAAGAGCTGACAAAGAAATAAGTCAGTAAACATGCATAATATATGTGGACAAAATTTGCAAATAAATGAGCTTACTCGAGTCTGGTGGCGAGATATCGACCGGTCTATGAAGCGCGGCCGAGGAAATCATCTCCCCAATCGGCCTATATGTCCCTTTGTAGTGGATAGACATACGAGGTGGCACGAACTCAGCAGTATCGTCCTGATAAAGCAAAACCAAGTCTGTGAAGCATTACTTGGGGGCTACTTAAAGATAAGAGCCGAAAAGGCGTACCGTCACATTCTTAGCCGGTACAGGAACTGGAGCTAGGAGCTAACAACGGCAGTAGCTCCTCTACACAGCATCGACTAGGGGTCGTGCAAGATCACCAAAGGGGACTAGTTCTCTCTGACATGCTCAAACAACCTCGCAGCACCAGAACACTCAACCACTCGTTGGGGTTGTTCTATCTTCTTGCAACATTTTTTCGGGTTCCTTGGTACGCCAGTTAGCCCCTCTAAGCAATTTGACATGATTTTTAGTAATCGGATTGATTTCATAAAGTGATCAACCTGATGAAAGATCGTCTCACTTAGCTTATAGTGCCTATGCATTGGCTCATTGACAAAAGGCGCCGACATACTGGTTCATTCGCAAAAGTCACTGATATAGTGGTTCATACGCAAAAGGCACCAGCATACTGGTTCATTCGCAAAAGGGCACCGACGTACTGGTTCAAAGCAACGAAAGCGCCGACATACAGGCATAGCGAGAGCAAAGTTCAAGAGAGCTTTTAAAGATCGACAAGCGGAGATCTTCGGTAATTTCCTTTGGAAAATTATCGCATCAAATGAGGATGGCTTCAAGTGAGGATATCTTCGACGACATTCCCTAGCTTGCGAAAAGTTGTCATAAACAACTGAAGGTAATTTCAGGCGAAGTTGTCTTCGATCGTGTTCCCTTAGGCGTGGAAGATGGTCATAATGCGGAGGAGATTGTTTCGAGAGAAATAATCTTCGATAGTATTTCCTTGGACGTGGAATATTATCAATGCGGATGAGGATTGTTTCAAGAGAAGCAATCTTCGATAGTATTCCCTTGGACGTGGAATATTATCAACGCAGATGAGGATTGTTTCAAGAGAAATAATCTTCGATAGTATTCCCTTGGACGTGGAATATTGTCAATGCGGAGAGGATAGTTCAGGCGAAGCAATCTTCTATATTGGAAGCAGTTACGGGCGTAGCGGTTTTCAAGCGGGATGACATTCTCTAGCTTGTAGGAGGTCATCAAAAAAACAGTGAAGCGGCAATAACCGGTTACTTTCAGAGACGTGTGCTCAACGGTGCAAGATACGCGTTTCTTAACTCTTTTATCTGTTTAACTAACGCTAGTTTGTAGGTATCGGCGTTACAAGAGTGATTTAGGATCGCAGAACGTTCTGAATCATTCTCCGTCCCTATCAATAATTTGACTTTCGTTTTCGAAACTTGTGTTTCTCCAAAACTCAATCAAAGTGGGGGCTTCTGTAGACACCCATTTTTGTATCCCCAAAACCAAACCCAGTGATGAGTACCTTTCGCGTTGAATCATAATCGAATGAAGCGAAAGTGTGGAAAGTCTAGTGTTGCGGATAGTTTTAATTTCTTTTCTCTTCTCTCTGTTTTTGAAAACTTATTTTAAGAAAAAAGCTAATCCAGTTTGGTTAGTCCATTATATGGGTCCAATAGTAATGTAGTTGGATGGGGCTTGACAAGAGCTTTCCAACGATATATTATAAGCCCAATTCCGATGAATATTGAGGAAGTTATGGCCCGGTTTGAGTCTTATATGCGGCCCAATGATCTAGGGGAGGGCCTAATATGATTTATCATTCCTTATGCAATTAGGAATGGTTTTAGTCTTCTAGATTCTTCTAGAAGGTTCTTTTCATTCCTAATTAAATTAGCATTGATAAATTGACTTTTGTTGACTTTTCAGAGTTTTAATTAAGATCAAAGAGCATTTTTGAGGAAAACATACGATTTTATCCTCCTTTACGGCAAAACTTATCTGACTTTCGAAAACGCGTCAAAAACAGGCCTGACGCCTGACTCCAGGCATTGGCGCCTGGAGCTAGGCGTGGTCCCTGGCGCCAGTTAGCCAGCGTTGGCGCCAGCTCTGTTTTTGTTGCGTCAGGACTCTATTCTGTTAATTTATCTTTTTGGCTGATTTTCTCTATAAATAACATATTAAAAACTCCGTTTTCATTCACCTACAATCAGTTTTCAATTCTCTCTCATTCTCTTCAATTCTTATTCTTTCATTCGCTAATTCTCATAAAGATTTCCTTAATTATCTCTCTTTTTCTCTTTCTCAAAAACTTGCTTTTACATACAAAATTCCGCATTTACAAGATCTAGAAACATCTAGCCATATTCGAAGTTGCCTTCGCCCTAGAAGTGAAAGGTTTAATTTCAGAGGGTTTGGTCCCAAATCTCTCTTTCAATTATTTAATTTGATTGTTTGTTTATTATTTTCCTTGAAGTTACTAATGTGTGTATTTTGTTATTAGAAAGAGGTACGAGGCATCAAAGTAAGTGCTTTAATGGTTTTTATTGATGTTATGATGTAGAAATCATGTTTAGATTGTTACTATGATATTCCTAGTATCATGTCTAGGATAATTTTAATATCAAGTATGATTAAAAGTACGATGCTTTCTATGTTCTTCCTAATATTGATGATTGTTAGTATCATATTAGGGTTAAAGATTTGATTTTTATTGCTTAGTGACATGCTAGGATTTGTTATTAATCTTTTTAGTATCATGCCTAGGATCTTGCTATTTTTATTATGCTTTAATATTAACATGAACATGATTATGAATATTATTATTGTTATTATAATGATTATTTTTATGATTTATGATTATAATTTTTATAATTGTTATGATGATTATTTTTATGATTGATGATTATTATTTATTATGTTGCTTGATGATATTTTATTGTTATTTCTTGATCACACCTTTTATGCATGTTTAAGGGAATTTGGTACTTGTAATCACGCTTAATAAGATAATTAATAATCTTGTTTAGGGTTAATATGATTATAATTTCAAGTGATCGCCAATAATAGTTTATTTGTGCATTAATATTAAACTAACATAGATAAACAGGTTTAGGGTTAATCCTATTGATTGCATGTTAATCAGAAACCGCACATGAATACGATCTAAATAAAGTAGAGGCCTATTATTAGGGCAGGTTCAATCTCTTTTAGATTAGATTTGTACCTTCATCCCCGAACCCTTATTTGGTTCTAGACCTTATGGAGTTGACGATCTCTTGGATCGTTAAGGGATGTAACCTTCACCCTGTGAACGGTTTACAAGTTCCTAAAACTTGTTGGCGACTCTTTTGCTCTATCTTCTTCCCTTTTTGGACGCCACTGTACTTTAGTGTATGATCACAGTGGGGTTCAAGCTTGGGTATTAACGCTTGAAATTATTCCCTACAGCTTTTGGCGACTCCACTGGGGAGGATTTCTATTTTAATTCCTGAATTTGTTTCGGCAATGATTTAGAATGAGTGGATGAGACTTGAAACGTTCTAAGTATTTCATGTGCGTAATTTTGATTAACATTATTGTCATATGCATAAAAAAGATCTCATTAGAAAGACCATCCGTAATGAGTTAAAAACATAGGATTTTACACGTAGGAAATTTGAGAAATATCTTTCACAACTAGGACCGAAATAACACCGCGCGAAACTGGAAAATTTTATCGAGCATAGAAAGCTTCTGAGGCATGTGGGAAGTTAAATAGTCATAAGTATCATAATGCAATTGAAATAAACAACTCATTCCAATACCCTTAAACAATTTTTCTACCGGTTTATCGATTCCTAATCTAGAAAGCGTAGAATGATGAACAAATCGTGTAGGAATCACCTGCCTCTAGATGAGGTTGAGCATCCTTTGCCGTTGTTCTTGTGAGGTTATCACCACCTCGCTCCATCCCGGAATTTGCAGCTCCGGGTCAACCAATGGTGGTTGTTGTTGCCTTGAGCTTTCACCCCTTACGGTTCAAGATCTTTTGGAGGCCATTTTTTATGAGAAATGGTGGAATTTGAAGCTTTCTCTCTCTTAGGGTTTTGGAAAAATTTGAGAAAAAGTGGTAGAAATTTAGTGTAGATAGAAGGGAAAGATGAGAGGATTAAGAATATGTAAAAAATTTTGAGTTTGGATGGAAGAATTAGAAAAGATCTTGAAAAGAAGTAGAATTTGAAGGTATGAAAATGGGGGTTTTGGAGAGAGAAAGTGATGAAGAAGTAGATGAATTAAGGAGAAAGTGAGAAAAGAAGAGGAAGAAAAGAAAGTATTAGGTCTGCCAAAAAGTGGCGTGCCCAATCGGGAAAAAATAGTTTGTTCTGAAAGTTTTAGTGTGCGCCCGATCGGGCGCGAATGCGAAGGGAATTTTCGCCCTTTGCTCGCCCGAAATATCTTTTTTCCTTACTCGATTTTTCAAAAATTTTGCCCGATCGGGCGAAAATAGCTTGATTTCCAACCTCACTTGCGCGCACGATCGAGCGAAAATAAAGCTGGAATTTTCTTTACTAGCGCGCCCGATCGGGCGAGCCTCGCCCAATCGGGTCCGTGCCCAAATCGGATCTCTTCTTTATTTTAAACTTGTTTTGTTAAGTCTCCGTACCTGTCAAATCTATACCTGTACAAAAACACTCGCAAAAGGTCTCTAAAAAAATAAAAATAAAAATCAAGTAAAATAAGAGAAAAACTAGTCTAGAAAACAAGAAATATGTGTTGCCTCCCGCAAAGCGCTGGTTTATCCAGGTCCCGCACTACCTTCTTGCCAAGTACAAGAACTAGGACCGTTGACCTAACGCTTGGTTGGGTGGTTTCTCACCCGGTCGAGCGATGTTTAGGCTACGGCGCGACTTTTTGACATACCCTATGGGACGCCAATTCACCTTATCTGGTTGATCCTCCTTGACTTGGACTGAGGGTTCTTCAATGTGACGCACTAAAGATCCCTCTTCGATCGAGGGTTGCTTCAAATTGTCACTGTATTTAGCACTTGCAACTCGATCTGGCGGAACACTCACCGTAGGCTCAATTGTCACAACTTGCTTGTTTGATTCCACCTTTTCATCCTCAAAGCCAAGACCGACAGTGTAGAGGGATCTTTCTATTGCATCAACTTCCTTCTGCCATTTGTCTATCTCATCTGTAAAGGACGCAACACAAGATACCGCCTCCAAGGGATCTTTTACAAGAGCTTGGGGCTTGTTAGAATAATTATGAACCACATTAACACTAAAGCACTTCTCCTCTGTCATGGGGCATTTAGGGGTATTATTAAGCTTAAAAATAATTTTATCTTCCCCTACCGATAGTGTTAATTTCCACTTCTCACATCTATAATTGCTCCTGCAGTGTTAAGGAATGGTCTACCCAAAATAATTGGGGTTTGCATATCCTCGGCCATATCAAGAACAACAAAATCAATAGGTATATAAAATTTACCTACTCTAACAGGAACATCCTCTAAAACACCTAAGGGGTATTTGAAAGAACGGTCGGCCATTTGTAGAGTAATATTAGTAGCTTTTAATTTACCCATATTTAACTTGAAACACACAGATAATGGCATAACACTAACGCTAGCACCCAAATCACACAGTGCATTCACTAGTAGAAAAATACAAAAAGACACCCCCTAATTGGCAGCGGTTCAGTCCAAACCGGTGCCAAAAATAGCCTTAAAACATGCAGGTCTAATGAACCAAGACATATGGCACCGGTTCATTTCAAACCGGTGGCAAAAAATAAAGCCCACCGGTTTGAATTGGTGCCTTTATTTAATAAAAAAACCGCCCCTTTATAATCACCCCCAACCCTAATTACAAACCTGCCGCTCTCTCTCCTCTTCTCCTCTTTCTCTCTCCTCTCCTCTCCTCCTCTTTCACGATCTCCTTCTCCCTACTATTTCTCATTCTATCTCCTTCTCCTTTCTTTCTTTCATTTGAAGACCACCAACATGCAACATATGGGTTTTTTTTCGAGTTTGATTTCAATTTCTGGGTTTGTGATATTCGATTTAGATTTTTTTTTTCGAGTTTGATTTCAATTTCTGGGTTTGTGTTTTTCGATTTAGATTTTTTTTCGGTTTTTATTTTTGTTTTTCTGATTTTGATTTTTGACTTTTGATTTTGATTTTTGTTGTCTAATTTTGATTTTTGTCGTCTGATTTTGATTTTTGTTTTTCGATTTTGATTTTCGATTTTTTCTGGGTTTTTGTTTTCTGATTTTAATTTTTGCATTTTAATTTTCGATTTTGATTTTCGATTTTTTCTAGGTTTTTTCGATTTCAATTCTTTTTCGTTTTTGTTTTATTTTAATTGATTTCAGGGTTTTTTATTTGTTCGTTTTTGTTTTTATTTTTTCGATTTCTAGGTTTTTCAATTTTTTATTTTTGTTTTTCGATTTCGATTTTTGTTTTTCTTTTTTTTCGATTTTGATTTTTGTGTTTCGATTTTTACATTTGTTGTCTGATTTTGATTTTTGATTTTTGATTTTTGTTTTTCGATTTTGATTTTTGTTTTTCTTTTTTTTTTTTTTTGATTTTTGTGTTTCGATTTTTACTTTTGTTGTCTTATTTTGATTTTTGATTTTTGTTTTTCGATTTTGATTTTCGATTTTTTCTGGGTTTTTTCAATTTCAATTTTTGTTTGTTTTTGTTTTTATTTTAATTGATTTATGGATTTTTTAATTGTTCGATTTGGTTATTATTTTTAAGATTTCTGGGTTTTTTTCATTTTTTTTTCTGGGATTTTGTTTTTATTTTTTCGATTTCTTGGTTTTTCAATTTTTTTCGATTTTGTTTTGATTTTTTGATTTCTGGGTTTTTTCGATTTTGTTTTTATTTTAATCGATTTTTTTTCTTTTTAATCGATTTTAATTCGATTTTTTGGGGTTTTTTTTTATTTTTTTCGCAGCTTATTCATTTTAATCAACTTATTTTTGATGTTTTAATTGGGGCAGGTATACTTAATCTAAGAATCAAGAATATGGGGATTTTTAGATTGTGATGTTGTAATTTTTTTTTATTTATATTGTAGTATTTTTTTTATTTATATGTTGTAATTTTTTTTTTATATGTTGTAATTTTTTTTTTTTATATGTTGTAATTTTTTTTATTGATCTATGCTGTAAAATTTTATTGATTATATATATATATATATATATTAAACAGAATAGTTTATATTGATTGTGATGTTTGGTTTATATTTTGTGTTCTTATTTAATTTAGTTTATTTAATTTTTAAGCAAAAAAAGACAAAAAAAAAATTTAATTTTGTTGGCACTTTTGGCACCGGTTAACCGGTGCCAAAGTCATTGAATTAATTTTTTTTTGAGATTTTTTTGGCACCGGTTAACCGGTGCCAATTCCAACTTTTGCCACCGGATTGAACCGGTGCCTTAAGCCGGGTTTGAACCAGTGCCAATGTGACAAGGGATAGAAAAACTACCTGGATATTTTAATTTAGGAGGAGATTTATTTTGAAGTACGACACTACACTCTGCAGTGAAAGCTACTATCTCTACCTCACTAATAGACCTTTCTCTTGTCAATATTTCCTTCATAAATTTTGCATGTGCAGGAATTTGTGTGATTAATTCAGTGAAGGGAACTGTTACCTTCAAATCTTTTACCATCTCCAAAAACTTACCAAACTGCTTATCCAAATTTGTTTTCAAGTGACGATTGGGGAATGGAAGTTTGATAACTGGATTTGGATCATTATTGCTCTTATCTGGAGTGGCCACCTTCCTTGGAGTCGTACCCTGCAATGTTGAATTAGATATATTAGTACTACTCTTTAGCCCTGTGGGGCTATTAGCTACATTGTCTGGTTTAACGGAATCAAGATTAGCATTATTTATTAAAACAGGTTCATCATCTCGGGCATAGGGGGCCCTTCGTAGTTTGAACCACTCCTTCTTAGAGTAATTGCATAGGCTTGATCCGTAGGCCTGGTCGGCTGTGCTGGCAAAGCTCCCTGTTGGCAGGTTCGTAGAGTAGCGGAAATTTGCGCAATTTGATTATCTACAAATTTATTGTGTGCTAGAATTGAATCAATTTGTGCATCTCTACTCTCCATGTGCTTCTGCATATTAACCAGCATCGCTCTAATTTCTACCAAAGCAGGGTCGGAAGATGAGGAGGGTTGTTGTGGTTGGTTCTTCTGGCCAGCATTGGGGTGGTAATATTTCTGTAGGCTTGGATTAGCATTATTTATTAATTTCTAATGCCATTGTAAAAGGCTTGGATTAACTGCCATTGTGCCAAATTATGGTGGGGGCATTCTCTTTGTAGGTCTTTGAACCTCTCCCAAGTCTCATATAAAGTTTCATCGGCTTCTTGGGCAAAGAATCGCACTCCGTAGTACGGCTGTTCTCTCTGCAGGATAATACTTGTTATAAAAATTCAAAACAAGAGTTTCCCAGTCAGTTATACCAAGTGCAGTTCTATTTAAACCATTAAACCATAATTTGGCTTTTCCAGTTAAAGAAAAAGGAAAGAGAATCTCCCTGATTTGGTCTTCTGTGACCCCAGCTTGTCTGATGGTATTACAGTACTGACAATATTCTACAATATGAATATTTGGGTCTTCATTCTTAGCTCCACTAAATTGCTTCCTTTCTATCATCGTTATAAATTGGGGTTTAATCTCAAACTATACCCCATCAAGAGCCGGAGTGGGAGTAAGGTGTGGAAAATCTGTAAGCCTTGGTTGTGAGTAATCACTAAGCTTCTTTGGAGCCGCCATCTTTGATTCTTGACCTAATGATAGCTCTGAATCGCTAGAATCAGTTGGAGGATCTCGGTGATTATTATTATCACCAGAATCCGCCAGAATTTGCTTGTGAAGATTCTTCTGTCTATGGAAGTATCGTTTGATCTCAGGATCGAAAGGGATGTACCCTGATCTGGAACACCTAGGCATAAACAAAAAAAACTAAAAGCAAATATGTGACCTGCCTCAAAGAACTAATGTTCCCTGAGACAAAAAGAAATAACCTAGACTACAAAAATAATCAAAAATAAAAATAAAATCATTTCACCGGCAACGACGCCAAATTTTGACAGGCTATAGTCGTATCACCTAATCAAAAGTAATTCCTAAATCCTTTAACTAATGTAGATAGGGAAGTAGGGTCGAATCCACAGAGAAACGAGTCTTTCTATTCCTAATTAATTAAAATAATCTAGAGTATAAAGTAACCAAAATATTATAATCAAAAGGAATTAAACTACGAAGATTAAGAATAAGGAGAAAACAATATATAAAAGGTCTAGGGTATAGGTTCACCAATAAATAATATTCCAGGGTAAAACATAATAATCAATTATCAATGCATAAATTAATCAGATTATAAAGGGCTTTCGCTACGTATTACAATCACACAATTAATTTACCAGTATCAAATCTCATCTCTCGAATCTCGACTTAACCATTTATAAATTAACCTGCCTATTGAAACTAAACCTAAACATCAATTCTCATCTTTTGAATCGAATCAATATTGTCAAAATCATGCATAAAAGATCTGCGCAAACCTAGTCACAGAGCATTAAATCAATCAATAGGAAATTAATCTAGCATTGACAAATAACAACAATAAATTACCCCTTCATATATATTATTTATGGAGCCCCATAAACCCTAGAAATAAAACCTACTCACACATAATTAAATCTAAACAAATTCAAAGTAATAAAACAAGACATGATCAAAGGAATAAAATAAATAACTAAGATTAAGAGAAGAGAAATCGTTACCAAAGAAATCTGGAATTAAGAATAAAGTTAAGAACAAAGTATAAGAGAGAGAAACTAATCTAAAAGCTAAGTAGAGAGAGAAAATCTAAGAAAGAATTAAGAAAAAGTAAAAAGAGGATCCTAAACTTGCTTAACGGAAAAGTATTTATACTAAGAAAGAATCCTAAACTAAACCAAATTTAATCGTCGAAAATTAACTCCTTAAAATAACACGCGCCCGATCGGGCTAAAGGCCGCCCGATCGGGCGCGCCTTTGGCCACGCACCAGCACAACTCTTGCACCACGCCTGATTGAGCTAAGCTTGCCCGATCGGGCCCTTGCTTCACCTCGAGGCTTAGAACTTCGATTGGGCTTATTTCTTCGGCCCAATCCAGATATCCACTTAGGGTGTTGATCATTCGGTCCAAATACCTTGGTAACCCTTAATCACCGACTTGATGACTCTAACCGGCCTTGGTCTTCAAAGATGGTCGTGCTCCTCCAATTCCCATAGTTAATCCATGAAAACCCGGTAAAATGCTCCAAAAGTGCAATTTCCTACAAAACTCAACCAAAACTATGAAAACACTAGAAAACACCAATTAGTAATAAAAGTGGCTCTAAAGAGCCAAAAACACTACTAATTATGACCAAGGGACGGGGGTAAAATATTATATAAAATAGACACATCAAACCTTCTAGAAGGTTCTTTTGAATCCTATTGTGATTAGGATTGATAATTAAGTTTTATGAGTTTTATTTGGAATAAAAGAAGTGTTTTAAATGAAATTACGATTTTACCCCTCGTACAGACTTTTACACTTAATTTTATCAAAAAATAGAAAAATGTGTGAGAAAATCTCCTGCAGCGTCGAACGTTAGGCGACAGCCCCTATCGCGCGAGGCTGTCGCCTAGGGACAGACCCTATCGCTTGGCGACAGGGCCATCGACGTGTTTTATTCCTCTTCAAACTCCGATTCTTTTTTATCAAATCCGGACCGTTTTCATTAGAAATAGCGTTCTTAGACCTTCGTTTTTAATCACCAATTCTCATCAAGAATTTCTTGATTTTCTTTCTCTCTCTTTCTAAACCAACCGTTTTCACAAACAAAATTCCGTATTCACAAGATCTAGACACATCTAGCCAAATTCGAAGTTGCCTTCACCTTAGACGTGAAAGGTTTGATATTTATGAGGGTTTGGTCCCAAATCTCTATCTCAATTATTTAATTTAATTGTTTTATTTTAATATTTTCCTTGAAGTTACTAACGTGTGTTTTTTGTTATTAGAAAGAGATACGATGCATCCAAGTAAGTGCTTTAATTTTTTTATTGATATTTTGATATAGAAATCATGTTTAGGTTGTTATTTTGATTCCTAGTTACATGATAGGATGCTTTTCTTAGTATGATGTTTAGGGTAAAGAATAAGTTCCTTATATTAATTATAATTTCCGTGATACTTCTTCTTTTCTTTCTTAATAGCATGTTAGTATCATGTTAGGGTTAAAGCTTTAATCTTTATTGTTTAGTGACATGCTAGGGTTTGTTATTAATCTTGTTAGTATCATGCCTAGGATCTTGCTATTATTATGCTTTAACATGATTATGTTAATTATGATTATAATTTTATGATGATGATTTATTATTATGATGATTATTATTATGTTGCTTGATGTTTATTTATTATTATTTCTTGATCATGCATTTTATCCATGCTTAAAGGGAATATGTACTTGTAATCACGCTTAATAAGATAATTAATAATCTTGTTTAGCGTTAATTTGATTATAATTCAAGTGATCTCTAATAATAGTTTTGTTTTGCATTAATATTCAACCAACATAGATAAACAGGTTTAGGGTAAACCTATTGCTTGCATGTTAGTCAGAAAGCGCACATGAATACGAGAAGAATAAAGTAGAATCCTATTATTAGGACATGTTCTTTCTCTTTTAGATTGGATTTGTACTTTCATCCCCGAACTTCCAGTCTAGGTTCCAGACCTATTGGTGTTAACGATCGCTTGGATTGTTAAGGGGTGTAACCTTCACCTTGTGAACGGTTTACAAGTTCCTAAAACTTGTTGGCGACTCTTTTGCTCTAGCTTCCTTCCCTTTGGACGCCACCATGCTTAAGTGTATGATCACAGTGGGGTTCAAGTTTGGGGTAATTCTTGAAATATTCCCTACAGTTTTTAGCGACTCCACTGGGGAGGAATCATATTTTAATTTCTGAAATTTATTTCGGCAATGATTTTGAATGAGTGGACGAGACTCGAAAAGTTCTAAGTATTTCATGTGCGTAATTTTGATTAACATTATTGTCATATGCATAAAAAAAGGTTCTCATTCGAAAGACCATCCGTAATGAGTAAAAAACATAGGATTTACACGTAGGAAATTCGAGGAATATCTTTCACAACTAGGATCGAAATAATACTGCGAAAACTGGAAAATCTAAGAACACAGAGAGCTGTTGAGGCATGTAGGAACTGGCGTCTAGAAAATAGAGCCTGTCGCCGAGTGAAAATTCTGTCGCTTGGCGATAGGGCTCATATCCTGGCGACAGACTCTGTTGGCTAGTGCTGCGTTCTTCCAATACCGAGCCAGAAATTAAATCTGCCTTCTTGTTTTGCCCAATTCTAGTATTGTTGGCTCGATTCTACTTCCTGATTGAGTTTTTCTCACTTTTCTAAAACCCATATTTGTTCTACATATGGACATAACCCTCTGGGAATTCATGCTCCATCTACCTGATTGAACGCTCTGAGCAACAAAGGGTGCATCCGAGAATGTTGAATTCACCAAACCATGGAAGCGAGTTTAACTCGCGGGGTCCCATCCACACGTGCCAACCCTTCCAAAGGTAAGGCTTCCGCGTGATGCATTTGGACTCATAACCATGGACCCTCTTTGACTAACCCATATCCCGAACTTTAGAGAACTAGAGCCATGGTTAGGTTGCAAACTCATTGCATCATATTGTGCCTACTTGACTATTTGTGCATTATTTGTTGTGCATACTTTATGTGTTTTTCCTAACCGTTTGTTTGACTTGTGTTTAAGCCTAAATAAACTTATTAATGACTAAAAGGACTGTGTCTAATTAATTAATTTGAGTAATTAAAGTTTAATAAATTAATCAAAACTGACTTAGTACGACTTTAGGCCTGTCCCGTAGAGTACAAATACTGAAAGCAGTCCCAGATTAATGTTCCAGTAATGGCGCAAAAATTTGGGTTGTAGCGCCAAACGCTGCTGTGTAAAGCCGTGTGTCAACTCTAACGTCTGGCGCTACACTGCAGAGTGCGGCGACAATCCTGTTGCTGTGGCGACAGTTCATATTTTTACTCGAGTCACCACGACGAGTCTAATTAAACAGTTTGGATATTTTGTTAAAGTAAGTAACCTTATTTAGTCCTTAATTGAGTCTAAATACTTAGTCCCATGGTCTTACACAAGACTCAAAGCATGTCACTTGCACACACAAATAAAGCACACACTAATATGAATAAACACTTTAACCATGTCTAGAGAGTCTCATATGCGCGTGTTTTCCGTCATTTTATTAGGGGGGTAAGTCGGATATTAATCCTTCAATTAAACCACTTGTTTAAACCCATATACTTGATTCCCAAAAATATGCACCCTATTTTTGCTTTTTTTTTTTCTTTTTCCTTATAAACCAGTAAAGTCAAAGTCAATTTGAGTCAAGTCATTAAAACAAATAAAATGGTTTAATTTACAACGCGTGGTCAAGAAAGGAAAGACTTTTAATCAGAGACAACCTTTTCGTTCAAGTATAACTTTTTGATAAACCAGTCGATCGGAAAAGAAAAGCTAAGAAGATAATGGCGAGTCAAGAAGAAGTAAATGAACTCAAGAAGCAAATGGCTAGTGTTACTGAAGTGCTAAGAACCCTAACCATCCAAATCAATGACCCTGTAAAGCAACAACAAATGGAGCTCATGCAAGAAAGCCTGAGCAAGATATCCAATGACTACAGGTTCCAGGGCATTAGCGCACAAGGGGTCTCGGTGGACAAGGAGCTTCTTCCGTAGAATTTCAATGCCAACAACATCCCAAAGTTTAAGGCAACTGACAACCCCTATTTCCATTTAAGAGCCTTTGAGACTCTAATGAATATTAAGGGGATAAATAGGAAAGTATTTCATTCTTTATTTTCTCTATCTCTTGAAAGCGTTTGCCAACAATGGTTCTTTTCCCTTGATAAAGAGAAGGCCTCTACTTAGGAATCAATTGTAAACGCTTTTATTGATAGGTATAAATACAATATTCAAGTTAAAACTGATCATAGGGAACTTGAAATACTTAAGCAAAAAGAGAATGAAGGATTTACTTCTTTCTTTAATAAATAAAGTGAAACCTCTGCTAGGATGATTGAAGTACCAAGTGAAAAGGAATCTGTAAGGATGTTCATTAAGAACATCAAAGAAAAGTACTCCAAACATCTTAAGTATCAAAACAACTTGCATCCCTTCAAGGCCGTCTATGATATTGGAATTAATATTGAAGACGACCTTGCTAAACAAAAAGATGATAATAAAAACATCTCCAACAGTGGCTGGAAAGGTAAGAAGAACGACAATTTTTCTTCTTCCAAAACCACCCACTTAAATAATGTTAGAACCTTTAATTTGAGTGAAGTCCTTGCTATGAACAACCAAGGACAAAAGCAACCATTTAGGAAGAACTTTACTCCTATTGGTATGAGTTATGACACCGCATTCGACCGACTGAATGAAAAAGGTCTTATAACTCCCATTAGACCATTCAGGGATCCACCTGTTGAAAAGAGGACAGCTAACTTGAATCCTAACGCACATTGCAAGTATCACCAAGGCAGGGGCCATCTCATTGAGAACTGTTGGAAGCTTAAGGAAGCTATCCAAGACTTGATTGACAACAAAAAACTTTCATTGCCCCCTACAAGAAAGAAGCCAAGTATCAACAATGCACCACTCTCTGATTCTTTGGCTATCTCTGATGAGGAAGACCATGTTGATCCTTCATCTCTCATCAAACCAGTTGAAGAAATTCATGCTATCGAAGAATAGGAGGAAACCTTCTTCGATGCCATGGGTGACTCCTGTCACGGACAAGAACCTGTAACTAAGGAAGAAGTATGGATTCTCATACGATCAATATGGGAGGGGATAGATTTGCTGCGCACAGCTATTAAATTTGCGAAGAAACTAGAAAAGGTGATTCAAAGCAAGCATGTCAAAATTCCACCTATGGAGAAGAAGCCATTTTCTCTCCAAGTAATCGACACACCCAAGAAGAGTAATAAGCCTTACACTCCAATAGGTACTTCTTACGCTAAAATGTTCAAAATGCTCTCTGAGAGTGGTAATGTTAAACCTCTCAAACCGAGACCATTTGAATCATTAAAGAGGACATATAGGTTCTACTGTCCATAACATCAATCAAGGGGACATTCCATTGAGAATTTTTTTAAATTTAAAGATTTAATTCAAAAGCTGATTGATAACAAGAAGCTAGTCAAAATTTCACAAGAACAAGATATTAGCATCAATGGGGTTTGAGACAGTGATGATGAAGACGTCTATCTTAAAAATATGGAAGGACCTCCACTTTCAATAACATATTCAGTAAATGATTTTTGGGATGAAGAAGATTCACCCATAGACGTCCTCACAAGATTAGGGAGAATGCAACCTCCAATCTCAACACAACCTATTCCTACCATGCAACAAGTTCCCATACCAATCATAGAGGACAACGATATTGTCAAGCAATTCAAGAAGACCAAGGTCGAGATGAATGTATGGAAACTCCTAGCTACATCCCGAGAATATAGGTTGGCGGTAATGAATGACTTGGACAAGATTGGGATAGACTCCGGAACCACTCCTGAGGGGTTGGCTAACTTTCTCACGAGTGATCTTCCTATTAACTTGATCACTTTTTTTGACAAGGATTTACCTCCAGAAGGTGATAAGCATTACAAGGCTCTAAACCTCACAGTAATCTGCAAAAGGATGAATGTCCTAATGACTCTTGTAGATAATGGATCGGCAATCAATGTTTGTCCACTTAGAACTGCAAGGATGCTAGGAATAAAGGATGAATACTTAACCCCGTCAACACAAGGAATAAGAGCCTACGACAATACTCGTCGCCAAGCTCTTGGAAAGATTACTATGAACGTAACGGCGGGAGCAATAGAACATGCCACTACTTTCCAAGCAGTGGATATTAAAGCTTCCTTCAACTTATTGTTGGGACGCCTTTGGCTTCATGACCTTTAGGCCATCCCTTTATCTCTTCATCAACAGGTAAAGGCTATAGTTGGAGGGATCCCCATTACAATCGATGCTTCACCTATGAGGATTAAGGCTATTGAAGATCCGATTATTAATGTCGATCACGATGAGAATGAGGAAGATTTTAGGGGCTTTAATGAAGAGGTCTCCTTAATCAAGGAGGATGAAAGGACCCCTCTTTTCCATGAACCCCACTCTAATATGACGGTAAATGTTATTCTTAAGAAACAGGGAAACTTTCTCGGAATGAATCTAGGAAAGAAAAAGGAGAAAGTAAAGCAAATGGAATTACCTGGCCTCCCTAAATTAGATACTTTCCAACTTGGTTTCGAACCGACTCTAGAAGATCTAAAGAAAGCCCAGGAAAAGTCTAAGGCGCGTAGGAACGCTCGCACCCAAAAGAAGGCAATCCCAATGGACCCATATCCTCCTACACTTAATGGAAAGTTTATAGAGAAGGAGAGGACTATCCATGCTACGAATTTCCCAAGCCCTTTGTTGTAAATGGAATAGGAAACCGGGGTTCGAAATCTTCTTGGATTGCTACTTTCTAGATGAGATCCCAACTCCTATTCACAAGGAGAAAGCAGCCCCATGCTTTGACTTTAATGTCCTGGGACTCCTCTTTGGGCGCGAGAAGGATGAGCCAAAGAATATAGAGGATAACTCCTCGCTCATTCAAACGGTCCTACAAAGTGACAATTTCGACCCTTCGAAGCTCATCACTCCAGCAGAGGGCTTAGTGCAAGGATGGCGCAAGACGGTCAAGGTGATTACTCCGAATGGAAGGAAAATCTCAATAACAACAGGATAAGGACCAATGTTTGAAGAGTCGTCTGAGTCAGAATTAGAGTTAGAGTCGTTTCCTTTAGAGTCTTCCAAGTCCTTAGATGTAGCACCCCCTATTTCTGATTCTTCTATTTTAACATCTACTCCTAGGAAAGTTAGCAATAAAGTCCCCGAGGACATTTCTTTATTCGATGTAATGATTTCCAAATTTAATAACATGTCTTCTTCCTCTTACTCCTCGTGTTTTTCTCTAACCCAAGGTGACGAGCATTGCTTAACTAACAATGAAAATGACAAATAAATTATTAAAGCAATGGAATCACTTGAAAAGAAAACACCGATAATTGAGGATACTGAAACGGATGATATCTCAAATGATTCAACCATTAAAAGAGGAGTTAAAATTGGATTAACGCTAAATAAAGAAGAGAACCGATTTAATTAATCTACTTAAAGAATTTATCGATGTATTTGCTTGGTCATATGAAGATATCCCAGGTATTAATAGAGAAATAGCTCAACACACTATACCACTAATTCCAGGAATGAAACCTGTAAAACAAAAGCTGCGTCGAATGAAACTCGACATAGCTCTTAAAATAAAAGAAGAATTTCAAAAACAGATAATTGCAGGTTTTATAAGGGTATCTAAATACCCGGAATGGGTCGCAAATGTGGTCCCAGTTCCAAAGAAGGATGGAAGGGTAATAATGTGTGTCGACTATTAAGATCTAAATAAGGCAAGTCCAAAGGACGACTTCCCTTTACCACACATCGACATCTTAGTAGATAATACAACGAATTGCGCGCTTCTCTCATTTATGAATGGATACGCAGCGTACAACCTGATTCTCATGGAAGAAGAAGACATGGAGAAAACGACATTCATAACACCTTGGGGTACTTACTGTTACACGGTAATTCCATTCGGGTTGAAAAACGCAGGTGCCACTTAGCAACGAGCAGCAACTGCCGTACTCCTTGATATGATGCACAAAGAGGTTGAAGTATATGTAGAAGATATGATCATGAAATCGAAGGATCGCTTGGACATCAAGTAGCCTTGAGGAAGTTTTTTGAAAGGCTAAGGAAATACAACATGAGGTTGAATCCGTCTAAGTGTGCTTTTGGAGTCACCTCAGGCAAACTCTAGGGATATGTCATAAGCTCTAGAGGAATAGAGATAGACCCAACCAAGATCAAAGCGATCATGTCAATGCCATCGCCGAAAACCGAGAAAAAAATTTGAGGATTTACTGGCCGGTTGTAATATATAAGTAGGTTCATATCAAAGCTAACAACGATATGTGAACCAATATTCAAGAAGCTCAAAAAGAATGTGCCAGTAATATGGGACGACGAGTGTCAAAAAGCCTTTGAAAAGATCAAAGCCTATCTCGCAATTCCTCCTGTATTAGCACCAACACTTCCAGGGATTCCTCTTAGATTGTACTTAATAGTTACCAGAGAGACAATGGAGGCTATGCTTGCACAGGAAGATGAAGGAAAAGAAAATACAATCTAGTACCTAAGCAAGAAAATGGTCGAGTATGAAGTACGCTACACACCGCTTGAGAAATTGTTCCTCGCATTAGTATGGGCCACAATCAAGCTAAGACATTACATGCTCGTACATACAAAGTAGTTTCTCGAATGGATCCACTTAAGTATTTGTTCGGAAAGTCTACACTCAATGGGCGCATATCAAGGTGGATAGTCGACTTAGCCCAATTTGATGTAAGATTCATGCCTCAAAAGGCTATAAAAGGATCTATGGTTTCGTACTTCCTAGCGGATTTCCCAATAGAAGATTCGACGCCAGTACATGACAACGAAGTTCCAGACGATGACTTCGACGGACCCTCAAACCAAAAGGGATGTGGCGTTGGAGTACTATTAGTATCACCTAAAGAAGAGTATGTTCCAATCTCCATAAAGTTAGATTTCGACGTTACCAACAACGCTGCTGAATACGAAGCATGCGTGGTGATATGTTTATTTTATATAGTGTTTTACCCCCGTCCTGTGGTCATTATTAGTAGTGTTTTTGGCTCTTTCGGGCCACTTTATTACTAATTTGTGTGTTATAGTGTTTTCGTAGTTGCAGTTATATTTTACAGGAAATTGCGCTGTTGGAGCATTTTCCTGGGCATTATTGGATCGATTACGGAAGCTAGAAGGACACGACCACTTTTAGAGCCCAAGATCAGTGAGAGTCGGTGACTAAGGGCTAGGTTATTTGGATCAAGAGGCAATTGGACCATGTATTCGAGACCCAAGAGGAAATATGGATTGGGCCAAGAAATCTAGCCCAATCGAAGTCCAAGCCTTGAAGATGAAGGTCGGGCCCGATCGGGCAAGCATACGCCCGATCGGGCGGATGCGCGCATGACTGCTATCAAGGAAAGGCGCGCCCGATCGGGTGAGCGTAGGCTCGATCGGGCGTGACACATTAGACTGGGCGTTGTAAAAAAGGCGGGCCAGATCGGGCGCCCTTTCGCCCGAACGGGCGCGTGTTTTTCCTAGTGTCTGATTAAGTTTAGTTAATTCTTGTTTTAGGAGAAGTATATATACGTTTTGTACGGATTATTTACTTACCTTCTTTCTCTTAGACTTTCTCTCTCTACTTAGTATTTTTCTCTCTCTTAAATTCTCTCTAACTCTTGTTCTTAATTCCTTCATTAATTCCAGATTTAGTTTGGTACAATTTCTTCCCTTTTTAATTTCAGATATTTTAATTGTTTTCTTGATTATGTTCTTATTTATTTATTTGATTGGTTTAGTTATGATGATTAGTGAGTAGTTTAATTCTAGGGTTTATGGGGATTCATAATTAATATGAAGGGATAGTTTGTTATTATTGATTGTTGATATTGCATGATAATTTCCTATTGAATTGTTTTAGTTCTTTGCAATTAGATTATGAATCGAGCAGATGTAATTTGATTTTGAATGTTTAGCAATATTGAATTAATGAATCGAGTTGATGTTGATTTAATATTAAAGGCTATTTTTAATAGGAACTTAGTTCTAATAAATTGCGAGAGCCTGTTAGATCTATGTTGGTTAATAAATTGCGAGAGCCTGTTAATCATGTTATCTATGCATTGTTAATTATTAATTACTTCGTTCTATCCCGGAATATTAATTATTGGTGAACCTGTGACCCTAGGCCTTCTTATTATTGTTTCTTTTCCCCTCAAACTCATTCTTCGTAGTATAGAATTCACACTAAAAACATTGGTTATTTGGATAATTTAGAATATAATAATTAATTAGAACTAAAAAGACTTGTTTCCCTGTGGAGTTCGACCCTACTTCCCTATCTACCTTAGTTAGTGATTTAGGTAATTATTTTTTATTAGGGGATACGTTTACCCTGTCAAAATTTGGCGCCGTTGCCGGGGAAACGGTTTTATTTTTATTTTCTGATTATATTTTTGTAGTCTAGATTATCCCCCTTTTGCCTCAGAGAACATTAGTTCTTTGAGGCAAATCTCATATTTGTCTCTAGTTCTTTGTTTATACCCAGGTGTTCTAGATCAGGTGACATCCCTTTTGATCCTGAGATCGAGCGTTCTTTTCATAGGCAAAGGAGACTCTATAGACAAATTCTGGCGGGTTCTGAGGAGGACAATGATCGAAGAGATCCTCCCCATGATTATAGTGATACAGATATTCCTGCAGATGACGGCTCAGAAGAAACTCAGTGATTATTTGCAACCGAAGCTCATAGATTTCCCGCACCTTACTCCTACTCCGGCTCTAGATGGAGTTCAATTTGACATTAAGCCCCAATTTATCACTATGATAGAGAGGAAGCAGTTCAGCGGAGCTAAGGGTGAAGATCCTAAACTTCACATCGCAGATTTCTGCCAATATTGTAACACCATTAGACAAGCCGGGGTTACGCAGGACCAAATCAGGGAGATTCTCTTTCCCTTTTCATTATGTGGCAAAGCAAAATTATGGTTTATTGGTTTGAATAGAATTGCACTTGGTATTACTGACTGGGAAACTCTTGCTTTGAATTTCTATAATAAATATTATCCTGCAGAGAGAACAGCGGTACTAAGAAGTGCTATTCAGAAATTCGCTCAAGAAGCCGACGAAACATTATATGAGGCTGGGGAGAGGTTCAGGGATCTACAGAGAGAGTGCCCCCACCACAATCTAGCACAATGGCAATTGATCCAAGCATTTTATAATGGACTTGGAAATTCTTCTAGATCAGTAATAGATTCAGCAGCTAGTAGGAGGTTTATGAATTTAAATGTGGATGATGCAGGACAGGTTATCGAAGACATGGCAATACACAATTCCCAATATGGGAATCCGAGGGAGTTTGCAAATAAGGGAAAACATAATGTCGATTCCGTATCCTTTTTGCAAGCTCAATTAACATCTATTTGCCAAAAATTAGATAATCTTACTGCTGCTCCTAACTATGTAGCTAATGTTTCTGCTGTTGCTAACCATGAAGCTTTTTGTGAAAATTGTAGAATTGTAGGTCATTGGGAGCAAGATTGTAGGAGCTCTATGGAACAAGTTAATGCCTTCCAAACTTATAGGCAAAATAACCCATATTCCAATTCCTACAATGCCGGTTATAAAAACCATCCTTATCTTTCATACCGGAGTACCAATGTAAAAAACCCTCCACCTCCACAACAACCACAACAGCAACCCCCACCACAGCAAAAATATTACCATCCTAATGCCGGCCATAAAAGCCAAGCATCACCCTCATCATCTTCCGACCCTGCCATGACAGAAATTAGAGTGATGCTAGCTAATATGAAAAAGCATATGGAGAGTAGGGATGCGCAAATTGATTCTATTCTAGCCCATAATAAAATCATGGACAATCAAATTGCACAACTTTCATCTACCCTACAATCCCGTCAGCAGGGAGCTCTACCATCACAACCTATCCATCCTACAGATCATGCTAATGCAATCACTCTAAGGAGTGGTTCACATTATGATGGACCTCCTATGCCAAAGGAAGATGGACCAGTTTCTGATCTAGATTTCTCTATACCAAACGGTAATCCTGCTAGCCCTGCAGGGCTACAAAAAGATACTAACCCTACTAATGTTTCTGTGCAGGGTAAATTGCAGGATAACGGAGGAGTTGTGCAGAGCCCAGTTATCAAGCTTCCATTCCCTAATAGGCAAATGAAGAGTAAGCTTGATAAACAATTCGGTAAGTTTTTAGAGGTTGTGAATAACCTGCAGGTTACAGTTCCTTTCACTGATTTAATCACTCAAGTACCTGCTTATGCTAAATTCAAGAAAGACATTCTGACTAGGAAAAGGGCCTTTAATGAAGTAGAAACTGTAGCTTTCACAGAGGAGTGTAGCGCTTATTTGCAAAATAAATCACCTCCTAAATTAAAGGATCCCGGTAGTTTTTCTATCCCTTATCACATTGGGAATGTTTTTATTGATAAAGCTTTATGTGATCTAGGTGCTAGTGTCAGTTTCATGCCATCATCTATATGTGCTAAATTAAATATGGGAGAATTAAAAATTACTAATATAACTTTGCAAATGGCAGATCGTTCAGTAAAATATCCCTTAGGTATTTTAGAGGACGTACCTGTCAAAGTTGGTAAATTTTTTATTCCTGTTGATTTTGTTGTTTTAGATATGGTAGAGGACACACAAATATCCATTATATTAGGTAGGCCTTTCCTCCACACTGCAGGAGCTATTATTGATGTGAAAAATGGTAAACTAACCCTTTCTGTAGGTGACGATAATGTTACCTTTAATTTAGGGAAGGTTTTGAAAGGGCCTATGTTAGAGAAAAATTGTTGTTATATTGATACAATTGATATAATAGACGAAATTTTGGTTGATAGCTTGCCACAGGTTCTTGCGAAGGATCCCTTGGAGGAAGTTCTCTGCGGGAATTTATCTAGCGACAATGCAAGCATTTGGGGTAATGAGGTACAAAGTATTGAAAAGGCTCTTTCCTTAGAAGAGTTATGCCCCAAGGAGACAATGAAGGTAGTAAATTTAGTTCAGGAATCAAAACCTGCAGAGGTCAAGAAACCTGAGCTAAAACCTCTCCCTTCTCATTTAAAATATGTTTTTCTAGATGAGCAAGAACTACACCCCGTGATCATCAGTACTGCACTCACTGACCTACAATCTCCCCAACTTCTAGGGGTCCTCAAAACCCATAAGAAGGCTATAGGGTACAGTATTGATGATCTCAAGGGTATTAGCCCTGATTTTTGCATGCACAGGATTCTTCTAGAGGACAATTTCAAGCCCTGCATTCAACCCCAACGAAGATTAAATCCAAACATGCATGAAGTAGTCAAGAAAGAGGTGATGAAATTACTTGATGCAGGTATCATCTATCCTATTTCTGACTCCAAGTGGGTAAGTCCTGTGCAGGTAGTACCGAAGAAGGGTGGGATGACTGTGATAACTAATGATAAAAATGAATTAATTCCCACTAGAACTGTAACAAGCTGACGTATGTGCATAGACTATCGTAGACTAAATATTGCCACTAAAAAGGATCACTTCCCCCTCCCCTTTATTGATCAAATGCTTGAGAGGTTAGTTAATCACAAATTCTTTTGCTATTTGGACGGGTATTCAGGATTTTTCCAAATTCCGATTCACCCTGAAGATCAGGAAAAGACCACCTTTACATGCCCTTATGGCACTTTTGCATATCGTAGAATGCCCTTTGGTTTATGTAATGCACCTGCTACCTTGCAACGTTGCATGATTAGCATTTTTTCTGATTTCATAGAGTCTATTATGGAGGTCTTTATGGATGATTTTAGCGTATATGGTTCTTCATTTGATTCATGCTTAATTAATCTCGCTAAAATTTTGAAAAGATGTGAAGAGTGCAACTTAGTACTTAATTGGGAGAAATGTCACTTTATGGTGACAGAGGGAGTAGTCCTTGGCCATATTATATCTGATAAGGGCATACAAGTAGACAAAGCTAAAATATCAGTGATTGAGCAATTACCTCCCCCAGTCAATGTTAAGGGAGTTAGAAGCTTCTTGGGTCATGCGGGGTTTTATCGCCGTTATATCAAAGATTTTTCTAAAATTGCTAAACCCCTGACACAGCTTTTGCTCAAGGATGCCCCATTTATTTTTACTGACGAGTGTCTTGAGTCTTTTAACAGGATTAAGCAGGCCTTGATATCGGCACCCATCATATGTGCTCCCGATTGGAACCTTCCTTTCGAGATCATGTGTGATGCAAGTGACTTTGCACTAGGAGTCGTGCTCGGACAGAGGAAGGATAAGGTTTTGCATGCTATTTATTATGCTAGCAAAAACCTTAGATGAAGCCCAAGTCAACTATGCCACCACAGAAAAGGAGTTCCTTGCTGTTATTTATGCTTTAGAAAAATTTAGATCATATCTAGTTGGTTCTAAAGTCATTGTTTTTACTGATCATGCAGCATTGAAATACTTGATAGCCAAGGCGGAATCAAAGCCAAGGCTACTCCGTTGGGTTCTCTTGCTCCAAGATTTCAACATTGAAATAAAAGATAAAAAGGGAGCAGAGAACGTGGTGGCAGACCACTTGTCACGTATCAGGTATGATGAGGGTAAGGATTCTTTACCTATAGATGATTCTTTCCCTAATGACAACCTATATGCAGTTGTAGAGCATCACCCTTGGTACGCCGATTTTGATAATTATATAGTGGGTGGTACTCTACCTCCTTACTTGTCCTACCAACAGAAAAAGAAATTCCTTTATGATGTTAACATTATTTTTGGGATGACCCTTTTTTGTTTCGTGAGTGTGCAGATGGATTATTTCGCAGGTGTGTTCCCAAATGGGAGGTTCACGGCGTCCTTACCAGTTGTCATACTTCACCTTATGGTGGACATCATGGCCCCACTAAAACGGTGGCTAAAATTAATGAGTCAGGCTTCTTTTGGCCTACTATGTTTAAAGATGCTAACACTTTTGTGCAGGCTTGTGACTCTTGCCAGAGGACTGGCAACATTTCGCGGAGGCATGAGATGCCCCAAACTATGATTCTCGAAGTCGAAATATTTGATGTTTGGGGTATCGATTATATGGGACCGTTCCCATCTTCCAATGGGAATTGTTACATACTTGTAGCCGTAGATTATGTGTCCAAATGGGTAGAAGCCATAGCTTCACAGACAAATGATTCCAAGGAAGTCATTAAGCTCTTCAAGAAGATCATATTTCCCAGGTTTGGTGTTCCACGAGCTATTATTAGTGATGGGGGTACCCACTTCCATGAAAGACAATTGGATAACCTCCTCAAGAAGTATGGCGTATATCACAGAACAGGGCTTAGTTACCACCCCCAAACTAGTGGTCAAGTTGAGGTCTCTAATAGGGAAATCAAGGCGATCCTAGAAAAGGTAGTATCCAAGTCAAGGAAAGATTGGAGCATGAAGCTTGATGACACACTTTGGGCATACCGAACAGCATTTAAGACACCGATCGGTACTTCACCTTATAGATTGGTCTATGGTAAGGCATGTCATCAACCCGTAGAATTGGAGTACAAAGCTTTTTGGGCGATCAAAGAGCTTAATATGGATTCTAAGGCCGCAGGTAAGAAGAGACTCCTCCAACTCAATGAGTTGGATGAGTTTAGATTGTCGGCATATGATAGTGCGCGGATCTACAAGGAGAAGACCAAGAAGTGGCATGACAAGAGGATCCTACCAAGAGAGTTTGCACCGGGCGATAAGGTTCTTCTCTTTAATTCTAGATTGAATATTTTCCCAGGAAAGTTGAAGTCTAGATGGTCCGGTCCCTTCACTGTCACAAAGGTGAACAAATTTGGTTCGGTAGAGTTGGTGAATGACAAAGGTGAAGAATTCAAGGTGAATGGCCAAAGGTTGAAATTGTATCATGAAGGTGCTACCATTAGAGATGTGGAGGAGACTCTCCTAACTCCACTTCCAACATGAGCTTCAAGGTGGTGAGAAGGTTGTGCGGGACCTAGATAAACCAGCGCTTTGCGGGAGGCAACCCGTATTTCATGCTTTCTAGGCTAGTTTTCCTTTTCCTTAATTTTTCTTTTTTTATTTTTATATTTTTTTTAGAGAGGCATGAAGAGTGATATTTCACCAATTGTAAGTGTTGTTGTACAGGTATGAATTTGACAGGTATAAAGACTTAGAAATTTTTTGAAGAAGAAACAAAATCGGGGAATAAGGCTCTATCGGGCCCGATCGGGCGAGCCGCGCAAGCTACCCTGAATTCAGCAGCAATTTCGCCTAATCGGGCGCAAAAGCGAGCTAAAAATCGGAACTAAATTCGCCCGATCGGGCGAAACAACCCGATCGGGCGCGCAAGCACAGTTGGATTTAGGAGCAATTTTCGCCCGATCAGGCGAAGCTTGCCCGATCGGGCAATTTTTTTGGAAAATCGAGTAAAAGAAAAAGATATGTCTGGCAAAGCTCGCCCGATCGGGTGAGCGAAGGGCGAATATTTCGTTCGCGTTCGCGCCCGATCGGGCAAAGCTCGCCCGATCGGGCGCGCAACCTGAGAATTGGAATTCTGCACTTTCGCCCGATCGGGCGAGGCTCGCCCGATCGTGCGCGCCTTCAGGCCGTCCCCCCTTTATTCAGCAATTTTCTCCTTATTTCATCTTCTTCATTCACTTTCTCTCTCTAAAACCTCCATTTTTAAACCTTAAGCTTACACTTCAATCCAAGATCTTCCCTAATTCTTCCATCCAAAATAAAAAATTCTTACATATTCCATCTCCCCTCACCTTCCTCTACAATCTATACTAATTTTCCCCAATTTTCTATCAACTTTTCTCAAACCCTAAGAGAGAGAATCCTCAATTTTTCCACCATTTTCAAAGACTATGGCCTCTAAGCGTTCAAGGAATCAAAGGGGTGAGAGCTCAAGTGCACCACAACCGACAACCAACCCGGACCTTCAAATTCCGGGATGGGAGGAGGTTGTAATCACCTCGGAGGAGCAACGGGTTCGGATGATCAACCTCATTGATCGTCAGGTAATTTCTACCCGTTTCATTCATCATCCTACATTAGCTAGGCTAGGTCTTGATAAATACATAGAAAAATTGTTTAAGGGCATAGGCTTGAGTGGTTTTTTTCAAATGTGCCACGATACTTATGATTATTTAACATTGGAATTTATCTCAAGTTTTAATGTTATTAAAATGAATGCACTTATCACTCATGTACAATTTCGATTGTTGAACAACGATGTGAGACTAACTTTAAAAGAATTTGGAAAGTTGTTTGACTTAAAATCGAACAAGCCAATTGAACCCTCTCAAGACCACACCGCCGTGGTATATAAGAGGTTAACCGGGGAGGATTTAGTGAACCTCCAACATTCCAAAGGGACGTGGATTCAACATCCCGTCCCCAAACTTTGGCAAATATTTGTCGGCCTTACCATTTTTGGGAGGCATGAACCGGAAAATGTTCGGAGGGATGAATTGGAACTTTTGGCATCTTACATCATTCCCACTGCTGAAAAATTAAACATACCCCATAGGATAGCCAACCATTTCCAAAGGGCGGCCAATGCGGCCGAGGCTAGTAGGTCTAGAGCGCCTATTTACGTTGGGGGGTAGTGACCCATATAGCTAGGAAACACTTAGGTTGGAACCCCGATGGCCATAGGAAAGTTGTGGGATCAAACCTAATGGACCTACCCTATTTCGGGAGCTTGAATTGGGTACAACCGGTGGGGAGTGATACTTGGTGGATTGTCCACCGACAATCGGGTAGGAGGGACCAAGCCTTTACCTTACCCAACCCCGCCTTGACCAAATTTGAGAGGGGGAAGCCCTCTTATACTTTAGAGTTAGATGGTCAAGGTGAGGTTCAACCACCTCACCCCTCACCACAACCTCACCAATCCCCCATTCACCACTCACCCGGTGTTCTTTCACCTTCGAAATTCTCTTCCTTTTCTCTCTTTATTTGCTTTCCAGTATAGTTTTTATTTGCTTTCCTAGTGTAGTTTTTTATTTCTTTCTTATATTTGAAAAATACAAAAAAATTGAAAAAATAAAATTCAAAAATACGTTCCAATGAATTGTAAATCATACTTCCCTGTGCCCCATACTTGAGAAAATTGTTTTGATTCTTGGTATTTGATGATGAATATTGTGGATTTTTTGGTCATGATTTGAAGTCTAATTGTTTGGATTCCTAAACATGCATCAATTTTGTCCAACTACTTGTGAATATAGTGCTTGACTAGTTGATTTGATTAGGAAATGTGTGATAGTTCCATAATTCCTGGTATGTCAATGAATTTGAGTATTGATTTGCAACTATGAGTAGTGTTTCATGACTTTTTATTATGCACGTGAGGAGGACGAAGGCATTCGTTCTTTTAGGTAGCCTTCAGAGTATTTAGATACATTTGTTCCCTTCTTGTCACCCATGTTGTTGCTTGTGCCCTTTTATTGTTTATAGCCACATTACATGCCTTAATTGCCCCATTGGTTACTGGTCCCAAGCTTGGCTTGGGGGAGCTATTAGTGAGTGAGGTGAGGGAGTTTGTAGTGTGCACTTTATTTGCACAATTTGGGTGGGTTTTGAGAAGTAATTTGTTCTTGATCATATTTTTGTTTTTATGAGTTTGAAAGTTGTAAATATTTGAGAAAAATAAAAGTGTGATACAAAAAAAAAGAAGTTCAAAGAAAAAAGTGAGAAATTTGAGAAAAAAAGGAAAGTGAACTTCTAAGAAAAAAATGTTTGATGTTCAAATGTTCTAAGTGAAGGTTAATCAAGAGAAAAGAAAAAAAAAGGTTGAGTTTCAATGTAAATATTTCAAGTTATGAGTTAAAGGGTTTGTTTTTCACTCAAGTTCTACATTATCATATTTTTATGAAGTGAAATTGTGAGTGTTGGGATTGTTTTTATTGTTTGGAGTATATATTTGGTGGTTTGTTGTTGGATTTGGTTATGTTGGAGATGTGTATGATCATTATTTTTTATCATGGATTTATTAGGATTTGGCTCCCTTAATGAATAGCTTTTCTCTCACATAATCCCAAATTTATCCTACCTTTACCCTAGCCTTACATTACAAGCTTAAAAGACCTTCCGACCTTGTGCATAGAAGTTATGTAAATGTGAAAGTGTTGCTTTTCAATGCAAGTTATGACTTGGCATATTTCGAGTCGACTAGTAGGATGAGCGTTCAACGTTTTTATACACACGAGAGTGTTAGTTGGGTGGGCATTGTTCACACTAAAGGGGTTGGGTGGAGAGCGATCGAGTACATTCTTTACTCGCCACATAAATGAGAGTCGAGTGTGTGAGCACTAGTCTTGAATTCTATATGCTCTTGTGGTTTTCTCTACTTGACAATTGTTGGGGAGGAAGGGTGATTAGATGAATAAGATTGATTGATGTTGAAGCATGTTCATTTAATTTTACCTTGAATCGTTGGTTTTTTATTTGTTTATTGGGGTGAAGTATGTTTTATATGTTCATTGATGAGCTCTTTGCTTAGGGACAAGCAAAGGTTTGGCTTGGGGGAGTTTGATATGTCTATTTTATATAGTGTTTTACCCCTGTCCCGTGGTCATTATTAGTAGTGTTTTTGGCTCTTTCGGGCCACTTTTATTACTAATTTGTGTGTTCTAGTGTTTTCGTAGTTTTAGTTATGTTTTACAGGAAATTGCGCTGTTGGAGCATTTTCCCGGGCATTATTGGATCGACTACGGAAGCTAGAAGGACACGACCACTTTTGGAGCCTAAGATCGGTGAGAGCCGGTGACTAAGGGCTCGGTTATTTGGATCAAGAGGCAATTAGACCATGTATTCAAGACCCGAGAGGAAATATGGATTGGGCCGAGAAATCTAGCCCAATCGAAGTCCAAGCCTTGAAGATGAAGGCCGGGCCCGATCGGGCAAGCATACGCCCGATCGGGCGGATGCGCGCATGACTGCTATCAAGGAAAGGCGCGCCCGATCGGGTGAGCGTAGGCTCGATCGGGCGCGGCACATTAGACTGGGCGTTGTAAAAAAGGCGGGCCCGATCGGGCGCCCCTTCGCCCGAACGGGCGCGTGTTTTTCCTAGTGTCTTATTAAGTTTAGTTAATTCTTGTTTTAGGAGAAGTATATATACGTTTTGTACGGATTATTTACTTACCTTCTTTCTCTTAGACTTTCTCTCTCTACTTAGTATTTTTCTCTCTCTTAAATTCTCTCTAACTCTTGTTCTTAATTCCTTCATTAATTCCAGATTTAGTTTGGTACAATTTCTTCCCTTTTTAATTTCAGCTATTGTAATTGTTTTCTTGATTATGTTCTTATTTATTTATTTGATTAGTTTAGTTATGATGATTAGTGAGTAGTTTAATTCTAGGGTTTATGGGGATTCATAATTAATATGAAGGGATAGTTTGTTATTATTGATTGTTGATATTGCATGATAATTTCCTATTGAATTGTTTTAGTTCTTTGCAATTAGATTATGAATCGAGCAGATGTAATTTGATTTTGAATGTTTAGCAATATTGAATTAATGAATCGAGTTGATGTTGATTTAATATTAAAGGCTATTTTTAATAGGAACTTAGTTCTAATAAATTGCGAGAGCCTGTTAGATCTATGTTGGTTAATAAATTGCGAGAGCCTGTTAATCATGTTATCTATGCATTGTTAATTATTAATTACTTCGTTCTATCCCGGAATATTAATTATTGGTGAACCTGTGACCCTAGGCCTTCTTATTATTGTTTCTTTTCCCCTCAAACTCATTCTTCGTAGTATAGAATTCACACTATAAACATTGGTTACTTAGATAATTTAGAATATAATAATTAATTAGAACTAAAAAGACTTGTTTCCCTGTGGAGTTCGACCCTACTTCCCTATCTACCTTAGTTAGTGATTTAGGTAATTATTTTTGATTAGGGGATACGACTTTACCCTGTCACATGGTAGGCCTCAAAACAACTTTGGCATTGGGAGTAAAGAAATTGCGAATATTCGGAGACTCTTCCTTGATCATCAATCAAGTATCTAAAAGATGGAAAGTAAGGAGTGAAAGTTTAGCGCCTTACCAAACCTATCTGGAGACTCTCACCAACTAGTTAGAAAAGGTAGAATACACCTATCTACCTAGAGAGGAGAATCAATTTGCTGATGCCTTGGAAAGACTAGCCTCAATGGTTAGGATTCCCACGGAAATCGAGCAAATGCCTCTAACCATAGATAAAATGCATAAACCGGCTTACATACAAGCCATAGAAGATGATGAAGTGGTCTAAGATGAAGAAGAAAAAGAAGAAGAACAAGAACCATGGTATACGGATATACTCAATTATGTCACCAAAGGAGAATATCCTCCTCATGATGACAAAAGAGAAAAACGAGCATTAAGACTCTTGGCTTCCCAATATGTGCTCATAGACGAGTTACACAAAAGGGTACCTAAGGGTCAAGCTCTCTTATGTGTAGACCAAAGAACTATGAGAATAGTCCATGAAGGCATTTGTGGAACTCATGTTAATGGCAAAATGCTAGTCCAAAAGATAATGCGAGAAGGATATTATTGGACTACCATGAATGGGGATTGTCATCGATATGTAAAAAGATGCCCTAAATGCCAAATATACGCTAACTTGCAATATGTTCCTCCATCTCTACTGTACACCTTCACTTCACCATGGCCATTATCTACATGGGAAATTGATATTATTGGTAAAATTACCCCCCCCCCCCGTGGGACAAGAGGTCACGAATACATTTAAGTAGCAATCGATTACTTCACAAAGTGGGTTGAAGCACAGTCATATGCTAAACTCACTGCAAAACATGTAACACTCTTTATCTAAAGGAATATTATTTGTCAATACGGTGTCCCACATAAGATGATAAGTGACAATGGAACTCACTTTCAAGCAAAATGTGAAGAATTGTTACAAAAATATGGTATTCAACACCATCATTCCTCTCCCTATAGACCTCAAGCAAACGAAGTAGTTGAGGTGGCTAACAAAAATCTAAAGACTATTATTGAGAAAATGACACAAATTTACAAGGATTGGCCTGACAAACTCCATTTCACACTTTGGGGTTATCGCACGTCAATTCGCACATCAATAGGAAATACGCCATTCTCCTTGGTTTATGGAATGGATGTCGTACAACCTGTAGAGCTAGAGATACCGTCTCTACGCATTGCAATAGAAACTAAACTCTATGAAGTCCAATGGACTAGAGCAAGATATGAGGAGCTAATTCTACTCGATGAAAAACGACTAAAAGCTCTACATCACACCCAATGCTATCAAACCCGTATGGCTAGGCACTTTAATAAGAAGGTCAACTAGGAGACTTGGTGTTAAAATCATTAAGGAAAAATGTTTTGGATCCAAGAGGCAAATTTAGGCCTAATTAGTCCGGACCATATATCGTCAAAACCATTCATTCAGGAGGTGCAGCAAAACTAACTGATATGGGTGGTAATGAGTTCTCAAACATGACGAACCTTGACCAACTAAAAAGTAATACCCATAATTACTTGAGTAGGAAACTCAAGAGAGCTATGTTTGGCCTGATTCCTTAAGAAAGGATACGTAGGCAACCCTTTACAGGGTGCGGCCACTTTAATTTTCACAAACCTCACTTCCCAGCAGCAATAAAAATTCGACGCCATAGCAGCGCCACAGAAAAGAGTCTGTCGCCAGACGACAGACTACAGCGTAAGGCGACAAGTCCTGTCACCCGACAATTGATAGCAACGCCTGGAGATAGATGAAAAATAGCGGCGCCGGTTTTTGGCGAATATCTGGGCAAATTTCGGTGTATTTCGGAAAATTTTTGACTTTCGCACTCGAGAAAATATCTGGAAAATAATTTAAGTTGTTTTCATTGCTTTAATAAAAATAAAAAAAGAAGTCAATTTAATTAAAAAAAGCTGAAATTGCATTAATAAAAGAAAGTAAAAATTACATTATTGATGGAATTTAAATAAAAGCTTAATAAAATAAATTGACTTAAAATTTAAACTAGTCTAATAAATTGGAAGTTAAGCAATGCTTCAATCTTTCTTCTCTTTCTTTGCCCTCTTCCAATTTTTATCTGCATCTTCTTCATCATCCATGACTTTAGCTAGTGGACATCCTTTAGAGGACCTATATTTAATTTTAGAGTAAATGGTTTCTCCTTTAGCTAGGACCCCATGTTTCTTTTCTACCCAAACCTTATTTTCTGAAGTGTCAGCTTTTCTTTTCTCTTTACCCTTAGTAGTGTCTTTCTTCTTAGGCATGACAGGTGCTTCAAATTCAACTTTTTCACCCAAATGTTCCTTAACAGGAATTACTTTGTCACCTAGACGATTCATCACATTGGTTCTACTCTGATTTTTTTTCATGTCCTGTGAAGGCTTATTAAGAAGCCAATTCTTCACATTGTGAGGCAAGGAAGGGGGAACCTTTTGGGAAATCACCTCCCATAAAGGCCTAGCGCTCCAATATGTGTCAAACTTCTCTCTTCTTGTGAAACAGGGAATTCATAGGGACGACGGAGATTCCCTGAAGGAATTGTTTGAAGTTGACTGTACTACCCTTTTACCTTGTAGGGATAATAAAAAGTCATCTTGGTTAAGCTTGGAAGACGACAGAAGGGTTGCTTGTTGACACCAACCATCTTCTTAATTTTCCACCATGGGACGACCCACTTGATAGCAAAGTTGCAAGAGGCAAAAACTTTATTCCACTCATCGCGACCCATCTTAGAGAAACGCTTCTTTCGCCTTACAAAGCAATTTGGAGTATATTTTTAAATGTTGTCAGGAGGACTAATTAATTCTAGTCCCTCCATTTTCCATATCTGCAAAACAATTCAATGCAAATAATTAGTATTACTATACAAAAATATGTTTCTGATTTCTATGATTAAAAATATTATTTTTCTACTTGTGATAAAATTGGAGAGCCCCGAAAGGGTGCATTTGGATTTTTCTTTAATTCTTCTAGACTAAGCATAGTCTCTCCAACAATTAATGACATTTGATTTCTTCCAGATTCAATTTGCTCCAATACAGATAATATGATTGCTTGACCCTCATTATTTCTACCACTAGTGAGAAGATATTGGTTAAGCATTCCAAAGAGAAAGCCCTTCTTCTATAAACATGAAAAGACTCAAAATATGGTCTATCAAAGTAGTGGCGTGAAAATTCTTTTAAATTAACTGCACTACCATCTACAATATTTGTTAGATCTATGTCTTTTAAATTAAAGAAGCTCTCAAAATATTTATAATAATATTCATTCACTCTAGGAATTACCGCAAGATCTAAAGAAGGGAAGCCTAGGATGGCACCAAATTCTTCCGTAAAGGGCTAATTTCATCACAACCTAGTTTAAAATAATGCGTATCTATATCCCAATATTCTAAGGTGGTATGAGTAAAATCTATGTCAAGATCTACCCCCCTTAATACCATAAATACCTCCCATGTAAAAAATTCGAGTTCTTTTCTCTCTTTAGCAGTTAAAGACCGACACCATTCACGAGTAAAATCACTAAAACTCTTAGTGACTAAATACATGATTATTTGTTGAGAAGCTAAGATTATAATTAATCTGATCGAATTATATAGAAAATCGGCAGATTGGGGGCGATTTATGTGCAAAATTGTTGCAATTCGACTCTGAAAGGATTCGGAGGCAGCTCACTGCACCGCCAGATGACAAGCCTGTCGCCTAGCAACAGAAGCAGCGCTCGGCGACAACGTGAAGCGCGTGGCGACACAGAACGTTGCAATGCCACCTCAGCATGCTATGCAAACCGCGTTTTTTTTACTATGATTCGAATTCGTACAATGACTTTACAATTTTGCCCTTTATTCAATTACCCCATACATATTAATTTAATATATTTTCCTTCTTTTTCTTTTTGTATTTATTCAAGCTTAATTAAATCTAGGCTTATTTTAAGTCTGATTTATGTTTCATTTTTTCTTTTCGGGGGAGAAAGTCGGATACCCTCCATTAATAATAAAAATGACGGAAATTTTTGCGCAAAATTAATCACAAAATTTTTGCACATACATATATCATATATGCACATAAAAATGAAAAATAAAATGCAAAGATAAAGCAGTCATAACAGATAATAGTCTGTATATACAAATATGTCTAATAAATGAGTCAGTCGGCAAAGTCCTACAAAAGTCAAAATAAAATAACAACACAGGTACAACTACAGTGCTGAAGGGCGCAGATGATGAGGGATGTTCATCATATCGAAGAACATCGTAGACCGATGAGTATGCTTCTAACCAGCTTTAGTCTCGCCAGGAGTCGGGAACCTCAACTCAGGACCAGTCCACCCAGGCTCACCCTGGTGCTGAATTAACAAAGGCTGAGGCTACGGAGGCTGCTGCGATGACGAGCCAACCTCGTACGTCACACCACCTACCGGAGGAGCCGATGTCGCGCCTCCTTGGCCCATTGGCCCAATCCGTGCACCCTCAGAGGAAGAACTCGAGCCCTCCACTGCCTCGGTCCGTGCAGCCTAAATCGGCCACCTCGGCCACCAAAAGTAATGCGGCGACTGATATGTTCATTTTATATAGTGTTTTACCCCCGTCCCTTGGTCGTTATTAGTAGTTTTTTTGGCTCTTTCGGGCCACTTTTATTAATAATTTGTGTGTTCTAGTATTTTCGTAGTTTTAGTCGTATTTTACAGGAAATTGCACTCTTGGAGCATTTTCCCGGGCTTTATGGATCAACTACGGAAGCTAGAAGGACGTGACCACTTTTGGAGCCCAGGATCGGTGAGAGCCGGTGATTAAGGGCTTGGTAATTGGGATCCCGAGGCATTTGGACCAAATACTAAGACCCGAGGAGGAAATCCGGATTGGGCCGAGAAATCAAGCCCAATCGAAGTCCAAGCTCAAGGAGAAGCAACCGCCCGATCGGGCTACCTCTAGTACGATCGGGCACGGCAAGGCTTGTTGCTGAGCGCGCTAAGGCGCGCCCGATCGTGCGAGCCTCTAGCATGATCGGGCGACGCTGCTTGGGAAGAACGCGGAGAAAAAGGCGCGCCCGATCGGGCGCGCGTTTTTAGAAAACCTGTTTAAGTTAGTTTTAATTTTTGTTTTGGGAGACGTTTAAGTACGATTTTGTACGGAATTTTTAGCTTACCTTCCTTCTTAGACTTTCTCTCTCTACTTAGTATATTTCTCTCTCAACTTTTGTTCTTAATTATTTCATTAATTCCAGATTTCTTTTTGGTAACAATTTCTTCTCTTTTAATTTCAGCTATTTTACATGCTTCTTTGATTATTCTTTTATTTGATTATTTTATTAGTTTAGTTATGATGATGCGTGAGTAGTTTCATTCTAGGGTTTATGGGGATCCATAATTAATATGAAGGGATAGTTTGTTAATATTGATTATTGATATTGCATGATAATTTCTTATTGAATTCTTTTAATTCTTTACAATTAGATTATGAATCGAGAAGATGTAATTTGATTGTTAATGTTTAGCTATATTTAATTCATGAATTGAGCAGATGTTAATTTAATATCAAAGGCTTTTTTCAATAAGAACTTAGATCTAGTAAATTGCGAGAGCCTGTTAGATCTATGTTGATTAATAAATTGCGAGAGCCTGTCAATCATGTTATTTTTGCATTGTTAATTTTAATTACTTCGTTCTATCCCGGAATATTAATTGTTGGTGAACCTGTGACCCTAGGCTTCCTTATTATTGTTTCTTTTCTCCATAAACTTATTCTTCGTAGTATAGAATTTATTCCCTAAAATATTGGTTACTTAGATAATTTAGGCTATAATAATTAATTAGGAGTGAAAAGATCTGTTTCCCTATGGAGTTCGACCCTACTTCTCTATCTACTTTAGTTAGAGGACTTAGGTATTTACTTTTGATTAGGGGATACGACTTTACCCTGTCAAAATTTGGCGCCGTTGCCGGGGAAACGGTTTTATTTTTGTTTTCTGATTTTATATTTGTAGTCTAGATTATCCCCTTTTTGCCTCAGAGAACATTAGTTCTTTGAGGTAATTTTCATATTTGTCTTTAGTTCTTTGTTTATGCCCAGGTGTTCCAAATCAGGTTACATCTCTTTTAACCCTGAGATCGACCGTTCTTTTCATAGGCAAAGGAAACTCTAAAGAAAAATTCTGGCGGGTTCTGCGGAGGACAACGATCGAAGAGATCCTCCACCTGATTCTAGTGACAGAGATATTCCTTCAGATTCAGAATCAGAGATGACGGCTCAGAAGAAACTCAGTGACTACTCGCAACCGAAGCTCACAGATTTCCCGCACCTTACTCCCACTCCGGCTCTAGATGGAGTTCAATTTGAGATCAAGCCCCAATTTATCACTATGATAGAGAGGAAGCAGTTCAGCGGAGCTAAGGGTGAAGATCCTAATCTTCAAATCGCAGATTTCTGCCAATATTGTAACACCACTAGACAAGCCGGAGTCACGCAAGACCAAATCAGGGAGATTCTTTTTCCTTTTTCATTATGTGGCAAAGCTAAATTATGGTTTAATGGTTTGAATAGAACTGCACTTGATATTACTGACTGGGAAACTCTTGCTTTGAATTTCTATGATAAATATTATCCTGTAGAGAGAACAGCGGTGCTAGGGAGTGCTATTCAGAACTTCGCTCTCAAGAGGCCGACGAAACGTTATATGAGGCTTGGGAGAGGTTCAAGGATTCACAGAGTGAGTGCCCCCACCACAATCTAGCACAATGGCAATTGATCCAAGCATTTTATAATGGACTTGGAAATTCTTCTAGATCAGTGCTAGATTCGGCAGCTATTGGGAGGTTTATGAATTTAAATGTGGATGATGCAGGACAGGTTATCAAAGACATGGCAATACATAATTCCCAATATGGGAATCCGAGAGGGTTTGCAAATAAAAGAAAATATAGTGTCGATTCCGTATCCTTTTTGCAAGCTCAATTAACATCTATTTGTCAAAAATTAGATAATTTTACTGCTGCTCCTAACTCTGTAGCTAATGTTTCTGTTGTTGCTAACCATGAAGCTTTTTGTGAAAATTGTGGAATTGTAGGTCATTGGGAGCAAGATTGTAGGAGCTCTATGGAACAAGTTAATTCCTTTCAAACCTATAGGCAGAATAACCCCTATTCCGATTCCTACAATGCCGGTTATAAAAATCATCCTTATCTTTCGTACCGGAGCACCAATGTACAAAATCCTCCACCTCCACAACAACCACAGCAGCAAACCCACCATAGCAAAAATATTATCATCCTAATTCCGACCAGAAAAGCCAAGCATCACCCTGATCATCTTCCGACCCTGCCATGACAGAAATTAGAGCAATGCTTGCTAACATGCAAAAGCATATGGAGAGTAGAGATGCGCAAATTGATTCCATCCTAGCCCATAATAAAATCATGGACAATCAAATTGCACAACTTTCATCTACCCTACAATCCCGTCAGCAGGGAGCTCTACCATCACAACCTATCCACCCTACAGATCATGCCAATGCAATCACTCTACGGAGTGGTTCACATTATGATGGACCTCCTATGCCAAAGGAAGATAGACCAGTTCCTGATCTAGATTCCCCTATACCAAACGGTAATCCTGCTAGCCCTGCAAGGCTACAAACAGATACTAACCCAACTAATGTTTCTGTGCAGGGTAAATTGCAGGATAAGGGAGGAGATGTGCAGAGCCCATTTATCAAGCTTCCATTCCCTAACAGACATCTAAAGAGTAAGCTTGATAAACAATTCGGTAAGTTTTTAGAGGTGGTGAAAAACCTGCAGGTAACAGTTCCTTTTACTGACTTAATCATTCAAGTTATGCTAAATTTATGAAAGACATTCTGACTAGGAAAAGGGCCTTTAATGAAGTAGAAACTGTAGCTTTCACAAAGGAGTGTAGCGCTTTATTGTAAAACAAACCCCCTCCTAAATTAAAGGACCCCGGTAGTTTTTCTATCCCTTGTCACATTGGGAATGTTTTTATTGATAAAGCTTTGTGCGATTTGGGTGCTAGTGTCAGTGTCATGTCATCGTCTGTCTGCGCTAAACTTAAAATGGGAGAATTAAAAGTTACTAATATAACTGTGCAAATGGTAGATCGTTCGGTAAAATACCCCTTAGGTATTTTAAAGGACGTACCTGTCAGAGTTGGTAAATTTTTTATTCCTGTTGATTTTGTTGTTTTAGACATGGTAGATGACACACAAATACCCATTATATTAGGCAAGCCTTTCCTCCATACTGCAGGAGCGATTATTGATGTAAAAAATGGTAAACTAACCCTTTCTGTAGGTGACGATAATGTTACTTTCAATTTAGGGAAGGTTTTGAAAGGGCCTATGCTAGAGGAAAATTGTTGCTACATTGATATAATTGATGTAATGGACGATATTTGTGATGATAGCTTGCCACAGATTCTTGCGAAGGATCCCTTAGAGGAAGTTCTTTGCGGGAATTTATCTAGCGACAATGCAAGCATTTGGGGTAATGAGGTACAGGATATTGAAAAGGCTTTTTCCTTAAAAGAGTTAAGCTACGAGGAAACAATGAAGGTAGTAAATTTAGTTCAGGAATCAAAACCTGCAGAGGTCAAGAAATTTGAACTAAAACCTCTCCCTTCTCATTTAAAATATGTTTTTCTAGATGAGCAGGAACTACACCCCGTGATCATCAGTACTGCACTCACTGACCTACAATCTCCCCAACTTCTAGGGGTCCTCAAAACCCATAAGAAGGCTATAGGGTACAGTATTGATGATCTCAAGGGTATTAGCCCTGATTTTTGCATGCACAGGATTCTTCTAGAGGACAATTACAAGCCCTACATTCAACCCCAACGAAGATTAAATCCCAACATGCAGGAAGTAGTCAAGAAGGAGGTGATGAAATTACTTGATGCAGGTATTATCTATCCTATTTCTAACTCCAAGTGGGTAAGTCCTGTGCAGGTAGTGCTAAAGAAAGGTGGGATGACTGTGATAACAAATGAAAAGAATGAATTAATTCCCACTAGAACTGTAACAGGGCGGCGTATGTGCATAGACTATCGTAGATTAAATATTGCCACTAAAAAAGGATCACTTCCCTCTTCCCTTTATTGATCAAATGCTTGAGAGGTTAGCCAATCATAAATTCTTTTGCTATTTTTACTCGGGATTTTTCCAAATTCCGATTCACCCTGAAGATCAGGAAAAGACTACTTTTACATGCCCTTATGACACTTTTGCATATCGTAGAATGCCCTTTGGTTTATGTAATGCACCCGCTACCTTTCAACGTTGTATGATGAACATTTTTTCTAATTTCATAAAGTCTATTATGGAGGTCTTTATGGATGATTTTAGCGTATATGGTTCTTCATTTGATTCATGCTTAATTAATCTCGCTAAAATTTTGAAAAGATGTGAAGAGTGCAACTTAGTCCTTAATTAGGAAAAATGTCACTTTATGGTGACAAAGGGAGTAGTCCTAGGTCATATTGTATCTGATAAAGGCATACAAGTAGACAAGGCTAAAATATCAGTGATTGAGCAATTACCTCCCCCAGTTAATGTTAAGGGAGTTAGAAGTTTCTAGGGTCATGCGGGGTTTTATCGCCGCTTTATCAAAGATTTTTCTAAAATTGCTAAACCACTGACACAACTTTTGCTCAAGGATGCCCCATTTATTTTTACTGACGAGTGTCTTCAGGCTTTCAACAGGATTAAGCAGGCTTTGATATCGGCACCCATCATATGTGCTCCCTATTGGAACCTTCCTTTCAAGATCATGTGTGATGCAAGTGACTTCGCGCTAGGAGTCGTGCTCGGACAGAGGAAGGATAAGGTTTTTCATGCTATTTATTATGCTAGCAAAACTTTGGATGAAGCCCAAGTCAACTATGCCACTACGGAAAAGGAGTTTCTTGCTGTTATTTATGCTTTAGAAAAAATTAGATCATATCTTGTTGGTTCTAAATTTATTTTTTTTACTGATCATGCAGCATTAAAATATTTGATAGCTAAGGCGGAATCAAAGCCAAGGCTACTCCGGTGGGTTCTCTTGCTCCAAGATTTTAACATAGAAATAAAAGATAAAAGGGAACATAGAACGTAGTGGCAGACCACTTATCACGTATCAGGTATGATGAGGGCAAGGACTCTTTACCTATAGATGATTCTTTCCCTGATGACAACCTATATGCAGTTGTAGAGAAACACCCATGGTATGTGGATTTTGCTAATTATTTAGTGGGTGGTACTCTACCTCCTGACTTGTCCTACCAACAGAAAAAGAAATTCCTTTATGATGTTAAACATTATTTTTGGGATGATCCTTTTTTGTTTCGTGAGTGTGCAGATGGATTATTTTGCAGGTGTGTTCCCGAATGGGATGCTCATGGCGTTCTTACCGCCTTTCATACCTCACCTTATGGAGGACATCACGGCCCTAATAAAACGGTGGCTAAGATTAATGAGTCAGGCTTCTATTGGCCTACTATGTTCAGGGATGCTAACACTTTTGTGCAGGCTTGTGACTCTTTCTAGAGAACTGGTAACATTTCGCTGAGGCATGAGATGCCCCAAACCGGGATTCTTGAAGTAGAAATATTCTATATTTGGGGTATTGATTACATGGGGCCGTTCCCATCTTCCAATGGGAATTGCTACATGCTTCTAGCCGTCGATTATGTGTCTAAGTGGTTTGAGGCCATAGCTTCACCAACAAACGATGCCAAGGTAGTCACCAAGCTCTTCAAGAAGACCATATTTCCGAGGTTTGGCGTTCCACGGGCTATTATTAGTGATGGAGGTACCCACTTCCATGAAAGATATTTGGATAACCTCCTTAAGAAGTATGACGTATATCACAGAACCGGGCTTAGTTACCATCCTCAAACTAGTGGTCAAGTTGAGGTCTCTAATAGGGAAATCAAGGCAATCCTAGAAAAGGTAGTAGCCAAGTCAAGGAAAGATTGGAGTATGAAGCTCGATGACACACTTTGGGCATACCGAACAGCATTCAAGACACCAATTGGTACTTCACCTTATAGATTAGTTTATGGTAAGGCATGTCATCTTCCCATGGAATTGGAGTACAAAGCTTTTTGGGCGATCAAGGAGCTTAACATGGACTCTAAGGTCGCGGGTAAGAAAAGACTCCTCCAACTCAATGAGTTAGATGAGTTTAGATTGTCAGCATATGATAGTGCGCGAATCTACAAGGAGAAGACCAAGAAGTGGCATGACAAAAGGATCTTACCAAGAGAGTTTGCACCAGGTGATAAAGTTCTTCTCTTTAATTCTAGATTAAAGATTTTCCCAGGAAAGTTAAAATCTAGGTGGTCCGGTCCCTTCACTGTCACAAGGGTGAACAAATTTGGCTCGGTAGAGTTGGTTAATGACAAGGGTGAAGAGTTTAAGGTAAATGGCCAACGACTGAAGGTGTATCATGAGGGCGCTACTAGTAGAGATGTGGAGGAAACCTTCCTAACTCCACTTCCAACCTGAACATCAAGGTGGTAAGAGGGTCGTGCGGGACCTAGATAAACCAGCGCTTTACGGGAGGCAACCCGTATTTCTTGCTTTCTAGACTAGTTTTCCTTTTTATTTATTTTTATTTTTTTAGAGGCGAGGAGAGTGTAATTTTACCGTTTATAAGTGTTTTTGTACAGGTATAGGTTTAAGAGGTCGAAAGACTTAGAAAAAATTTGAAGACGAAGAAAAGCTAAGGAAACGACTGGGCACGGGCCCGATCGGGCGAGGCTCGCCCGATCGGGCGGGCAAGTGAGCGATATTTCCAGCCTTTAATTCGCAAGATCGGGCGTGGCTGCCCGATCGGGTGCGCAAGTGCAGTCAGAAACTCGAGCAAATTTCGCCCGATCGGGCGCAAATCGAGTGAAGGAAAAGATATGTCGGACGAAGCTCGCCCGATCGGGCGAGCCATAGGGCAAATTTTTCGTTCGTGTTCGCGCCCGATCGGGCGCGCAACTACGATTCTGAAATTTCAAATGATCCGCCCGATCGGGCGCGCTTATTTTTGGCCGTCCCCTTATATTTTTCTTCTTCTTTCTTTCCTCATTTTCTTCTTACTTCATCTTCTTCTCCTTTACTTTCTCTCTCTAAAACATCCATTTTTACACCTTCAAACTCACTTATTTTCAAGATATTCTCCAATCCTTCCATCAAAAGTCAAAATTTTTTACATATTTCTAATCCTTTCATCTTTCTCTACAATCTAGACCCAATTTCTACCATTTTCTCTCAATTTTCTCTAAACCCTAAGAGAGAGAAACCACTCAATTCTTATTCTTTCTACCATCAATGGCTTTCAAGAGGTCAAGAACGGTAAGGGGGGAAGGCTCAAGGAACCAAGAGGCGAGAATTGACAAGGATTTGCAAATTCCGGGATGGGAGAGGGTGGTCATCACCACCCAAGAGCAAAAACAGAGGATGCTTAACCTCATCACGAGGCAGGTAATTCCCACTCGTTTCATTCATCACCCTACCCTTATTAGACTAGGAATTGATAAGCATGTAGAAAAATTATTCAAGGGAGTTGGCATGAGTGGTTTCTTTAACATGCATTACGATACTTATGATTATTTAACCTTAGAATTCATTTCTAGTTTTAATGTCATAAAATCAAATGCCTTAATTTCTCATGTTCAATTTCGGTTAATCAATAATGATATTAGATTAACATTGAAAGAACTTGGTAAAATTTTTGAGTTGGAATCGGATAGGCCTCTTGAACCACCCCAAGACAACATTGCCGTTTTCTATCAATCCCTTATGGGGGATCCTAATTTGAACCTCCAACACGCTAAAGGTACTTGGATACAACATCCCGTGCCAAAGATTTGGCAACGGTTTGTTGGTATTACCATTTTTGGAAGGCATGAACCCACCAATGTTAGAAAGGATGAGCTTGAATTACTAGGGTCATACATGATCCCTAGGAGTGAAAAACTCAATATAGTCCATAAAATGGCCAACCACTTCCAACGGGTGGCCAATGCGGCCGAGGCGGGTAGGTCTAGGGTACCCATTTACTTTGGTGGCCTAGTTGCACATATAGCGGTCAAACACCTTAGCTTTGTCCCTAACGATGATGGTAAGGTAGTCGGCCCAACTATTATGGACCTACCCTATCTAGGTGGCCTTAATTGGGTTAATGTCATGGGAGGGGAGACTTGGTGGGTGATTCAACGGGAATCGGGTAGGAGAGATAATGCTTTCACTTTACCCCACCCCACCTTGACTAAATTTGAGAAGGGGAGGCCTTCTTACACTTTTGAGCTTAACGGTGAAGGGTGAGGTGCAACCACCTCACCCTTCACCTCAACCCCATAACTCTCCCATTGACCACTCACCTCCTCACCATTCACCACATTATCCACCACCTCAACCCTTTACATACGATATCCCCACTTCCTCTACCAACTACAACATATACCCCAACGCCCCTTATGACTTCTCGGCTTTTAGGAGCCAATTAGATAGGATTGAGACGGGGCAAGGGAGAGTTGAGGGTTTGGTCAGGGATTTGGATGCTAGAGTAGGGTCTCTAGATAGAAGGGTAGGTTATGTGGAGAGGAACCTAGGGAGGGGTTTATACCCCATGTATGATGACTACGCCCGTCGGGGGGCTATTCCCCCCGACTCACTTTTCCCTGATTGGTTCCAATATCCGCAGGGTGGATATACGAACCCAAGTGCCTTTGGTACCTACGTCGACTACTCATCGGTCCATGGTTATGGGACCGATGTACCTTTTGGTGGGCTTGGGGGGAATGTGGACCCTAACTACTTTACAGGTGGTTCGGGTTATGGAGGTGGTGGCTCTAGCCATGGAGGAGCCGGTTCTAGCCACGGCAGGGGCTATTCGAGGATGGATGAGGATGAGGAGTAGGCTACTCTCCCAAGTCAATGAGGGCATTGCTTGATTTGGCTTGGGGGGGGGTGTTCTTTCACTTGGTAATTCTCTTCCTTTTCTCTCTTTATTTGATTTTTAGTATAGTTTTTATTTGCTTTCCTAGTGTAGTTTTTTATTGCTTTCTTATATAAGAAAAATACAAAAAAATGGAAAAATAAAAAAATAAAAAAAATTCAAAAATACGTTCCAATGAATTATGAATCATACTTCCCTGTGCCCCATACTTGAGAAAAATTTGTTTTGATTCTTGGTTATTGATAATGAGCATTGTGGATTTGTTGGTCATGATTTGAAGTTTAATTGCTTGGATTCCTAAACATGAGTCAAACTTGCCCAACTACTTGTGAATATACTACTTGACTAGTTGATTTGGTTAGGAAATGTGTGATAGTTCCATAATTCCTGGTATGTCAATGAATTTGAGTATTGATTTGCAACTATGAATAGTGTTTCATGACTTATTATTATGCACATGAGGAGGACGAAGGCGTTTATTCTTTTAGGTAGCCTTCAGAGTATTTGATACATTTGTTCCCTTCTTGTTACCCATGTTGTTGCTTGTGCCCTTTTATTGTTTATAAACCACATTACAAGCCTATTTAAGCCCCATTGGTTACTAGTCCCAAGCTTGGCTTGGGGGAGCTAATAGTTGGTGAGGTAAGGGAGTTGTGGTGTGCATATTATTTGCACAATGTGGGAATAAAAGAAGAGTTATTGTTCTTTGATTTTTGATTGGAAAATATTGATATTGTGTTTCAAAGTTGAAATTTCCAATATGGGTGAAAAAGAAAAAAAAAAGAGCAAAAGAAAAGAAATTTAACGCTCAAATGTTCTATTCGAAGGTTGTTCAAAAGAAAAAGAAAAGAAGAAAAAAATTTCAAGTAGAAAAAAAAAATGAGTTCAGAGTTTATTTTTCACTCAAAGTTCTATATTATCATATTTTTATGAGTGATTATTGTAAGTGTTGGGATTGTTTATGATGATTAGAGTTGTGTTTGGTGGTTTTTGTTGGAGTTGGTTATGTTTATGGAGATGTATGATCATCGTTATTTTGATCATGGGTTTATTAGGATTTGGCTCCCTTAATGCATAGCTTTTCTCTCACATAATCCCAAATTTATCCTACCTTTACCCTAGCCTTACATTACAAGCTTTAAAGACCTTCCGACCTTGTGCATAGAAGTTATGTAAACGTGAAAGTGTTGTTTGTCAATTCAAGTTATGACTTGGCATATTTCGAGTCGACTAGTAGGATGAGCGTTCAATGTTTTTATACACACGAGAGTGTGAGTTGGGAGGGAATTGTTCACATTAAAAGGGTTGGTAGGAGAGCGATCGAGTACATCTTTTACTCGCCACATAAATGAGAGTTGAGTGTGTGAGCACTAGTCTTGAATTCTATATGCTCTTGTGGTTTGCTCTACTTGACAATTGTTGGGGAGGAAGGGTGATTAGATGAATAAGATTGATTGATGTTGAAGAATGTTCATTAGATTTGCCTTGAATCGTTGGTTTTTGATTTGATTATTGGGGTGAAGTATGTTTTATATGTTCATTGATGAGCTCTTTGCTTAGGGACAAGCAAAGGTTTGGCTTGGGGGAGTTTGATATGTCCATTTTATATAGTGTTTTACCCCCGTCCCTTGGTCGTTATTAGTAGTGTTTTTGGCTCTTTCGGGCCACTTTTATTAATAATTTGTGTGTTCTAGTGTTTTCGTAGTTTTAGTCGTATTTTACAGGAAATTGCACTCTAGGAGCATTTTCCTGGACTTTATGGATCAACTACGGAAGCTAGAAGGACGTGACCACTTTTGGAGCCCAGGATTGGTGAGAGCCGGTGATTATGGGCTCGGTAATTTGGATCCCGAGGCATTTGGACCAAGTACTCAAGACCCGAGGAGGAAATGCGGATTGGGCCGAGAAATCAAGCCCAATCGAAGTCCAAGCTCAAGGAGAAGCAACCGCCCAATCGGGCTACCTCTAGCACGATCGGGCGCGGCAAGGCTTGTTGCTGAGCGTGCTAAGGCGCGCCCAATCGTGCGAGACTCTAGCACGATCGGGCGATGCTGGTTGGGAAGAATGCGAAGAAAAAGGCGCGCCCAATCGGGCGGCCCTTCGCCCGATCAGGCGTGCGTTTTTAGAAGACCTGATTAAGTTAGTTTTGATTTTTGTTTTGGGAGACGTTTAAGTACGATTTTGTACGGAATTTTTAGCTTACCTTCCTTCTTAGACTTTCTCTCCCTACTTAGTATTTTTTCTCTCTTAAATTCTCTCTCAACTTTTGTTCTTAATTATTTCATTAATTCCAGATTTCTTTTTGGTAACAATTTCTTCTCTTTTAATTTCAGCTATTTTACTTGCTTCTTTAATTATGCCTTTATTTGATTATTTGATTAGTTTAGTTATGATGATGCGTAAGTAGTTTCATTTTAGGGTTTATGGGGATCCATAATTAATATGAAGGGATAGTTTGTTAATATTGATTATTGATATTGCATGATAATTTCTTATTGAATTGTTTTAATTCTTTGCAATTAGATTATGAATCGAGCAGACGTAATTTGATTGTGAATGTTTAGCTATATTGAATTGATGAATCCAGCAGACGTTAATTTAATATCAAAGGCTATTTTCAATAAGAACTTAGATCTAGTAAATTGCGAGAGCCTGTTAGCTGATCTATGTTGATTAATAAATTGCGAGAGCCTATCAATCATGTTATTTGTGCATTGTTAATTATTAATTAATTCGTTCTATCCCGGAATATTAATTGTTGGTGAACCTGTGACCCTAGGCTTCCTTATTATTGTTTCTTTTCTCCATAAACTTATTCTTAGTAGTATAGAATTTATTCCCTAAAATATTGGTTACTTAGATAATTTAGGCTATAATAATTAATTAGGAGTGAAAAGATCTGTTTCCCTGTGGAGTTCGACCCTACTTTCATATCTACTTTAGTTAGAGGACTTAGGTATTTACTTTTGATTAGGGGATACGACTTTACCCTGTCAGTGACGCCTCGAGTCATACCGAGACGGCTCCCTCCTAGCCTCGGGTCTCGTCCGAGTACGTGAAGGAATAGGTTGTCCCTACAAGATTAAATCAAGTAAGATACAAAGAAAACAGAAGGATAAACAATGCAAAAATAAAGGAAAAAAGGTACCTCCTGAGCAACGTCGTCACGACGACAGGAAGCTACATTCCTCATCCTCACCAGCTGGCTCCAAAAGGCGTCTATGCACCTCGCCATCGCTGTCACCACCTCGCGCGAGAACTGTCAAAAACAAATTTAGTAACAATACAAGTCAAGTATAAATAAATAGCAAGCAAGTAACTCACTCGAGTCTGGTGACGAGGAATAGATCTCTTAACTAAGCGCTTATCCTCAGGAGCCGGGGGGATCATCTCCTCTCCTCAACAGGGCCGTATATCCCCTGATAGCTGATGGACATCCGAGGAAGAACAAACTCAGCAGGCTTGGCCTGGCAAAAAAGAAAATTTAAGCGATTAAAGTCCACTTGGTGGCTACCTAGCAAAGAAATAAAAGCCAAAAAAGCATACCGCCACCTCCTCAGACAGAACAGGGGTCGGAGCTAGCAATGGCAGCAAGTCCTCCTCGTAGCATCACCCTGAGCTAGCATGAGATCGCCAAGGGGTACCAGCAGGTGACCTCTCTGCCAAGTTGAGCAGCATCACATCATGGAACATGTGGAGAGGCGGAGGAGAAAGGACGACAAAGATCTCCAAAGAGTGCTGAATATCAACTCTCTCACCAAGGTACACCGCTGCATCATACGTTACTTAAAAGTAGCGACGCTCAGCGATGTACTGCGCAGCCAGTGCAGGAATAACTAGGCCGGCCCATGGCCGATATACCACATTAGGCTCTTGCAAAATATGATTGTAAAATAAAAACACTATCAAAAGGCAATACAAAGACGACAACTGTTCAAAAGAACATATCGAGAGGATCAGCTCTCGAATATGGGCAATGGCCACGGGATCACTAATGCGACCTCCCCAACAGGCGCCAACAGGGAGCTCGTGTGGAAATGCTCTTGCCCGCCAAGCGACGAAAAATGCTCATAGAACCAGATCTATAAAGATAGAAGAATATCAGCAGTTTCTAATAAGAATCTAGAGCTAACTTTTAAAGAGACAAAGTATACCTCTACGATTCTCCAGAAGCTGGAGAGTGCGATGTTTCCCATGAAGGCCATGTGGCGACAGGAATCTCGCAAACCTCGCAAGAAGTCAGCATAGGCCAAGCTGGCCCAATCATAAGTCCCGATCAGCTGAAGATCCCGAAGAGCAGGAAGGTAGTAGAGAAGCACCCGACTACCCTTATCAGGGGAAAAGGTCCCTACCAGCAAGATAAGGACAAAGATGCGCACTCGTTACTCACTGGTGGTCACATCATCCTAGAAAGCCATCGCCAGAGTCGACTGGCGAATGCACTAAGAGCTAAGTCATGTTGGCTCCACCTCGGCACGGGCCTAAACAACGATCGGACCCAACAACTCCTCGACTATTAGAGAAAAGGCAATAATGGTACTGTCAAATGGCAGCGTAGTCAAGCGAAATTCTAGTCCCGAGATGAGGCTGAAGTCGGCTGGGGTGACAGTCATCTCACCCTAGGGAAAGTGAAAGGTGTTGGTGGTGTCCCACGAGAACTCCACCAAAGCACGAACGACGTGGTGGCTCGCGTCAAACGAGTACATGGCATGAGTAGCCCGAATCAGGGCCGTCAGTCCACAGGACTCCCAAAGCCGTTGCAGCTCCTCATCGCCGCAAAAATACTTATCGTACAGGTTGCCGATGGACTCGTTGCTCGAGCCATGGCTACGGGTCCTCCCGCTAATAATCCCACGACGCACCCTCTCAGAAATGTGGTGGTTGGGAGCAAAAAACATCATCTGCTCATCCCACTCAGGGATGGGACCAAGAGAAGTGGACGAATCCTCGTCCTCCTACACGGGCTCATGCTCCCGTCGAGTGTCTCGAGACCGGGAACCAGAACCTCGTTGTCTAGCCATACTACATTATGAAAAATTGACAAAAATTAAGGCTCTATAGTATCTAAGGTTCGCCTAGCCGCATGATACTATGTTCGCAAAAAACAGAGTATGTAGTACTAAAATAGAGCACGATTTCAATTCAAGCATATATGGAATTTTTCAAGCAATCAAACAATTTCTTGCAATATTATGATAATTATTGTGACAAATTGGACAAGAATCGCTAGTAAAAACACGAAGAACAACCCACAATGTTCTCACAACCTCAAGGGGTTCAACAATGGTGAATTATTCATTTCACCACCAAATTAAGTCAAACAAGTCTCTAAATACTCCTAAGGAAATATATAAACGTAATCAAGCAATTTCATGGCATAAAATTCGATGAACAAAGCAAATAAAGCAATATAAATTTCAAATTTCTAGAAAATTTGAGATTTAATATGCAAAAATTCATCAAAATACGAGTGAGTTTGAATAAAACTTACATAGATCAGCAAACTACATGAACTAAGCTTCGATTTACAAAATTTTGGAGCAAATTTGGTTGAGAAATGACCGAACACGAGTGATTTGATGTTTCGTGGCGAATTACGAACAAGAACAGAAATAAACACGAAAATGAAGAAGAAAGGGGTTTTATTCGGAAAACTCGAGTGCAGCTCCGCGCGACAAATTTGTCGCCGCACGAAAAAAGTTTTCGCCTCGCGATAGAGGCTGTTGCTGAGCGACAGGCAGAAATTATGGCGACAACAACTTCTGGCAGCCGTTGGAGTGAACACAGATTATGAGGCTTCGTGAAATTATTATTCAAACCTCGTGCAACAATTTTGGGTTCCTTGGTACGCCACTTAGCTTCTCTAAGCAATTTGACATGATTTAGTAATCGACTCGATTACAATCACATTAAGTGATCGACCTGATTTATGATCGTCTCACTTAACTTGAAGTGCCAAAACATTGGCTCATTGCAAAGGCACCGACATAATGGTTCATAAAACAGCAAAAGCACCGACACTATGGTTCATAAATAGCAAAGGCACCGACATACTGGTTCACAAGCAGCAAAAGCGCCGACGCATTGGCATAGAAAAACAAAAGTTCAAGCTAACTTTTAAAGGATCGACAAGCGTTGGTCTTCGGTGATATCCTTCGGAATATTATCGCAACAGATGAGGATAACATCAAGCGAAGATATCTTCGGCAGCGTTTCCTATCTTGCGGAGGGTTGTCACAAACAACCGAAGGTGATATCAAGCGAAGTTATCTTTGATCATACTCCCTGGCTTGCGGAAGATTGTCACAAAGCGGTAGAAAATCGTTTTAAGCTAAGAATTCTTCAATAGGATTATCTAGCTTGCAGAATACTATCACAACATAATGGGAGGTAGTTACAAGCATAGCATACTTCATGCGGTATCCCTAGCTTGAGGAGGATCGACAAAGAAACAGGATAACGTTCCCTAGCTTGTGGATGGTTGTCACAACAACAATGCAATAATCGGTTACCCCCAGAGACGTGTGCTTGACGGTGCAAGATACGCTTTTCTTAACTCTTTTATCTATTTTAATTTACTAATGCTAGTTTACAGGTATCGCTGTTAAAAGAGTGATTTAGAATCACTGAACGTTCTGAATCATTCTCCGTCCCTATCGCTATTTTGACTTTTGTTTTTGAAACTTACGTTTCTCCAAACTCAGTCAAAGTGGGGGCTTCTATAGACACCCATTTGTGTCTCCCCAAAACCAAATCCGGTGATGAATACCTTACACGTCGAATCATAATCAAACGAAGTGAAAGTGTGAAAAGTCTAGTGCCGCGGTTTGTTTTTATTTAAATTCTCTCTTTTTGTTTTTGAAAACCTATTTTATTTTATGAAAATAGCCAATTCAGTTTGGTTTGGTCCATAACAAGGGTCCAATAATAGTGTAGTTGGATAGGGCTCGAAAAGAAAAGATCTTTTCAACGATATATTATAAGCCCAATTTCGATGAATAATGAGGAAGTTGTGGCTAAAATACTAAACTGGGCCCGGTTTGATCTTTATATGCTGCCCAATGATCTAGAGGTGGGCCTATTATGAATTATCATTTCTAATGCAATTAGGATCGATTATAGTCTTCTAGAACCTTCTAGAAGTTTCTTTTGAATCCTAATGTGATTAGGATTGATAATTAAGTTTTATGAGTTTTATTTGGAATAAAAGAAGTGTTTTAAATGAAATTATGATTTTACCCCTCGTACGGACTTTTACGCTTAATTTTATCAAAAACTAGAAATCCTGTGAGAAAATCTCTTGCAACACCGAACGTCAGGCTGCCGCCTAGCGACAGACTCAGTCGCGCGGCGACAGGGGTTGTTGCGGCGACAACGACGTGTTTTATTCCTCTTCAGACTCTATCGCGCGGCGACAAGGGCTGTTGCGGCGACAAGGACGTGTTTTATTCCTCTTCAGACTCTGATTATTTTTTATCAAATCTGGACTGTTTTCATTATAAATAGCGTCCTTAGACCTCCGTTTTTAATCACCAATTCTCATCAAGAATTTATTGATTTTCTCTCTCTCTCTTTTTAAACCAACCGTTTTTACAAACAAAATTCCGCATTCACAAGATCTAAATACACCTAGCCAAATTCGAAGTTACCTTCGCCCTAGACGTGAAAGTTTTGATATTTCTGAGGGTTTGGTCCCAAATCTCTATCTCAAGTATTTAATTTAATTGTTATATTTTAATATTTTCCTTAAAGTTACTAACGTGTGTATTTTGTTATTAGAAAGAGATACAAGGCATCCAAGTAAGTGCTTTAAATGTTTTATTGATATTTTGATATAGAAATCATGTTTAGGTTGTTATTTTGATTACTAGTATCATGATAGGATGCTTTTCTTAGTATGATGTTTAGGGTAAAGAATAAGTTCCTTTTATCAATTGTGATTTCTGTGATGCTTCCTATTTTCTTTCTTAATAGCATGTTAGTATCATGTTAGGGTTAAAGGTTTAATCTTTGTTGTTTAGTGACATACTAGGGGTTTTTTTTTTTATTAATCTTGTTAGTATCATGCCTAGGATCTTGCTATTATTATGCTTTAACATGATTATGTTAATAATAATTATTACGATTATAATTTTATGATGATGATTTATTATTATGATGATTATTGTTATGTTGCTTGATGTTTATTTATTGTTATTGTTTGACCACGCCTTTTATGCATGTTCAAAGGGAATTTGTACTTGTAATCACGCTTAATAAGATAATTAATAATCTTGTTTAGCGTTAATTTTATTATAATTCAAGTGGTCGCTAATAGTAGTTTTGTTTGTGCATCAATATTCAACCAACATAGATAAACAGGTTTAGGGTAAACCTATTGATTGCATGTTAGTAAGAAAGCGCACATGAATACGAAAAGAATAAAGTAGAGGCCTATTATTACGGCAGGTTCTTTCTCTTTTAGATTGGATTTGTACCTTCATCCCTGAACTTCCAGTCTTGGTTCCAGACCTATTGGAGTTAACGTTCTCTTGGATCGTTAAGGGGTGTAACCATCACCCTGTGAATGGTTTACAAGTCCCTAAAACTTGTTGGCGACTCTTTTGCTCTAGCTTCTTTCCCTTTGGACATCACCATGCTTAAGTTTATGATCACAGTGGAGTTCAAGTTTGGGGTAATGCTTGAAATATTCCCTACGGTAACCTTAAATCCTAAACCGAGTATTTTTATTACTACTCGTCTACTATCTTGAGTATGAAAAAATACTACCAAACCAAAGTAATTTTCAATCGGAATTTGAAAAATGAATTACCATACCAAATTAATTTTAAACCTTCCTATGGAAAACTATCTTTCATGTAACAGAAATAATACCGCACTAGTAAAACATATAACCAAACCTAAGAAAAGTTATATCTGATTATCGTAAACTATCTTCAAACTAAGTATTATGATATCGGACTATACTAAACTGTTGTCATACAAAAAACTATAACAAATCTAACAAACTTATACTACCTCCGTTTCTTTTTAGTTGACACGTATTCCTTTTTAGAAAGTTTTTTTTTAGTTGACACATTTTCTTTTAGGGTAAATTTTTACCTTCCATTTACAAGCTACCCCACTTGTTTTTTCATTCTCTCTCACTATCTCTCCTCTCCTTAATATATGTGTCTAAATCAAACGCGTCAATAAATAGAAACGGAGGAAGTATCATAGTATCACACCAATGAATCGAAAATAATAAGTGAGATACTAATATTATTCTGATATAGATAATATCCCTTTGTAAGTCTTTACTGAATCTCAACAGCTTACAATTTATACGAACTCTGAGATCATGAATATAACATCTATTGTCATCTAATATAAAAATAAAACAGATAATGTTGAATAATATGATAGTATCAGAAATTAAAGTGAAAAACCTAACATTATTAATTTCTTTTCTGACGAGACATATTTAATTTTTTATTGGGAATTATTATTCTTGGGATCTAGTGAGAAGTGTGCTTGTGGTAAGAAGTATGAGAATCTAAGTTACATCAGGCTACTACTACTAGTACGTTAGAAGAAATCAAAGGTATTAAGTGCTCTCTAAGAAACCCTTGTTTCCATGGAAAACCAAAACCCTGAAAATGGATCTTTTCAATCACCAAAAGAGATTGATCTGCAGGATCGATCCAAGAAAAAACCTAATAGAAAAATAAATCATTTGATTTTTAATAATGAAAATCAAACTGATGAAGAAATGGCTGAAGTTCAAGAAGTTAACAAGAATGCTAGAGAGATTAATGCTTAAAAATCATTGGTGCCGCCTCCATTAATACCGAAAGGTGCAGGAGTCTCTTTCAGAGATTTAATGGAGGAGGAAACTTACAAACAGATGGGAAATATTCTATACAACTCTAATGTAGAGGTAGAGGAGGATATAATTTCTGATGACAAAGAAGTGCCGGAGGATGTTTTGAATGATGAACGATTCCCTGTTATTAGTCTTACAAAGGAGGAAAAGAGAAAGTTGAGGAGTCCATGGAAGACTTCACTAATTGTTTCGGGTGTTTTTTGGAATTCCTCGGGATACTGGTCGTGCTCTCCAGACAATGAGACTTGGACACCTGCAAAACGAACGAATATTCCTGTATCGAAATATTCGCCTCCGACGATCAAGTTAGAGATCTGAAACGGAAATGGCTAGAGAGAGAAAGTAGAGAGAAGTTGGAGCTATTTAATGCTCTTTTCTTTCAATGTCGCAATCCACCCCTCCCATCATAAATGATTGGGATATTTATAGGGGTGGGAGTTAGTGCCCCTTTAGGGTTTGTACCCTAAAATTCTGTGATGTGATTGGCTTCGCAATCATGCGATGCCACGTGTAATATGGGGGCGCCGTTTTGCGAATTTCATGAAGATCTCTCTGGATTTGGGCCATGATGTAATTAGGCCTTTTTCAGTGCTAATTTCAGGAGCTCTTTATGCCTTGGACACGCGACATCTTCCCATAGTGACACGTGTCACCCTTTGATTGGGCCACGTGTTGTACGGGATTGGTCCACGTATATAGGGTATTTTTACCCTAAACATTTGCCCCTCGGAGGGGGTGGCTCGTACGATAACGACCGCCTCCTCTGATCTTTACTTGCCTTGATGCGTACGAGTATACAGGGATTGGGCAGACTGCTGAGGTGCTTGGGTTTGTCCGCCCCATTCGAAGTTGGCTGTTTTGGCTGGCATGCTGCTTTCGTCCGCCTAAGAATCCTCCAGCGGACGCCTAGCTCTGAGAAAGAAGTAGACAAGGTACGCCACATCAATTTTTAGGGAAAAACGGGCGTCTATCTGTTGAGATGGACTATTTTGTCCGTCATTTCGGACGCGTCGTTATTAGGCCGTCTCTTTTTTAGTTCATTCTAACAGCGTTGTCCTTTTGCCCTGTCAAATTCTAGGTTATTTTTTTCAAATTATAACCGTTCAGCTTCCTTAGGCGGGAATGGTGAATTTACCATTATGCCCCATAAATTTTGCCTATATATATACAGGGGTTTTGACCTCATTTTCACACTTTGGATCTTTGTAATTTTTAGAGAGAGATCAGAGCCTTTAGAGAGAGAAAGTGTTTTTTCTTTGAATCTTCAAGAGCTCCGCCGTGCCTTTGAGTTTTTTGGGCGTATTTTGGAGTTTTTCGGTCAACTTTCAAGACTTTTCAAGTGTTCTACACGTACAGAGGTAGGACGCCTATTTTCTTTCTCATCTTTAATTGTATTATTTTCCCGCTTTTTATTTTTTTAATCTGGCTCAATACTCGGCTTCGTCCGTTTCTCCTCATAAGGCCGGTCGTTCGCCTGGGACTAAGGAGTCTAGAGTGGACGGAGACGAGTTGTCTCCTTCATGGAGTGGGTCCATTTCTAGTGCGTACCAACTCATCTCCACCCATTCTTCTCTGTCCCTGCAGTCGGACATGGCAAGAACAATGCAGACGCATGATCGTCATGCGGCCAGAAATCCAGACGGTAGTCTGGTGAATCCTAGGATTCCATATGACCCAAACAACACTGACTTAGAAACTCCTTCCACTACTCCTACGACCGCTTCCACAGGTACTCATTGCTCGGTCGTGGAAGTAACTTCATCTTTTGAGGAGCGCCAACGTGCACAGGGCATCGCTTCCGCTGCTCGGGTGTCCGGGCCAACCCCTGAACCTAGGTCCTCACAACAAGCCAACTCGGCCAGACAATCAGTCGGGTTGCGATCTCGTGAGAGGCCTCCTTCCTCTTCTTGGGCAGCCATTACTAGTCCGTCCTCTTAAGTTCCCTTACCACCCCATCTCCAACATAGCAGGTCGGACAGACCAAGAGTTGGAATCTCTATCAACGAACCGTCCAACCTGCTCCCTCGTAATGGCCTATCTTTGGAAACCAAGGCGGCCGCTGCTAAAGATAAGGGTAAAAGTCCCTTAGTTTCTGAAGAGCCTCCTTTAGCTGTGGGCGGCCATATCTCTAGAAGATGTAGCTCGACCAAGGTAGGTGACTTGGACAGAGTTCTGTCCTCTGAGTTTGGTATTGCCCCTCACCAAGAGGATGAGGAGGAAAAAGATGAGGCCAAGGCCGAAGGTGAGACGACCGAAGGAGAGGCGGTAGCCGAAGGTGTGGTCGCCAATGTAGACAACTTCAAGGATTTGTACGCCTGTACGGTGGGTAGCACGGCCTTGGGCTACCTCAATGATGGATTCGAGGAGTACAAGGAGTTCCTCCATTTAGGCGAGGGTTTCGAACTGGTGGCGCCACAGAAATCTCACTCCATGGCCGTATGGGAGGATGAGCGGCCACGACGCAAAGCCTTCTGCGTCTATAGGGTCGCCTTTGATGTTGGGCTCCGCTTCCCTCTTCACCCTTTCGTCTGCACTATTCTGGATGAGTACAATATAGCTCTATACTAGATGATGCCCAACAACTGGCTGAACGTGTTCGGGTACCTGGTGTCGTGCATCCGCAAGGGCTTTAAGCTGGACTTTCCGGTTTTCTACGAGATGCACTCCATGACCAAGATGGAGAAGCACACGGACGACTGGTTCATCCTTAGCACCACCAAAGACTATATGGTGGTGGTTGACCGTGTCTCCAAGTGGAGAGACTGAAAGAATCGGTTCTACTGCGTCAAGACTAAAGATGTGGAGTTCAACATTAGGATGAACCGATTCAATGTCAAGCCGATCCAACTTGGCCGCGGGGTCCATAAGCCGTACAAGCCACTCGTCCACCCCAGCCAAATGTAACATCTTGAATACTTTGGGGTCAATAGAGTGGAGAAGGACGGCAAGATGGTGGCCATGCCCAAGAACTAAGTTCTTTTGGCTAGTTGGCTTAGAGACATGTAGGCGTCCCTCGAAGTGCGCCTACATTAAAGCATGTGTGAATATGCTTGGCACTCATAGGAAGTGGGAATTGACATAATACGATTAGGGAAAAGGAAAGTAGGGAGTCGCCAACAAGTTTTTAAGGAACTTGTAAACCGTTCACGGATCATAAAACGCAACCACGATAAAGGGACAATGAAAGGCAACAACGATTGACCAGTGAAGGTTACACCCATTCATAATCCAAGAGATTACTAACTCCATATGGTTCATAACCACGAAAGGAGGAACGGGGATGATGGTACGAAGTGAGTCATGGAGTCACATTCGCCCGTATTGGCCTCTAATCGATTCTTATAGTGAAAAGTGATTCTTGCGATTTCAAAGGCATACAAACAAAGACTCAATTTGCTCCAAAATATTATTAAGATAAATTTTTTGAATATTATTGCAACATGTAATTCAAAAATATTTGTGATCATTTGATTTAAAAACAAAGATTAAAAAGGAATCTAAGCCGGTTGTCCAAATTATCTGATTAGGCGTGATTTTCAATTACATATTCCCTTTAAACATGAAACATGGTGATCATAAATTAAGCATTAATATTGGAAGCAATTTAACAATAATAGCGTTAGTCAAATCAAATATAAAATAAGCCTAATCATGATACTAGCAACAAGAATAAAAATAAGAGTAATTAAGTGATTAATTACTCACTTTTCGCGTTTCCTTTAAATTGCTACATCATGAATAAACTGTTAGTAACTTCAATTAAAATATAAATCAAATTAAATTAAATGAAATAAAAAGTAGAGATGATTTGTTCCAAACCCTCAGTCAATTATACCTTTCACGCCTTGGTTTAAGTATAGAAATTTTGGTATTATATGGACTCCTTGGAGTGCTTAAAGGAAGGAATAATGAAAGAATTGAGAGGCTAGTGTTTAGGATAAAGAGGGACAAGATAATTATTTTGTGATCAAGCTTGTTAATGATTGGAAAAGGGGTGATACCTCTATTTATAGAAAAAAAAAAGAATGCTCGAAGAATTAAGATAAGATCCGAATTAAATCGGAATAAAACTCGGTAGACTGCAGGTTTTATCATATATTTTGATCCAGAAATCGGAATGAGATGAATAAGATACAGTTGGAAAGATATTGAAGTCTAATTTCTTATACAATTAAAATCAGATTAAAATATTTTATAGAAAAAAAGATATGGTCGAAATAGTGAGACGGTGCCAGTTTTGGATAGAGTTTGATATTTTATTCATATCTTTTCCGTTATAGCTCGGAATTGATATTATACTATTTCATTGGAAAGATAATTTCAAGGGATATCTAACCATATAAAATTTGGATAAAAAATATGAAGCAAAAAAAAAGTGTATGTCTATCTTTGAATGTCTTTCAATTCGAATAAAATTAGGACTTTAAAAAAAGGAGTTTTATTCAATTTCAAACTCTTTAATCTTATTTTTTTCAAAAAGGATAATTAGTATCTTTTAGAAACTTATAGAGGTTTCTAATTTATGCTAATTGGTTTAGGAATTGGATTAAATCATTTGTACCCTCCACATGATCATTGGGTCGTAGGTAAGGTGGGCTTAGGTTCGGTTTGGGCTCAGTGTAATATTTTGGCCATAACTTATTCGTTATAACTCGGATTTGGGCTTATAATATATCGTTGGAAAGATCTTTTAAAACTCCATCCAACTATTTAATCATTGTACCCTGATTATGGAATAAAACAAACAGGATTAAACGTTTTTATAAAAAGGACACGAAATGAATGATTTTAAAGGACACGAAATGAATTATTTTGGGTTTAAAGCGGTGAAAGGTTGTTCATCATCGGGTTTGGTTTTCGGGAGACATTTTTAAGTGTCTATAGAAGCCCCCATTCTGACTGAGTTTGTAGAAACATCACTTTTGAAAACGATAGTCAAAGTAGTCGATAGGGACGAAGAATGATTTAAGACGTTCTGCGATCCTAAATCACTCTGTATACGCCGATACTTGCAAAAAATGTTAATTCCACAAATAAAAGAGTAAAGGGATAAAACGCTTATCTGACACCAGTGTATCGGTGACAAATGAGTTTGGTATTTTCCTATGCTTGAAGGAATCCACCGGATGACGTTTTATGAAATGCTTTCCATGCTTGAGGAAAGCTGACAGATTAGTTTGGTAGCTTTCTAAGCCTGAAGAAATCTACCGGATGACACTTTCCATGCTTGAGGAAAGTCGACATATGATTTTGGTTTTTTCTATGCTTAAAGAAATCCACCGATAATGCTTTCCATGCTTGAGGAAAGCCGACAAAGGAATTTGGCGGTTTTTAATGCTTGAAGAAATACACCAGATAATACTTTCTATGCTTGAGGAAAGTCGACTAATGATGAGATTGAAAGTCTCTATGTATCGAGAACCTTGCGTCATGAAATGATGGCGGTTCGATTGTCCCCGAACGTGGGCTGTAGATGGTCCGCTTCTCCCCGGACGTGGATTGTAGTTGGTTCGCTTGTCCCCGAACGTGGGCTGTAAATGGTTCGCTTGTCCCCGAACGTGGGTTGTAGATGGTCCGCTTGTCCCTGGACGTGGGTTGTAGATGGTCCGCCTGTCTCCGGACATGGGATGTAGATTGTCCGCTTGTCCCCGAACGTGGGTTGTAGTTGGTTCGCTTGTCCCGAACATGGGTTGTAGATAAGACCTGCAAAAATAAATTTGCCAATGGACTCGTTTATATTCTGATTGACTTGACCAAGTTTGACTTGATGTGACATGACATGTGTATGAATTTTGAGTGTGTGTGTGTGTGTGTATATGTGTGTGTGTGCAGACGCAAGAAAATGAAGATGCAAAAGCAAAAAATTTCCGTCAATTTTTGTCATGAGTGGAGGGTACCGACTTTCTCCCGAAAAAGAAAGATGTGAAAACTGAACTTTTATTTTCGAACTTCCCTCGATGAGAAAATTTTGAAAAAGTTTTTTTAAACTTCCCCTAAAGGAAAAGACGCGAAAAAAGGAAAGAAGTTTTGAACTTCCTTGTTGAGCAAGACAAAATGAATTGCATGGATTGAATTGTTTTTCTTGAAAGTAACATATGCATGGTGCATGTCCTTAGGACAGGAGGCTAAGGACAATAACATCATGTGACACGATGAATGAACTTAGGTCATGGAGCTAAGCATCATATATGGTGTAAAGAAATGATCTTGAACGTCACTTAGGTCTGGAAGCTAAGCACGTATACAGTTGAAGTGATATTGCATAATGAACGTTGCTTAGGTCAAGGAGCTAAGCACGATATGCTTTGTATGATTAAAAATCATTGATATATAAATGTTTCTCAGCACATTATGCGATGCATGAAACAATGGATATTGTTCAGGTCAGGAAGCTAAGCAAGTATACAATTTTTCTTCTAATGAATGTTATCTTTAAGTATGATGAAATATGCACAGTGTTGAAACAAGATTTCATGATAAAGGGCTCTTAAAGGGAAGGATGATTGATAAGGATATGGATGTGTGAGTGAAGTGTGTGAATGTGATACTAAGGTTGGCTGCAAGGGTTATGGCGATGGAAAGAGATGTGAGAAGAGTCAAATATGATGACTCTTTAGGCTAGGTAGGCTAAATGATGTGGGTTCAAGCCCCGAAGTCTAGCTCTAAATGGGTAGGGTCATAGGATTAAGCATTGGATATTCTTCGACTCGATCATGCATATGAATGTGGCCGCACCTCAATGTGAGGTTGCCTACGTATCTGTTAGGAATTAGGCCGAACATAGCTCTAACCAAACTTTGCACAAGTGTGTGTACACCTCAAAGAGGTCTTTCAAGGGTTATAATGTGGTTAAGCTGAAGGTTTAAAGAAGAAAGGGGTAAAAGGCTTAAGACCCGAGAGAAGCCCCCAAGATATGCAATTATGTATTACACTTTGCAAGTTTTATTTTTCATATATATATATTTTTTCTTTTTTCCATTCTTGAATCAATGTAGGCAATCTCAGATCATGCGTTCCATCACTCACTTCGCATTCATGTTTCTCGGACACTGTACCAAGCACTCGATGAGAGACGCAATTTGAGACATGTTCATATCAAATACATTGGAACACTTGCCTTTAGACATTGTTTTTTTTTTTTAACTTATTCTTTTCCCTTTTTTATTTTTTTTAATTTGAACTTGCTTTCCGACTGTTACACAAATTGCTCACCTTCCCATCCCAGGGTTAAGTGAATGTGCGTTGAATAAATAAGGTTAATCGTTAGACGAGGCTGAAAGTGGTTGACGAAGAAATGAATATGTTATTGAGCTGTTAATAAGGAATGACAGGGTTGCAAAGGTGCCTCAAGTCATTGGTGTACCTTGTGTTTAGTTCAGTAATTGATTTTTTTTTTCTTTTATGTAGGCGTCGTTCGAAGTACGCCAACGTAAAAGCATGTGGTGAATATGCTTGGCACTCATAAGAAGTGGGAATTGACATAATACGATTAGGGACAAGGAAAGTAGGGAGCCGCCAACAAGTTTTTAAGGAACTTGTAAACCGTTCACGGATCATAAAAGGCAACCACGATAAAGGGACAATGATAGAAAACAACGATTGACCCGTGAAGGTTACACTCCATTCATAATCCATGAGATAACTAACTCCATATGGTTCAGAACCACGAAAGGAGGATCAGGGATGACAGTACGAAGTGAGTCATGGAGTCACAGTCGCCCGTATTAGCCTCTACTCGATTCTTATAGTGAAAAGTGATTCCTGCGATCTCAAAGGCATACAAACAAAGATTCAATTTGCTCTAAAATATTATTAAGCTAAATTGGTTGAATATTATTGCAACATATAATTCTAAAATATTTTTGATCACTTGATTTAACAACAAAGATTAAAAAGGAACCTAAGCCGGTTGTCCAAATTATCTTATTAGGCGTGATTTTCAATTACATATTCCCTTTAAACATGAAATATGGTGATCATAAAATAAACATTAATATTGGAAGCAATTTAACAATAATAGCGTTAGTCAAATCAAATGTAAAATAACCCTAATCATGATACTAGCAACAAGAATAAAAATAAGATAAATTAAGTGATTAATTACTCTCTTTCCGCGTTTCCTTTAAATTGCTATTTCATGAATGAACTGTTAGTAACTTCAATTAAAATATAAATCAAATTAAATTAAATCAAATAAAAAGTAGAGTTGATTTGGTCAAACCCTCAGTCAATTATACCTTTCACGCCATTGTTTAAGTATAGAACTTTGGGTATTATATGGACTCCTTGGAGTGCTTAAAGGAAGGAATTATGAAAGAATGGAGAGGCTAGTATTTAGGCTAAAGAGGGAGAAGATAATTATTTTCTGATCAAGCTTGTTTATAATTGGAAAAGGGGTGATATGACCTCTATTTATAGAGAAAAAAGAAGGGTCGAAGAATTAATATAAGATCCAAACTAAATCGGAATAAAACTCGATAGACTACAGTTTTTGCGGTTTTTGTTTTTATCATATCTTTTGATCCAGAAACTGGAATAAGATGAATAAGATATTGTTTGAAAGATATTGTATTCTACTTTGTAACCCAATTAGAATAAGATTAAAATATTTTATAGAATAAAAGATATGACCGAAATAGTTAGACTGTGTCAGTTTTGGATAGAGTTTGATATTTTATTCATATCTTTTCCGTTATAGCTCGGAATTTATAATATATCATTAGAAAGATAATTTCAAGGGATATCCAACCATATAAAATTTGGATAAAAAACTATGAGGCACAAAAATAATATCTGTCTATCGTTGTTTGTCTTTCAATTCGAATAACTTTCAAAACAAGGAGTTTTATTCAATTTCAAACTCTTTAATCTTATCTTTTCAAAAAGAATAATTAAGATCTTTTAGAAACTTATAGAAGTTTCTAATTTATCCTAATTGGTTTAGGAATTGGATTAAATCATTTGGACCCTCCACATGATCATTGGGTCGTAGGTAAGGTGGGCTTAGGTTCGGTTTGGGCTTAGTTTTATATTTTGGCCATAACTTATTCGTTATAACTCGTATTTCGGCTTATAATATATCGTTAGAAAGATATTTTAAACCCCCATCCAACTATTCAATCATTGGACCCTGATTATGGACCAATATAAACTGGATTAAACGTTTTTATAAAAAGGACACGAAATGAATGATTTTAAAGGACACGAAATGAATTATTTTGGGTTTGATGGCACGAAAAGAGGAAAATAAGTTATGGTTTGGGGAAATGGGTTAGAAGTTGGGTTGGTTTATGAAATGGAAATATGGATTTAAGCACTCCAAGATTAAATACTCAACCCGACCAATAATGGTGGTGAAAGGTTGTTCATCATCGGGTTTGGTTTTGGGGAGACATTTTTAGGTGTCTACAAGACCCAACATTCATGTCGGCCTGCGGCCTATACAAGAAATTTCCCCAAGGTGGGATGTCTAGGTTTCTCTGGTACGCACCTTATTTTCATCGAAAATTTTCTAACTCTTTTTCCTCTCCTATTTTGCAGCGGAGGCATACGCTATGCTGGTTTCCGAGTAGAAGGGGGAGATTGACATGGCCGAGATTCACTTAGCCAGATACAAGGCTCGTTAGAAGATGTACAAGAGAACCAAGGATGTAAAAAACCTTTCGATTTCTAGCGTTCGTGTTTCTAGGTTGGAATGAGGCTTCTTCCTGAGCTTGCACAGACGTTATTCCAAATATTTTTATTTATTTATTTATTTTTGAATGACTCGTCGTCCGAGTTGGTATGTTGGGAGCAGGATCCCAACTGTATCTACATGGACGTTGACAAAGTTTTATTGAGTTTACCTTTTGCTTGCTCTTTGCAGCTGTCAACTCCCACCCCAAGGGCTAAACGAAAGCAATCGTCCTTAGCTTCTAAAAATGACAAGGACGGGAAGGCGTCCAAGTAAAGGAAGACGGTCGCGTCCAAGACCACTTCCACCACTACGGAAAAGACTACGTAGTGGACTGCTTCTGAGTAGTCTAAAGGAGAGCCACCCCGGATGGGTGATAGCAGGGTCTCTAAGTCCGTGGATTCGGCCGCCAAGCCGATCCATGATGAGTCCGTTAAAACAGATGATAGGGGTAAGTAAACCCCGGTAAAACCGACCGGGCCCAACGTGACTCCGCTCATCCCAAGAGTCCAAAAAATCTGATTGGCTTGAGCCCTCTCAGTCGGCCGGTGACCAACCTGGCCGCACAGGTGAGGAGGGTGACGAGCCTGCACTTCCTCCTCCATTCACCTTCAACCCTCTTTCTCCTCCGAGCTTCTCAGACGGTTTAGCTTAAACAGCTTTGCACATTCTTTCCTTTTTAAGTCTACTTGCTTATGCTAAACTCTTTTGCGCCAATGTGTGTAGACACCTAAAAATGTCTCCCCAAAACCAAACTCGATGATGAACAACATTTCACCGCCATTATTGGTCGGGTTGAGTATTTAATATTGGAGTGCTTAAATCCATATTTCCATTTCATAAACCAACCCAACTCCTAACCCATTTCCCCAAAACATAAGTTATTTTCCTCTTTTCGTGCCTTTAAACCCAAAATAATTCATTTCCTGTCCTTTAAAATCATTCATTTCATGTCCTTTAAAATCATTGATTTCGTGTCCTTTTTATAAAAACGTTTAATCTACTTTATTTTGGTCCATAATTTGGGTTTAATGATTGAATAATTGGACGGGTTTGAAAATAGCTTTCCGACGATATATTATAAGCCCAAATTCGAGTTATAACGAATAATTTATGACCAAAATATTAAGTCGAGCCCAAACCGAACCTAAGCCCACCTTACCTACGACACAATGATCATGTGGAGGGTTCAAATTATTTAATCCAATTACTAAACCAATTAGGATTAATTATAAACTTCTATAAGTATCTAAAAGATCCTAATTATCCTTTTTGAAAAGATAAGAATAAAGAGTTTGAAATTGAATAAAACTCCTTTTTTTTAAAAGTCCTAATTTTATTCGAATTGAAAGACATTCAAAGATAGACAGATATTATTTTTGTGCCTCATAGTTTTTATCCAAATTTTATATGTTGTATAGCCCTTGAAATTATCTTTCCAATGATATATTATAATATCAATTCTGAGCTATGAAGGAAAAGATATGAATAAAATATCAAACTCTATCCAAAACTGGCACCGTCTCACTATTTCGACCATATCTTTTTTTGCTATAAAATATTTTTATCTGATTTTAATTAGATTAGAAAGTAGACGTCAAGATCATTCAAAGGATATCTTATTCATCTCATTTCGAGTTTTGGATCAAAAGATATGATAAAAACAAAAACCGCAAAAATGCAGTCTATCGAGTTTTATTCCGATTTAATTCGGATCTTATCTTAATTCTTCGACCCTTCTTTTTTTCTCTATAAATAGAGGTCATATCACCCCTTTTCCAATCATATGTAAGCTTGATCACAAAATAATTCCCTTCTCCCTATTTAGCCTAAATTCTAGCCACCCTATTCTCTCACCATTCTTCCCTTAAGCACTCTGAGGAGTCCATACAATACCCGAAGTTTTATGCTTAAACCAAGGCGTGAACGTTGTAATTAACCAAGGGTTTGGACCAAATCAACTCTAATTTTATTTTATTTATTTTTTTCAATTTGATTTATATTTTTATTGAAGTTACTAAGAGTTTATTCATGATGTAGCAATTTAAAGGAACGCGCGGAATGTGAGTAATTATTTAATTTAATTACTCTTCTTTTATTTTAATATTGCTAGTATCATGATTAGGTTATTTTATATTTGATTTGACTCGCATTATTATTGTCAAATTTCTTCCAATATTAATGTTTATTCTATTATTATTATGATCACCATATTGCATGTTTAAAGGGAATATGTAATTGAAAATAACGCCAAATAAGATAATTTGGACAACCGGCTTAGGTTCCTTTTTAATCTTGTTGTTAAATCAAGTGATCACAATATTTTAGAATTATGTGTTGCATTAATATTCAACCAATTTAGCATAATAATAGTTTGGAGCAAATTGAATTTTTGTTTGTATGCCTTTGAAATCGCAAGAATCACTTTTCACTATAAGAATCGAGTAGAGGCCAATACGGGGTAATGTGACTCCATGAATCAGTTCGTACCATCATCCCCGATCCTCCTTTTGTGGTTTCGAACCATATGGAGTTAGTAATCTCATGGATTATGAATGGGGTGTAACCTTCACGGGTCATACGTTGTTGCCTATCGTTGTCCCTTTATCGTGGTTGCCTTTTATGATCCGTGATTGGTTTACAAGTTCCTTAAAAACTTGTTGGCGGCTCCCTACTTTGCTTTGTCCCTAATCGTATACGTCAATTCCCACTTCCTATGAGTGCCAAGCATATTCACACATGCTTTAACGTAGGCGCACTTCGAGCGACGCCTACAGTGTGCATATATTACGGAGGTGTTAAACATTAAGATTCCTGGCAAGTCTCTTACTGGGGCGGACAAAAAGGCCATGAGAGCAGCCATAGCCAGGGCCGTCCCAGCTGAGCAACGAGACAAGCTGCGGGGGATTCATGAGGGGTTCCTCGGCCCTATGATTAAATGCAGTGCTGAGATAGCTTTTCCCAACTCTCACACTTAGAATATTTTTCATCTTTATTTTGCTAACTTATTTTGTCTTATACACAGCTCTTCCTGCGCGCGGCCGAACGCCTTCCTTGAATGGAAGGATAAAGAAAATAAAAATCTGAAAAGAGCTTGGGAGAAGGTCCAAAAGGCCCAGGATGTCGTTACTGGGACGGGCGCCGTCCAGGGCACTTATTTTGAAACCCAAATCAATGCGATGTCCAACAAGGCGACGCGGCAAGTTGAAGATCTGGTCAAGCTGGGAAAGGCTCTCGAACAAGAGACCTTGGCCAGGGAGACCATGAGACAAGAAAGGGATCAGGTTGTCCTGGACGGCCAGCGCTGGAAAGAAGGGTTCCAGGCCCTTGAGAAGCTGAAAAGCAACGTGGCCCTCGCCCAAAAGAATCTGAAGGAGGCCTTGGATGAGGCGGACGCTCTCCGGGCCGACGTGGAGACTTTAAAGAAGTCCGTTGAGGACTTAACTCAACAGGTGAAAGCACCTCTGCCCCCCTAGTGCAGACGAGGTCGTCTGCATCGAGCAAAATGCTAAGGATAGGTTGAAGAGCCACTTCTTCAAGGCATTTGAGCTTATGGTAGATGAAGGTGAGACCGCCTACTATTAGGAGCGCTTCACCAAACGCCTTAACTTCGTCTGCCTCAAGGAAGAGGCTAAGAAGGCCGGCCAGCCTTCTCCCGTGCTGAACGTCACACCAGCTACCTTAGAAGATGAGGAAGATGAGGAGGAGGCGGACGGAGCTGAGGGCGAAGAGGAGAGCAAAGAAGAGCCCGCTGATGATTTATCCATCCTTGCCTCTGAGGAGCCCGTCCAAGGCCAAGATCCGATTAAATAGAGCCGAGGTCCTCCTTCGGCCATCCCCTGATTTTAGCTTTTTAATTATCTGCTTTTGTTGAACAATTTTTCTTTTTATTTAGTGCCGCCTTTTTTGAGCGGTTTTTGTAAGATATTTTTTCGCCTTTTGAGCGGTTTTTATTAATGCAAGTTTTGCTGGTTTTTGAGCGGTTTTCCAATTCATCAATTTCGTACTTAGCAAATTTTGCGTATTTTTACATTTTTGCGCTTTCGTGCGATGGGGGGGGGGGGGTGTGCCCCTTTATTCGGCGTTCTCCTAGTCCATATTCTGAATGGTTTGGTTGACTTGGTAGTTTTTATACCTCCAAGGGTATGACTACTACCAAGTTAATCAAATCATAGTAATGATTGCCCTTGGGTTAGGTGAAGCGCCGAATCAACTACTATTGTGGCCGTTTTATAGGCCTCATGTGAGCCGTCCGTTGAATCTATCGCTCGGACATACTCAAGAAAATTCAAGTACTATCTCAACTTTGAAATTTTCTAAGTTTGGCAGGGCTATTTTTCCTAGGTATGCCCTTGCCCTTAGTTAAGAAGGTAAATATCTTTGACTGATTTAGGGTACCTTGTGCCCTTCTCCGTCCGTCCCAATGGGAGATGAACGTTTGTCTGTATTATTTTATTTATTATTATTATTTTTATTATTATTATTATTATTATTATTTTAGTTTTTTTTTTTTTTTTTTTTGCAGACCTTTGTGACCGTTTTGCTATTATCTTGAATAATTTTGTTTGGCTTTAATAAGCCGTGTTGCTATGTTTCAAGCAGCATTGTTATGGCTTTTACTCGGCATTTAGTTCATTAAACAGAGGCGTACATATGCAAAAGAAAATAACTTAATAAGATAACAATGCATGACTTTCATTAATTTTGTCAAGATTACATTTTTGGGCCATACGACTTTAATTATATGGCTCGGTTATCAAGACCTAGCTGTATATACAGCGTTTTGGCTAAGTACAAAAACTTCTAAACATGATATTTTTTAAGATTGTCCGTGTTCCATGTACGCAGAATTGGAAGGCCGTTTAAGGCTTCAAGACGGTATGTACCATCTTGAACTTCTTCACTGATTCGATACGACCCTTCCCAGTTTGGGGTCAGCTTCCCATCTTCATTTGCTCGGCCTACAGCTTCCATTTTTCTCAGTACCAAATCTGCCATTTTTAGCGGACGCTTTGACACTCGGCGATTATATGCCCTTGTCATCCTCAAGCAATAAATTTCGTGCCTAAGCACCGCGTTGCCCCTTGCCTCTGGAAGGAAGTCTAAGACGGTCTTCATGGCCTCCCAATTGGCCTCTTCATCATATAGCATCACCTTGAGAGTAGACTCGTAAATCTCAATTGGGAGAATTGCCTCAGCACCATCGACCAAAAAGAATGGGGTTTAACCTGTGGAACTCTTTGTTGTTGTTCGTAGGGACCATAATACATTGACTAGCTCATCAGCCCATAGGCCGCCTGCTTTTTCAAGCTTGCTCTTGATACCATTGGAGATCAACTTGTTGTACGCTACTACCTGGCTGTTGGCTTGCAGTCGGCCGACTAAGGCAAAGCAATGAGCTATGCCCTTGTCTCCCAACCATTCTTTGAGTTGAGGTGTTTCGAACTGGGGTCCATTGTCGAAAACCATTGACTGAGGTACACCAAAGCGAGTAATTATGCTCTTCCATTTGAAAGCTGACTCATCCGTCCACTTAATTCCCTAGAAGGCCTCGGCTTCTACCCATTTTGTGAAGCAGTCTAATGCTACAAATATATATCGCCTTTGGCAAGATGCTGGCGTGTACGGAACTAAGATGTTCATCCCCCATTTAGCAAAGAGGAGCGGACTACATATGGCCGACATACTGTTAGCTGGGCGATGGATTACGGTTGTAAATCTCTGGCACTTGTCACATTTATTCACCATTTTCATGGCGTCCGACTTAAGCTTGGCCAGTAGTACCCCAGATGGGTGGCCTTTTCAGCCAGGGCTCGTCCTCTAATGTGGGAGCCGCACTGCCCCTGGTGAAGGTCGTCCACAACATCATGTTCCCTTTCAGGGGTAATACACTTTAGGTACGGCTTCACAAAAGCTTTCTTAAACAACTCCCTTTGCTTCATTTCAAACTAGGCCGCCCTTTTTTTCATCAGCCAGCTCTCCTTGGGATCGGCCGGGAGCAATCCATCCCTTAGATAGGAAATGATTTCGTCCATCCAAGTAAAGCTTCTATCAATGACTTGTACTGGCTTGGCATCAATACTCCTCTTTTCTTTTACTTCCAAAAACACTGATCTGGGAGTATCGCATGATGCCGAGGATGCTAATTTGGAGAGGGCGTCCGCCTGATGGTTAGACGAACGAGGAACTTGTTGCAGAGAAAAATGCTCTAGGCCCTTAGCCTCCTCTTTGACTATCTTCAAGTATTTCATCATGGCCGGCTCCCTTTCCTCAAAGTCACCATTCACCTGGCCGACTACCAGCAGGGAGTCCGAGCTCACATCCACTTTTGTTGCTCTTGCCGCCTTACACATTTTAAGGCCGGCCAGAAGAGCTTCATACCCGACCTCATTATTAGAGGCTTGAAACTGAAATCTCAGTGCATACTTAAACTTATCCCCCTCGAGAGATTGACAAATAATTCTAGCGCCGCATCATGTCGATGTTGCACTACCATCTACAGACACCTTCCAGATCTGGTCTCCGGCCGGCTGTAAATCCGGCCGTGTCATCTCAGCTAAGAATTCAGCAAAGGCTTGCCCCTTTATGGCTTTTCTGGGCTCGAACATGATTTCGAAACCTCTTAGCTCTAAATCCCACTTAAGGATGTGGCCACTTGCTTCTAAAGTTGCAAACGACTTCTTGAGTGGTTGATCAGTATAAACCACTATTGAATGTGCCAGGAAATACGGCCTCAACTTTTTAGATGCCATGTACAATGCTAACCCAAATTTTTCAATAAAGGGATACCTAAGCTCGGCATTGTGTAGCACATGGCTGATAAAGTAGACTGGCATCTGGTGGTCGTCCCTTTCAACAAGCAGAACAACACTTAAGAAATGCTCTAAGATAGCAAGATATATGTACAACTTCTCATCCTTGAGCGGACTGGCGAGCCGAGGCAATGTATGTAGATGACTTTTTAACAGTACGAATGCTTCTTCTGCCTCCTCCGTCCACTCAAACATAGCTTTCTTTTTTATGGTCTGAAGAAAGTATCGGTATTTGTCCCCTAATCTTGACAAAAACCGACCGAGTGCTGCCAAACAGTTGGTCAGTCTTTGCACTTCTTTCATTGTTCTTGGAGATTTCATGTCCAAGACAGCTTGAATTTTTTCAAGGTTAACCTCAATTCCACGTTGATCAATTAAAAATCCAAGAAACTTAGCGGACTCTACACCAAAGACACATTTCTTCGGGTTTAACATTATCTTATGCCGCCTGAGTTCGGTAAATGCTTCTCGTAAATCCTTCAGATGGTCGGCCAGCACTTTTGACTTGAGACTCATGTCATCAATGTACGCCTCCATATTTCGGCCGAGCTGATCTCTAAAGACCGTGTTGACAAGTCGCTAAAATGTTGCAGGGGCATTCTTGAGACCAAACGGCATAACCTTGTAGCAATACAGCCCCTGCTCAATCACAAATGTGGTATTTTCTTGATCTTCTTCCCATAGAGGAATTTGATGGAAACCGGAGTATGCGTCCATAAAGATCATTAGGGCATGCCCGGTCGTAGAATCAACCAAACGGTCAATTTTAGGCAAGGGAAAGCTATCCTTAGGACATGCCTTGTTTATCCGTATAGTCTACGCACATTCTCCAGGTTCCATTTGGCTTCTTTATAAGTACTACGTTAGCCACCCAATCAGGTTAATAGCATTGCCGAATGAAACCGGGGTCCAGCAGCTTTCTCACCCCAGCTGCAGCCGCCTGATTCCTCTCTTCTCCATGATTTTTTTTCTTCTGGCGGACATGTTTAACGGCTGGGTTCACAGCGAACTTATGCACGGCCAGGTTAGGGCTTATACCTGGCATTTCACTAACTTCAAATGCAAAAACATCCTTGAATTCTCTCAATAGTTGAACTAACTCATCTCCAAGTAGACTCATAGCTTTAGCGCCGACACTCACCGTCCGACCTAGTTGATCGAGGTCAAGCACTACATCTTGTTGGTTGCCGGCCGACTGGGGTCTCAGCTCTTCGGGCTGGTCGACATCCATTAGTTACTATGCTTGGTCGAGCATGACCTACTTTCACTTTTGGTCGACCTGGTATGCTTAGAGTGGGGGTTCTTCCCCTTTCAACTCGGACGGTTTTCCATGTCTGCGAATCGTTGGCTTAACAACTATTTAGTTGCACTCTTTTGCCATTTTCTGACTTCCTTGAATCAAACAAATCTTTTCGTCCGAACGTTCAAACTTTAACAGAAATAAATGGGGGACAATCACAGCCTTTGCAGCATTTAGGGTAGGACGACCTAGTATGACATTGTAGCAAGTCAACTCTTTTACCACCAGGAATCAAACGACCATGTCCCTCCCTTATCCTTTCTGCCCAAATCGGGCTGACAGATTTATCTGTTTGACTGGGTGAATGATGTTTCCCCCGAATCCTACCAAGGGGTGAGTGTTGTCCTTCAAAGAATCTTCTAGGAACTTCAAATTCTTCAGGGTGGCCAGGCTGATGATATTGGACGAGTTGCCTATATCTATCAGTATTCGGCCCACCTTTAAATTGGCTATCTTCATCATGAACACCATAGGGTCATTGTGCGGGGCTTTGACCTCCCCCTGGTCAACTTCAGATACATACTTCGGGGAAGGGTTCAGTCTTTACAGCGTCTGCCTGCATCACCTTTCCCAAGTTCCAGACGTTCTGCTTAATTCCCTTCATGTTGGGCCGCCTGAGGCAAATCCCCCCGATAGCACGGCCACAAAGCCCGAATCGGTACTATTCCCATCATCTTTATCATTTTTCTTCTTTTTCTCGGACGTATTGTCTGTCCGTGTGTATGTGTACTTGGACTTCATAACATAAGAGTTTAGCATGCCCTTCTCGGCTAGCTTTTCCAACAATCTCTTCAAATTGATGCAATCGTTTGTGTCATGTCCCATGTCCTTGTGGTAATCACAGTACTTGTTTTTGTTCCTGTACTGAGCTGGGCCTCTTAGCGGCTGGGGCTTTTCAAATTCAAATTTGTCTTTGATCTTCATTAGGATGGAGTAACAATCCTTGTTGAACTCATACTAGGGCTCGTACGTCTTGACCTTCTTGGATTTCTGCTGATGGCCGTCGAATTCTTTCCTTTTGTTTCCATTTTTCTTTTTTCCGGCCAAGTCTTGCTGAGTAGATTATTTCTTCTCAGCTCCCTTGGCCGGTGCCTTTGCTTTTTTAAGAGAACAAAAGCCGGCTACCTCGATGTAAGCTTCGGCTTACCGCATAACACCTGCGTATGTCCGAAACTTTTTTCTTACTAGGTCAAACTTAAAACCATTATGCCTTAATCCCCGGAGAAATTCAGAGTATGCCATTTCATCCGGCAGATTATGAATTTATGCTTTTTCTTGGTTAAATCTCTGGACGTACGACCGTAGGACTTCATTTTTTCCTTGGAAAATTGTTGCCAAATAACGACTTGTCTTTCAAGGTGGTATGTTGTAAGAGAAATTTCCCACGAACAGCAAACTAAGAGTAGTAAAGCAATTGATACAACCGGCCGTAAGGCTATTGAACCAATCCCGCGCTTCACCCTTCAAAGTGGTCGGGAAGAATTTACACCAGGTAGCGTCATCTATGCTTTGTAAGTACATTAGGTTTCTGTACGAGGTGATATGTTCCTCGGGGTTTCCCGTTCCATCATAAGCTCCCACGAGTACACTTTTCACCTTCGGCGGCAGAGGAGTAGTTAGAATGTCTTGCAAAAACGAAGGCGGCTTATCTCCAAGAGTCAGTAATCGCATCTGCCAATCAATTGGCTGAGGTTACATAGGCTGCCCGGCCAAATAGGAAGTTTGGTCGAATGGCCCATATTGTCCAAAGACCTGGGGGCTTGGCTACAGAATGTCGTTAAGACCTTGATGGGGCGGATACTGAAGCGATTGCACTGGAATGGGGGTTTGAGTACGCACAGCTTGACTCCTGCTGGAGATGGCCGAGTTGCTATGCTGGGAAAAGGAGTGGTTCGAAAATTCATCCGGCATTATGGAAGTTAAGGTCGTGTCCGAATAAACGGCACGTTCCCGCTGCTTATGCCGGAGGTAGTCCCTTGTGTACTTCTATCTTCTATACGGCTCTGTCTCCTCTCTTCGAGGCTGCCTACCCCTCCCCCAGCCGACTGGGTTTTCGCCAACAGACTAGATAAATTCGTCCGTGGCACCCTCGGAGACCTTCCATTCGGCCGACGAAATGGGGTGTTCTCAGCATCTGTCGCATTGGTTGCTGCGTTTTAAGCTTTCTTTGGAGCTCTTTATCCCTCCTTCCTAAGCGACTGTCTAGAGGTAGAAGCTCGGTTGCTCTCAAACTCCTTCTGAAGTTTGTTGAGCACGACCTTCAGAGAGGCAGCGGTAACAAGAGGATCATCGGCCTCTTGAAATGAGGCGGTCAATGGATCGTTGGTAAGGATTGTAGGGATTATGTCCTCTACATGGCCGACCTTACCTGGACAAGGGCCGAGATTAGGTGTCTAACTATCTATTTCCATAATGGACGAGTATCCCTAAAGACGGCGCCAAATATTTCGGTTGTTTTTTGGAATTCCTTGGGATACTGGTCGCGCTCTCCAGACAATGAGACTTGGACACCTGCAAAACGAACAAATATTCCTTTATCGGAATATTCGCCTCCGACGATCAAGTCAGAGATCTGAAACGAAAAAGGCTAGAGAGAGAAAGTAGAGAGAAGTTGGAGCTATTTAATGCTCTTTTCTTGCAATGTCGTAATCCACCCTTCCCATCATATATGATTGGGGTACTTATAGGGGTGGGAGTTTGTGCCCCTTAAGGGTTTGTACTCTAAAATTCTGTGATGTGATTGGCTGTGCAATCACGCGATGCCACGGGTAATATGGGGGCGCCGTTTTGCGGCTTTCACAAAGATCTCTCGGGATTTGGGCCATGATGTAATAAGGCCTTTTTAAGTGCTGATTTTAGGAGCTCTTTATGCCTTAGACACGCGGCATCTTCCCATGGTGACACGTGTCATCCTTTGATTGGGCCACGTGTCACTACGGATTGGTCCACGTACATAGGGTATTTTTACCCTAAACAGTAATCATCAAAATGTTTAGTTGAAAAATTGGATATGTGGGAGTGATGAGAAGATTGAAAAAGAAATGGAACATTGAGGGAGAACTTGCTCTCACTGACATAGGGTGTAACTACTATATAGCCAGATTCTCAAGCATGGCAGATTATAACTATGTCCTTACACAAGGGCAAAGGTTACTAAATGATAATTATTTGACAATCAAGAAGTGCGTGCCTAATTTTGTTCCGGATGAGTCTCCAATCACATGGCTTACTTCTTGGGTTCGTATCCCTAATTTACTAGTGGAATACTTTGACATAAACTTCTTAAATAATATTAGTTTAAAGATTGGGAAGGTGCTTAGAGTTGATAAGACTACGGCTCAAGCTGAACGTGGTCAATTCACAAGATTAAGTGTGGAAATTAATTTATCAAAGCCTCTCCTGTCCAAGTTTTGGCTAAAAGGAAGAATATGGAGAGTTTAGTATGAAGGAATACGTATGGTATGTTTCAATTGTGGCAAACTTTGTCATGCTGAAGAAGAGTGTCCCTTGATGAAAATAGAGGGAGATAATTCCTCTATGATAGTGCATGATAATCCATTGCATACTCATGAATCTCATCCTGAAGAAAAGGATGATTTCAGCTCTTGGATGCTTGTTAAAAAACCAGGAAGGAAGAAATACACTAAGCCAGACAAACAGCAGCCCAATGGTGACAGGGGTAATGTTGGAACAACTCGGGTGGCTGTGTAGGGTGACACTGAGTTGAATCGGCCTAGAGGAAATTTAGGAAACAATAACAAGAATGCAACTAATAGAGAAAATTCAGGAGGGGGCTCAAGATTCAATATTTTGACAGCGCAAGATAAGGAAATTAATGCGATAACTTTGGAAGGGGATCAAGGAGTTGATAATTCTATGGAGAGAAAATTTGATACGTAAGGACGAAAAATCTTTCCAAAGGTTAACAAAATCCAAAAAAAAAACAACCAAAGAAAGTCTATCAATAAAAAAAGAAAGTATCTTCAAAAGATACTAACACAACTTGCAGGACAAGTATAACTTGAATGAGTTGGCACGACCAATAATTCTTGAAGGACAAAGTTTAGGAAAGGAGGACTTGGTGTTGACTTCGAATGCTGAGTTAGAAGAGGTAGAACAAGCCATAAAGACGCACACTCAAGCCCTTAACAAGCAAACCGAAGCATATGAGAAGCAAGATTTAAGCTTAACTCATGTCTTGAACTCCTTGCCCGATCAAACTCTTTCTACCCCTGGAGAAGATACTATGTGTTGGGTCCCTGATGGAGGAACCATACTTGAAAAACATGTGTTCAATAGTTCATGTGATGGAGATAAGGATAGATTTATGGTTACCACCGATCTCGAACCCCCGGATTTGGTGGTGACAGTGAAAATCCCCAATGAAGTCCAGCGTATGTTGACGCTAATCAGACAAGCTTACGCCTCTTTTCTTCCCTCAATTTCTGTTTCTCTGGAAGAAATCATTCCCAATTTAAGTCCGGATACCCTACCTATTACGTGCATGGTGTGAAATGTAGATGGTGCAGGGAGTAACAATTTTGTGACTAGTCTTAAAGACTTGATTTGTATGAATAATCCTAATGTGCTGGCACTAGTGGAGACACACATGGGAGGTGAGCAGGTGATTAAATTCGCTGATATCATTGTTTATGATGGTCATTGAGAATGGATGATGTTGGGTTTAGCGTTGGAATATGGGTGTATTGGAAAAAGGATTGTGTTACTTTGAGTCCCGTATCCAACACAACCAACACATAATTATGGAGATTTCAAGTGTTGGGTCTGTGCCATGGTATAATTCAGCTATTTATGCTAGCCTCGATCATTCTTAGGGGAAAGATCTTTGGGAGGAACTCAAGAATTTTTCCTTGACACCTAATAAACCTTGGCTTATGGCTGGCGATTTTCATGTACAAGATATCCGTTGGAGAGGAGCAAGCACTACTACAAATCCCTTAGTTTTTAGACGATATTGGCTCGACGCTGTGTATAGGGCGTCAATGTAAAACTAAATTTCCACTATTTTTCGACGCTTTTATGTGTCGAATTAGTTTCTTGACGACAAAAAGCGTCGAAAAATTTGTATGAGCTGCACGTGACTCAAGGCAACCCAAAAACGATGTATAAGGAAAAAAAAACTTAAACGGTAAAACCGCCTAATAGAAACCCATTCTCTCTCTATCTCTTCTATTTCTAGCTCTTAGATCTTAGTTCGTCATCTTTTGAATTCGCTCTTACATCTCAGTTCATCATATTACAAAATTGCTTAGCATTAATACGTATATATCTCTGATTTTTCTTCTTCCTCCCTTAATCTGAGCTAAATCATAGCATTTTGATATTCCTTGGTTGGGCTACAAAATATTAAGAGTGAAAAAGGTAGAAAATAGCATTTGATTGTTGCAAAAATGTTCCTAGCTGCTTGATGCCAAGGATATAAGGCATATTTAATTTAATTAGTTGTTTGTAGTGCTGATTACTGACTAGATTTTCCTGGTTTAGAAGCTTCTAACTGTTAGAGCCAATTTGATGCATGCGTAGTTTAGGTTTTGGTTTAGACGTGCATGTTTTGGTACATTTTATATTACCCTTTTATATATGTATATATATATATATCTTATTTTTCTAGTTAAGTTTACTATTGTTTCGGCACTCTCTACAAACTGGTTAGTGTCCACTAAGGTTTGTACCTCCTGAAATAATATTTCTATAAGGAGTTAAACCAATGTAAATTTGTTCATGGATACGATGGACTATAATTATATTGCATCTTGTGCTATGTGTTAGTATAAGGAATATTTCAAACATTACCCCTAGCTTGAACCCCACTGTGATCATACACTAAAGTACAGTGGCGTCCAAAGGGAAGGAAGATAGAGAAAAAGAGTCGCCAACAAGTTTTAGGAACTTGTAAACCGTTCACGAGGGGAAGGTTACACCCCTTAACGATCCAGGAGATCGTCAACTCCAATAGGTCTGGAACCATGACTGGCAGTTCGGGGATGAAGGTACAAATCCAACCTAAAAGAGATTGAACCTGCCCTAATAATAGGCCTTTACTTTATTCTGATCGTATTCATGTGCGCTTTCTGACTAACATGCAATCAATGGGATTAACCCTAAACTTATTTATCTATGTTGGTTGAATATTAATGCACAAATAAACTATTATTGGCGATCAATTGAATTATAATCAAATTAACCCTAAAAAAGATTATTAATTATCTTATTAAGCATGATTACAAGTACCAATTCCCTTTGAACATGCATAAAAGGCGTGATCAAGCAATAACAATAAATATATATCAAGCAACATAATAATAATCATGAAAATAATTTTAATCATAATAATAATAATAATATTCATAATCATGTTAAAGCATAATAATAGCAAGATCCTAGGCATGATACTAACAAGATTAATAACAAACCCTAGCATGTCGCTAAACAATAAATATCAAAGCTTTAACCCTAACATGATACTAACAATCATAAATATTAGGAAGAAAATAAAAGGAATCATAACAATCATACTTAATATTAAAGTTACCCTAGACATGATACTAGGAATATCATAATAACAACCTAAGCATGATCTCTACATCATAATATCGATAAAAACAATTAAAATACTTACTTGGATGCCTCGTACCTCTTTCTAATAACAAAATACACACGTTAGTAACTTTAAGGAAAATAATAAAACAAAACAATTAAATTAAATAATTGAAAGAGAGATTTGGGACCAAACCATCAGAAATTAAACCTTTCACGTCTAGGGCAAAGGCAACTTCGAACTTGACTAGATGTTTCTAAATCTAATGAGTGCGGAATTTTTATATTTGAGAGAAGCTAGTTTAGAAAAGAGAGAGAGAGAGTAATCAAGAAAATCTTGATGAGAATTGGTGAGAATTAGAAAGGATAAGAATTGATGAGAATTGATAATTTAAAACAGAGTTTTTAGAAGGTTATTTATAGAGAAAATCAGCCAAAAAGATAAAACATCAAAAACAGAGTTCTGACGCGCAAAACCAGGTTAGCGCCAAACGCTGACGTTAGCGCCAGACGCTAAGGCTAGCGCCAGGCGCCAAGCGTAGCGTCAGGCGCTACAGCTGGCGTTTGGCGCAGACCAAGAAATTGACGCGTTTTCTTAAAATCAGATAGAAATTGTCGTACAGGAGGATAAAATCGTATTTTCCTCAAAAGCGTTCTTTTATTCTGATTAAAACTCTAAAAAGTCAACAAAAGTCAATTTATCAATGCTAATTGAATTAGGAATAAAAAAAGAACCTTCTAGAAGAATCTAGAAGACTAAAACCATTCCTAATTGCATTAGGAATGATAAATCCATATTAGGCCCTCCTCTAGATCATTGGGCGGCATATAAGGCTCAAACCGGGACCAATTCAGTAATTTGGCCATAACTTCCTCAATATTCATCGGAATCGGGCTTATAATATATCGTTGGAAAGCTCTTTTCAAGCCCTATCCAACTACACAATTATTGGACCCATGTCATGGACCAACCAAACTGGATTGGATGTTTTATTAAATAAATTAAAACTATCCGCAACACTAAACTTTCCACACTTTCACTTCATTCGATTATGATTCGACGTGAAAGGTACTCATCACTGGGTTTGATTTTGGAGAGACGCAAATGGGTGTCTATAGAAGCCCCCACTTTGACTGAGTTTGGAGAAACGCAAGTTTTGAAAACAAAAGTCAAAGTAACGATAGGGACGGAGAATGATTCAGAACGTTCTGCGATCCTAAATAACTCTTGTAACGCCGATACTTGAAAACTAGCGTTAGTTAAACATATAATAGAGTTAAGAAACGCGTATCTTGCACCATCGAGCACACGTCTCTGGGGGTAACTGATTTGCTGTCGTATTTCTGTATTTCTGTATTTTTTACGACCTCCTACAAGCTAGAGAATGCCGCTTGAAGACTGCTACGCTTGTAACTGCCTCCAATTCCACTATGATAGAATTCTGCAAGCTAGAGAAACCCCATCGAAGATTGCTTCGCTTGAAACCACCTTCTAGCACTTTGTGACCATCTTCCGCAAGCTAGGGAACACGATCGAAGACAACTTCGCTTGAAATCACCTCCAGTTGTTTGTTGCAATAATATTCCGTAGAAAACTTCTGAAGACCAACGCTTGTCGATCTTTAAAGATCGCTTGAACTTTGCATTCGCTATGCCAGTACGTCAACGCTTTTGCTGCTTGTGAACCATTATGTCGGTGCTTTTGTTGTAATGACAATCCTCTTTTCTTTGGGAATAGTTGCCAACACAACTCTTGTATGATGTTTGACAATCCGATTTAGGGAAATTTGTCAATGCTACGTAACAATCCATCCTTGGAAATGTTGCTACGATGAAGCGACAATCCGTATCTCGGAAAATTGGCCAAAATCCAATTTTGGGAAAAGTTTCCAATGCTTCGTAACAATCTGTCATAAGAAATTTGCTACGATTGACAATCCACATCTTGGAATGTAACTCTTGAAAGCAAACCACCTTGGAAATTTGCCAATGCTATGCGACAATCCTTTTAGGAAAATATTGCCACAATTGACAATCCGCGTTTTGGAACATTTACAAAAAAGAGTCGACCGACAATCCACTTCGGGAAAATTTGCCACTTGCTGAAATGAATGACAATCCACGTTGAGGAACCTTTGCCAAAATTTATGATGAGTAGAGTCCTACAACAATCCTTTGGGAAATTTTGCCACAGGGAACTAGGTGTATGACAATCCAATCTTGGAAAACTTGCCAGTGATGACAATCCGAACATGGAAAAAATTGCCAAACAGAGAAGGAGCACGACAATCCATGCTTGGAAACTTTGCCAGAGATGAAAATCCAATCTTGGAAAAATTGTCGTTCAATAATATACACGACAATCCATTTTTGGAAATATTGTCAGTTGGGGAAGACAATCCAATTTTTGGAAAAATTGTCGTTTAAGAAGTATGCGCGACAATCCATATTTGGAAATATTGTCGTTTAAGTGCTTGTTTTTGAACCGATGCCTTGATGTTTGTAATGAGCCATTTCTTAGGTGCTTAAGCTAAGTGAGACGCTTTTTTGTCAGGTCAATCACTTACTACGATTGTAATCGAGCCGACTACTAATCATGTCAATTTGCTTATAGGGGCTAACTGGCGTACCAAGGAACCCGAAATTGCTGTATGAAGTCGAAATAACCGTTCTGAGAGGCTTCGAGCTCTGTCGCTGCTAAAATATCTCTGGCGCCAAGAATTGGCTCTGTCGCCAAATGCTGGGATCTAGCGCCAGGCGCTGAAATCTGTTGCCAGACGCTAGATGTTGTCGTCTGGCGCTGGAGTAGGGTCTTCCCTATTCTGCTTTTTCTGCCGCTGTTGCTCGATTTCGCTCCGAACTTTGAGCTTGGTTGTTTCCTTTCAACCAAATACGCTCAAGTCTTTTATAAATTAAAGCTCTTCATCTCTAATTTACCGATCAATGTAACTCCTCCTATCTTGGAGGAATCTCCTGTGGTCATATTCGCGGTTTTTTAGAAAAAAATCCGGAATGTCCTCGCTTGTTGGGATGCACCTGCATTTATATCTTTGACCATAGGACTTTGCTTATCTTTCTTTAGGGTTGACCTAAGACTTAGTCTTGACTCAACTAATTGACTTGACATGACTCAAGGTATAAACTTGACTCGCTGTGATTGACTCAAGGTTGACTCGACTCAAAGTGTTTGACACATATGTTAGACTCAAATCAAGGTGATATGACACGACATGACTCAACGTGTACATGACTCGTGTGTGCATTGTATTGTGATCATGGGACTCGAAAATGCAAAAATGCAAAAATTATCCGTCATTTTTGTGGAGGGTACCGACTTTCTCCCGAAAAAGAAAAGACACGAAAAAGAATCAAAGTGAAGTTTTTGAAGGTGCATGTTGAATGAGCTTAATCCGTTAACGTTGTCTCTCACGGTACAAGGATTAAACTATCCTAGTTGACTTGATAACAAAAGTATTTAGGTAACTTAGGCACGGAGGCTGAGTACTTCATACTTTGTGATGCAATGATGATAATGATTGATGAGACAAAGCATGCTTCAGCATTCTGTTAAAATTTCATGACAAAGGGTTCCTAAGGGAAGTATATTTGGTCATGTATCTGTGATGTGTGTGATAGTGACACTAAAGTTAGGCCGCAAGGGCTAAGTGTGTGGGAAAATATATTGAAAAGAGTCAAATGGTGGTGACTCTTAGGCTAGGTAAGCTAATGATGTAGGGATCAAGCCCCCCAATTCTAGCTCTACATGGATAGGGATGAGCATAGGAGATCCCTTGATATGATCATGGTGTAAGTGTGTGAATTTGAATATGAATGCATTTTTATTACGGCCGCACCTCGATGTGAGGTTGCCTACGTATCCGTTAGGAATCAGGCCGAACGTAGCTCTAGCCGAACCTCACACAAGTATGTGTATACCTCAAAAAGGTCTTTTTAAAGGTTGTAACGTGGTAAGGATAAAGGTTATAGAAGAAGGGGATAAAGGCTCAAGACCCTCGATAAGCCCCCAAGGTGTGAAACCTTGCTTTTGAATATTTGTATTTTCATGCTTGAGGTTTTCTACACTTTTTTAGCTCTTTCTTTTTCTTTAGAATTTATTTCATTTTTATAAGTGTGGGCAATCCCGATCATGCGGTCTATCACTCACTTGGCATTCATGTTTCTCAGGCACGGTACCGAGCACTCGATAAGAGACGCAATCTGAGACATGTTAATATCAAAGACATGTTCATGTCAATGACATTGGAACACTTGCCCTTTTGTACACTTTTATTTATTTTTTGCTTATTTTTTTCTATTTTAATCTTTTGAAGTTACTCAAGCTTTTTATGAAATTAAATATTTCATAAGTTGCACACCATCCCATCCCAAAGTTAGGTAGATATGAGTTGAAAAATGAAAGGTCTGTCATTAGATGAGGCTCAAAGTGGTTTATCAAGAATGGATTGTATATTTTAAGGGTGAAAGGTAATATGATGTGGCTACAAGGGCTGCCTCAAATCATTGGTATACCTTGTGCTTAGTTTGACATGGTTTTTTTTTTTTTTTTTTTTTTTTTTTTTTTTTTTTGCAATGCAATGATCATATGCAAGGAAATAAATGCTCATTTTATTAAAAGGGGAAAAATAAAGAATCTACAAAATTAAATTCAAGGGAAAAGAAAGGTGCCTATGCTAGATTTATTGGGGGAAGAAAAAAAAAGAAAAGGAAAAAGATGTCATGAAATCTTGTCGTTGAAGCTTGCCTCTTGTCTTGTGTTGTTTGCTTCATCATCACCCAGTCTTCTCGCTAGCTAGAGGCAATGGGATATTGTTTGCTTCTTTGAGATCTTGAATGAGATTTTGAAATCTATAGCATTCATTAGTGGTATGATCGCGTCCTCGATGGTACTTGCAATAAGAGTTGGGATTCCATCTCGAAGATCGATTTTCTGGCGTTGGATCCTCGATAGGGCCAATAGGTTTGATTAATCCTTGATCATAGAGACGATCGAAAGCAGCATCGTAGGTCATTCCAATGGGTGTGAACTCTCTCCTGGGTTTCCTTTTAGATCCTTGATTGTCCATGGCTAAGACACCGTTATGGTCAAAGGTATTAACATTATTACTAGAGTGGGCGTTTTCGGAAGAAGAAGGATTGTCGTTCTTCTTTCCTTTCCAGCCACCGTGGTTACTATTTTTAGTAGATTTTTTCTTTGCGAGGTCATCTTCGATTTCAATTCCGATGTCATAAACGGCTTTGAAAGTATTCAAATTATGTTGATATTTTAAATGCTTCGAATACTTCTCTTGGAGATTCTTGATAAACAACCTCACAGATTCTTTTTCAGTGGGCACCTCAATCATCTTAGCGAAAGTTTCCCTCCACTTATTAAAGAAAGAAGTAAAGCCTTCATTCTCTTTTTGTCTTAGCATCTCAAGTTGTCTATAATTGGTTTCAACTTGAATATTACACTTGTATCTATCAATGAAAGCGTTTACTATTGACTCCCGAGTAGAGGTTTTCTTTTTGTCAAGGGAGAAAAACCATTGTTGGCAAACGGTTTCAAGAGATAGAGAGAATATAGTGGGAAACACTTTCTTATCAATACCCTTAACACTCATTATTGTTTCAAAAGCTCTTAGATGAAAATAAGGATTGTCAGTTGCCTTGAATTTTGGGATGTCGTTGGCATTGAACTTATGCGAAAGAAGTTCTTTATCCACCAAGACCCCTTGTGAACTAATGCCCTGAAATTTATAGTCACTAGATAGCTTGCTCAAGCTTTCTTGCATGAGGTTCATTTGTTGTTGCTTCACAGGGTCATGAATTTTGAGGGTTAAAGCCTTTAACACCTCAGTAACGTCACTCAATTGACTCCTAAGTTCATTAACTTCCTCTTGGGTTGCCATTATCCTTTTAGTCTTCCTCTTTTGACGAATCAGTTTATCAAAAAGTGAGACTTGAATAAAGAGGTTATCCTTGATTAATCGCCCTTCTCTCCTCGACCAAGTACTGTGGAAAAGGAATTTGGGGATATTCATTGTTAATTGTTTGACTCAAACTTTATTCAACATGCAATGGATAGAAGAAGGTAGAAAAATGAGGGTGGTGATATGGAGAAAGCATGTAGATGGAGAGATGTGAAGAAATTAGGAATAGAATGTACCCCCAACTCGAACGACGGAAAAAGCCGACTTATGCATGAATCCAAGACATGGTCATGGTGGCATATACAAATTGTGTTCTAAACTAGTGAGTGTAGGCGACATGTTAAGTCTCGTTTCATGACCATGTGGCTAGACTATGTGACTAGACTCAAACAAAGACTAAGTTAAGACTTCACGTATATGCATTAAACTGGACAGGCTGTGGTATTTTAGTCATAACTTTTAATCTGTGACTCTGATTGGGATGAAACCAACGCAAAATTAAAGATAAAACTCGGGGCTACAGATCCATAGGCTATACAACTCGTAGTTTTTCCTAGAACTCCGGCTATGACCAAAACAAGTTGATGTTTGTGCAGTATACGGGAATAAAAATGCGGGTTGACTTAAAGGACTATGACTCGATTTTAGACATATTTATCAGCTCAAATTAATTAATTAATTAATTAAGCAAAATCCTTTAGTCATTAATTAGTTTATTAAGACTTATTTACAAATACAAGTCAAACCAAACGGTTAGTTTAGTCACATAATAAGTATGCACAAGTAAAAGATCCACAAGTAGTCAAGTAGTCACAACATGATGCAATGAGTTTGCAACCTAACCATGGCTCTAGTTCTCTAAAGTTTGGGATATGCGTTAGTCAAAGAGGGTCCATGGTTAATTTTCCGGATGCACCGCGTGGAAGCCTAACCGTGAATGGTTGGCACGAGTGGATGGGACACCGCGAGCTTTAGAAAAAACTCGCTTCCATAGTTTGGTGAATTCAACATTCTCGGATGTACCCTTTGTTTCTCAGAGCGTTCAAACAGGTAGATGGAGCATGAATTCCCAGAGGGTTATGTTCATATGTAGAACACATATGGGTTTCAGAAAAGTGAGAAAAACTCAATCAGGAAGTAGGATCGAGCAAACAATGCGAAAAACTGGTCGAAATTAGAACGCATATTTCTTGCTTGGTATTGGAAGAATTTGGCGCCAGCAAACAGAGATTGGCGCCGATTTTTGGCTGTAGCGCCTGGCGACAGAGCTGTCGTCTGGCGCTACAATCAAATTCCTAGCGCTTATCTTCTGTTCGCTGACGCTAATTCCTACATGCCTCAGTAGCTTTCTGTGCTCGATAAAATTTTCCAGATTCGCGCAGTGTTATTTCGGTCCTAGTTGTGAAAGATATTCCTCAAATTTCAAACGTGTAAAAATCCTATGTTTTAACTCATGACGGATGGTCTTTTCAATGAGATCTTTTTTATGCATATGAAAATAATGTTAATCAAAATTACGCACATGAAATACTTAGAACGTTTCGAGTCTCATCCACTCATTCTAAATCATTGCCGAAATAAATTTCAGGAATTAAAATAGAAATTCTCCCCATTGTGATCCGTGCCATTTATGGAACCTTTAAGCTATGTTTTCTTTATATTTCTATGCTCCTTTGTAGTCGTTTATGTCGTGTTTTTAGAGAATAATGCTCGATTCGCGTGTTTTTGTGTTAATTTAGAGAAATGCATGCTTTTAATGGCTTTCTTATCATTATATTCATTTCTCGGCTATTTCTCTTGCTTCTCTGTTTCTTTGTCTTGTTTTGTAGGTACATCGCGGGCTATATGCATGGGAATTGAAAATAGCACCCACTAGGATTAATATGCACTTTTCGGAATTGAATTTGAGTTTGAAACAAAGGAAAACGAAGGATTGCAAAGTATCAAATAGGACCTTTGTGCATTGTTTTAGTCATATCTCAAGTTTTACAGATCGAATTAGGGTGATTCAAGTTGGGTTGGAAACTAGACTTGTAGAGCTTTCCAATGATAGGTCGCACGTCTTCATACAATTCATAGATCGGAAGTTACAGCCTTCTGAAGTTGGCCTTGGAATACTGCCGCGGGCGCGGGCTACAGTAACCGCGGGCGCGGGCTACAGTAACCGCGGGCGCGGGGTTGCTGCAGCTCCAAAACTGTCGTATTTGGGAAGTAAGCACCTGCGGTTGTCCCGAGGGCTCCCCGAGGACGCGGGCCTTGGCCCCGCGGGCGCAGGCTTGGGCCGCGGGCGCAGGCTTGGGCCGCGGGCGCGGCTATCGGGGTGTCCGCTCCCCTCCGCGGCCGCGGCCGATTTCTCCGCGGGCGCGGGTTTCTGGGTCTTTTACGATTTTAAGCTTCTTTTCTCCTTTTGTTTATCTAGTTTTTTGGTTTCCTTTATTCTTCATGCATGTAATTCTTTAGTTTTAGAATAGTTTTCTCTCTCTTAGGTTGAGAGCTTCTCTCTCTAGATTAGGCTAGATTAGGAGTAGTTTTAGAGAGAGAAAGTGAGGAATTTCAATAGTGATTGAGAGATTGAAGATGCAAGTGTGACAATTGTGTTGGAGATCTTCTTAATTATCAATGAGAATTTCTAAACTCTATCTCATTCAATTGCTTTGTTTAATTTGATGTTTGTTTGGTTTAATTTTGATATTTGATGTTTGATTAGAGTAATTGTTCTTGATATTTTGTTGATTCTTGTTCTCTATAGTTGATAGTTGATTTGATGATGTTGTTTGAGTAGTTGTTGGCTAGGAATTGAGGGAAACTTGTATGATTGATTAATTGTGATTAATTTTGGAATTGTGTTGATTAATTGTTGAGATTAAAGTGATTAGTGAAGGTTTGCATGTGTGTAATTCAATTTGGCCTTGAGAATTATGCTAGATTGCATTGTAATTGCTAATGACATGAACAATTGATTTAGGAATTGCAATTATCGATTGGTTTTGATTGTGATTCTCTTAGTTTTTTATTCATAGTGAACCCTATCTTAACAATTAGGAGATAGCTCTTTGATTCCTATTGATTGCTCTTATCACTTAGTCCTCACAACCTTTGATTGGCATGCTCTTCCCAAGTTGTTGCAATTGACATGATTACTTGTTGATCCACGTTCCTAGTGTTTTATTTCCTTGTTTACTTGTTTTGTTAGTTGTTAGTATTCTCTCTTACCTTCGTCTTCGACCTAGCTTAGGCGCATAATTGAAAGTGCTTGAACATTACCGTTCCTTTGGGTTCGACCCTTGACTTGCCTCTATACCCGTATTTAGGTTTGTTAAGTGTTTATAAATTTAGTTTGACCGAGGGAATATTAGATAACGACCTAGTTTTCCCCTTGTCACAGTGGAGTCGCCAAAAACTAAAGTACGGTCGTCCAAAAGGAAGGAAGATAGAGCAAAAGAGTCGCCAACAAGTTTTAGGAAATTGTAAACCGTTCACGAGGTGAAGGTTACACCCCTTAACGATCCAGGAGATCGTCAACTCCAATATGTCTGGAACCATGACTGGTAGTTTGGGGATGAAGGTACAAATCCAACTTAAAAGATATTGAACCTGCCCTAATAATAGGCCTCTACTTTATTCTGATCGTATTCATGTGCGCTTTCTGACTAACATGCTATCAATGGGATTAACCCTAAACCTGTTTATCTATTTTGGTTGAATATTAGTGCACAAATAAACTATTATTGGCGATCACTTGAATTATAATCAAATTAACCCTAAACAAGATTACGAATTATCTTATTAAGCATGATTACAAGTACCAATTCCCTTTAAACATGCATAAAAGGCGTGATCAAGCAATAACAATAAATATATATCAAGCAACATAATAATAATCATGAAAATAATCATAATCATAATAATAATAATAATAATAATAATAATAATAATAATAATAATATTCATAATCATGTTAAAGCATAATAATAGCAAGATCCTAGGCATGATACTAACAAGATTAATAACAAACCCTAACATGTCTCTAAACAATAAAAATCAAAGATTTAACCCTAACATGATACTAACAATCATAAATATTAGGAGAAAAACAAAAGGCAATATAACAATCATACTTAATATTAAAGTTACCTCTGACATGATACTAGGAATATCATAATAACAACCTAAGCATGATCTCTACATCATAATATTAATAAAAACCATTAAAATACTTACTTGGATGCCTCGTACCTCTTTCTAATTACAAAATACACACGTTAGTAACTTCAAGGAAAATAATAAAATAAACAATTAAATTAAATAATTGAAAGAGAGATTTGGGACCAAACCCTTAGAAATTAAACCTTTCACGTCTAGGGCGAAGACAACTTCGAACTTGACTAGGTGTTTCTAAATCTAATGAGTGTGGAGTTTTTATATTTGAGAGAAGCTAGTTTAGAAGAGAGAGAGAGTAATTAAGAAAATTTTGATGAGAGTTGGTGAGAATTAGAAAGAATAAGAATTGATGATTTAAAACGGAGTTTTTAGAAGGCTATTTATAAAGAAAATCAGCCAAAAGATAAAACATCAAAAACAGAGTTCTGACGCACAAAACCAAGTTAACGCCAAACGCTGACGTTAGCGCCAGACGCTAAGGCTAGCGCAAGGCGCCAAGCGTAGCGTCAGGCGCTACAGCTGGCGTTTGGCGCTGACCAAGAAATTGACGCGTTTTCATAAAATCAGATAGAAATTGTCGTAGAGGAGGATAAAATCGTATTTTCCTCAAAAACGTTCTTTTCTTCTGATTAAAACTCTAAAAAGTCAACAAAAGTCAATTTATCAATGCTAATTGCATTAGGAATGAAAAGAACCTTCTAGAAGAATCTAGAAGACTAAAACCATTCCTAATTGCATTAGGAATGATAAATCCATATTAGGCCCTCCTCTAGATCATTGGGCCGCATATAAGGCTCAAACCGGGCCTAGTTCAGTAATGTGGCCATAACTTCCTCAATATTCATCGGAATTGGGCTTATAATATATTGTTGGAAAGCTCTTTTCAAACCCCATCCAACTATTATTGGACCCATTTCATGGATCAACCAAACTGGATTGACTGTTATCTTAAAATAGGTTTTCAAAAACAAAGAGAAGAGAAAAGAAATTAAAACTATCAGCAACACTAAACTTTCCACACTTTCACTTCATTCGATTATGATTCGACGTGAAAGGTACTCATCACTAGATTTGGTTTTGGGGAGACACAAATGGGTGTCTACAGTTAGATATACTTGTGATATGTCCATTTTATATATTATTTTACCCCCATCCCTTGGTCATAATTAGTAGTGTTTTTGGCTCTTTAGAGCCACTTTTATTACTAATTGGTATTTTCTAGTGTTTTCGTAGTTTTGGTTGAGTTTTGTAAGAAATTGCACTTTTGGGGCATTTTTCCGGGATTTTATGGAGTATCTACAAGCATTGGATATGCACGACCATTCTTCATAGCCCAAGGCTAGTTAGAGCCATCAAACCGGTGATTAAGGGCTCGGTATTTGAGATTCCAAGGCAATTGGACCGAGTATTTAAGACCCAAGGAGGATATTTGGTTTGGGCCTGAATTACGAGCCCAAACGAGGAGTCCATTGTGCCCCAAGTGGCCTTGCCCGGCCAAGAGAGCTCCCGCGCAAAGGCGCGCCCGATCGGGCGGGGGCGGAGAAATTGTAGCAGCAGCTGTAACCCAAACTCGTGCCCGGCCGGGCGCGAGAGATGTACTTGATAGAAAAAAGGCGGGCCCGATCGGGCGGTGCCTCGCCCGATCGGACGCATGTCAGCTTTAGGAGATTTTAAGCGTCGTTAAGTTTGTTTTAGTTTAGGATTCTTTGCTTAGTATAAATACGATTTCGTTAAGCAAGCTTAGGATCTCTTTTTACTCTTTCTAACTTCTTCTCTTAGAATTTCTCTATCTACTTAGCTTTTAGATTAGTTCTCTCTCTACACTTTATACTTTGTTCTTTACTTAACTCTTAATTCCGATTACTTTGGTAACGATTTCTTTTCTCTTAATCTCAGTCATTTATTTTATTCCTTCGATCATGTCTTATTTTATTGCTTTGTTTAGTTTATATTTGATTTTTTCTGAGTAGTTTCTTTTTTAGGGTTTGTGGGGATCCATAAATAATATGAAAGGGTAATTTATTGTTGTTGATTATCAATGTTAGGTTGATTTCCTATTGATTGATTTAATGCTCTGTGACTAGATTAGGCCTGATCTCTTATGCATGAGTTTGACAATATTGATTCGAGATTCGAGAGATGAGAATTGATGTTTAGGTCTAGTTTCAATAGGCAGGTTAATTTATAAATGGTTAAGTCAAGATTCGAGAGATGAGATTTAATACCGGTAAATTAATTCAGTGATTGTAATACGTAGCGAAACCCTTTATGATCTGATCAATTGATGCATTGATGTTTGATTATTATGTTTTACCCTGGAATGTTATTTATTGGTGAACCTATGCCCTAGGTCATTTATTCATTGATTTCTTCTATTCTTATTCTTCTCTACTTTTACTTTTATTAGTTTAGTTATCCTTCGATTACAAACCAATTCCTAGCCCATTTCCCAAAACCGTCACTTATTTTCCTCTTTTTATGCCTTTAAACCCAAAATAATTCATTTCGTGTCCTTTTTATAAAAACATTTAGTCCAATTTATTTTGGTCCATATTCTGGGTCCAATGATAAAATAATTAGATGTGGCTTTAAAAGAGATTTACAACGATATATTATAAGCCCAAATCCGAGTAATAATGAATAAGTTATGGTCAAAATATTAAAGTGAGCCCAAACCGAACCTAAACCCACCTTACCTACGACCCAATGATCATGTGGAGGGTTCAAAGGAATTAATCCCATTCCTAAACCAATTAGGATTAACTGGAAACTTCTATAATCTTCTAACAGATCTTAATTATCATTTTTGAAAATATAAAATTAAAAAGTTTGAAATTGAATAAAACTTTTTTCTTTTTGAAAGTCCTAATTCTATCCAAATTGAAAGACGTTCAAAGATAGAAAGATATTATTTTTGTGCCTAATATTTTTTATCCAAATCTTATATGGTTGGATAGAACTTGAAATTATCTTTCCAATGATATATTATAATATCAATTCCGATTTATAACGAAAAAGATATGAATTAAATATCAAACTCTATCCAAAATTGACACCGTTCTACTATTTCGTAAATGTATTTTATTCTACAAGGAATTTTAATCTGATTCTAATTGGGTTAGAAATTAGATTTAAAGAGCTTTTCAACGACATATTATAGATCTTATTCCAATTTCTAGATAAAATGATATGATAAAAACAAAAACCGCAAAAACTGTTGTCTGTCAAGTTTTATTCCGATTTAATTCGGATCTTATCTTGTTTTTTTACCCTTCTTTTTTCTCTATAAATATTGGTCATATCTCCCCTTTTTCAATCATCAACAAGATTGATCATCAAATAATTCTCTTCTCCCGGTTTAGCTTAAACACCAGCCTCCCTATTCTTCCATAATACTTCTCCTAAGCACTCTAAGGAGTCCATACAATACCCAAAGTTCTATACTTAATCCAAGGCGTGAAAGGCTTAATTGACTGAGGGTTAGGACCAAATCAAATCTATCTTTATTTAATTTAATTTTTAATTTTATTTATATTTTTTATTGAAGTTACTAACAATTTATTCATGATGTAGCAATTCAAGGAAACGCGGAAAGTGAGTAATTGATTCACTTAATTACTCTTATTTTAATATTGCTAGCATCTTTATTAGGTTTATTTATATTTGATTTGACTAACAATTTATTGTTAAATTTCTTCCAATATTATTGATAATTATATTATATTTTTTATGATCACCATTTTGCATATTTAAAGGCAATATGTAATTGAAAATCACGCTTAATAAGATAATGTGGACAAACGATTGAAAATCACGTGATCACTAATATTTTAGAATTATATTTTGCATTAATATTCAACCAATTTAGCCTAATAATAGTTTGGAGCGAGTTGAATATTTTGTTTGTATGCCTTTGAGATCCCAGGAATCACTTTTCACTGTAAGAATCGAGTAGAGGCCAATACGGGCGAATGTGACTCCATGACTCACTTCGTACCATCATCCCCGATCCTCTTTTCGTGGTTCTGAACCATATGGAGTTAGTAATCTCATGGATTATGAATGGGGTGCAACCTTCACGGGTCAATCGTTGTTGCCTATCGTTGTCCCTTTATTCGTGGTTGCCTTTTATGATCCGTGAACGGTTTCCAAGTTCCTTAAAAACTTGTTGGCGGCTCCCTACTTTCCTTGTCCCTAATTGTATACGTCAATTCCCACTTCCTAAGAGTGCCAAGCATATTCACCACTTTCTTTTACGTAGGCACACTTCGAACGACGCCTACAATTTGGCGACTCCACTAGGGAGGATTCTTGGTTATTTATCGATTTGAGTAATCGGTATTTAATTGAGATGAGTGGATGAGATTTGAAAGATTCTTGAATTGTATTCCTGCGATTTAATTGGCATTATCACTTATTCATATGCCTTTTAGGCTACCTATTTTGCCACAATAGTACGTGTTCTACGTATGTGGCTAGCCTGGTGGATTTATGCTCTATCAACCCGAAAACGTTCATGGCAATAACGGTTCATCCGAGTTTTTAAATCCACCCGAACCATGGAGTCGAGTTCGATTTCATCATGAAATCGCGGAGGCACCTGTTAGCAAACACCCTCAAGGGAGGCTGCCTTGCTAACGCGTCCAAACTCTTAACCACGGTACCCTTTGACACCCAAAAGCTTGACCATAGTGGAACATAGATCTTGACTTTAGGTTGCAAACTTCATTGCATCATGCTTAACGATGTGCTTATATGTACAATTTTTTATTGAATTTTTTTTAATTTTTTTTTCTCTTATCAAACCCTTTTTATTTTTTGTAGAGTCGAGTCATAGATTTTTTTTTTTTTTTTTAAAAAAAAAAAATCAGTCAACCCGGATTTTTATCCTCATATCCTATACAAGAGTCAACTTGTTTTGGTTATAGCCAGAGTTTTATAACGAGTTACGTGTCGTGCCACCTATGGATCTGTATCCCCGAATTTTATCTTTCATTTGGAGTTGGTTTTGTCGCAATCATAGTCACAGATCAAAAGGTATTACCGATATACTACAGCCTGTCCAGTTTAGGTGTCTTTTTAGCGTCAACTTTCTTCTTCTTTTTTAAATTTTTTTTTATATGTTTTCGTGTCAAGCTAGTCTTAGACAAGTCCTTTAATCCGTGCCAACTCATATAATATAGGATTATAGTTTTTTTTTTATATACCCATGAGTCTTAACTCTTCTAGAATTCTAGTCCTCTTCCTCGTTTCTTGTGATCGATTTTTGTGCTAACCTTAACATGTGTTCTTTGTCTTTGATTGTGGTTGATCTTATTTATGACTAACGATTGCCAATGGACCGTTTTCACCTATTAAATAGCATAAACATTAAAATTGGACAAAATTAATCAAGTTAGTTTGTCTTTTAGTCTTCCGTGCTATTTGGTCATTCGGTCTTTTGATTTTCACAACGTCCTCATGTCTTGCTATTCGATCATACCACGAGTCTTAATAAACTCACCTAATCACACATGCTGAGTCATTGCACACACTTTGTCTTCAAGTAATGCACTATATTGTTTATGATCATATATTAGGACCATGCATGCGTCATTTTCCATCGTAATAGGAATGAGTGGAGTTTTTCCCATCAGTTTTCAAAATTCTTTCATACACTCTTCCTTTCCAATGCGAGTACCAGGAAGCAAGAAGTAATTCATAAGAAACCATGAAGATGAAGCACAAGACAAGTTCCCATATAAGATTTCATGCTTTCTTTCGTTTCAACCCTTTTCTCCTAATAAGTCTAGCATAGGTTCTCCTTATCCTTATGTCTATATGCCATGTTCCATCAATGAGCATTTCTTTTCTTTGCATTCGATCATGTCATTCCAACCCTGTCATTCCCTGTTAACCATTCAATCACATTCCATTTCTTCATCAACCACTTTGAGCCTAGTCTAACGTTTGGCCTTCATTTATTCAACCCACATTCACTCAACCCTAGGATTGGAAGATGTGTAATTGTATAACATTAAAAAACCAAGTTAAAAAAAGGCAGGAAAGCAACAATAAAACAATGTCTAAAGGCAAGTGTTCCAATGTCATTGATACGAACACGTCTCGAATTGCGTCTCTTATCGAGTGCTTGGTACCGTGCCTGAGAAACATGAATGTGAAGTGAGTGATGGACCGCATGATTTGAGATTTCCTGTATTGATTCAAAAGAATGAAAAAAAAAAGCGAAAAAAAATGAAAATAAACTTGAAAAATTCAAAATTTTCAAATTCACAATTACACATCTTGGGGATTCTCTAAGGTCTTGAGCCTTGTACCCTTTTCTTCTTTAAACCATCAACTTAAACATATTACAACCCTTGAAAGACCTCTTTGAAGTGTACATACACTTGTGCAAAGTTCGGTTAGAGCTATGTTCGGCCTGATTTCTAACGGATACGTAGGCAACCTCACATCGAGGTACGGCCACATTCATATTCACATTTATATTCATATCCATGCTTGATTAAGTCAAAGAATATCCAATGCTTACCCCTATCCATCTAGAGCTAGACTTGGGGGCTTGAACCCATATCATTTAGCCTACCCAGCCTAAAGAGTCATCATCTTTGTCTCTTATATTTCCATCACCATAACCTTTGCAGCCAACCTTAATATCACATTCACACACTTCACTCACACATCCATATCCATATCATCCTCCCTTTAAGAACTCTTTATCATGGAATCTTGTTTCAACACTGTGCATGTTTCATCATCTTTCAGGACAACATTCATTAGAAGAAACGTTGTATACTTGCTTAGCTTCCTGACCTGAGCAATATTCATTGTTTCACGCATCGCATAATGTGCTGAGCAACATTTTTTAATCATACAAAGCATATTGTGCTTAGCTCCTTGACCTAAGCAACATTCATAATCACTTTATCTATATACGTGCTTAGCTTCCAGACCTAAGTGACATTCAAGATCATTTATTTACACCATATATGATGATTAGCTCCATGACCTAAGTTCATTCATCTATCGTGTCACATGATGTGATTGTCCTTAGCCTCCTGGCCTAAGGACATGCATCATGCATACATTATTTTCAAGACAAGCAATTCAATCCGTACAATTCATTTAAGACAAAAAATTCTTCCCTTTTTCATGTCTTTTCTTTTAAGGAAGTTCAAAAAACTTTTTCAAAATTTTTTTATCGACGGAAGTTCGAAAATAAAAGTTCAGTTTTCACGTCTTTCTTTTTTGGGAGAAAGTCGGTACCCTCCACTCGTTTCGTGACAAAAATGCCAATATCGTGTCACATGATGTCATGTCGTGTCAAGTCAAAGCTTGGTCAAGTCAATCATAGTCTATATGAGTCCCTTGGCAAATTTTATTTTGCAGGTCTCAATTACAGCCCATGTTCGGGGACAAGCGGATCATCTACAACCCACGTCCGGGGACAAGCGGACCATCTACAGCCCACGTCCGGGGACAAGCGGACCATCTACAGCCCACGTTCGGGGATAAGCGAACCATTTACAGCCCACGTTCAAGGACAAGCGAACCAACTACAGCCCACGTTTGGGGACGAGCGAACCAACTACAACCTACGTTCGGGGACAATCGAACCACCATCATTTCACGACGCAAGGTTCTCGATACACAGAGACTTGCAATCTCATCATATGTCGACTTAATTTCCTCATGCATGGAAAGTATCATCCGGTAGATTTCTTCAGGCTTAGAAAGCTACCAAACTCATCAGTCGACTTTCCTCAAGCATGGAAAGTATTTCAACAAAACGTCATCCGGTTGATTCCTCAAAGCATAGGAAGATACTAAACTCATTTGTCATCGATACACTGGTGTCAGATACGCATTCTATCCCTTTACTCTTTTATCTGTAGAACTAACATATTTCTGCAGGTATCGGCGTATATCGGGTGATTTAGGATCGCAGAACGTCTTAAATCATTCTCCGTCCCAATCGACTACTTTGACTATCATTTTTGAAACTGACGTTTCTACAAGCTCAGTCAAAGTAGGGGCTTCTGTAGACACCTAAAAATGTCTCCCCAAAACCAAACCCAATAATGAACAACCTTTCACCGCCATTATTGGCCGGGTTGAGTATTTAATCTTTAGAGTGCTTAAATCCATATATACATTTCATAAACAAACCAATTCCAAGCCCATTTCCCCAAAGCGTCACCTATTTTCCTCTTTTCATGCCTTTAAACCCAAAATAATTCATTTCGTGTCCTTTAAAATCATTCATTTCGTGTCCTTTTTATAAAAACGTTTATTCTAATTGATTTTGGTCCATAATCTGGTTCCAATGATTAAATAATTGGATGGGGATTTAAAAGAGTTTTCCAACAATATATTATAAGCCCAAATCCGATTTATAACGAATAAGTTATGGCCAAAATATTAAACTGAGCCCAAACCGAACCTAAGCCCACCTTACCTATGATCCAATGATCATGCGGAGGGTCCAAAGGATTTAATCCCATTCCTAAACCGCTTAGGATTAATTGGAAACTTTTATAAGCTTCTAAAAGATCTTAATTATCATTTTTGAAAAGATAAAATTATAAAGTTTGAAATTGAATAAAACTTTTTCTTTTTGAAAGTCCTAATTCTATCCGAATTGAAAGACGTTCAAAGATAGACAAATATTATTTTTGAAAGGAATGGTGTCCTTCGAACAAGTGTATTATTCTGATAACAGGTTCTGAATTATTAGAAAGCTAATATATTCAGTAAGGTCAAGTGATCGGGATGCCTGGGTGGAGGCCGCTTCCGATAAGTAATATTAATGTATAATTAATATTACAGCTTAATCTTGACTGAACCTTTCGGGTGACACCCTAGCAAATATACGAACCGACTCGACGAATTAATTCGGAAGAAATTAATTCCTCGCCTGAGTATTAAATATTTAGACGTCGGAAGTCAAGTCAAGATAATAAAAGACGAGGCAAGAAAATAATAAATCAACAAGACCAAAATACCCCTAGCATCGGAATGCCCGAGCAAACCAAGTGCTAGGGGCATTTGGTATAGCATGGTGGCTAGCATGCGCACCAAGCCGAGCCTAGGCTGGCTGGTGCGTGCTAGCGCACCAATGCTAGCATCGCATGCTAGCAGTGCTAGCCAACGCGCACAAGGAGCATTGGCACTCAGCAGCAGCCCGCATACTTGATGCGCTTGCTGAGTGCACAAGCAGCCCGCACAAGCCGTGCTGGGCTTGCTGGCCAGCAGCGCCAAGCAGCCCGCACGCTTGTGCTGGGCCTGCTGGCAGCAGCACATAGCAGCCCACCTTGGGTGCCTTGGTGCCCAAGTGTGGTGTCATGTGGAGCATTGTAAGAGGAGGCTTGAGTAATGAGGTGGCCGGTTTTAGGAGAGGGTGTGGGGAGCAAGTTTGGTCCCCCCTCCTCCTAATGGTCCTCCCCTAACCTCCCTCATGAGCTTGCCACTTGTTGATTTTTTACTAGTTTGATTATTTATTTTATTTTAGCTTTAAAATAAAATGGAAAAATTAAATTCTCCCACATTGATGGGAGAGCTTTTTCACTCTCTAGTTTTCCCTATAAATACCCAAGTTGGAGTTGGGGTATTGGGAAAATCACTTGAGTGAGAGTTGAAAAAGGCATCACCATTGTGAAAACCTTTGAACTCATTTAATCACTCGGGTTTTGGTCGGACCTTGCTAACTCCAAGGTAGCGGACCTAAAAAGTCAATGTTCGTCCTTTGTGGGTGGATACCGTTGGAGGCTTTGTATTTTCGGAGCTAAAGCTTTCAAGTAAGAGTCCATTAGGTCGGGCGAAGCACGTGTCAAATGTAAATTCTGATTTTATCCTTTTATGTTTATTTGTTATGCTTTATGGTTTTATTAGTTGCGAGTGGTTCTTTGGGTCGGGGTCGTTTTCGCGGTAAGTTGGACTTACCAAATCCCAACAACAGTATCGGAGCCACGCTCGTTTATTTTTAAAATCATAATATTTTTCAAGGTGATTTTTATGGCTTAATTTTTCTGGTTTAAGTTGCTAATTAGATTAGTAGCTCGTATTATCTATTTTAACCTCGTATTTAAGCTACCTTCAGCCACGAACCCAGATTTCGACACAAAACTAGTGAATTTTGGATGGAAAATGTGTTATGGAAATGGTTTTATCCTTCCGGGGGGCGGTTTTTAGCCAAAAAACGACCAGAAGTGCTATTTTCGGGGGTTTTTTTCGTTTTTACGAAAAATTTTAAGTTTTTCTAATCTTGAAAATTAATTGCATATTTATGGTGGTTATGTAATTGGTTCAATACATATTTTATATGCAATTTTAAACCTCTTTAGGCGTGGTTACTTTGTAGTAATTTGTGCTTGAATGTTTGGTTTTATTTTTTTCACATCATTGCAAACTAATTGCATTAACTGTGAAATTGTTGTTCTTTGAGGCTTCCAAGTATTAAAGATTCAATCTTTAATTATGTTAAGTGATTGAAACTTTATATTACTAAATTCCATGAATTTTGTTAAACTTTATTAATTTAATCATTTTTTAGTTGATTGGAATCATAAAGTTTGAAACTTTGTGATAGAAAAATTGTTTATCTTCATATTGGAAGATATAATTTTTCAAGAATTCACAAGTATTAAAGTTGGAGTCTTTATTGAATTTATGTTCATTTTTCCAACTTTCTCTTATTTTTTAAAAAAACTCAAAGTTAATTTAAATTAATTAAATTAATAGTGAGTATTTGCCCTATTATTGTTGTTGCACCAAGTTAAACCAATTTAATTAAAGAATGGTTCTTGGGAATTATTTTGGTTGCATGCACTTTAAATTTTTTTTATTTGAGTTAGACTTGTTTAAATTTTGGTTTTGCTCATTAAATTCGTTCTAAAATTAATTTAGAATTAATTTCGAAAGTCACGCAAAATTTTGGGGATCAAATCCCGAGGCTAATGGCACGCAAAACAAGGCATGAACGGCCTTGGCTAGCCGGGCTGCAAAGCAGCCCGCATATGGCTGCTAAGGGGGCTGCCATGCCCTGTGCGTGCAGCCATTGCATGGCTGGTGCGCACAGACGCAAGCAACAGCAACACAAGCGACGCAGCACAGCAGCAGCACGCTGCCATGTACATGCGTGCGTGTGTGCTGTGTTGCGTGTACTTGGGGCTGCTGTGGCGCGGTGATGTGGGGCACGAGCACATGGTGCATCGTTTGGACTTGGTGCATGCATTGTGTAATTAGGGAGTATGCGTAGACGTTGCTTGCGAAGAAATGTAGTGCAATGAATTCTTTCAACATGGCCATCAAGGGCCACATTTTTTATGTGTGAAAGTTCGCTGATGTGGGCGGTGTAACGCTTAGCGACATCGGGCCCGCTCCCACATTCATTGAGCATCTAACGCTTGTGCGAAATGTGAGCACTCCGTGTCTTAGTGCTAGGCACTTAGACATTTTGGACTACGTATTTTTGCTTAATAATTGTCGTTTTAATTATATTTTGGAGGCTACGCCTCGGTTTTGAGAGGCATTGGCAAAATATATTTTGACAATTTTTGTGATCTACTGGCTTAATTAATTGGATTAATTAAGTTGGATGCGGAATTTAGTGGGAGCTTCAAATTTTAATTGCGCTTATTTACATAACCGATTAAAACAACTTTGACTAGTTGTAAATTAGGCGTGTTAATTGGTTTAACCACCCATATTAGTTACTAGTTCACTCGTGTTTTTGCATTGTTACTTGTTTATTGTTGTAAAATGCATGGGTCATTCACAAATAATGAATGGATGAATGGAATGTGTATTCTCTCACAGATCCGTGATGTATTTTTGTAAATCTAAATACGGTCTGCGTACCGTTGAGTATTTTTGTACCTTAATATTTAGATTAGTCCTAATCGTAGATACTAGTTGCATTCAATTATGGTCAAGTCTTGAAGATGGAGGTTCTTGGAAGACGTAGCCATGAAAGTTGCAATGAAGACCTTTTGAAGATTTGAAGATCTCAAGGGGTCATGCTAGTTGCCAAATGCATCTATATTTATGTTTTTCAATATATATGTATATGTTTATGTATATGAATTATATGTTAGATGCATGTTTAGGATTTCGAATGTTGTGATGATTAATTAAGTTCACTTAAATCAACCAACATAGAAACCCTAGGTCCCTAAATACTGAGTAAAAACTTGTCATTCCAAAACAACACTTATCGGCCGAACGAGGGTAGTGGTGGGCTACGCCAAAGCGAGGCATCACTACCTCTCCTACGAAGTAAAGCATTCCGGGTATGCGAGTTGGTTTTGGTTGTACTCTACGATATGAGTGATGGAGTCCTAACATTTCGTGGCAAAGTGAATAAATTGTTGAGAGAGCATTAGATGCGACGATTTATTTAACCAAGAGTGGCTTTAGAGCCATTAGCAAAGCGTTGCTTACCATAGGAGATTGAGTGTTAAGACAAGCCAAAGCATGCTTAACCACTCTTTGTTTCTTCGGATCTTGGAATCGACTTATTCTCGTTAAATGGGGACAATTTTATTGTGTGGATAAGACGTTTAATAAGATTGATGATTTGCATGAATACCTTTTAATTTTCAAACTTATTATGTTATTTACTTGATAAATGGTTATACTTTGCACTTATATTTGTAGAATTCCAAATCAAACTATATTGTTTTCCATGATTAGTAAAGGAAATCTTTGAGAACGGTTCTCAAAGAAAAGTAAAACATTTCTAAAATACAATTCTCGTATATGACTTTTATAACAAAGTCCGAAAGGACGGTTGGACATCATGTATTCAAAATACTAGGTAGTTTTGATAAAACATGAAGTATTGAGTTGCAAACTCAAAATTGCCAATATTGACAACCAACATATCTTTTCGCTTAATACATAGATGAGTACGACTCATTGATGTAGTAATTCAAGCGTGAATTAAAAGAAAAAATGGAACTTTGTTTTACGACGCATTAGATGCTTAATTATTCCTAATGAAGTATAAAAGTTAAAGACTCTTAAAGAAATGGTTCTTAAAAGATTATGAGATAAAGTATGATAAGAAATATAGGAAACGAAGAACGAAGAAAAGGAATAAGATTCCATTTCAAACCATGAGTTCATATTATTGTAGTTAACTTAGCAATTCATTATCTTCATAAGTATCAGATACTGCTTGAGTGTTCCACTTTTAAAGTGACCTCAAACTATTGAAGATAAGCTAAGTTAATCGACTTACAAGCTTTGAATGAAGCAAGTGGTGCTACATCAGTTGTAAGGTCGTATGCTTTGTTTAAAGACCTTTAAGCTAAGGCTGGGACAAATAAATGGTTATTGTGTTCCATAATCAACAATTGATCCGTCTACACACAGAAAGACTCACATTCAAAGCAATGAGCATTGCAAGTTTATTTGAATGGCATGGTTGACTAAACCATGAGTCAAGAATTCTTGATTATAAACAAACATTATCTTAACATAATAAACTAGCAAAAGCTCAAATTCATGGGCATGATTTGCGTTCCAAACATCTTTAGTAATGTCACATCGACAAGAACATACTCAAGGCTCTATTAGATATGCTCTTGATAGTTGATCAATTCGGAATTGTTCTAAGACAAGCAAGTCTTACTTGTTGAAACCGAAAAGGTAAATAACTATAGTTCTTGGTATAGATAATTGACTCCGAAAGCTAAAGAGGATTCATTTACTTCAACGTCTCACAAAGAATTTGAAAGAATATGGCTATATTCATCAAATGTGAACAAACTTGACCTTGAATAGTTCAAGAGTTTAGTGAAGTACAAAATGGACTTGGCAAGATATCAAAACGTCTAGATTAGATCGAGTGATGTTTGCTTGAGCCAAGCGTGACCATCACAAAGTTATGAAATTGAAATTTTCATAAATAACTTCACAAAGAACATAGTATATCTCCACGGAGATCTCGATGCCATTTAAAATGACTCGAACAATGATGGATCACATCCCTTCCTATAAAGTTCTTAAGATTTGCACGAAGGACTATGCAACACTAAACAAAATTTCGAAGCTAAGAAAGGACGCCATATTCAATTATGGACAGAATTACCTTCTAAATGTCTTTTCAAGTATATGGATAAAACTCTTAGCCATAGTGGGAGTTCATTGGCTTAGTGGGAGCTAAGTGACTCAGTAGGAGCTCACCAGCTTAGCAAGAGCTAGGTGGTTGAGTGGGAGCTTTATGGCTCATTAAAGGCTAAGATAGCTCAAGTGGGAGCTAATTGTTTGTTTCATTACAACGAACTTTTACCCAAAGACAATATACATGTCTCTTTGTAAGCATTCAAGTGAGACCATGGGCATTACCTCCACAACCTAATTGAGAACATAGTGTTTGTTGCTCTAAGTGGTGTCTTTCTGGAAAGTAACACGTTTCCAAAATGACAAGTGGGAGGAAAATGAACTCGATGACCATCGAGCTTAGCAACAAACCAGAACTGAGAATATCGGAAGACCTTAAAAGGGCTTCGTGAGAATGCTTGATCAAGAATACTCAAAAGAACTTTACAAGTGCTTTAAAAGTGAATTCATTACTTACAAAACATCAGAAATGATGGAGTAAGATCAACATAATAAAAGGGCTTTGGAAGCGCCTTGAAAATCAATAGTTGATGCAATTGCCCCGTATAGGTATAGAATTCACCAAAGTCTTGGATTGAATCCTATAAATTTCTATTAAGTTAGAAATAAACCTAAAACTTACAAGCATACTATTTACTATTAGATAGTAAGGGAATAATGTCTTGTAAGATAGCTACGACAAATCCAAATTCCGAATAATTCTTAGAGGCCATGAAAATCCGAAACAGACCCCATGTTTAATAATCATGTTTGAAACTTGATTAATTTGCATAAAGGGTGAAAGACCCATCGATTGCAAATAAGTTTTCAAGGAGAAAACTAACAAATGTGGAAATGTATATGCATACATAGCTAGATTGGATGAAAAGGATACAATTAAATTCACAGAGTTGATTTTAATAAAAACCTATTCACCAATCGGAATGCTAAAGTCTTTTCGTGATTGTCTTAGAAAAATTTCTCATATGAAATATGGAAAAATAGATACCAAAACCGCCTTCCCAAAATTGGATTTTGGAAGTGACTATGGAATAGTCTAAGGGTTTTGAAAATCTAAAAAATGCTAGATTTGAAAGCAAGCTCAAGGAATCCGTTATGGGATTAAAGGAAGCATTGCATATAGGAATTGGAACGTGTTTTCTCATAAACTTAATAAGAGGATTGGCTTATGGAGAAACATAGAAATTCTGATGAATAAGAAGTTTAGTGGGAGCAAAAGTAAAGGTCCAATGAGAAGTTTACGAACTCTATTGTGAAATTACTATCAAATGCTAAATGCTTAGGTTTGAAAGTATTTTTGACAATGGACCAAGCAAAAGACGATACTTAGTACGTATTGGGTATTAAGTTCTATTGTATAGACTTAATAAAATGTTTGAACATGTAAAGGAGTTTACCGTATAAAACATGAATTGAAGGACTTTGAAAGACTTTCGACCTGTAAGTAAAAAACTAAGTAAATGTTTGACCTAAGTATAAGCTACGCTAAATACTAAGTCAAACATGAAAGACTCTAATAGAGACTTTCATCTATATTACACATCAAACTATTTAGCAAAGACTCGGTGAAACTGAATGAGCTAAAATAACAAATTGATGGAATAAGAATTACTCTACAATTTAATCCATCATGTACGTTGTGATATGGAATCGTCGCAAGACTTACTTGCTTAGAGCATGTGAAGTATGTATGAAGTACCAATCAACCTGAATCTATGTAATAGATCGTTATATTATGGCCAAGAACATCTTAAGTACTTGGATAAGTAACAGGATGAGTTCTTGACTTGTGGAAACAAATACGATTTACGAATTTGATGTTGCAAGCACAAACCTTAACAAGGAATTCGTTTATAAGCACGAGCTAACAATAAGTCGTGGCTTAAGAATGGTAACATGGACATGGATCCATGTGTAATGTGCGAGAATTTAAGGAAAATTTCCATGATCACAAGTGATTAGGGTATCCCAAATCATTGTGAGCCATTTATAATGAAACCCAAGCAAAGCATCATCAGGAAGTCTACTAAAATATATGTTGAGAATATTGTTGCCTTAATGGCGATAATAAAGAAGATGTTCTATGGAAAGTTCGTTGTTGAACGTTAATGATTGTAGGTTGTCAAGTTGAAGGTCTCAATCATGAAAATGAGTGGGAGCCATCACTTGGACAATAAATCTTAAATCACATATAATCCATGACACTCTCAAATTTTATCATCTTTTTATGAAAGTGATCAGTAATGAAGATGCTAAGATTAGCAAAGTAGTTATAACTAAACCTATGGAATAAGTGAACGACAACATTCACAATTGCATGAAAGAAATCAAGCATATTAGATATGGGTGTGATTTATATAGATGTTTTTTAAAGAGTGATACTCTTAAAACATTCGGAAAAAACCATTTATCATAAGAAAAATCATTCAAGTTTTGGAGTAATATAAATTTCATGCAATATTTTATTACTCCGTTTGCTATTTAATTGTGGTTTAGGATTAAATAATAAGTCCATTCGCTTCTTGGAATATTCAAAATATGGTATCAAGACCAGTCTTGATAAGGAAACACCTATTATGTGAACATTGAATATTATAATCGAAAATTGTCCCTAATCAAGGTTATTTAAACGATGGATGATTAAAGACCAATTGAGATTAGTGTGTAGTCTGATTTATAGCACTGTTTCTTGTCCTAGGAGGACATGATTGTCATAAAACATTTGCACAGGTATTGGTTTAGAACCATACTGGATCTACCTATGAGAATACTTAAAGAGATTAAAAATTTTCATAAAGTATACTTCTCATTATGGCTATCGGAACCTATTTCCTTGACCATGAGTATTGTGAGTTCTCTAGTTTGAGTACAAGTCCGTTTTGATGTTGTCAAACGTCTGCCGTAATAGGGGATTATAACGGCAACACTCGGGCGGCTAGGTCCTCTCAGTAAGAGAAGCTACATTACAAGACTGGGAATGTCCCCCTACTAAAATAGGGAAGATGTCTTTGTTGTATACAAGACCTCTCGTAGAGCGAGACTCTAAAAATTCATGGTCGTGCTCGGATGGATTTTAGAAATCATCTGTTTATTGACAGTCGGACTCGATATCGAGAAACACTTTTGGACGTAATAAGGATGACGAAATAATCTTACCTTATAGTTCATGAAGAGACATGAAGCGACATAGGAAAGGGGCTATACACTAAATGCTCACTTGTCCGGAAGGACAAGTGGGAGATTGAAAGGAATGGTGTCCTTCGAACAAGTGTATTATTCTGATAGCGGGTTCAGAATTATTAGAAAGCTAATATATTCAGTAAGGTCAAGTGATCGGAATGCCTGGGTGGAGGTCGCTTCCGATCAGTAATATTAATGTATAATTAATATTACAGCTTAATCTTGACTAAACCGTTCGGGTCACACCCTAGCAAATATACGAACCGACTCGACGAATTAATTTGGAAGAAATTAATTCGTCGCCCAAGTATTAAATATTTAGACGTCGGAAATTCGAGCTTAGAGCGTCGAAACCGAGCGTCAAAAGTCGAGTCAAGATATTAAAAGACGAGACACGAAAATAATAAATTAACAAGACCAAAATACCCCTAGCATCGGAATGCCCTGAGAAAACCGAGTGCTAGGGGCATTTGGTATAGCATGGTGGCTAGCATGCGCCACAAGTCGAGCCTAGGCTGGCTGGTGCGTGCTAGCGCACCAATGCTAGCATCGCATGCTAGTAGCACTAGCCAACGCGCTCAAGGAGCATCGACACTCAGCAGCAGCCCGCATCCTTGATGCACGGCTTGTTGGCCAAGTGCACAAGCACCCCCCACAAGCCGTGCTAGGTTTGCTGGCCAGCAGCGCCAAGCAGCGGGCACGCTTGTGCTGGGCCTGCTGGCAGCTGCACATGGCAGCCCACCTTGGGTGCCTTGGTGCCAAAGTGTGATTCCATGTGGAGCATTGTAAGAGGAGGCTTGAGGAATGAGGTGGCCAGTTTTTGTTGAGGGAGTGGGGAGCAAATTGGTCCCCCCCTCCTCCAAATGTTCCTCACCTAACCTCCCTCATGAGATTGCCACTTGTTGATTTATTACTAGTTTGATTATTTATTTTATTTTAGCTTTAAAATAAAGTGGAAAAATCAAATTCTCCCACATTGATGGGAAAGCTTTTTCACTCTCTAGTTTTCCCTATAAATACCCAAGTTGGGGCATTGGGAAAATCACTTGAGTAAGAGTTGAAAAGGGCATCACCTTGTGAAAACCTTTGAACTCATTTAATAACTCGGGTTTTGGTCGAACCTTGTTAACTCAAGGTAGCGGACCTAAAAAGTCGGTGTTCGTCCTTTGTGGGTGAATACCGTTGGAGGCTCACTATTTTCGAAGCTAAAGCTTTCAAGTAAGAGCCCATTAGGTCGGGCAAAGCACAAGTCAAAGGCAAATTCAGATTTTATCCTTTTATGTTTATTTGTTATGCTTTATGGTTTTATTAATTGCGAGTGGTTCTTTGGGTTTGGGTCGTTTCCGCGGTAAGTTGGAGTTACCAAACCCCAAAAATTTTTGTGCCTCATATTTTTTATCCAAATCTTATATGCTTGGATATCTCTTGAAATTATCTTTACAATGATACATTATAATATCAATTCCGAGTTATAACAAAAAGATATGAATTAAATATCAAACTCTATCTAAAACTGACACCGTCCCACTATTTTGTCTATATCTTTTATTATACAAGGGATTTTAATCTGATTCTAATTGGATTATGAAGTAAATTTCAAGATCTTTCCAACGACATTTTATTTATCTTATTCTGATTTCTGGATCAAAAGATATGATAAAAAACAAAAACCGCAAAACCTGTTGTCTATCTAGTTTTATTCCGATTTAATTCGGATCTTATCTTGTTTTTTCGACCCTTCTTTTTTCTGTATAAATAGAGGTCATATCTCCCCTTTTTCAATCATCAACAAGCTTGATCAACAAATAATTCTCCTCTCCCTCTTTATCTTAAATACTAACCTCCCTATTCTTCCATAATATTTCTCCTAAAAGCACTCCAAGGAGTCCGTACAATACCCTAAGTTCTATACTTAAACCAATGCGTGAAAGGTATAATTGACTGAGGGTTTGGACCAAATCAAATCTACCTTTATTTAATTTAATTTTCAATTTGATTTATATTTTTTATTGAAGTTACTAACAGTTTATTCATGATGTTGCAATTCAAGGAAACGCGGAAAGTGAGTGATTGATTCACTTAATTACTCTTATTTTAATATTGCTAGCATCATGATTAGGTTTATTTATATTTGATTTGACTAACAATTTATTGTTACATTGATTATAATATTAATGATAATTCTATTATATTTTTTATGATCACCATTTTGCATGTTTAAAGGAATATGTAATTGAAAATCATGCCTAATAAGATAATTGGGACAACCGGTTTAGGATCCTTTTTAATCTTGTTGTTAAATCAAGTGATCACTAATATTTTAGAATTATATGTTGCATTAATATTTAACCAATTTAGCTTAATAATAGCTTGGAGCGAATTGAATATTTTGTCTGTATGCCTTTGAGATCTCATGAATCAATTTTCAATATAAGAATCCAGTAGAGGCCAATACAGGCGAATGTGACTCCATGACTCACTTCGTACCATCATCCCCGATCCTCCTTTCGTGGTTCCGAACCATATGGAGTTAGTAATCTCATGGATTATGAATGGGGTGTAACCTTCACGGGTCAATCGTTGTTGCATATCGTTGTCCCTTTATTCGTGGTTGCCTTTTATGATCCGTGAACGGTTTACAAGTTCCTTAAATACTTGTTGTCGGATCCCTACTTTCCTTGTCCATAATCGTATATGTCAATTCCCACTTCCTAAGAGTGCCAAGCATATTCACCACATGCTTTTACGTAGGTGCACTTCGAACGACGCCTACAGAGTGCTATTCAGAACTTTGCCCAAGAAGCCGATGAAACTCTATACGAGGCTTGGGAAAAATTCAAGGATCTTCAGAGAGAATGCCCCCACCATAATCCGGCACAATGGCAGTTGATCCAAGCCTTTTACAATAGGATTGATAATCTAGAATAATATTGGATTCTACAGCTAGTGGGAGGTTTATGAACCTTAATGTTGATGATGCAGGTCAAGTTATTAAAGATATGACAATACATAATTCCCAATATGGGAATCCAAGAGGCTTTGTTAACAAAGGGAAACATAGTGTCGACTCTGTATCCTTTTTACAAGCTCAATTAACCTCCATTTGCCAAAAATTAGATAATCTTAGTACTGCAAATTTAGCTAATGTTTCTGTAATTAATAATAATGCTAATGAGGCTTTCTGTGAAAATTGTTGAATTGTAGGTCATTGGGAGCAAAATTACAGGAGTCCCATGGAGCAAGTCAATGTCTTTCAAGCTTATAGGCAGAATGACCCATACTCCAACACCTACAATCCTGGGTATCGGAATCATCCATATCTTTCCTACCGGAGCACAAATGTTCAAAATCCACCACCTCCACAAGAATCACGGGCGCCACAACAAACTCAGCAGAAATATTACCACCCCAATGCTGGCCAGAAGAACCAACCACAACAACCCTCCTCATCTTCCGACCCTTCTTTGGAAGAAATTAGAGCAATGCTGGCTAGTATGCAGAAGCACATGGATAGTAGAGATGCTCAAATTGATTCGATCATAGCAAATAATAAAATTGTTGATAATCAAATTGCGCAGATTTCTACTAAACTGCAAGCCCGTCAACAGGGAGCCCTGCCATCACAGCCAACCAGGCCTTCGGATCAAGCTTTTGCAATTACTCTAAGGAGTGGTTCACACTATGAAGGGCCCCCTATGCCCAGAGATGATGAACATGTTTTAATGAATAATGCTAATCTTGATTCCATTAAACCTAACAATATAGTTAATAGCCGTGCAGGGCTAAAGAGTAGTACTAATATTTCTGATAATACATTGCAGGGTACGACTCCAAGGAAGGTAGCAGCTCCATATAAGAGTAGTAATGCTCCAAAACCAGTTATCAAATTTCCATTCCCCAATCGTCACTTGAAAGTTTGGTAAGTTTCTGGAGATGGTTAAAGATTTGTAGGTAACAGTTCCCTTCACTGAATTAATTACACAAATTCTTGCATATGAAAAATTCATGAAGGAAATATTGACAAGAAAAAGGTCTATTTGTGAGGTAGAGACAGTAGCTTTCACTTCAGAATGTAGTGTCGTACTTCAAAATAAATCTCCACCTAAACTGAAAGACCCGAGTAGTTTTTCTATCCCTTATAATATTGGCAATCTAATGATTGATAAGTCATTATGTGATTTGGGTGCTAGCGTTAGTGTTATGTCATTGTCTGTGTGTTCCAAGCTAAATATGGGTAAATTAAAAGCTACTAATATTACTCTACAAATGGCTGACCGTTCTTTTAAATACCCCTTAGGTGTTTTAGAGGATGTTTCTGTTAGAATAGGTAAATTTTATATACCTGTTGATTTTGTTGTTCTTGATATGGCTGAGGATATGCAAACCTCAATTATTTTGGGTAGACCATTCCTTAACACTACAAGAACAATTATAGATGTGAGATGAGGCAAATTGACACTATCAGTAGGGGACGATAAAATTACTTTTAATCTGAATAATACCCCTAAAAGCCCCATGACAGAGGAGAAGTGTTTTAGTGTTAATGTGGTTCATAATTCTTCTAACAAGCCCCAAGCTCTTGTAAAAGATCCCTTGGATGCGGTATCTTGTGTTGCATCCTCTACAGATGAAATAGTCAAATGGCAAAAGGAAGTTTATGCAATAGAAAAAGCCCTCTACACTGTCGGTCTTGGCTTTGAAGATGAGAAGGTGGAAATAAACAAGAAAGTTGTGGAAATTGAGCCTACAGTAAGTGTTCCGTCAGATAGAGTTGCAATTGCTAAATCTAGTGACAATTTGAAGCAACCATCGATCGAAGAGGGGTCTCTAGTGTGTAGTATTAAAGAACCCCAAGTCTAAGTCAAGGAGGATCCACCAGATAAGGTGAATTGGCGTCCCACAGGGTATGTCAGGAAGCCGCGTTATGGCCTAAACACTGCTCGACCACAGACTTATATCACAATAACACACCAGAGAATCCAAAATAATAAGTACTCGTATGCCAACTTTATGTCTTATATATATGAATGTCATTATTATACACATTTGTATGTCTATATTGAATCTCAACAGCCTACAATTTATACAAACTCTGAGTTCATGAGTATAAGGTATGATGGCGTATAATATCTTACTATAACAGAAGTGCAAAACCTAACATTGTCAATATATTTTCAGGCTGGACAAATTTAATTTCTACTAGGAATGATTATTCGTATTATTCTATTAATTTATAAAAAAAATATATAAAAATATAAATATACCAGAACGGAAAATATTATTTAGAATGTCATTTTCTTATTTTTGCATTGATCAACAATATTGTGATTCTATATTTGTGTGTATGTATAATGATGAATGTCTGATACCTCAACACAAATGAGTGTACTTTTTTTAAAATAAGAAATCCTAAAGGACACTATATTTTATTGAATAAGTGCATATGAGATCTACGTACAATAGAAAATTAACGATAATGAAAAACAAATTTCACAAAATCAGACAATTAATCGGGGAAGGAGTAATAATCAAAATACATTAATAAACAAGATTAATAATAAATGAGTCCAAGATTAAACATTAAGATTAATTAAATTTATGGTATCCGAAAGATTATGTTGTTTTGGAAAATGTGTATTGCACGAGCATTATACGAGTTCTTAATTATAATTTTTGTTTACATTTTTGTTTATGTGAAATTGAAAATGTAAATTCTTAACTAGTAAAGCTAATACAAGTATCAAACAAAAATAATATTTTGCCAAAGTAGTAGCTTATTTAAAAAAAAAAAAAGATTATATAATAATATATTATATTAACAAACTTGATTAACATAATACTTAAAAGTACTAACAAACAGTCAAGCACAATACTATAATACATGATTTTTTTTTTTACAATCAATAATACATGAATATGGTAACCTATTATCAAACAATTAAATGATGTCATCCATTAGCTAATAATATTTTATTAGCTTATCAATAAATATTACAGTATTATTTTAATAAGATATTTTATGTATAGTTTCTAGGATTTTCTTATTTTGTTTAGGTTTTTTTTTTAACTTTTCCAATAAAACACTCTTTGTCTTCCCATTTTATTTTCAAATGATCCATTATATAATCATATATATATATTTATAATGACACCACATATGTTTATTAGCAAATTAAAACCATACTCCATCGTATTCACGAAATAAATAGCTAAGAGCACTTCGATCAAATAATGAAGTTAACAAAGCTATAGTAATAAAATAAAACATATATTGTTTGTATTTTAATCTTTACAGTCTTTAGCTAAATAGAATAGAATATTATACAATCAACCTTTAATATTTCTTAAATGATAATGCAGCAATATTACTACAAAACATTAAATTTTTACATATTCTTAGTTATATTATTATCACATAACAATTTATAAAAGTAGTGGATTTTACCAAGACCAGGAATCTTGATACTTAGCATAGATTCTTTTTGCTGGATGCCACTTCCTCCATTATCCACACTACCAAAAAAAATAACATTCATAGTAAAAAAAACAAATAAATATATATGTTGTTCATAAAATATACTGGTAACACTTAAAGGTGATTAATAGGGAAAGAGAAACATACATAGGAAGGGAAACAAAATTAGTAGGTGAAGGAATATCATCGTAGAGATATCCAGCAAGATGAACACCCCTCGAAACACTAAGGGAGAAGACTATGTCTTGAGATCCATGAAAATCCAAATTCAAAGTGGTCATATCACACTGACTTTCTGTAATACCCCAAATTTTAGAAAAATATTTTGAAAAGTTCCTACATTGTTTAATTTGGAGCCAAAATGAATTTTACATTTTGGCGCCAAAAATAAGTATTTAATCATTTGAATAATTAATTATTTCCGGATTTCTAAATTAATAATATAGGTTTAATTATCTTTTAAAGGTCGGTCCATATTTTATCATACTAACTATTTCAAGAGAAATATCTAATATACATTATGTATTTAACTAATTTTGATATTATCTAAAATATTTAATTCAATTATTTTCGTTTTTATTAAAAAAAATTAAAAAACTAACTACTACGTACAACTATATGTAGCCTAAAGTTTGGGTGGATAGTATTTTTTTTAAAGTGGTTAATTCTTGATAATCTTGATCCTTACTTCTACCAAAGCAACACTTATCGTATTTCTCTCCTCATCTTTTTATTTAATTTCCACATAAATTAATCTAGGCTTAATTGCATTCAAATTCACTTAACTAATCAAACATATCTTAATTCTACAATTCTTTGAAACCTATCTTTTCAATCCTTAATCACCTATAAATAGACCCTTCTTCCCACTCATTCACTCACACCAAAAATTAGAAAACCCTCTTGAGAACTCTCTAACTCACGCCCTCCTTCTTCCTCTCTTTCTTGCTTGCTTGCTTAAACAAACACTGCTAACCTACCATCTTTTTCCTAGCTGCTACTCATATATTTTTTGCCTACTACCCTCCTCCGTACAACATTTGCCGACTCCCGTCAACTAGACACCAGCATCATCACTACTCGTAAGGTGCTACGCAGCACCCCTGACCTTTTAATCCCAACATCTTTGTATGCATTGTTTTATACTATGCATAATAATGTTACGTATACTTTATTACTACTACTATTAATCATATTAGTATACATAATTATCTCCAAAAGTAAAGTGTGAGTTATATTCAAATTACGTACTAGACTCCTACCACTAGTATGTTAGACTAATATTATTATTATGATAGTACTAATAATTAATCATAAAGTTTTGGTTTTATAAGTTAATGGTAGTTCATGCACAAATAGAGTATTATTTATAGTTTTGTGTTAGTTTTGTTAACCTTATATTAATTAAGGTTATTTTAATTGTGTAGGATGAGTCTCTCGATCGTGGTCAAGTTTAATGGACGTACCTTAATTGTTCTCGTGATCAAGGTACGTATAGGAGGCTAGGTCCTTGATACAACCTTGAATGCGTATTTTGGTAAATGTTTATTTTAATGATTATTTAAATAAATGTTGCGTATGAATATTTAAATTAATGATTTTTATGATGAGTTAAAAATACATAACTTACGATTTAACAGTTTGATCTTTAAAAGTATTTATTGATTTAATAAAAGTTGTTTTATAAATCACTTGGTTGAATTAATTGCAACTCATTATGAGCCTGAGTATTTGATATTTTAATTGTCCCCCTACCCGGGACTGGTTAAGTAAGACCATGAGATTTGTATGATCTGGTCTTTCCTCGAGTATAGTATAACTTGTTTGGGGGGTGTGCATACTTAGGTGATGAGGAAAATTGGTTTGAATTTATATTTTATAATTAGAATGTTTATAAATTGGAAATTTATTGGTTTATGGATATTACTACCCTTGAACATTTAACATTTGGAAAGTCTAATTTTGGGAAAGTGACTTGTAGCAAGTTTAAATTTAAATAGTTATTCCAAATAATGTGTGCCTAATAAAAGTATTTACATGTCTTGCACTTATATGTACTTAACATTTTTGCTATTCTATTTTCCTTTTGTTTTGGTTCGCCCTGTTTACCATTACTGGTAAGCAGGCTTGATTTCAGGTGTGGAGTAGTTTGTGCGCATGCTAGAATCGGGATGAGATAACATAGTTAGGAGTTAAATTTTATTTTATGAATGGACAAGTTTTTATTGAAGTAAATTGAAAAGTTTTTATGGTTATTCATTTTATTAATAAAAGTTAGTTATTTTCAGCTGCAACTTGAGTATTTATTTAAGTCTTACGTATTTACGTGGCGGTAATATTCCCAATGCTATCTCTAAGGTATTTGTATATGTATAAATATAGTATTTACATAGAGGGAGATTTGGGGGTGTTACACTTATTCTCAATGAGCAAATTAGTATATCATTTTGATCATCGTAGTTCACGAAGACCAAGCTTCGAATGTTAATGTCCCCCGATTTTGTGTACTCTAAAGTAGCCTACAAATTATTCAACAAAATACATATTTTAGTCTTGGTTGTAAATGTTATTTTAACAACTATTCAAGAAAAAAAAAAAAAAAAAAAAAAAAAAAAAAAAAAAAAAAAAACTCCTTCAAATTAGTTACCTTTCACGCAAACGAAGTAACAAAGACTACTTATGCTTAAAAGGGGAAAACAAAAGGCTAAATAATTTAACTGGAAATTACTTCATTTATACATTATAAAATACTAAAACATTCTCCCTAAAAAACATTATAACTTATAAGTAGTTTGTTAAAACAATTAGTAAAGGATGAGGCTAGCATATCATTAATTTGCAATTTAATTTGCTAAGCTTTTTCGACTAGTTTTCATGATTTTAGTTTCAATTTTAAAGACTATCAAAGCCAAAAAAGAGTTTGAGATGTATAGGTTAGAATTACTATTTTTTGGGGAAAAAAAAATATCAGCAAAGAAATGAAATTTAATTTATAAGTGGTTTGATAAAACAATTAATAAAGGATGAGGCTAACATAAAATAATTGTATTGAATTAATAGTAACTTGTATTTAAATGGTGCAATCTAATATACTCGTATATTGTAGTGTTAGACGACAGTATATGCAAAAATTACAAACAAGGAAAGAAGTAAGCAAGTAAAGAACGAAAACAAAACTTAGGAAATACGAAGACTTTTAAATGAGTTAGAAGGCAAACCGAAGACGACGGAATTTTCCGGCAAAATCTTGATCCCTAGCTATCATCAACGGAAATTATTCATTAAATTAAGGAAATTAAATAAAAATAAATAATAAAACAAGAAATCTAACAAGGTGGGTTAATGGTTACCCCTAAACATCGAAGCAGGAGAAGAGTGATGAAGTTGATCTTCTGATGAAATTTCTTTGATAATCATTATCAAAACTGAAATTAAAATTGAAAAGGTTAAGATTTTTAGAGAGTGTATGTAAAAAGTATAGTTAAAAAGGGTTACGTGTAGTATTAGTGATACTATGATAGCGCGCCTCACACTCCTCAATTTAATCATCATACTTTTTCTCTGTCCTTTAATTACTACTCCGTAATGTCTTTTCATCTTCTTCTCTAACAATTGAAGACGTCATTTTATTAACATTTGTACATTTAATGTAATAATTAATCATTAGGACAATTTTTCAATGGATACATTAATATTGTAGCCATTGTAATTTTTATTTCAATCTGGACCCCTAAAATTTAGTATAAAATCTTGACCATTGATAAAGTTGACTAAATAATTTATACAAAGTATAGTAGAATGATATATTTGTAAATAATAAATATAAATTAGTGTTATTTGAAATAAAAATTAGTAATAGTAATTGATCGATTACTAAAAAAAGCCTTAAAAGTTTAAAATAAATTAGATTTATTTGAAACAAAAATTAGTAATAGTAATTGATCGATTACTAAAAAAAGCCTTAAAAGTTTAAAAGTTTATATCCCAACCCTTTCTTCCATTAAGATTTATTTCGTACAGTATGATTATACAGAGTTGTTAATTAAAAATAAAAGATGTAATATTCCAATTCTTGATCATAATACAAAGTTCACCCTGTTAATTTTATGTTGGACAATTAATGGAGACTGTCTTATTGAGAGATAATTTGCTTGGTAGAGATAGCGATAAACTTTAGTATTTGACGTCCAAAATAAGTTTTACATATTTTAATTATTTTTCTGCGAAAAAAACAAGGAGCAATAATTTAAAAAATAAAGCAGTTAGTATTTTTTTATTCAAAATTTTTATATTTAAACAAATAAATGATCAAGTTTTTTATTCCTAGAATTTTAATGGTTAAGACTAAAAACAAATACAATGGCTACATATTTATTGTAGCAATTAAATAGTCATTTGTTACATTTACAGACTATTGTATTATTTAAGCAATAGCTTCTTTGTACTACTTGTATTATTGTATATATTTCCTGGTTTTATTGGTCTATACAATCAAATGAATCAATTACGGAGTATAAGGTATACTTTTATTATCCCGATAACAGTATTGCTGAGACAATCCCTGAGAAGGGTCTACACGGGAAGTGGATGAAACATTATGTTGTCTGTTGGAATAACCCCATGGCAATCTTGAGGGTGTTGGCACATTGTTATTAGCCGAATAACGTCTCTGCATTTTCCGGAAACACTCCATACTACCAAATGTTGACTGTATAATAACCTGCAAAAGGAAAACTAAGTGTAAACATAACACATACGAAATTAACAAGTACATTGTACGGGTTATATTGACCTAATACTACTTAAAACCTCTTTTTTTCAATTTGTTCTGCTGTTAGAGATATTTTTTTTGGACACTGCTCCACTTTCTCCTGCTTTCTGAGCACGATTATTGATGGCCCTACCAGTGTAACGCTTGTCTTTCAGGTCTTTGATGCAGCCAAGCTTCACATCCTCTGCTGACCGGATTAAATGGCATTGATGATTCTCCTTCGGACGTATCCTTTACCGACCATAAACAATTGAAGAGGTTGGATCCCTCCATTCCTAATCGACGTTGGCAGGACAGTTTATTCCTATTGAGGCTTCAAGCGTTGTACATATGCTATCTGTTGCTTCCTTAAATAAGGTGTATGTCTCCTTGTTGTGCAATGCTAACCCCTGCAGATAATTATTCCTACATGACAATTCCCTTGCCTGGACAACTCGAGTTGATTCTTTTGTATCATAGTAAGGCATCCTAATATCTTCATAACACCTGACAATATCCTTCCTCCACCGTTGTAGGATATATTTCTTAGGAATCCAATCAATGTCCTCAGACTCAATAACACGTATTATGTGCCTGCACAGGATACCTCAAAACTCAAACCAGTTGCATGAAAATTTGAACTCGCCTTTTGTCCTTGTCAATGGTGAGGGAATAGCTCTTCCACCTCTTCCTCCATATAAGGGTGGGTATCTTCATCTCATCTGCTTTATAAAACATTATCGACCCTAATGTCCTAATCTTTGTAAAACTAACATGCTTCAAAGCATCAAACTCATCCTTCACCTCTCTATACTTAGCATTTGTATAGGCTTTGTGAAACACATAATCAGCTAAGACACCCTTGTCAACAGCTAAGGAACTGTGCCTAGTCTTAAAGTCCAATTCAACCTCTTTAACTACCTTTCCCTGTAACTCCAACTCGTACTTTTCACAAAAAAATTCAAGACCCGAATCAATGGTGATATTATTTTTGACATAACGATTAGCTTGCTCACTCCTCTGTGCAGACGACAATCTTTCCCAAAATGTAATTCTCCAAAGTCAGAGATCCCACCTCCGTCTTATTTCAAATGCTTCATTTATCTATGCATTGGTTCGCAATTCGAATTATTTCATAACTAATGTCCACACTTCATCAAACTCATCTGGTTCCAAAAAATTTTGAACGGTTGTCCTCATGGCAACATCTATTTTGTTTCATTTTGGATGTCCAACTAAACTCTTATGTACATTTTGTAACATATGCCACAAGCATAGCCTGTGGGGGAAATCAGGGAATACGGTCTCAACTGCTTTTCCAATGGCTTTGCACTGATCTGTGAGGATTCCCATTGTTTTTTTTTCCCATGCATTCCATTCATTGCTGAAAACCCAAACAAAGATTTGTGCATCCTCTTGAGAAATCAAATACGAAGCGAAGAATATCGTTTTTTCGTGATGATTAACCCCGACAAATGGGGCAAAATGCATTTGATACCTAGTCAACGTTAGTTATTAATTAATAAATGGTCCTTGTTAGAGTTTAATTAACTAAGTTAACAAAGATGCAAACCTGTTAGTGCGAAAGGTTGTGTCAAATGTGATGATGTCACTGAAATCTTTAGCTAATGCCCTACTCCTTGCATCAGAATAAAATACATTCAACAATTTGCCTTCATCATCTGGCTACATTGAACTTTAAAATTGGCAGTTAAACATACACTGCCTTTCAAAATAATCTTCAAGAGCTTTTACATCTCCTTGATCGGCGCCTTACAACGTTCACATCATTCCTTACATCTCTTTTATTGAAGGTCAAGTTTTCGTGGCCTTCGTTTTTAATCACTTGCGTAGTATAATTCTGAACAATAGGGATTTTGGCTTGGTTAGTAATAATTATCCTACCAAAATTTGGGTCCTCAATGTAATACCCTGTAGTTTTGTACGTATTTTAATTTAAATTAGTATTTCATAAAGTAGTTAAATAATTCAAAATGAACTATTTATGGTATTTTATTTATTTTAAAAGGTTTATTTTATGTAAAGATCCATTTTTATTTATTTAATAGTTTTGAAAATATTTTATAATTTAGAAACCATGGGGCATATAATTTTTATAAAAGGAAGTTTTTTAGTCAATGGTATTTTAAGGAAGTCAATATCTAGTAGGAATCATTAAGGGTAGATAAGGAATCTAAGTTAGGAGGGTTTTTGGAAGAGGGTATAAGTACCCATCACATGAGCAAATTAAACTTTGCCCAAGGTGGAGAATACCCAAAGGTAAAATCTCTTTCTCTCTCTCATCTTATTTTTCGTTCCCCTTCATTTTTCCCCTTCCTCTTTACTCATATCACACACACACAACCACCACCACCACAGCCGGTCGCTGCCAGCACAGACCGGCGGCAGTAGCAGCCACGAGGAGGTGGTGCCGACCATTCTCCCCTCTTTTTCTCCTTTTGTGCGCAAGTTTTTTTAAAAAAAAAACTCTTCTTTTGTCTTAATTCTAATCTACATTTGATTTAATTATTGTTTTTGGGTTGTGTGATAATTTTTATGGCAATTGATTATAACTATTATGTATATTATTTTCAGATTTAGTTTATGAGTTAAAAAGCCCCAAATTGAAAAGTCTAGGTTTCTAATTTGATGTATATTGATGGAATTTGATTGTACGTGATTGAAACTATTAAATTAGATATTTTAAATATAATTACATCAATTTTACATGTTTTAATATAGTTGGAATTTTTATATAAAGGTTATGATAATGTTTCTTGAAAGGATTTTTAGTTAACCATTAATTGGGAATAAAAGTAAGGGTTCTTAACTAATTTTCAGCTTATTTTAGAGGGTTTATAAGTGATTTTAAAGAGTGTATCTACTGTTGGAAATTTACATTGAATAGGTATGGATGTCTCTTTGTAATTTTGGGTTGTAGGAGATTTCCAACTGAGTAATTTCGTGTAGTCCTAGCGATTTTTAAGATCATATATATTAAAGGTATGTTCACATCCTTGGTAATTATTTGAGAATGTAGAAGCATGCTAGGCTTTGATTAATTAATTCCAAGGTAGTATCAAGATAGGTATTGATTGGAATTGTTATATAGATTGACGTTGGTGAATAATTTGTGAAGTATAGATTATTTGTAGTGAATTAATGTTTGGAATTAATTATGTTGGCATGTTGAGCATGAACCACGACACTTTTATTATTGGCATGATTGAGAGTGTGTTTAATTAAACTACATGTTTAATTGAGTTTGGAATTTTGAAAATGAATTTTATTATGGTAAATATAATTTTTATGGAGCATGAGAAAGAAGCTATTTAAGTGTCTATATACACGAGGGTTAAATTGTATTTTTGGTGCCTTTATGCACTTAAGGTGTTTCTAACAGCGCGGGATAGGATTTGTGGTGCATTATGCGTTTAAGGTGTATTTGACACTGAGGTAAATTAAAAAGGGTTTAATATTAAAGATTATATGGTCACTAAGTATTCAAGAATTAAATTGGTATGTCTGACTGCTTAAATGATTATAACGTTTGATTGTGTGGTTTGAGAGTCATCACCAAGTATTATAATATTTAAAATAACCTAAAGTGAAAGAGATTACGCACCAAAACTCTTGGAACGTATATACCTTGACTATGAACATATGCGGGGAGTTATGCAACTTTATATTTGACCATAACTTCTATTGGAAGTACATGACGCTGTATATTCCTTTTTATTATGCGCAAGAATTCCGCCACTTACGAGTGGTTCTTTATACTGGAATGATTAGATCCCGTGTTAGTACCCCTTTATTGGTGCAGGTTAGGGGGGGAACCCGTTCAATACGTTAGTCATTTTGAATGTTGTATGCTTGCAAACAGGTGCAACAAGGTAAGTTGTGTGATGATAGGGTGAAAGCATGTTAGTGTGATTTGTTAACACTTAACACTACCACAAAATAGGGAATACATAACGCACACTATAGAGTTGTCAAGTTAGATAGGCGACCTCTAGCATTTTATAGAACGCCTATCTGAGTGCTTTATATGTTAAGACTTATAGAGCGCTTGTCATGTTAATCGTTCTATATATTTAATATAAAAAAATAGACTATGGATATAGATCGCTGACTTAGATAACCGATCTATAAGATTTAGTATAATAAAGAAAATAAATAAAAATTCTTACCACATGAAATGAAAACCTAACCTACCCCTCATTCCCTCAACCCGCACGCCGCTCTCCCCTCCTCTTTTTTTTTCTCTGTTCTCTTTCTCTTCTCATCTCCATTCCTCTCATCTTCTCAAACTTAAAATAAAAATCTTCCCTATGAAATAAAAATAATTAGGAAAGTAAATCTATTTTTCGGTTTTAAATCAAGATCAACGAGTGGTCATTTGTATCATTTCCCTCAAATTTTCAAAAATTAAATTTGATTGCATTCAATCTAGATCTGAGAATTGTAGATCGAAGAAATGTGGAGGGTTTGGAGCCGGAAAATGAATTCAATTGATTACATTCAAATCAGTTTCAATGAACCGGTAAAGCTCCGCTGCAACACCGCCGTAGATTGAACCTAATAAGCCGTCGTCGTTTGATTTGGGTGCGTTGTGATGCGATGTTGCTGTTATGAAATAGATTGTTAATTATGTCTAAATATGCATAAAGGTATATGAAGTGTAATCTCATTGGTGTTCGAATTTCAACCTTTAATTTCGTTTTTTTTTTTGTTGTTTTAAAGTGATTGATATATGAGTTTTTTGTTTTTTTAATCGATCTATAGTACATAATTTAATTCTAATTCAAAAATTTGATTTTCAACTTATAATTTCGTTTTACTTCTAAATGATTTTAGATCTTTTTGGAGCTTGGTTTTGCGTTATAATATCTGATTTTCATCTTTTGTCAATTGATTTTCATATTTTATAATTTCTGATTTTCATGATTAAATCTGATCTTCATCTCTTATTAATTTCTTTTCACGTAATAATTTGTGATTTTTACCTTTTATCAATTGATTTATATGTTATAATTTGGATTAATTTTTTATTTTTCATCTTTTGATTTGCAGGTGCGGCTTCTCAAGAGGTTGGTGGAGGCTATATATGCGGTGGTTGAGATTCATGAAAGCTGGTGGTGGTGTGGTTAGTGCGGAGATTTCGACTTTCGATGGCAATTCAATTCGGTGCACTTCCTAAGTCTTTGTCAGCGCATTGATAATTAATTAGTTGTGTTAGAAAACTTGTAATGTAACTTTTTATTCCATAAGGAATTTACTATTATAATTCAAATACTTGTATTTTAACTTTTTTATAAATAAAGTGTTATTGTTATAGTTTTTTTTATTTATTACGTGAATTATTATTATGAACATTATTATTATTATTTATATAAATAATAATAATAATTTTAATTTTAAAAGTAAGAAATAGAGAACGCCTATCTATGATAGGAGTTCTATTTTTATAAGCTATAGAGCGCCTTCACTAAGATGACAACTCTCTTTTCCTTGTTTTTTATTTACCTTTTACCTAAAATAAGAAGCGCATATCTTAGACAGGGGATTTGTATTGTGTTAGATATAGAACACCTCAAAGAGGCGCTCTGTAGACTTATAGGGCACCCCCCAGAAGAACGCCTCTGAGGCGTTCTATATTGTATGTTTTAAGTGTTCTATATTCCCATTTTTGTGGTAGTGTGTGTACTCAGCATTGCTGATTGTGTGTTTATATGTTTGTTTGGCCTTGTCTTTATATTGGCCCTACGACGACTCATTTATAATGGTGAGTAGTGGTGACAAAGTAAAGAGAAGCTTTTCAGGTGATGAAGCATATTCATGATGAGCATGAGTGAAGAACGAATTATGCTTAGGTTCCATAGGGATCGAATATGATGTGGTTTATTGCATTAATTATTATATTATATTATGCATGTGAAACTAACGCAAATGTTTTAAGTATTGTTCCCGTTTTAATAAGGGACTACAATGGTAATAAGTTGTAGGTTGACTTTGTTTGACTTTATTTTCGTTTGGTTTGGCTTTAAGTTGAATTGTTTTTAATGGTTTTAAAGGGAGTCTTCCGTTGTGTGTCTTTGATAATTTCATAAGTCATTTTCACAGTGGCGGTAATGTATTAGATTTTTCTATATTTGTATTATAAAATGGCAAAACATGTATTTTAAAGGAAAGGAATTTTTAGTGTATTACGATCTAGACCTCTGTAATTGACCATCATCTGGCTAGATTTTGGATCAAGAGGATGATTGTGGTCAAGACTGCACTGTGTGATCACCATTTTTCCCTCAGTTATTCACACTACTACAAAATTTGCAAAAAAGACCCGTTATTTACCTAACAGATCTGTTTGATTTATGAGATCCTATATTAATTATAACGGGTCTGTAATGTTATTTGCACGTGATAAGAGACCCGTTCTATAACGTAACGGGTCTCTTACAAATTTTAGGGCCCACAAATTAATTAGCAGAATAAAGAAGAAGAATGCACAGACCCGTTGTCACCTAATAGGTCTCTTACGTGTATTAGACTATTAGAGGTCCACATATGACAGTGATAGTTTGTCTTCTCTTTTCATTTCATTTTCTTTTTAATTATTTTATTCTCCCAACTTACATACGGTTCTCTCTCCTCAAAACCCTAACCTTAACCCTAAAATCAAAATCAAATTCGCCGTCTTTTCCACTTCTTTCCTCCATTGATGTTTTGCAAATATTCAATGGAAGTTGATCATCAGATCTAAGATACTCATCAGCTCTTCTACTTTCAGAAGAAAAAAAAAATGTAATCGTTCTTCCTCCTTACTTATAATTTATGGTCTGTGGGAAACTTATATTTGCATTTTAGTACTACCTCTGGATCATATTATATGCAACTTTGGGGTATTATTTGTGAGATATAAAAAATCCAAAGTTGTATGTAATACGATCCGGAGGTAGTATAAATGACTCTGTATCTCTACTCTCTGAAAAAAAAAATAGGTAATAATGTTTTTCTTTGATGGTATATTCCTTTCCAAGAAAGGTCTCTAACTTCATCTACTACTAAAATCTACTATTTCTTTTACTTAATTTCTTTTGCATTCACTCAATTACTCTTTTTTAAAAAAAATTAGTTTTCCTCAATTGAAGATCTAATGGGAATCACTATGCGGTTGTGTATCCTTATTTTAGATTTACATATACCAGAAATTTTGTTTGTTGATTGTTCAATTTTATGTTAATTGGTAAAATTCTTAATTGATTTTTTTTTTTATTGTCATTTGCAAAGTGTCAATTGGAGCCTATGGATATCTCATTGGTAATTCCGTCGCCGAGGAAATGAGTGATCTTGGAATAGTTAACAATTGGAGATTTGGAGCTCGAAACTATGTATTGCAGCTTGTATTATTTGGAGCGCTTTCCTTTTCACCATGGAGCTACTGCAACTTTTAACTTATCTAAGAGTTTGAGGCATTTTTTCCTATTGATTACTATTTTTTAAATTAATTTGATGATCTTTAATTTGCTTCAGTTACACTCTTGTACCTTATACTTTGTATAATGTATAATCTTTGTTGTACCAATGTCGACTAAAATGAAAATTGTAATTTAGTTTTCATGGATTGTGTTTATTATAATTATGAATTCATATTTATTCATTTTGATATTGGGTTTTGTTGGTTATTAAAAAAAATAAAAATTAATTGGTTACGTTGAGCTATTTTTTTTTTAATAAAATTAATGTGCTAAGAGACCTCATTTCTTAAATGACAGGTCTAAAATGACTAAGCAAAGAGACCCCATTTCTCTAATAAAGGATCTCTTACCTAGTAATATAACAGACCCCCTATCTTTGGTAACAGGTCTCTTCTTCCTTAAAAACAGACCCCCACTCATGAGGTGGTCTGTTTATCAAACAGACCCATGAGATAGAGACCCGTCAGAAGGTGGTCTCTAAGACATGTTTTGACGGGTATCTTTGCCTAATTTTGTAGTAGTGTCAAGCATATATTACACCCACTTGTAACACTTCAGAAATTCATTTCTTTTAAAATACCTGTTTTGCCTTGTTTAAAACTTTAAATAGGAATATCTAAAACATTATCGCTACCGTGAAAACGACTAAGGCAACTATCAAAGACACACAGCGGAAGACTAATTTCAAAACAATTCAAAACAAGTCAACTTGAAAAGTCAATCAACGAAAGTAAAGTCAAGCCAAAGTCAAATGAAGTAAAATAAAATCAACCTACAACTTGGAACAATTGTAGGCCCTTATTAAAACCAAACAGATCTCAAAACCTTTTCATTAGTCACGCATAATAATAACGACATAAATAAATAAGGCAATAAACACATCATATACTTATAGAAACTTGCATGATTCGCTCTCCACTCATGTCCATTCATGAATATGCTTCATCACCTAAAAAGCTTCTCTCTACTTGTTTCCAGTACTCTCCATTAAAAATGGGTCATCATAGGGCCAAGATAAATAAAAGGCTAACAAACACACAAACACACACAATCAGCAAAGCTGAGTAAATAAGCGTAATTAACACACTAACATACAATTTCCTATCAACATACAACTTACCTCGTTGCACCTGTTTTTCAAGCATACAACATTCAATAAAAGTTCTCACTAGACACTACATAATTTATTTAATGTTGACTACGCATCAAACGGGTTTCCCCACTAGCCTCCCCTAAATAAATTGTGGTGACTGACACGTGAGCTAACCGTGCCAGCATCAATAACCACTTATAGGTGGCGAAATTCCTGCGCATAATAATAATAAAAGGAATGTACAACGTCCAGTAGAAGTTATGATCAAATATAAAGTCACATAACTCCCCCCATATGTTCATACTCAAGGTATTTACGTTCCAAGAGTTTTGGTGCGTAATCTCTTTCAATTTACGTTATTTACATATTATTAGACTTTGTGATTACTCTCAAACCATAATCATTCAATCAACAATAGTTGTTCAATCAATCAAATATACCAATTTAATTCTTGAATAATTAGTGACCACATAATATTCAAATGTTGAATCCTTTTTAATTATACCTCAGTGCCAATGACACCTTAAACGCATAAAGCCCCACAAATCCTATCCCTCGGTGTTAAAAACACCTTAAGTGCACTAAGGCACCCACATACAATTTATTCCTCGTGTACATAGACACTTATATAACTATTTCTTCATGCTTATAGCATCAATAAAAAATTATATGAACCATAAAAAAATTCCATTTTAATATTATATTCCATACCAAATTAAACATTTAGTTTAATTAAACATGCTCTCTAACATGCCACAAATAAATATGTGGTTCATAAATAATATTCCAAACTATAATTTTCCATTTAATAATCCATCACAAACAAATTATGTTTCATAATCCAATCACCAATAACATCCAAATCATAATTTCCATTCTATACCTAGCATGATACTACTTGTAATCAATTAAACACATTTAGCATACTACTACATCAATATAATTTTGCTAAGTATGCGAACGTACTTTGTATATGATCTTAAAGTCGCCACGACTAATAGAAATCGCTCACTTCAAAGTCTCCTACAATTTAAAATCATAGAAGATTATTAAAATCCTCTCTACACAAATTTCCAGCAATATATACTATTATAAAACCCCTCATAATTTAATTAAAATAAGCTGAAATTATGTTTTAAATATCATTCTTTAATCCCAATTAATGGGTAATTAAAATTCCTTAAAGCAACTTGATTTTAACTACTCTACCAAAAATTCCAGCGATATATTTTAATTAAAAATTGTTGTAATTAAGCTTTAAAACACTTTAATCAAAGGTTTAAACCATTATACATTATAACCCTTCAATTATTTATAAATCAAGATCCTAGGGTTTCAAAAACTGGGGCTTTTTAATTAAAAACATAATCTGAAAATTAATTAACACACTACTCATAATCAAACACCAAAAATCAAATCCCAAAACTCATAATTAACAATTAGACTTAGGAATGAATTGGTTTTTAAAAATAAAGATTTTTTTTCGAAAGCCATGGCAACTAACAGCTACCAGCCTGCTGCCGGCGCCGGTGGCTACCTGCTGCCGGCTGGCGACCACCGCTGCTGGGGGTCGGCCGGTGGTGGTGAAGGGGAGCCGAAAAAAGGGGAAGGGTAAAAATAGAAAGAAAAAGAAAGAAAAATAAGGAGAAAGGGGAGAGAAGTTTACCTTGGGTTTTCTCCACTCTGGGCAAATTTTGATTTGCCTCATGTGTTGAATATTTATACCCCTTCTCTAGAAACCCTTTTCCCTAACTTTCCTGTTTTAATTTTTTCTAATCCCTTCCCTAATAAAACTTTACTAAAATAAACTTTCCTTAAATTAAACCCCAACTTAATTAAATTAATTAATTAAATAAACTTTCCTTTTATAAATATTTCCAAACTTATTTAAACTAAACAATTAAAATACTTTGAATAAAACAATTCAATTTAATTAAATACTTCTCAAAATACTTATTTTAATTAAAATACGTATAAAAATACGAGGTATTACACACTGGAGTTAGAGTAGGTTCTTTGTTCTTGCCCACCGAACTTACATTTGAGCCTAATTTCCTCCATCATATGGGGTTTCGCCTCAAGATCTCCCACACCTTTCTAGATACACCTTTTTCCCTGTATTCTCTCATCAGTCTGTTATTCCTCGTACAGAACATGAAACTTTTATTGTAGGATACATGGCATAATTGTGCATACTCACTACTTGATTCAAATGCCATTCCTTCATTTGGCTCAACAATCACATGCTCCTTCATTAGGGTTTTCATTGACAACCATAGCATTAATATCAATATTGCCCTACTCCATGATTCTACGATTTCAACAATACACATATTATAAATTTATGTTACAAATCATAATATTTTATTGATAAGCTAATAAAATATTATTAGATAATTAATGAATGGTATTGACAGGCTAAATTTGTATCACCTAGTCAAAAGTAATTCCTAAATCCTCTAACTAATGTAGATAGGGAAGTAGGGTTGAATCCACAGGGAAACTGGTCTTTCTATTCCTAATTAATTAAAGCAATCTAAATTATCAAGTAACAATTTAATAATATGGATATAAAACTAAACTACGGAGATTAAGAGTAAAGAGAAAACAATGAATAAAGGCCTAGGTCATAGGTTCACCAATAAATAACATTCCAGGGTAAAACATAATAACCAATCATCAATGCATCAATTAAACAGATCATAAAGGGCTTTCGCTACGTATTACAATCACAGAATTAATCTACCGATATTAAATCTCATCTCTCGAATCTCGACTTAACCATTTATAAATTAACCTGCCTATTGAAACTAGACCTAAACATCAATTCTCATCTCTCGAATCTCGAATTAATATTGTCAAACTCTTGCATACAAGATCAGGCCTAATCTAGTCACTATGCATTAAATCAATCAATAGGAAATTAATCTAGCATTGATAATTAACAACAATAAATTACCCCTTCATATTATTTATGGATCCCCACAAACCCTAGAAAGGAAACTACTCATAGATAATTAAATATAAACTAATCAAAGCAATAAAATAAGACATGATCAAAGGAATAAAATAAATAACTAAGATTAAGAAAAAGGAAATCGTTACCAAAGTAATCAGGAATAAAGAGTTGAGTAAAGAACAAAGTTGTAGAGAGAGAAACTAATCTAAAAGCTAAGTATAGAAAGAAAATCTAAGAGAAGAATTAAGAAAGAGTAAAAGAAGATCCTAAACTTGCTTAACGGAAAAGTATTTATATTCAGCAAGAATCCTAAACTAAACAAACTACATACTAATGCTGACACGCGCCCGATCGGGCGAGGCACCGCCCGATCGGGTCCGCCTTTTTACTCCAAGTGAATGTTTCTAGCACCCGGCCGGGCGCGAGTTCGGGCGCCAGCTCATTTTCCCCCGCCCGGCCGGGCGCGCCTTCGGGCGGAAGCTTCTTTGGTCGGGCGGCACTCTTTGGCTACTCCTTGGATTTCAATTGGGCTCCAATTCTTTGGGCCAATCTGGATTTCCTCTTCAGGTCTTGAATACTCGGTCCAAATGCCCCGGTATCACATACACCGAGCCCTTAATCACCGGTTCTATGGCTCTAACCGGTCTTGGGCCATAAAACTGGTCGTGCTTCTCCAATGCTCGTAGATACTCCATAAAATCCCGGGAAAATGCTCCAAAAGCGCAAATCCCTACAAAAGTCAACCAAATCTACGAAAACACTATAAAACACCAATTAATAATAAAAGTGGCTCTAAAGAGCCAAAAACACTACTAATTATGACCAAGGGACGGGGGTAAAATACTATATAAAATGAACATATCAAACTCCCCCAAGCTAAACCTTTGCTTGTCCCTCAGCAAAGATCTCATCAATGAATAAATAAATATGCTTCACCCCAAAAAGTAAAAATCAAGCACAAACAATTCAAGGTAAATCTAATAAACATGCTTTAACATCAACCAATCTCATCCATCCAATTACTCTTCCTCCCTAACAATTGTTAAATAGAGCAAACCACAAGAGCATATAGAATTCAAGACTAGTGCTCACACACTCAACTCTCATTTATGTGGCGAGTAAAAGATGTACTCGATCGCTATCTAACCAACCCCTTTATGTGAATAATGCACTCCCAGCTCACACTCTCGTGTGTTTAAAAAGATATACACTCAACCTACTAGTCGACTCAAAATATGTCAAATCATAACTTGCATTGATAAGCAACACTTTCACATCCATACAACTCTATGCACAAAGGTCATAAGGTCTTTAAAGTTTGTAATGTAAGACTAGGGTAAAGGGTAGGAAACATTTGGGAATAAGTGAGAGAAAAACTATGCTTAAGGGAGAAAATCCTAATAAAACCCATGATCAAAATTAATTATGATCAACATCTCCAACATAACCAAATCCAACAAAAATCCACCAAATACAACTCCAAACATATCAAACAATCCCAACACTTACAAATTTCGCTCACAAAAGTATAACAATACAGAACTTAAATGAATAAACAAACTTTATTTTCCAAACTCGATTTTTTCATTGAAACTCAAAGATTTTATTTTCTTTCATTTGATCAACCTCCAACTAGAACATTTGAACATTAAAAAATCTTTTCCTTTTTGCTCTTTTTTTCTATTGAAGTTCACTCACTTTTTTTCAATTTTTTTTTTCTTGAACTTGTCTTTTTTTCATAACATCATACTTTATTTTTTCAAGAAAATTCAACTTTCAAACTCATTAAAAATAACTATGATCAAGAACAAAATAACTTCTCAAAACCCACCCAAATTGTGCAAATAATAAGCACACTACAAACTCCCTCACCTCACTCACTAATAGCTCCCCCAAGCCAAGCTTGGGACTAGTAACCAATGGGGAAAAATAGGCTTGTAATGTGGCTAATAAACAATAAAAAGTCAAGGCAACAACATGGGTAGCAAGAAGGGAACAAATGTATCTAAAATCATCTGGAGGCTACCTAAAAGAACAAATGCCTTCGTCCTCCACAATGTGCATAATGATGAGTCATATAAACATTACTCATAGTTGCAAACCAATACTCAAATTCATTGACATACCAGGAACTATCACACATTCCTAACCAAATCAACTAGTCAAGCACTATATTCACAGGCAGTTGGACAAAATTAACGCATGTTAGGACATCTAAGCAATCAAACATCAAATTATGATTAACAAATCCTCAATGCTTATCATCATATACCAAGAATCAAAACAATATTTTCCATGTATGGGGCACAGGGAAGCATGATTTATAATTTATTGGAACGTATTTTTGGATTTTTTTTTCAATTTTTTTGGATTTTTCATAGAAGAAAGCAATAAAACTTACCTAGAAAGCAATTAATCTAATCTAAGAAAACACAACAAAAACAAAAGAAAGAGAAAAAGAAAGATACTAAATCCAAAATCTCCCCCAAGCCAGAATCAGACAATGTCCTCATTGGCTCGGGAACTAGCCCATCATGGCTAATCCTCATCATCCTCATCCATGGAGCCGAAACCTCTACCTCCGTGATGGGCGTTAGAACGGTCGCACATTCCACAATCAATCAAACACATTTATTAACAAACACCTTACACACCAAGCATAATGATAAGTAAGAGTTCGGTCCACAAGGAACGGGATATGGTTACTAAAGATCTTAACACTTACGCTAATTTGAAGTCTATGTCAATTGGGGTTCGTCAAGTAGAGAAACAAACTATGATTCTAAATCGATGGATTAAAGACACTAGGGAATGGGATCCACTCAACCAAGGCAATTAGGCAAACGGGGAGCAAAATAGACAAGGTATAGCAAGGACAATATGTTAGATCAACCTCATGCAATTAGAAAACAACTCACACTACTAAACTTAGATTCCTCATTAGTCTAGCAATAGATTATACATAATCAAATTGCAATATGTAATGACATACTCAATTTACATTCCCATGTCAAACTAAGCATATCATGCTATCAAAATCCTAAGTCAAGGGTAGCTAATCCTATCATGAAGAACTAACAAGCAATCTCATATAATCAATTTAATTGCAATACAAACATCAATTCTTCTCCCACATTTGCATAATTAACCCAAAAGGTTGAGCTTCACCCAACCCCTAGCAAGAAGACTACTCATAACTCATGTTTATCAACATGCAAACAAGTATTAGGGTTCTAACTTCTTCAACAATTGGGGAAAAGTGATTAACAATTGAAATAACTATCATCCAATAACAAATTATCAAGAACTAAGAAGATTTAAATATCATGCAAGAACAAATAAAACCAGAAATTTAATGGAGAAAAGTAGAAGGAAGTTACCAATTGAAGCTTGGAAATGTTGAATACAAAGTGCGAATTCTTGAAGATGAATCTTGAAACAAACTATTACAATGATTAATTTGATGAAAACTAAGCTAAATTAATTAAAAGGAATGTTTCAAACTAAGAGATATATCTGAAAACTAGGCTATTGTTCTATATTCTCAAATGAGCTAAAGGGGAAGTATTTATACTCCCCAAAAAACATAGGGAAATTCGTCAAAAGAAAATGGATTCCCAGCGAGGAGCGCCCACTCCACAAAGAGGATCGCCCACTCCTAGGCTTGGAGCGCCCGCTCCGTTCTGATGCACGCCCGCTCCTCCTGCTTTAGTGGGAAGTCAGACTTGAAAGTAACAAGGAGGAGCACCCGCTCCTGGTCAGGTACACGCCCGCTCCCTGTTCTACAGCATAGGCAGTCTTCAAGTTCAAAGGAAGGAGTGCCCGCTCCTGGATAGGTGCATGCCCGCTCCTCACAAACTCTGCATTTGGGCAGAATGTTGCTAAAGTTGGGGAGCGCCCGCTCCAGGGGAGGTGCTGTAGGCGTCGCTCGAAGTGTGCCTACGTTAAGCATTAGACATGATAGTAGGAATATCATAATAACAACCTAAACATGAACTCTACATCATAACATCAATAAAAACCATTAAAGCACTTACTTTGATGCCTCGTACCTCTTTCTAATAACCAAAATACACACGTTAGTAACTTCAAGGAAAATATAAAACAAACAATTAAATTAAATAATTGAAATAGAGATTTGGGACCAAACCCTCAGAAATTAAAACTTTCACGTCTAGGGCGAAGGCAACTTTGAACAATGCTAGGTGTTTCTAGATATAATGAATGCGGAATTTTGTATGTAAAAGACTAGTTTAGAAAAGAGAGAGAGAGAGAGAGAGATCAAGGAAATCTTGATGAGAATTGATGAAAATTGGTTATCAAAAACGAAGTTTTTAGCATGTTATTTATAGAGAAAATCCGCCAAAAAGATAAAATATCAAAACAGAGTTCAAGCGCAGAGAAAATTGAATTAGCGCCAACGCTGGCTATTGGCGCCAGGCGCCAACATTAGCGCCAGGCGCCAACATTAGCGCCAGGCGCTACAGCTAGCGTTTGGCGTTGATTATGAAATTCACGCGTTTTCTTAAAATAAGATAGAATTTGTCGTACAGGAGGATAAAATCGTATCTTTCCTCAAAAAACGTTCTTTGATTTTAATTAAAACTCTGAAAAGTCAACAAAAGTCAATTTATCAATGCTAATTAAATTAGGAATGAAAAGAACCTTCTAGAAGAATCTAGAAGACTAAAATCATTGCTAATTTCATTAGGAATGATAAATCTATTAGGCCCTTCCCTAGATCATTGGGCCGCATATAAGGCTCAAAACGGGCCCAGTGTAGTAAATTGGCCATAACTTTCTCAATATTCATCGGAATTGGGCTTATAATATATTGTTGGAAAGCTCTTTTCAAGCCCCATCCAACTACACTACTATTGGACCCATATCATGGACCAACCAAACAGGATTGGCTGTTTTCTTAAAATAAGTTTTCAAAAATAGAGAGAAGAGAAAAGAAATTAAAACTATCTGCAACACTAAACTTTCCACACTTTCACTTCATTCGATTATGATTTGAAGTGTATGGAAAGAGAACCCTCTTGTATAATCACTTATCAAGACCCTGCAATGGGTATTGCCATACAAAAGGTTTTTACCAAGACTAAACATAGGTTATGTATGTGGCACATAATGAGGAAGGTACCTGAAAAGGTTAGAACTCATTTTTATAATGAAACCGACTTCTTGAAAAAGCTAAGTGCAGTAGTTTGGGATAGAAAAAATTGATCCCCATGTATTTTTTGATGGCTGGAATAGTGTTATGGAGGAATTTGGCCTTGTTAATCATGATTGGTTTGCATACATGTTTAAGATTAAACATCTTTGGATCCCTGCATATTTCAGGGACATATTTATGGATGGCTTACTGCGTTCTACTTCTAAGTCTGAAGGTGAAAACGGTTTCTTCTGTAATTTTACAAACCCCCATGTGACATGTGTTGAATTCTCTATCCGTTATGAAACTGCTCTTGATGCTTAAAGGCATGAACAGGATGATTTGAACAGGCTTAACAAATATGAGCCTCAATTGGTTACTTATTTACATTTGGAAAAGCACGCTGCTGTTGTTTACACTCGTGCCATAGTTTATGATTTCTAATAAGAATGCCAGGGAGCCTATTTCTCATGTGGTGTTGAAAGTTGTAGTTCTCTGTATGGAGATGATGTGGAGTTTTCTGTTATTGTTGATCATGAGAAAAGGAAAATTTTTTATGTAACTTTTGACTTGGCCACATATGAGTCAAGTTGTACTTGTAAAATGTTTGAGAGTCAAGGTGTCTTATGTAGACTCATTCTGTTTATCATGAAAGGCAAGAGTATAAGTGAAATTCCTAATCCTTATATCTTGAATCGTTGGAGAAAAGATGTGTTGAAGATAGCTTCTACCATAAATGATGTTCTAGATGATGCTTCTAAGTATGATATGAAGAAGCAATTGGTTTGTGATGTATGGTCCAAGATCTTCAGTTGGGTGAGTTTATCTGACCAATCCGAGGATGATTTATCCAAGCTTATTAGGACATTATCTTCATTTGAGGAGCAGATGATGACAAAGAATAATCCTAAAAATGCAGCTAGTTCAAAAGAGGTGAAAGATGCTGATATTCAGGTTTTGGTTGGGTTAAATGAAGTAGATTTAAACATCTCGCCTCCAAATCAGTGTCTTAATAAAGGTTCTGCCAGAAGTTCAAAGTGGTTGAAGAGTGCAAAAGAATAGCTTCTGAAGAAAAATCCAAAAAGGGCAGAACCTGTAGAGCTTGTGGGCAATCTGGTGTTTCACATGACAGTAGAAACTATCCAAACAAGTAGTTCTTTAGTTATTTTACTTTTAAATGTGTTCCATTTACTTTAATCTTTTATTTATTTACTTTAACATTTAACTTGATTTAATTTTTATTTTTGTGTAGGTATTATTATACTTGGTACTTTTTTTTTTGGTATTTTACCTTTGTACTTTTCCTATTTACTTTAAGTTGTAATTTTTTTACTTTACATTGTAATTTATTTACTTTAACTTGTCACTAATTTATGATGTTTATTTTTGTGTAATTATTATAATACTGGGAAATTTGAAAATGTTTTGGAAGATCAAGATCAAGATCAAGATTTAATGAACAAATATTTTTATTTTTTTTATTGTAATATTTTTATATTTACTCTAAGTAATTGTACTACAGAATTAAAGTTCAGTTTATTAACTTTTAGCTATTATATATTAACTCCATGAAATAATTCATTTACTTTTATGATATTTTATATCATATGAATTGTTTGATTTATGTAATGTCCTTATTTACAAAAGTAAAGATAATACTGTTAGTCTCTCAAGCATTTAACAATATTTTTCTTTACTATAAAATCGAACACCATATGTTAGAAAGAATTAATTTTCTAAACTTTTTTCTTTTACCATTAACATAGTGTTATTTACTTTACACTGTTTCATTTATCTTTTGATTGATTTCTTCTACTTTTATATCTAACACCATTTTTCACCCAGAATAATTCTACTAATTCTACTCAGAGATATAATATGTATTTTTCATACAAACATACTACTTAAAACTTCAAACAAATGTTTTGCATTAATACTATACAATTTAAAGTACTCTAATGTCTATGATATATTCAAATCTATTGAAAATATTTATAATTCTTCAGAAGGTTTCTTTTCTTCCCAATCCTCAACATTTGTCAGCATTTTCTGTAGCATTTGATTGTTATCATTGAGAAGTAGGTCAAGTACTGCTCTTATATGACGGGGTGTCAATCTTTGAAATTCCTATAAAAAAAATAAAAGGTTAACCTTAGTTTAAATAAATTATATTCTAAGTAATCTAGATAAGTTATAGAATTTAAGGACTTCAAAAATAAGTATGGTAACTTACCTCTTTTATTGTTCCCAATCCTATCCCATTAACACCATCATACACCTTCATATTCAGCAGTAGATAGCTTGCTGAGAAATTTCCTTCTTTTTCTTTTTGGAATGGTAGTTCAATTATTCTCAGCTTGTAGGACATTATATCATTTGCTCGTGGATGCTTTCTTTTTTTAAAACAACTTCTGCACTTGTATGACCTTTAATGCAATGAATATTAATGTAATATGAGACATTGAAAAATGAAGTTAAAGACACTCTTGTAATCTATTGATGCTTTACCGTTTCCAAGATAAAACTCTGTATAGGCTCATATTGTTCATTGGTCTCGTACAAAGTGTTGTCCAGATGATCAATTGTTTCATCTTTGAAGCTTATGACAGCAAGAAAATATTGATCTTCCTTCTTGCACACATATTTTTTTTTACACATATTTACTTTGAAGTTGTTTTATATTACTTTAAAAATTTATTGTTTTACTTTAAATGTTTATTCTATGTCTTACACATTGAGTTGCATACTTTAAAGCTATTTTTTTATTACTTTAAACATATATTGTTCTACTTTAAATATTTATTCTATGTCTTACACATTAAGCTACATCCATGTCCACTGATTGTGAACTGTTCCAATCAATCCATAGTTTTTGCAAACGACTTGTTACTCCCCTTTTCCCATGAGCATTCAAACACACAGTTTATGCATACTGTTAAAAAGAAATCCTATATTATTTCAAATATTTATTCAATGCATAATTTTATATTATAAAAGTAATGTAAAAAACTTACCATGAAGTCAAATCCAAAGAATAATCTGACCAAGTCATTTTCAGCCATGTCTCTTTGCATTTCATTGTTATTGAGGTGGTTTGCCCAAGCAGTGATCTGATTACTTGAAACTTTCCATTCATTGAGCAAAGCGTTACAATCTTCCCTTACTACAATTGAATCTATAAACCATCCGACTACTTCGTTGTAATGTTGAATTATATTTAAAAGTTAAACTTATGCCAATCAAATTTTTATATAATGCAACAGGAATATTTATTTTTTTGTAAGTATAAAACATACCTCGTGTTTGGAAAGTTTTCATCACCATTAATTGCTAATTAGTCAATCACTTGGTGATATTTCAAGCTCATGTTTTCCATTACTTCCTTGTGTTTCTTCAAGAAATCAGAAACACATATCATATCTTCCATCCACTTCTCCTTCTCAAGTTTCCTAACTACCCTGAACCTTGAAACTTTTTGCACAAGTTGTCTTCTTTTGGTGTTTATATATGCCAAAGCAATAGTAGCATAGATTTCTGCACGTTACACCTTTCTCCTATTTGCTAATTCAAGGTCAGAATCAAAGGTGTCTCCAGAATTCTAGAGCATATGGATCATTGCAAAGACACCACAATCAAGAGTATATCTTGGTGTCTTCCACTTGAAGTTAATTTCATCAAACTCATATTCTAGTATTTCATCAGCTTTTCCATGATTAATTCTATTCAGATTGTTTGACATTTCCTCCACCTATAGCATTTGTAAAGCAATATATAAGTAAAACAATTTATAGTATAGATTACTTTAATAAACATATGATTTACTTTAATCAGAATATCTTTTACTTTATATTTTGTCTTATTTTTTAACAGGAATTATAATGTATACTTTTAATACATATTCATTTACTTTAATAGACATATGATTTACTTTAATCAGAATATCTTTTACTTCACAATTTAACTTATTTTTTTACAAGCATTATACTACCTCCGTTAATGGTTATCTGCAACTTTGGAATTTTTTATATCTCACAAATAATACCCCAAAATTACAGATAACCATTAAAAGAGGTAGTAATGTATACTTTTAATATATATTCATTTACTTTAATATCAGTGTTATTTACTTTCATAATTTACTTTTTATATATAAAAAAAATCTTACCACAATAGATCCAAGAATTCTGTAGAAAGGTTTATCCTTCTCATCATACTATTTGTTATCGAAGTATTGAATAGACTCTTTCAAAAATTTAACCACTATCAAACTATAGTGGTTACTCAAATAAATTGGTACAAAGATCTGTCAATAAAATTACACTTATTAGTATACAAATTTAAAATCATAATGCCCTATAATGTAGTTTAATTGACATGGATAATAAAACATACCAACTGAGCTGTCATAATTTTCTCTTGTGCATTACAGAGGCACATCCAATCATACCATGCTTGATTCAATTCTGCTGTGTGTACTGAAGGAGACTTCTGGTCTTTTTTATTTGTTGTCTGGGAAGCATCTTGTGACATGAGAGACAACTCTTGAGGTCTCTGTGTATTAATGATGACATAAAATATATTACTTAATTATGAATTTAGCTATACATTTAATTTTACTCTTACACTGTTGTCAATACCAAAGAAAAAGCATGATGAATCTTCTTTCAATCAAGAATCATTCATAGGAAATGACCAACATTGAACTACATTGGATTTTATCATTTGAGGGGGGACTGTTGGAGCTAGGGATATTGTGTCATCTCTTGTTACCATGAGAAAACCTACAAACATCAAATATTTTCATTGTGCACATTTAAAGTATATTAAATATTAACTAAGGTAGATAGAATATTTTTTAAATTAGAAAAAAATCATAAATTACTGCTTGAATGGACTGTAGTTCACAAAGCAGTAATCAACCACTACTTGGTACAGCTCTGGCATTTCATTTATTCTTGATTTGTTGCCTTTCATTGTCTTTGAAACAAAATTAATTTCAACATATTTTTCTCCACAATCTAAATTGATTTTAACTTTTGAAACTATCTCTTGGTGAATGTCCTTAAACACAATGTTTGTTTTTGGCACAAGTTGTTTATCAGCATCACCTGAAATAAAATAGCAGATTTAGTTTCAAAAGAATCATAAATTATCCACTATGGATTGTTTAATATTTACTTAAGTTAACAAATTACTTTCAATTGTTTTTTCTGTTGCTTTCTCTGTAAGTGTTGGATGGTTTTCTTCAACAGGAGTATACTTTAGGATACTCTCAGTGACTGAGCTTATTACATTACTACGATCAACATCAACTTCCTGGTTATCAGCCTCCTCTTATTTCTCTTTCTATTTTTCATCTTCCTTTTTCTCTTGTTCCTTCTCTGGTTCATTCACCTTTTCCTCCTCCTCTTTGTTGTCTTCCTCATCCTTTTCCTCCTTTTCTTTATCCTCCTCCTCTTCCTCCTCCTTTTCTTCCTCCTCCTCCTCTTTGTTTTAATTCTCCTCTTTTTCATCCTTCCCGTTGTTGTCATCCTCCTCTTTGTCAGAATTTTTATTTTCATAATCTAGATCCCTCTCCAAATCTTCATTTTCGTCATCAAGATTGATAGTTTTAGGATCACTTGCATCCTCTTGATGAGTTTCAGGACCAATTTCAGAATTTTTATGTTGCTACTCCCATGTTGACAGAAACACACTAGATACATCTCTTAAATCATCATAAATCCTGACTATTTCATCCATAGCCCTTTGTACTTTAGGATCTTCCATTAGCCTTTGTGTTTCTAAAACCAGTTCAGAATTTAATTTAGACACATTCATTTGTTGCTTTTTCATCTTATTTGTTAAGCAAGTTATACGCTCAGCATGTAACATTGCAAAGAGTGTTGAATCTCTAGCCAACAAATGCAGTTCCTCATCAATTTCCTTCAAAATGAATAACAATATTTTATTATTACATTATTTTTTAACATAAATACTATTTACTTTTTAAGTTAATTTGTTTACTCTTAAGTGTACATTATTTACTTTATGTTTATGATTTACTAAACACTATTACTACTAGAAGAAGAGCAATTAAATATAATAAAAGTAAACAAACATGATTATAAAAGTAAAGATTTTTCATTTTAAAGTAAACGTAAGAAATCAGTGTAAGTTATAAAAAAATTACTCACATTATTTACAGCATCATGTATTTCACTATCTGTCATGACACCTTATGGTAGGTAGAATGACACTAATATTCTTTCTCTGTCAGCAAAGTTTCTATAAGCATTCTCAATTACATGTCCCAAGAATGCTTGCTGACCTACCCTTCTACAAACTGGATAGACATCCTTTTAGAGTTCTCCTTGACCAAAATATGCCTTTGCTTCATTTGCAATTCTTTCTTTGACTCTCTCATCTGACCAATGCTTGATCAATTGCAGTGTTGTTAGTTCAGGCTACCCTCTGAACGCAACATGATGAAAGTTAACAAGTTGAAGAATCAAAACACATCTATTGATTCCTAATCTTGATTATGTTTGTTTGTTATTTTTGAAGCTCCCCACTGCTTTGCACAGGTTATTTAGAACATAAACACACCAATCCAGGTTATGTATCTCTTTCACATTGTCTGCATAGCTTATTATCTTGTAATCAATCACGCTGTTTGCAACAGGGGCCAAGAATGTGCTACAAATATACATTACAATTTTTTTTTTTTAAAATCCTCCCCTTCTTCCTTCAGAGTCTTTATTTTGTTCTCTAAATTATTTACAAAGATGTCATCACCTTCTGCAATTCTTAGTTTCTTCTTCCATTCCTTTTGAATCAACATGTTCGCTGTAGGTTGCTTCCTTAACTGAAAAGTTACCTTGTTCTCAGTTACATGTGTAAGCAAGAAAATATCTTCAACATTATAGAAACTAACAGAAAACTCCTTCACCATGTCAATCTTGAACATACAATTGTTTTCATTAAAATGATGACAAAGCCACGGAAGCATCTTTGTTGAAATTCTTATCAAATTCAGTTCAAGCAACCCTCCAAAACCAACACTTATTACATATGATTTTTGTTTCTCATATATTCAAGAACAAACAATCTACTTCACAGCATATAAAAACATGTTAAATAACTTTCAAAACATATATATTTACTTTATAAGCACTTTAACTAAATTTATTAAACTTATCCGTTACTTTTATGATCAATCATGTATTATTATGCATCATAATATTTATATTGACATCATAGACATATAAAGGTAAGTAGTTTACTTTATAACAGTTTCTATTTACTTTATAGAATGAATCATTTACTTTATAGGAACAAAGAAAAGGATAAAACCTACTTCACAACATATAAAACATGTTAAATAACTTTCAAAACATATATATTTACTTTATGAGCATTTTTATTAACTTTATTAAACTTATCAGTTACTTTTATAATCAATTATGTATTATTATGCATCATAATATTTATATTGACATCATAGACATATAAAGGTAAATTGTTTACTATATTAAAGGATGCTTAATGACTTCTTGTATGCTATTGAAGCAAAGGAGCTCCCATGGTTTGCCGATTTAGTGAACTTTCTTGCATGTGGGGAGTTTCCTCCTTCCTTTTCTAAGAACCAAAGAAAGAATCTCAAGAGAGAGGCAAGGCATTATGTGTGGGATGATCCCATCTTATATAAGCGAGGGGTCGATGGCTTACTTAGACGTTGTGGGCCAAACGAAGAGGTGCCTAGTGTTTTGAAAATGTGCCATTTGGATCTAAGCGGGGGCTTTATGGGTGTCTCTAAGACCGCCACTAAGGTCCTTCAATGTGGTCTATGGTGGACACATCTCTTTAAGGACTCATGGGGCTTTGTAAAGACATGTGACCGATGTCAAAGAGTTGGGAACATCTCCAAGAGAAATGAAATGCCGCAACAACCCATACTCGAGTTGGAGGTGTTTGATGTATGGGGTATTGATTTTATGGAGCCATTTCCCTCATCTTTCGGAAATCAATATATCCTTGTGGCGGTTGACTACGTGTCTAAGTGGGTCGAGGCCATTGCCTCCCCAACTAACGACCACAAGGTGGTTATGATGTTGTTTAAGAATATAATCTTTCTGAGATTTAGAGTACCAAAGGCAGTGATAAGCGACAACGGTTCTCATTTTATTCACCATGCCTTTCAAAAAATGTTGAGGAATCATGGAGTCCATCAAGATTTGGCCTCCCATATCATCCCCAATCAATCGGTCAAGTGGAAGTCTCTAATCGTCAAATCAAGCTCATCCTTGAAAAGACGGTTGTGAGAAATTGAAAGGATTGGTCGGAAAAGTTGGATGATGCTCTTTGGGCCTATCAAACGGATTTCAAGACCCCATAGGTACCACTACATACTGCCTAGTCTATGACAAGTCATGCCATCTCCCGGTTGAAATTGAACACCGTGCTTTGTGGGCAATCAAGAAGATAAATTTTGACTTGAAAAGTGCAGGGGAGAAAAGGTGGTTAGATCTTCATGAGCTAGAGGAGCTTCGGCTTGATGCTTATTATTATGCTAGTGTGTACAAAGCTCGTTCCAAGGAAACACATGACAAGCTTATTGAGAAGAAAGATTTTTATGTTGGTGATAAAGTTCTTCTCTACAATTCAAAAATGAAGTTGTTTCCTAGAAAGCTCATGTCAAGATGGAGCGGTCCCTATTTGGTCAAGAATGTTTTTCTAAGTGGTGTTGTAGAGGTCTCAATGATGGATTCTTCTTCTCCGTTTAAGTTCAATGGCCATCGTCTCAAGAAATATTTCGACGGTGCTTTTGTAGGCCTTGTTCACTCATTGTTTCTCCGACAACCACCTTAATTGGTGAAGGACGCTGAGCTATGACGTTAAACAAGCGCTACTCGGGAGGCAACCCGATTTTCTAACCTTTTTCTTTTGATTTTACGATTTTCTATATTTCTTTTATCTTTGAGAACTTTTCTTATTTCTATTTATTTTTGTTTGTTCTCTTGATTTTAAGTACCATGAGATTGGATCAAAGAAAATTTCCAACAATTTTGGTGTTACTTCAAGATTTCATGAGATGGCTCCAATCCGTCAAAAGAAGCGGGCAAGATCAAGTTCAAGCAAACCTAGGCATGTTGATCCACCTCCACCCGAGGTAGAAGAAACATACGACATTAAATTTTCTAAAGAATCACATTGGGATCGTTTCAAGCGTCTATCCAAGAGGAAGCTAAGACCAATAAGATTTTACGATCAAGCAAAAACCAAGTTTCTCGGAATAGATGAGGACGTTCGCCTTCTTGCAAAGGGCCTTGATCTCTTAGAATTTTTGGATTTGAGTGCCCCTACTTATGCTAAGGTGACCTATGAATTTCTTTCTTCTCTTGAAGTAGTCCGAGAACTGGGTGAAAATTCCTCAAGGATTTTGACTTTCCAACTTTTCAATAATGATTACACATTGATGGATTCTCAACTATGTTCATACTTCAAGTTTCCATGGGCTGCGGATGCGGATCATTGTATCTATCCGGCACATAGTAGAATGGCAAGTGACCATGGATATAATGAGTAACGTTTGTGGAGAAGTATCTCGGAGGAAGGAAAGTATGAGCCTTAAAATTCCAAGACCACTTCCATGATTCATCCGGCTATGCGGTATTTCAACCGTATCCTCACTTACGCTCTTTGCTCTAAGGACTCTTTGGGAGCTATCTCCCGAGAGGAGCTTTGTTGGTTGTAGATAGCCGACCAAAACGACTTTGAGATTGAGCTAGTGGATTTCACGGAGCGTTTGATCAATCGATTTTTGGATATCCGTGATGGAGTTAGCCTATTGGGGAGCATCTAATTGGGAGGGATGATTTATATCCTAGTTCTTTGCATCAATGACGACTATAAGACTTTGTTAAATGAGCTTCCCCCAATTATCGATCCTCGAGAAAAATCTTCATCTCATTTCCTCAACATCTCCGCCCTTGTGAACCAAAAGTTCCTCGATCATACTAGAAAGGATGATGTTTTCATTTGAAAAGTTTCTAGGATTAAGGAATGGTTCCTAATCCTATGCAAAGAGGCAACTACCCGACCAAAAGAGAAAGATTCCTTGTCTTGGAGGCCTCTGGTGCGAGATATTGATCCTTCTATTCGACGAAGGACAAACCATACAAGAGGCCGCTTAACCAATGCCTTCTCAACGAATGTTCAAACTCTTCCCCCGGTTGAAGCGGGAGGTACGCCTATTCCTTCCTCCTCTCCTACTCCTTCTACTTTTGATTTGTCAACCATTCATGGTAGGCTTGATTCTATTGCTAATTTGTTATACTCTATACTTTCGATGCAAAACCCTTATCCTGGTTATGACTATCACGCAAATCAATTGTACGATTTACATGTTCAGAGGGGAGAGATCGAGCCCTATGTGAATTACCCGTATCTCCCGGTCCAACAAGGACCTATCCCTTAATGAGATCCTTTTGATCCTACCATTGGTCCTAGGCCTTGCTACCCTTATTGAGAGGGCCCTCATGTTCACCCTAGTTCTATCATAGGCACCACCCCGGCCACTTACGACTATAGGCGGCCCAATGGTTATGATTATACATATGATTCGGCTAATCCTTTGCCCTTTCCGGACCCCGAGACTTTTGGTAGGTGGGGTAGGTTGGGTGAGCCGGTCTTAGATGATTGGTATTATTATTTTGAGGTTGATAGAGCTAGGAGGAAAGGTAGGTTAAGGGGTAAGGCTCCTATAGAGGTGAGCGAGATGGCTAGCTCTAGTCATAGGATGGAGACTAGTGAGGGGAGTTCTCATTCTACCCTTACCATAGTGCGGAGTGATACTACCATAGCTACCCCCCCTTCTTAGATGCTTTATATGATCTTTCTCTGTTGCCTATATGTCTTTAGTTTTAGAGTTAGGGGGGTAGTCCATTATAAGCTTGGGGGTGCTTTATGTCGTTTGTTGCTGTGCCTCACCGTTTCCCCCTTGATTCTGTAGTTCATTCCTGGTCTCATATGCTTCTGGTATTGATCTCTGTGTCTTTTGGTTTTATGATGATGATGTTTTACTTCTGCTGATTTCTCTGCCCGGTTATTGGTTTTGTTGTTTGTTTTGCTGATCGTTGTCTACTGTGTTTCTCCGTGTCTCTGTTATGCTGATTCCTGATGATGATTGTTTTATATCTTGTCTCCTGATACTGCTTCAGTTTGATGATTCCGCTTCCTATTCTCATTTAATCCTATTCATGTTCCTGTTATTACTTGCTTTTTCTTTATTTTCTTACATTTTATTTTCTCTTTTTTCTTTTCTTTTGTATTGAAGTTACTTACAATTTTGTTTGTGTATAGTTCTTTTATTTCTCACCTTACTTTATTGCTTATGCTTTGGATTTCGACGATTCGTAAAGGTTCTCTTTCGCCTTGTTTAATGTAGCAAAGCTTTGGCACCCGGTGAGATCTTTCTATTTCTCTTCTTTTTCTTTTCTTAGTTTCTTAGTCTAGGATTAGTTCTAGGAGAAGTTGAATGGTTCGAGGTTGTTTGCTTTTTAACACCCTAGTGTGTTTGGGAACATTGGCGTTGTGGCCGAATGTTCACTTGTTTGTTGATTGGGATTTATGTGTGTTAGCATTACTTCCTTGTTGCTTTCTACTTCTTCTTTACTTTTCCATTTTCCATTTCATTTCCCTTTCTTTTTTTTCTTTTTCTTTTGATTTTCTTCTTCCTTCTTGTTTTCCATTTCTCTTTTTTTTTTTACTTTTGATTTTGATTTTTAGTCCTTTTCTTTCCTTTATTAAAAAAAAAACAAAAACAAAAATAAAAACAAAAACAAAACTTGTTTTTGTAAATATGAATAAAATGTTTTTGAGGCATTGCTTTTTTTCATCTTTTTGCTTTTACTTTGGACTTAGTACCACTTGAACTTGCACATTGGCTATTATTCTTCCTAAAAACAATGGCTTACACGGTTTAAGAGTATCTTTGGTTGACTCTAGGATAGGGTATGCTAAGGTAGCGGTTTAGACCTTTTGGGGCCTTGAAGCCGGATTCTTTTGGCTTGTGGTAAGACGGAGTTGCTTCCTTTGGTGGATTTGGCAACTTTAGTAAGTTTTTGCTACAACCGTGTGAGGATTTTTCTTTTTAAAGCCTTCATCATATTTTGATTGTGCAGCGTGGATCCTTGACCTTAGCATACCTAATCTTGAATCTTGACTCATAATTCTCAAACACGAGACCAAACCAACTAGGAAGGACAGAGGCAACTTTTGGGGGTGGTAATTTTTCATTTTTAGGATTTTCTTCTTTCTTTTTAGTTCATTGGGTTTACATTTGCCTTCTTGCTAACCATTTAAGCCTTTCCCCTTCATTTTAAGCCACATCTTTAGAACTTTGAGCCTTTTGTTTCTTTTTGTTCCATTTTTGGTTTTTGTGAATCAAATGGTCATGTTTTTGGAGTCTGTGGTTTAAAAGGTTGGATATTGGTTTTATTTGTAAGCAAGCTCGTCTTTTGTATATATTGTGAATAATGGCAAGTGAATAAATGAAAAAGCTGTCCAAAGTTGAAAAAGGCAAGGACATAATAAATGCAACATTGAAAAAGTCGTCCAAAGTTAAAAGAGGCGAGGACATTGTTTTGAAAAAAATGAAAATTACAACAAAAAATAAAAAAAAAGTGAAAATGAGTAAATTCAAAAATATTTTGATGTGTTTCTTTTCCCTTTTCAAGCATTGAGGACAATGCTTCCTTTTAGCTTGGGAGAGAAGTTTTATGCTTTTTGTATATATGCTTGTGGATATAGCTTTGAATAAGCTTGGGGGTATTAGTTTGTTTTTGTTTGGTGACTTCTTGGTTTTGGTGTCGAGGTTTGGCCAATCTTTGCTTTATAACCTAGGTGTACCACCAAATTCTAAATTTTAGGCCTACCCCTAACCCTTTTGCCCTTACGTTACAACCTTTGGGAAAGTCCTTTCGACCTAATGGTTGAGTCATATACTGAGGGAGGGCATTATGAGTTAAAGCCTAAGGAGAAGGGATGCAAGGTTAAGATGTCGAGAACCCTCAAATTCTATTCTTTTCCGGTTCCTTCGAGGAACCATAGAGACGCTTACTAAGGGAAGATTTGAAGCCATTGGGAGAACGCGGTTAGATTGGTTGGGATGAAAGTGGATTGTGCCTCATTAGTTCTCTACGCTTAGCATGCCCTATGTTTCAATCAACCCTTGATATCTTAGAACGTGCTTACCATTGTTGTTTTAGAAAGTTTGATATCCTTTCGTGTTTTGATCATGTGAAAAAGTCCATTGTGTAAGCATTTCTTTTCTTTTCAAGGTTTTAAACTTTCTCTTTTCTTTTCTTGTGCTTTGCCTCCATTTTAATAAAAAGAGTTATAGGTTAACCTCTTTGGAAACCTTTACGAGAGCATCACTCGTCCTCTAGGGAGATCTAGGGGTTTAAATGGCTTGTCTTTAGTTGCTAAAATTGACCGTGATTCCTACGAAAGTGAGTTAGTGTATTTCCCATCTTCTCTAGTTTTCTTGCTTTTTTCTTTCCTTGAATAATGTCATCATTTTCCTTTGGGTTTGATTTTGTTTTGCTCGAGGACGAGCAAAACTTTAGCTTGGGGGAATTTGATGAGCATCATTTATGGCGCTCAAAAGAATAAGATTTAGGTTCATTTTCTTTATTTTGTTTCATCATTTTCATGTAATTTTCTTAGTTTTATTTGGTTTTCCATTTTTATAATTCATTTTGGTTCTCGATTAGTTTTTACGAGTTTTTCATATTTTTAGATGATAATTCATAGTTTTAGTTTTAGTTTTATTTTGTTATGCGAATAATCAAGTCAATTTCCTCATTTTGGGACTACCTTGCTCGCGGGCATCATCTCGAGTGCACTGATAATAGGGATGCTCGGCAGCGCGGATTTTGATCAAGCAAGCGAAGGAGCCAAGACCTCGTGCACCGCACAAGGATGCGCGCGCGCAGACCTAGCTGTGCGCGTGCGCCGCTGGTGGGTGCATGCGCTCGGCCCTATGCAGCCCCCTTCGCTCGATTTTTCTATTTATAGCTGACTTTCTTTTTTAAGACAACTTAACTTTTGTACTTGAGATATAATTTTCCAAAAATATTAGAGAGAGAAAGTAGAGAAAGAAGCTTAAGATTTACTTGTTTGTACTTGAATTTGATCTTAGAATTCAATTGGATCTTGAAATTCCTTCTTCAATTCAATGAAAGTTTGTAAGATTTCTTTCCTTTGATTTACTTTTAATGCAATTCTTTCTAGTTTCTTAAATTTTGATTGAGATTACATTCCTTGCTCTAGAATTTGTTGATTGATTGATTTTCTTTTTTATTAAGCTTTAAATGAATATGAATTTGATTGAATTTGTTTTGTTTCTTAATTTCACCATGATTAGTGAGTAGATTAGTTGCTAGGGAGAAGGGGAAGCATGCTTATTGATGATTTTTGCTTGTTGATGATACTAAATTAATTGAATTGTTGCAATTAAATTGGTTGACATAGTTGTGCATGTGATTAATTGGACTAGGAGTGATCAACCTATAAGATTAATCTAGATTGCATTGCAAATTTCAATGACATGAACCCTTGATTTGAGAATTGCTTTAATTACTTGAATTTGATTGTGAATTTCCTTGTTAGCCATTCATAGTGAACCTTAGCTTGGCTTATAGGAGATATTATTTGGATTCCTTTGATTGCAACTTTTTTTTGTCCCTTGTGATGTTGAATCGATTGAGTGATCTATCAATTAGCATAATCAGTGAGCTTGCATGTGGAACCTATATCCCTAGTGTTTAGCATATTGAATTCCTCGATTTGTCTATCTTCTTGATACTTTAGTTACCAACCACAACCATTTATATTCTTCGAATTAGCTTGACATAGGCTATATCTTGCACCTACTCATTCCCTTGGGTTCGACCCTTGACTTACCATATACTTTTATTAGGTTGGTCGAGTGTTTACAAATTAGTTTTGGCTCTAGGGAGAGGTAGATAACGACCTACATTTTCCTCTTGTCACCACCCTGCATAAGCACAACCCCAATTCCCTTCCCTAAGGCATATGTTTCTATAATAAAAGGCTCATCAAAGTTGGGCATATCGATCTAATACAGGTGGGGTGATTATGACCTGTTTTAACTGAATGAAGGCATCCTCAGCTTCAACAGTCCAAAAAAACCTATTCTTACCCAGCAAGATAGTGAGAGATTTGCAGATTTTCCCATAATCTTTTATGAAGCTTCTATAGTAACATATTAAGCATAGAAATCCCCTTAATTGCTTGAGGTTCTTAGGTCTTGGCCAATCTAACATAGCTTTCACCTTCTCAGGGTCAGTAGCTACTCCTTGTTGTGAAATTATAAGTAGTGTATTTCTTTGGGACCAAATATGCACTTTTTGAGGTTAGCATGGAGTTGGTTTTTTGCATGATTCCTAAGTGGCATTGAGGTCTCTCAAGTGAGCTTCCCAAGTGGGGTTGTATACCAAAATATCATTTAAAAAAACCAGGACACACCTTCTGAGTAGGGGTTTAAAAATGGAGTTCATAAGAGCTTGAAAGGTGGATGGGGGAATTGGTAAGCCCAAATGGCATGACTAGGTATTCGAAATGGCCAAAGTGAGTTTTAAGGGATGTCTTCTGAATGTCTGAAAGGTGCATTCTGCTCTAATGATAGCTTGACTTTAGGTCTATCTTAGAGAAGAACTGGGTGCCCAGCAACTCATCTATAAGTTTTTCAATAAGAGGTATAAGGAATCTATCCTTGATTATTGCCTTGTTTTGACTCCTAAAGTTGACACACATCCTCCAGCTACAATCCTTCTTCTTGACCAACACTATCATTGCTGCAAAAGGGCTATTGCTTGGCCTGATTACACCCTAATCTAGCAATTTAATAACCATCTCTTCTATCACGTTTTTCTACAGAGTAGGGTACATGTAAGCTCTTAGATTAATAGCACCGGTGCCTTCATTGAGGGGTATAACATGGTCAAAACCCTCCTTCTCTGGAGGTACATCTTGAGATAGTGGAAAGACATCCTCTTAGTTATCCAGCAGTGTATTCAGACTGGGGTGGGAGTTGATATTGCCCTCAGAGATGGGTTGAGGTGAGAACTGAGTATCACATGGCATGAGCTACATCATATATAGGGTTCCCTCACTGTTCAAGATTCCCTGGAGTTTCTTAGGTTGAACCACCTTCCATTTATTTGGCTTAACTCCTCTCAGCTTAATTTTATTTCCATCATACTTGAATTCCAAAGTGAGATTGTTGAAATCCTACAAAACTGGACCAAGTTGAGAGAACCATTGTATCGCTAGAACCAAATCACTGCCACTTATAGGCAGTAAGAATACATCTGCCTTGAATTCAGTGCCTTACATCTTGCAAGTAAACCCCTTGCTGATTTGATTGAAGTTGACCTCATTCCCATCAGCCACCATCACCCATAGAGGTGTTATCTCTTCAACCTTGCAATCAAGATTCAATGCCTTGTTTGCATCAACTAAATTGTTGGTACTGCCAATGTCCAGTAACAGTTTGCAGCTTTTTCTTTCCATGGTGACCCTCTACTCTCATGGTCTAGAGGGATGTCACCCCATCCATGGCTTGCAAAGCGATATGAGCACATTAAGAGCTATCCTGTTCCACCACTTCTGGCACGCCATCCTCTTCATCTTCTGACTCCTCAACCTCAATATGGTACAACTAGGGTTTAAATTCTCATCACACCAAAAGCATTGGTTTTTGGTCCTTTTCTCATAAAATTCAGTTGGGGTTAGGGTTCTTCTGTTAGTGTTTGGGGTTTTTACAGGTTGTGTTGGGTTATTTGTAAGAAAGGTGGGCTTAATTTGCTGATTTGGTTATGGTGTGGGTAGTAGGGTGGTTGTTTGATAGGTTGTTTGGGTTTCTTTGCTTTGTTGGTAGCTTCTTGTAGTTTGGCTAAGCATAAAGCTTGCTGTAAATTGATGGGGTTGAACATTCTTACTGAGAGCTGAATATCCTCCTCCAACCCAACTAAATAACAACTTAGCAAGTATGGCTTAAATAGATTAAGCCTGCTAGCAAGAGCATTAAAAGCATCACTCTTGAACACTTCCAGTCTGCTTAAGGGATTTAAGATCAGCAATTAGATAATCATATAGATCTCCAAATCAAGCTGTGATATTCCTAACATAGTCTTCTCAGTTAGCTTAGTTATTTGTTGTTATCACAGATGATCCTAACAGCAAATCATTTAGCTCTAAAATAGATTTAATGTTTTTATCAAAATTCAAACGGTTGGTTTTACAGGAATTATCAAGCTTGTTACCCTGCTTTTGCAGTAGAGTCTTCATAGTATTCTCCAGCTTTTTCATCTCAGTATTTCCCAATTGAGAAGAGTCTGATGATGACCTTGTTTTAGGCATGGTGAGTGACAGGCCAAGGAAGGCATTGCTCTGATACCAATGTTACAATCTAATAAATTATCCATACCTGATTCTGGGATTCCAAATAGAGGCTGGTTCAATTACCCTAGAAATCTAGCCAGGAAGAAAGCAGGGCAATTTGAGGAAGCAATTGAGAATAACAAATAAATGCAATGAGATTTTAAAGAGAGAATAGAAATAAGATTAAAAGGAAATTTCATTAAAATCACATAATACCAGCTATTACATCATTGTTTGGCTTAAATATCCTAAATAACAATGGTGACTCACTACTAATTGAAATAAGACAAAAGAGTAGGTACAATGACAGCCTATCATAGTACTCTCCCTAACGGCTAGCTGGATTATTCCCTTGATCATTCTCCTACTCTTCCTGAGCTGTCATTCCTTCTTCAGCAATCTTCCTTACATTATGAACCCTTGTCATTTTGCTTGACTCTGTAGCTGATTCAGCACTGTTTACACTCAGCTCATCATTTACGAATGAAACAGTAACCAATGGAACAGTAATTGCATCATTTACTACATAGATTTGGGTCAATAACTAAAAAAAATCACTAAAACCCCTTTAAAATCAAAATCCTATCGCGACAGCCGCGACCCGGTCCGCGACAAACGCATCATTTCCATTCCCGTGATGCTGAAACCGTTACCGCAATTGTGACCTAAACCGCATTTCCGAACCATGATTCTAAACTTCAAAGTGTTCTTTACAAGTTACAATGGTTTTTTATATATATATAAAACGGGGAAACAAAATAAGAGGTAATGTCTAGACCCACTGTTGTTTCCTTGCTGCATGAGCTAAGGCGTGGGTCGTGGAAACTAAACCCTAAAGACTTTATTACAATAGAAATAATCTAACATACTACTCATAGTCAGGATCTCTTGGGCAAGTCTTCGAACTTTCCATGGCACAGTTGAATGATCTTCACCGCCATTGCGCTATCCGTGCATATCTCAATTGACTGACTTATTTGACGTCCCTGCATGATACCTTGCTTTATAGCATTAAGCTCAGTCTGTAGTGGTGATAGTGCTATTATGAATTCCCCACCCCTCACCATTTCAACTTGACCTTTCTTGATTACCCAGCCTATGCCTCTACTACATGCCCCTTTTTATCCTGCTTCCACGCCCCATCAGTGAAGATAGTCAATAGGGACTCCACTTCACATCTTCCTACGTACTAGAAAAGATCTTGCATTACTAATTAAGCTCCTTCCCTTACTCTCAATCCCAACCTTACTGCCTTTCAATCTTGCCACTAACTTCTCCAGTAGTGCCATGATACGCCTCGGATTCAAAGTATTCCTTCCAAAAGTCACCTCATTTCTATGCAGCCAAATTTCCCACATCAGAGCTGCAAAGTGCTTGACTTGTTCTATTTTTGCTGCCTTGAACAAGTACTGAAGAATATTTCGTGTCCAAACGTCGAATGTTGGGTCAACCCACCTATTTGGATTCCCAATGGGCCACAAGCCACTCATTTTATGACCGAACAGTCCCTAAATAGATGTTTAGCTGATTCAGACAAGCTACTACACACCTCATACAATCCGCTGACTTCAATCCCTTTCTTTCGTAGATTACCCTGAGAACTCGTGCAGCCCTGAAGAATTTTCCAAAGCAGCATTTTCCATCGCTCCAGGATGTCAAGTTTCCACAGCCTCCTCTATATACTACAACTCTCCCCCTTATGGATTGGACTATTACTCATTAGCCAGGCATACCCCGACCTTTTAGTGTAGTTTCCTAAAGTGTCATCCTTCCAAACGTCGTCATCCTCCCCCTGATTCGAGCTAGTTACGGTACTAAGAATGTCCCTCGCCGTTTTAAAGTCGAACAGACACCATATCAAACCACAGTTCCACTCCCCCGCTTCATTCATTAGGTGGCATACCTTCTTATACCTCAGCGAGTCTTCGACCTGCACAGGCTCCTTGAACGTGATCCTACCTCTTTTCAGCCAACTATCATCTAGGATGCTTGTGTCCTTGCCATTGGAAATGCATTTCCCCAATCCCCCCTTCATCTGAAACGCAACCTTTGTCATGCTTCTGAAAGCCCATGAAGCCCTTCACGGGATTTTGTTCTTTTTTGCAAACTCGATCGGTGAGCATTGGTATTTCCCCCTTAGTACTTTACTAACTAGGGAGTTCTCCACCTTATGTATTCTCCATTCTTGTTTGTAGAGCAAGGTTGTATTTAGCATTGGTATGTTTCTCAGTGCTAAACCTCCTTGATCTTTCCTTAGCTCCAACACCTCCTTCTTTCTCCAATATATATCGGCCTCTTCTCCATAGAGGATCCCTAGAAGAAATGTAGACAAGTAGATGTCAGTTTAGACTCAATCTTCTTTGGGAGTAAGTAGATGGATAGGATGTGAGAAAGAATGGCAACTAGGAGTCTAGGATTGAATTTGTGAGGACAAGTTTGCCAGCTTGGGAGAGGTTCTAGAACTTCCATGAGAGAATCTTATGCTGGATTCGTTCTACTAGGAAGTTCAGGGTTCCACAAGTTACAATGTTGTATCCAATACGCAAACAATTCAATATTTTCATCTGATTGTCATTCAATATTCATCACCAAAATAATCTAAAAAACCAATCTCTTACACAATAAATTGAGCCTACAATAACTAAGTATTACAACATGAATAGGAAAAAAATAACAAAAATTGGGTGTTGATAAATTAAGGCATTTACATTGTGTACAACACTCTATTCCATCACTGGAATTCAGAGTTACCCGTCAAAATAGCACGACACTTCTTTGTCATATAAGCTCACTCAGCCCTTGTCAGTGGAATGCTTCCACTATAGTGAAAGAGTGAGTTATTAGAGTAAGGATGACCAAAGTTCCCTCCACTGACTCCATCGTAAGTCTGTGAAGATGGTGCAGATTCAGCATTCGGGTTCATACCTGATAGCTTCACAATATGCTCGATTTCTTTTACAACCTCACCCATAGTAGGCCTATTAGTTCCTTCATCTTGTACACACTTCAATGCCAAATCCACAAATTTCTCCAAACCAACCAATGTGGTTGTATTTGTAAGAAGCAATGGGTCCATTACTTTATGAAGGTTGTATAAATCTTTAGTCCTGTCCATTGCTTCTTTGACCTCTCTCACTATGTATTTTCCATCTTGTATTGGTTGTCTTGCTGTTACCATTTCCAACATAACCACCCCAAAGCTAAATATATCGCTTTTCTCAGTCAACTGATTAGTCATGAAATATTCAGGATCCAAATATCCCTGCATGAAGATAGACACCCATGTCATTTGTTGCAATATTTGGATTTGCATAACATAACTATGTATTTCAAACACATAGTATACTGGTGTGTGGATGACGGTTTCAGTTGGTTAGATGGTGAAGCACTATGGACAATGGCTATACACTAGCAAAACACTCTGATTGACTCACTTTTGATATGAATGACATATAATAGAGCTGACATTAGAGATAGAAACACTTCATATGCAGCCAGCAGTCATAATGTTGCACGCGCAACATGCAACTGCGGTTCAAGGCAAAACAGTAGCACAAAAACAAGCCATAATGTCAAATTTCGTTTGGACCCTTGCTAGGTGTAAGACCAAAGTGGGATGAGATCCTAATTGTTAATGCCATCTAATGTCTTAAGTTTATGAACACCAATTATGCATGCTTATAGACATTGTAGAAAGTACTTTGTATATAGGAAGACCACTGTAAAAAAATTTCATAAGACAGAAGAATAAGAGGATTCAAAACTGACCATTGTTCCTTTGACTTGGGTAGTAACATAGCCCTTCTGATCAGTGTCACCAAACAGCTTGGAGAGACCAAAGTCAGCAACTTTTGCAGTCAAGCGTTCATCAAGTAGGATGTTGTTTGACTTGATATCCCTGTGTATAATTGGTGGATCAGCAAGCTCGTGCAGATATTGCAAACCCCTAGCAGAGCCAAGGGTTACCATCAACCTTCTTATCCAATCCATTTGAATACCAGACTTTCCTGTGTAATCAATTCTTGTATCATGAGAGATAACCACATACATATAATGAGCACCAAATGATAATATGATAAAATTTACAAACTATTATCATTGGTCGATGACAATTTTAGAGTGACTAGGGATTCTTACGCGTATGATGCACGCAGTGGCTAGCCCAGGAGAATTATTACTAATGGTCATTGTGTTTTATAAATATTTGCATATTTTATTATATTTATTTGCAAATCCCTATTAAATAAGTCATCATACAATTTTATGCTCAAAAAAAAAAAAAAAACAAAAAAAAAAGAAAAAGAAAGTGGAGAGACTAAATGATGCTTTTAATATTGAAATAAACACATATGATTAATCTATTTAGGGAATTTAATAGACAATTTTAATCATACAATTATATAATCTAAAACAAAATATATTGAGGGACTAAAAGATGTTTTAATATTGAAATAAACACAAATAATTAAGTTACTTAAGAAATTCAAGAGAATTTTAAGGTTTTATAATTCAATGGGTGCAAATATGTAAATGAACATTTTTAGGGATATAAATTTAAGCACTATTCATAAGAGCTTTCTTAAACTTTTTATAAGGTAGGGAGGATAAGGTAGGGATAGGGATACATCAAATAATATTCCATGCACATCTAAACTCATGACATGGAGAAGTGGCACTAGAGTAGTTATCATAGTACCTTGCATGAAGTTTAAAGGGTAAGATAGGTACCTGAAAGACTTTCCATAAGTGTACCATTTGGAATGAATTCATAAACCAATGTCTGTTCTCCTTTGTCAAAGCAGAATCCAACAAGTTTCACAAGATTCTTATGATGAACCCTTGATAAAAGCTCTACCTCATTTTTGAACTCTCGACTACCTTGCATAGATCCTAGCTGAGATCTTTTGATAGCAATCATTTGGCCATCAGGAAGAATTCCTTTGTAAACCTGCAGAATTTAAACTAATTGGTTAATTACAGGACATCACTTGTTTCAAGACTAATAAGATTTAGTTTGCATAAAATTCTGTTTTAACCTTCAACTATTTTAAAAATGAAACATCTCGTTGAAGACTAAAAAGGTTTACAAAAATTCATGACATTAGCAGCAAAACAACATAAGATATCATGATAGAGAAAGTAAACTATGATTCAGTTTAACAATAGCGTGAAAGACAACCTTTCCATAACCTCCGGAACCAATGTTGTTGGCTTCAGAGAAATTGTGAGTACATTTCTGCAGCTCTTCAAATGTGAAAAACCTGGCTCCTTTTAGCTGAGGAACATCACCACCAGCTCCATGTGTGTCCCAAGATACTGTAACGAAAAACATCCCATCAGAAAGCTACATATAATTCAATTTACAATCACATATATATAGATAAAACTGATAACTACCAAATGGATCTGATTGCTGCTTTGCCTTCTTTGCTCTTTTCTTTTGATTAAATGCATAGCCTCCTGCGCATATCAATAGCAACAATAGAACGGAAGCTCCTACAGCTGCACCAACAATAATCCCTGTATGATTGTTGTTTCCTGATTTTCCTGCAGATGTAGCAAGTCTCAAGTCAGAGGAAATCAATTGATGTGTAAAGGGTGATACCACAAATCAAAATAGAAAACAAAGATTTATGTTAGGTTCTTCACCATCAAAATGTGTGTAGATATCAGCTGCAAAGACATAGGGACCGTACGTGTCAAGTGGCTTATAAGTCTGGTTGCTGAACACAAATGCAATTGAGATAATTCCTGTTCTATTGAAATAATCTTGTCCAAGTGGAAATACTTGCATCTTCACATTTAGGTAACCAAATACATCAACACCTTCATCCTGAAGTGCGACAGACTCTACAGGTAGCCTATATTTACCAAGTGTGTCCAATAAATTTTTGTGAAGAGCATTGAAATAATCTGTGTTTCCGAAGGAAGATGGAGCCCTAAATCTTAAAGTTCCAGTGAATGGATATGCACATTTGCAGGCAGGGCTGAAAGTTTTCTCAGAAGGACAAGTGCGAACAATACAAGATGCTGGACTTGTATATCTAGATCCAGTATCGTGCTCACTTCTGCAGTAAACGAATTGCCCTCCATCACCCTGACAAAAAGGATTATCAACTAGTCTGCAAAAAGATAGTACAGTAATCAGAATGCTAAACAGAAAATATCAGGGATCCATGCTAAAATTGTTTATTGCAGTTTGTGGGTCGGTTTGGTTTCAAACTTTCCAACTTCCTCTGATTTGTAAAGAGGTGAGCATAAGTTGTCTAGATGTAATTCCCTATTTTGAAAATTCGAAATTTTCCTTGGAATTTTATAGTTTCAGAAAGCTTACGTCAATGTGAAATTGTGTTGAGGTACTACTGTGACTGCCTCTATGGAATTGTTTTGCAGATCAATGAGCTGCAATTCTCTGCTGTAGTTGCCACCAATTTCAAAAGTGCCATTAATTTGGTTGTTCCTCATATTCCTGTGAAAAAAGTAAAAATAGAAGTAAATGTCATTAACAATAACAAAACAGCCATGCATAAATCATCACTATCCCTTAATAACACCAAATTATTTTAAACGATTCAGATTAACACTCACACAGTCTGTAACTGAGGGATGCTGAATATTTCTTCTGGAAGCGGTCCTTCAAGTTTTGCTCCTTCCATCATTCTGCCAGTAAAATGTTAGCAAAATGTCTTCACATGCAGAGTCAACATATGCTCATAGCATTAAGATTACCATACATATTAAATCAGGTTATGAATAGATTATGATTAGAGATGACCAATGGGTTAGGTTTAGGCTGAGCAAGCCATACTTCAATTTGGCTGAACAAAATAATAGTGACATCTTCATTTACATATGTCTAGATTTAGAGTCAGGATTAAAATTCATAATTACTATCAATAGACTGTCACCAACGAAGGGAGTATAAGTTTTGTTGTATCAAAGCTTGACTATACTCTCCGCAATAACACTATCACAGGACATATGATGACTGAGATGGTCAGCTGTATGGTACAGTCAAATCCTTAAAAACAAATAATAATAATAATAATAATAATAATAATAATAATAATAATAATAATAATAATAATAATAACTATACTTTATACCCGTCAGCAGATATAAAAATATGTATTATGTGACAACCTAATCAAATTGCATGAGTCTAATCAAAGGAATGCTTTCTTCACAAATACTTTTATGAAGACTCGATAGGACAAAACTTTAATATCTTTATTCTACCCTAACATTCTAGAGTAAGCCTGATATGTCAAGTTAAGAAGCAGAGAGGAAGGCAAAGAACATACAGTGTTGTCAGAGACTGTAAGGAAGAAATCCATTGTGGAACTTCTGCAGCATCAAAAGAGTTATTGCTCAAGTCCCTGTAAATCGGAAAAATCAACAAAAAATCATAAATTTGCTAAAATATTGTTGCATTTTGGAAGTATAAACAGAAAAAAGGTATCATATCATTATGAAAGCTAGTAATTTAAACTGCCTATTTTCATTTTCATTTGCAAAAACTAGCTTTAACGTTCGTGGATCACCAGCTAATAGAGCAACAAATTCTTTGAAATAAAAATCTACTATGCTACAAAAAATCATGAATAATAAAATGAGGAATTACAAGAAAAAAGGTAAATCTGCACTACAAAGACTAAGAAGTACATATAATGTGATAACTAGAAGCCAATTTGGTGATTCACCATCATAAGAATTACCAAGCAATCACATATGATAACTGGCAACTGATAAGGGAAAAAATCATAGACACTGAACCAACACATATGAGCCTATGTCTATTATGACCATAACATCACAACTCTACTACAAAGAATTGAAGTATCTACCCACATAAGCCTTATGACATTTGACACTTGATGTAAAAGACTGCGATAGCATTACAATGGGATAATGCAGGCTAAAAATGCCAAGCAGGCTCTGTATATTGCTCGTAGTAACAATTTTAAGAGCTAAGCCAATGCCAAACCAACCCTAAAACAAGGCAAGATATGAGAAAAGACAATGTAAAGATCTAGAGGCATGAGAACTTAATATTTTAATAACACTATTTATTCTCAACCCATACAGCTGACCAATTATGTTATTCAGTTCACACTTACAGTAAACTTAGAGTTTGCATGCGAGACAGATCAGGGATGGGACCAGTCAGTGCATTGTGGGAAAGGACCCTGAAATAGCAAAACCAAAGATCTGTTAAAAAATGCTATAGGAGGATGAAGATTGGTTAAAGAAGTTATTGAAGGATCAGGCATGTTTTCGTCATTTTCTTACAGCTCATTAACATTTGTTAGGTTGCCAATACTGGCTGGAAGATCACCGCTCAATGAATTTCTATCAAAACGCCTGGTACAGAAAGTGTAGTAGACTATTAGCAAAATGAAGTATCAGAGAGTTAAAACAACTCTGCCTGGTTTAGCACTTACACAGCCTCCAATGTGCTCACAAGACCTAATGATGAAGGAATGCTTCCAGTGAGATCATTGTTATCAAAAAGCCTGACATTGTTAAATGTTTAGTATTAGTGAAAAGCTATGCTTTGAAACAAAACATTAAAAGTGAAAGAGGCAGTAAAATTGACTAGAACATTTATCTAACTTTTCAGCATCATTATGTACAAATTGCATAAAAACAAGCCTTTGTTTTTTGTTCAGAATACAAACTAGTCTTCACATCATGGAAGTGTTAAATTGATGTTTTCGTCCAGCATGATTCCCAACAGACTAGCTATTAAAAATAAAGAAATTAATTCCTCTTGAACATCAATATTCATCGTTTCAGGAGGGGGAATTAAAATTAAAAGCTGGGAATCTGGGACAATATTGTAAGCATAACTTGACGCCATCCCCTACATCATGTAAAGACATCCAAACAGAATATTAAGTCTGTGTATATGGTTCTGGTCAACTAGTTTCCTGCATTGGTTACCATATCTGCAGCATATAGTGGAAAATCGAAAAGGTCCAATTGTTTATCTCAAGTTCAATTTTCATGTACCTAGGGAATAGCCATTACTAATTATCTCAAACATTAACATGAATGCAAAGCAGAAAATGTGAAAATCCAGCAATTTAACAAAGTATCTACCCAAGTTGGAGTTATAAAGCACTTAAAAAATGAAAGTGATGTAGGAACTTATACAACACTTACACATGTATCAGTATCATGCTGGAGTTAAAAAGTTTAGCCGGGATTGTGCCTGAGAGTCGATTCATTCCAAAATGACTGAAAAAGGTTAAATGTTAAAACTAGTTTGATATTGTTCAACAACAAATGAATGCTAAAATTCTGACTGGTATAGAGGAGTTATATTACATACAAGTGCTTTGTTTTAACTAAAAGATCGAGTCCAGGTGTGCTTCCATTGGAAACGGGAATACCTCCAGTGAGCTGGTTATCAGCAAGATCCAGCCAATAAAGATGTTTCAAATTTCCAATAGAAGCTGGGATTTTACCAGTAAATTTGTTTTCATTCAGAGATCTGCAAGGCACAAAGATTCCATGTTTAATTGTTCAGAATTTCACAAAAAAAAAAAAAAAAAGAATGAAGAAGACAAGCTTAATCTAAAAAGCTGAACATCTGAAACAGTTAGATTCTTACAGGTATACAAGCTGCTCTAGAGAACCCACTGAGTCAGGAATTCTTCCATTAAAACCACAGCCGAGAAGGATTCTTACACATTCAATGGAAAGGTTCACAAGTTAGTAATTAAGAAACAATAGTACAGTATACATTTTATGAAAGTTAAGATCCTCAAATAATTATGAATATTTCTCACAAGTTTGTAAGCGCCTTCAGTTGCCCAATACTTGAAGGAAGAGGACCTGTAAGCCTTTTGTTATATGATAGATCCCTGAATAAGTTGAACAAATGAATGAAAAACTAGCAAAAATAAAATTTTACTGATATACATATATGCATAATCAGGAAGACAGATATATTACTCTATATCCATAGTTACAATAATCCAATCATCTAATATGCATATAAGCTACAATGAAAGCATCTCTTGCCAAGGCATATAATATCTATGTTTTCGAGGTAAGTGGATTGTGAAAACCTACAGAATTCGGAGTGCTGATAAAGATGCAATATCTCCCGTCAGTTGACCCTTCAAGTCCATATTCGCCAATGTTCTAAAACAAACAAAGACCATGTTCAAGGTCATCCACAGTAGAAAAAAGTGGTCTGCAGACTCAGTTTGTAAAGACTGCAACTTACATTTCAGTAATACGAGAATTAGTACAGCTAATTCCGTCCCATTGACTGCCACAAGGATCTTGACCAGACCAATTTGGGGGTAAATTTTCCCAGTCTTCTGTGAGAGATTGCAAAGCAACAGCTACACGAACATTCAAAGATTTTAGATATTGAAAAACAATATATTTAGATAAGTAAATATCTATGTATTGTTGCACACAATGTTAATGATGTGCACATATACTGAATTGAAAACTTGATAAGCAATAAATTTTTTCATCATATAGCACTTGATCTAAAATCACATTCCGATTGATTAGTGTTTGGATAAGAATATCGAAAAGTCTACAAAAAAGGAATACTAGCTCCACGATCTTCCAAAATAATAATAACGTTCTAGTTCAAGATTCATACTAGTATATACTAGTTGAAATCAGCAGGATGCATACCATTTGTTCCATGTCAGTGATCAATCACATAAAATTAGAATACTAAATGCATCAGACAAGCAGTTGTCTGTGTGCACAGGAAATCATTGCACTTGGCACAACCTGCATTGCCACATAACTAAGGCTAAGCCTCAAGAACTGACAAGTCCTCCCACCACATAAGATTCTTGATGCTATGAATAATAAAATCAAATCTTCTTTTTAATGGTGTTCTACAATAGATTGTATATCTCACACTAAAGTATTAATGTATCTTAAATCACATACAAAACAATATTATGATAGATATATGAATCTTCCCAAACATCACATTAGTCAAGACCCGAAATAGATTATTGTTTACACTACAAAAAATGAATACAAGTTTCTATCAACACTTCCAATCTTGGCACCTCGTGCCTGAGAAAAAAGCGGTCAATTAATCACATTGAACACATACATATTTAGAAGCTCGAAATAAACCGAGAGACATAATTGCTTTCCTATATTCGAAATACTTAGACAACAAGGTTATGATAAACCAAGTTACAGAAATACTTCTGGAAACAACCTACTAAAGATTCTGAACCATCTATATAAATTCACATCAAAAAGCAATAATTATACACAGAAATTAAAACTAGAAGATTGAAAATAATTCAACATAATATAAACAACTAACAAAATACAGCATTTTGTAGGATAGACCCATCACAGAAGCTTACCATCTTGAGTGTTTGTTTGTGCTTCAATATCAAAAATTCTGATGGAAACGAAGGCAAGAATCAACACAACTCTTAAACCCATCATTTCATAACCCAAAACTCTCATTTTTAAAAAAAAATTATTTACCAGAAATTCTTGCAATAAACCACTACAAAAATTGAAAAAAAAAAAATCAAAGAATTTTTAATGAAACAAACAAATAATATGTTGAGTTTAAGAAAAAGAAAAAACTAAGAAATTTCATTCATCACTTTGAGACAATAATATGTAAGGACTCTTCTCCCTCAAAACAGTGCAATTCAACTAAGTTGTTTATGATTTCTTCTAAGGTTACATACTCCTTCCTTCGACCAACTAGGAATTAAAAAATTCTATGAAATGTTAGTCAAGTTGCTGAGGTCAAACACCTTCATATTGTCTCTAAAATAAAACTTGTATTATTTATACAACTTATTAAAAAAATACATCCCATGATCGTTTATTTATATACTACGTATATTCTATTCAATTACTACACATTTGCAATTTAAGAAAATACTCCGCATTAAATAAGGGTGTAATTATTGTGGAATTAATAAAAGGTGGGTTGAACAATAAGAACGGATGGGACAAATAAAAGACCTCATTGGATTCAAAATTCCCACTTCTAGTCAACTTCTTAAAAAGGATCTTTTAAGTGAAAACTTGTGAAAATGGATCTTTTAAGTTGTATTTTGTTTGTGTGGGATATTTGGGTGAGCTTGGATGGTGGTTAATGCTGGAGGTCCGGCATTGACTATCACGTGACTTATTTAAAAAAAAAAAAATCCCAAATTTCCATCCTTTCCCGACCTAATCGATGAAAGGGTTAAGTCGAGAAAGAAAGGAAATTTGGGGATTTTTTGTTAAAAAAATAATAAATAAGTCACATGACTAACACGTGATAATCAACGCTAGAGCTCCGACATTGACCACCACGCAACTTACCCAAATACCCCATACAAACAAAATGCAACTTAAAAGGTCCTTTTTTACAAGTTTTCGTTTCTTTTTCAAAAAGTCGATCACTTAAAAAGTCATTTTTCATAATTTTCTCAGAAATAGATACTTAATTACGTTAACAAAAGATATTAATATTTTAAAATTTGGGATTATTCCTAAACTCCATTTTGGTCATCACTTGTAACTTGTACAAAAAAAAAATTACACACATTTTTTCAAAAAAAAAAAATATTACACCCATATGAAAACTTAGTAATTTTTTTTTTTTTGGTATGGAAAAAAAAATCTATTAACTATTAGTAAAATAAAATATTGCTGACATCATTTCTCTTCAAAATTGTATACGTGTCGCTTTCTTATGAACATTTTTTGCGCCTAAAACCATTGATGATGTCATTTTTTTGTATTAGTTTTTTTTATTATTTTTTTTGTGTGATACTTCGTAAACAAGCTAAGTAAGTTCTTTCAACAATTTTTATCTAGAAAATCGAAGTATAGTAAATTGAATTGCTACTGTATTCCTTTCTTTTGATTTAAAGATCTGTTATTTCCTCTTCTCAATTCTTTAACACTACGGAGTAATATTCAAATATGCGGAAATTTTCTTATTTGAAATATTCAAATTATACATATTTTTTTTTAAGAAATCTCCTTCCAATTAATTTATGACAAAATTGAAAAGATTTATTGTATATACGATATCTATACTATAATTTTTTTTATTAAAACCGTGCATCGCACACTCACACGGGGATAATCTAGTTTATTAATGAAAGATAATCAAACGACACTTACAAATAATTCTTAAAATATCTAAAATTCCAAAACAAATACAAATCACCTTAGAACTAGTTACATCGTACATTCAATCAATGATGACCTAAATACAAAACTTCATCCAAAATAATACAATCTATGCTTTAATAGAAACTTAGTAAATTTCTAATTGTAGTAATATCATTTTTTATCCAAAAAGTTCTACGAGTACTCTTTCACTCTTTCTCTTTACAACTCATATTTGTAGACATTTTAACATTTAACTATATTCATAAGGGTACTGACTTTATTTTACAAAATATTTGAGGTGAAGCGGTCACTGTTAAAAAAAATAGGACGATTAATTTTTTCTCCAAAACAATATAGCAACTAGCAAGTAATTTCAAATGTCTTTATAAGAAAATTGGTGCAACTAATCCCGCATATAACAATAAGGGTTTCATTTCGAAAAATAAAATGCACGGAGTAATGCTTACGTAAGGTCAGATTTTATTTTCCGTACCTTTTTTTTAAAAAAAATTATTATTATTTATTATGAAAAAATAATAAAAAAATAATAAAAAAATAAAAATTATAAAACCTACTTCCTATTAATCAATACATGACAAGAAAGCAACTCTTAACGTGGAATACTAATTTGACAAATACACTTTGATTATATTATTAAGAATTTGACTAAGGCTAGTTATCTCTTATTTCCACATGGGAGAAAAACATCCAATCTAGTTGAAGTAGCATTTATATTTGAAATAACTAAACGTAATAAAAAATACAGAGAAAAGCTTTGCTGTTTGACAGAGTAATAATATTTAGGTACGCAAATTAAAGATAATAAAGTATAAAATAAGTTTTTATTACAAGATAAACCAATAATACAAAGCTGTCATGGAGGTAGGTATCTCAACTACTTGAGAAGTTGACGGAAAATGGTTTGAATGCTTCAACAAAGGTGTGCTTAGCTCCAACCGACTGCGTCGGTGTCATAGGGCGTGTGTGTTTTATCTAAGTTGTATAATCCCCAAATTGACATTTTTTTTTTTTCACTTTGCTAATTGCTAAGTCTTGTACCAAGCCTCCACGTTGAGTTTTGACAAGTATTTACTCATGTCATGGTGTTTCTCATCATTAGTCATCAGTTCATCACAAATGTTAGTGTAATACCCGGGATTTTAAAACATGATTTATTATATTCTAATCTATATTATAAGGTTGATTAAGTTTTAATCTCTATTTTAACCATTAAGAATGTTTTAGTCTTAAATTTTATTATAAGAATAGATCATTTCAGAAGCAAATTTTACGAAAGAAAGTAATTTATTGTTAAATTTATTTCGTTCAAATGATATTTTTATGTTTCGTTAACTATTTAAAGATTTGCATCAAAATCTATATTTTTAAAGAGACAGTGAAATGACTAAATGCCCTCGCTCACCAAAAGAGACAAAATGTGCCTCTTTATTTCTCCTTCTCCTTGTCCTTCACGGTTAAGGAATTGATGATACAAAGTCTAGTTTTTGCTCCTTTATAATTAGGAAAATTAGAAAAAATAATCCCAACTTTTATTGATTTTGTTCCAATAATTCTAACTTTGGATTATTCCAGAATAATCCGAACTTTGGGGGTTCCTCTTTTTCTTCAATCCTAAACCGGTCAACGGCAGTCGATGACTTATTATATCAGGTCACTTGACACGTGTCAAGTCCTGAGTGGTCCAAATATTTATAAATTATAAAAAAAAAACCAAAAAAAAAAATCAGAAAAACCACTGCCAACTAACCTCCACCACCACTTCCCTTCCACCACCACTGCCCTTACACCACCAGCCCACCCTTACCTACACCACCACTGCCCAGTTCGGCGGACCGCCTCGTCACCTCCATTCCACACAACAAACCACCTCACGCAACCACCAAAGTAATACATCCCCCACGCCAAAAAACCCCAAATCGCGACCAAATTCGACCAACACAGAATGAATCGCAGCACCGCCGTGAGGGGAGGGGAAAGACGACATAGAGGGAGAGGAATAAGCGGCGCATGGGGAGGGGGATATAGCAGCAGCCGGAATTTGGGTTTATGCCGGTGGTTTTTGGGGTTTGGTTGGTGGCCGAAATTGGAAGTGGTTATAATTGATTAATTGGTGGTCGGGGTTGGGTTTCAGGAAGGGGGGATGGTTGTTTAGAGGGTAGTGGATGGAGTAGCGACTCTAGTGGTGGGGGAGGGCCGGAGGTCCGGCGAGGGAGGTGTTTGGCTGGGCGGATTGCCGGAATTGCTGGGTGGCTACGGCTTTGGCTGGCTGGCTTTTTTTTTTTTTGTTTTTTTTTAATATTTTTAACTAATTAAATTGTGACACGTGTCACTTTAAACCAAAAAAAAAATAAACCCATTCAATCGGTAACCGGTATTTGGGATTGAAGAAAAAGAAACCCCCCAAAGTTCGGATTATTCCAGAATAATCTAAAGTTGGGATTATTTTAGCAAAATTGATGAAAGTTGGGATTATTATTTCTAATTTTTCATTATAATTATTGGTTGCTCAAATCCATGATTATCACAATAGGAAATTTGATCTTATCATTCCTTTTCTTTCATGTTCTTTTAATAATAGCACTTAAGTGTTAAACGTTACCACCTCACCTCTTCCTAATTCTTCCTTCATGGTTAAGAAATTACTTGAGATAAGACCAAGTTTTGCCTCATCCAATTTCTATTTTCATCAAACTATAGTTATCACTTCTTCACGGTTAAGGCAAAGAGGACTATTTCATCTTTGCTTCGATTTTTATCGTTTGTTGCACAATTTCCATGATTATCACGTACCAAACTTTATCTCTTATTTTTCTTCTAGAAAGCTTATTAGCAACACTTAATACTCCTACATTTATTCCAACAACTTAAGAAGCTATCGACACCATGGCTGTCGCTCATCATTCACTAATCCCTATCCATCATTCATGATTATGTTCTTGCTCCAAAAATAGTCTCCTAAGACTAAGTTCTTGAGCTACTTTTCAATAACCCAAAGTAAGTTACTCTTTTTGCTTGTAATTTTGGTATAAGTTTGACTTTTACTTTGGGAAAACTACTCTTATTTCTTAAATTAATGATTATGGTTAGGGGTGTACACCGGTCCAAAATCGGACCGGACCTGGACCGGACCTGTTTGGACCGGGGACCTGAATTGGGTAATTATGAGGACCGGGGACCGGACCTGAATTAACAGGTCCGGTTCCGGGCCAGACCTGAAAAATCAGGTCCGGTCCGGGTTTGGACCTGTTTTGTGTCTTTTTCGTTTTTTTTTTTAATACAAAACCTGTTGGACCTGTATATGGACCTGCATATGGACCTGTTTTGTGATTTTTAGACCTGTTGCATAATTTAATAATTACATACAAACCAAAATTATCAATTACAAAACTACATAAAGTCTATAAAGTCCCGATTCTCAAACACCAAAAATACAAATGAGTCCACCGAAAATACAAATAAGTCCACGAAAACTCAGTTTCAATTTTTCAGAGTTTGGTTTTCTTCTTTTTTTTTTTTTTTTTTTTAATTACGATTTTCCCGGGTTTCAGGTCCGGACCTGAAAACCCCGGGTTTGGACCGGGTCCGGACCGGGACCGGGAACCTGGATTTTTAAGAACCGGGACCGGACCTGAATCAACAGGTTCGGGTCAGGTCCGGTCCGGTTCAGGTCGGTTCAGGTTCGATTTCAGGTCCGGGCCAATTTTTGTACACCCCTAATTATGGTAGCATTTGCTTTTAAATGGTCATACTATCATATACTTAGATAACTTACGTAGTAATAATACTCATTTCTCAAATGAGTTTTGTTATTGTTTTCATACTAAATATTGATTAGGGGATTTTGCTCCCACCAATCGGAATGCGCCACGTGGACCAATCAGGACCTGCCAAGTGTCCCCTAGTTGGAACTGTCAGGGCTTGCCACGTGGCACGCGCTTATTCGTCCACCTTGGACCTGTTATGCCAAGACATGTGGCATACTCCATGCCTAATGGAGAAACCGGCCACCCAGGCCCAACTTCCGAGGGAAGCCCAATCGGCCCTAGGTTTACCTAAACCTAGGATGGGCACGTTTCCCAAGGTTATAAATACCTCCCTTGATCCTCATTAAGGGGGATTACAGAAACATTACGGAAAAAACACATTAATTACACACAGTAATAACCGGCTGATCTCGCTAACAAAGCAGATTACCTACGTTAATCACTCTCACCTAGAGAGACCTAATCACTTTAATTTCCGCATTAATTACTCCTTAATCAAGTACTAACTTGACCGTTGGAGGCGGAGCTCACAGGAGTCTCCGTTATTTTGCAGGTACAGGCGTCCGGTTCCAGTCTCGGAATTGTAACTCTCCCGTAGGACATCAGAAAACCCCGAAACATTTGGCGCCGTCTGTGGGGAGAGTACTTCTGAGATGGCATCCAAGTCTGTACCGACTCCTGAAGAGAGGCGTCCCCTAAACGACCCTCAAGTTCAGTCGGACCATGATACCGAAAGTGAATTCGAAGTTGAAGCTCATACAGCTTCAGACGGGACCCTAAGGGCCCGACGTACCCGTCATACCGAAAGGAGGGAACGGGAGCATCTTCAAACAGGAAGCGAGCCAGCAGGCGCACCGCCTGTTCGGCAACAGCCGACTGATGGGTCTGCTCCCATCACAAGGAACGAACTCATGACCTTCATGAGGGACTTCAAGGGAGAGATTCAAGAGTTGATCAACAAGAAGCCGCCTGCTCCAGTCAAGGAGCAGTCGGCCAAGAAACCCTCCACTTCACTGAAGAGGAAGCCAGTTCAAGGGCGAGAGGCGACTCCTCATCCTAAATCTAGGAAGCGGGAGCCACCTGCCCTTGATTTTACAAAATTCCGTTATCCTACAGGAAATAGGAAACCTGTTCGTCATATTCAGGCGGACGGGTCAAAGCAAACATTCACAGATGCTCGGCTACCGCTAGAGCAGAAAAAGAGTGACCGATTGTCAGAGTCGGCCTCTACTTCAAACTTTCAAGACAGTTTGCGAAATGCCTCGATGAGGCATACTCAGTCGTACCATGAGAGTCAGTCAGGCGACACCTCCCGTCAGTCCGGCTTTCATAGTGACCAGGCGGTACCAAACTTACCATTTGTGCCGCAACAACAGTATTTTTTGCAGCCACCTCCGTTTGGTGGACCTGCAGCAAAAAACGTCCAACCTATGGACTGGCAGCTACGGTTGCTTAGACTTGGTGAACAGCCGTCGGCCTTCTCCAAGGAAATTACTGAAGCCGCTCAGCCGGCCAAAGTGAAAAATGTACTAGTAGGCGCCTATGACGGCACTACTAACCCAGAAGACCATCTGATGGCATTCACCAACCTGATGTACCTTCAAGGGTTGGATGATCCTACTTGGTGCAAGTGTTTCCCAGCGACTCTCAAAGGAATCGCACAGCAATGGTTCGGCAACCTGCCGACTGGTTGTGTAAATAGCTTCAGGACGCTTGCTTACCTATTTGCCTCCAACTTCGCCATGAACATCCCTGCGAAGAAAACGACCCTTGATTTGGGAACAATTCAGCAGGGCGAGAAGGAGGGGCTTCGTTCTTACATCAGGAGGTTTAACCTGATGAGAATACAGATTCAAGGGTTACCGGATGAGGTAGCTTATACTGACTTTTTTAGAGGTCTCAAAGACGGGTCTACCTTCAAATTTGATTTGGTTCGAAAAAGGGTGGCGACTCTTCAAGAGGCCTTGAGTGAAGCAGAAGCCTATATACAGGCGACTGATCTTTGTACGATAAAACAGTCGGATGGGAAAAGGTTCGACAAAAGAGAAGGACGACAGAAACAGTCGTCTAACAAAGATGAGAAAAGAAAAGAGGTCTGGGCGGCTGATTCCTCTAAACAGCCGGCCCAGAAAAAGAAAAAAGAATTCAAACCATACTCCCCAAAGTATGCGTTTAACAAGGATAACCAGTTTATCCTAAAAGAAATCAAGGGACGGATCTCAATTGAGAAGCCGGTCCCCATGAAGGGTTCTGCAAACAACCGGAACCAAGATAAATTCTGTGCTTATCATGATGATGTTGGTCATCACACCAATGACTGCATCAGTCTCATGCGGTACCTAGACCGCCTGGCTGAGCAAGGTGATCTTGACACTTATGTCAAGAAATCTACGGGGAACACTTCCTCAAAAAAGCAGTCGGCCAAAAAGAATCAGCAGGCCGACAGCTCTGATACAGATGATGCAGTCGTCTACACCATTGCAGGCGGCTTCTCAGGAGGCGGCCCCACTATTAGGGGCAACAAAGACAATATCAGGCGGTTAGATATAAATTTCGTTCACCAAGAACGGTCGTCCAAATATTCATTTCCTGAGATTGTCATCACTGAAGAAGATCTAAGAGGGGTAAGGGGGTCGCATGACGACCCTCTCGTTATTGAATGTAAAGTGGCCAACCAGAGAGTTGGCCGAATCCTCATAGATACCGGAAGCTCCTCAGATCTCATCAGTAGCAAATGTCTGTCGAAACTAAAATATCAGACTGATTGTATACATCCGGCCTCCCACCCTTTAGTAGGGTTTGGAGGAGGAGTCGTCCACCCACTGGGACGAGTAGATTTACCCATCCGCCTGGGCGAAAAAGGGGAAGGACGACACATGGTAGTCCGGTTCCTAGTCGTAGAGGAACTCTCGGCCTACAACATGATTCTGGGTCGACCAACCCTGAATAATTCCAAGGCTGTTATAATCCCATCTCTTATGTTGCTCAAGTTTGAGAGGGATAATGGAACAGTCGGCTCCCTAAGGGGAGATCAGAGGATGGCCCGAGAGTGCTATCTCTCGGATGTCAAGCCCACTGTTATGGCCACTGGGTCAAGCGGTGAAAAAACAGACCTTGACAATGTCAAGGAGAGTGCGTCTGTTCAAGAAGCAGGCGGCAAAAAGAGAAAGGCATCCCAGACAGGGGCCGCAAGAAAAGCAAGAAAATAGCAATCATTGGCAGAGGAGCGGCCGGATGAGTTCCGCCCTCAGTCGGCTGGTGAGCATGCGAACCTGATCTTAGACGACTCACGTCCTGACCGAACAGTCAAAGTTGGGACGACTGCTCTGAGAAACCTTGGTGACGACTTTCACAATCTATTGAAAGAATACAAGGACATCTTTGCATTTGAAGTCCATGAAATGCCAGGCATTAGTCCTGATCTGGCGGTACATAAACTCGCCGTGGATCCGAAAAAGAAGCCGGTACGGCAAAAGAAGCGGAACCATGGCGAAGAAAGAAGTCAGGCGGCAGCCGCCGAAGTGAAAAAATTACTTGATGCAGGGTTCATTCGGCAATGTTACTTCCCAGACTGGGTTGCAAATGTGGTGCTTGTTAAAAAGCCGAATGACACCTGGCAAATGTGTGTAGACTACACAGACTTAAACAAGGCGTGCCCCAAAGACAGTTACCCTCTGCCTAAAATTGATAACCTGGTCGACTCAACAGCCGGCCATGCCTTGATGAGTTTTATGGACGCCTATTCTGGTTTCCATCAAATTCCTTTATGGAAGAAAGATCAGGAGAAGACGGCCTTCGTCACTGATCAGGGGTTATACTGTTACACGGTCATGCCGTTTGGTCTTAAGAATGCCCCGGCTACCTTCCAACGAATGATAAACACTGTGTTCTTTGATCAGATTGGGAGAAACGTCGAGGCATACATTGATGATATGATTGTCAAGACTAAACTTCAGAAAGATCATCTGTCGGACCTCCGAGAAACTTTCGCCACACTCAGGCGGCACCATGTCATGCTCAATCCCAAGAAATGTGTATTTGGAGTTGAGTCTGGGAAATTTCTCGGATTCCTTATCAATCAGAGAGGAATAGAGGCGAACCTTGAGAAGGTGCAGGCGGTCATTGACATGCAGTCGCCTCGTACCATCCGAGAGGTTCAGAAGTTAACAGGTTGTCTGGCGGCCTTGGGAAGATTTCTAAGCCGATCAGGCGACAAATGCCTATACTTTTTCCAGGCAATTAAGAAAAAGGCAAGGTTTGAATGGGGGCCGGATGCTGAGGCCGCCTTCCAGAAATTAAAAGTTCACTTGCATTCCTTGCCGAGGCTGGTCAGCCCTTTGCCCAAAGAGGTTCTCTACATGTACCTGGCCGTCTCTGATCATGCGTTAAGCGCTGTTCTCCTTGCTGAAAGGGACGGCTGTCAGCTCCCGGTCTACTTTGTCAGTCACGTACTGAAAAATGCCGAGTTGAGGTATCCCCTAGTGGAGAAATTTGGTCTTGCACTCTTCATGGCTGTTAAAAAATTGAAGCCCTACTTTTTGGCACATGCAGTCGTCGTGTATACAGACCAACCTATCAAGCGGCCACTGACCATCATGGAGTCGTCAGGCCGAATGATCAAATGGGCCATAGAAATACAGAGCCTCGAAGTTACTTTCGAGCCTAGAAAAGCAGTGAAGGGGCAAGCCTTTGCTGACTTTATTGTAGAGATGACTCGTCCTCCTGACTCTCAAGTTCCAGACCAAGTATGGAAGGTATATGTGGACGGAAGCTCTACTTCAAATGGTTGTGGAGCAGGCGTCATATGTCAGTCGCCAGAGGGCGACAGGTACGAGTATGCTCTACGCTTCAGTTTTCAGGCTTCAAACAATGAGGCAGAATATGAAGCTTTACTAGCCGGGATCCGCATGTGCAAGGCGGCAGGGGCAAGAAAAATAGACGCCTGTTCCGATTCACAATTGATAGTGAGTCAGTACAATGGCGAATACGAAGCAACCCATCCGGCCATGATCAAGTATTTACAGGCGGTCCGACAAGCAGTCGGCTCCCTTGAGGATTTCCATCTAATCCAAGTGCCGAGATCAGAAAACAACCAGGCGGATGCACTGTCAAAATTAGCATCATCCGCCTCCTCTGATACTCCTCGAACTGTTTTTTGGGAAGTAATGGAGAAGAGAAGCATCGAGGAAAACCCTATTGGAATCCTAGACAGAAGCTCAACCTGGATGGATTCAATCAGGGCATATCTGACAAACGGTACCCTGCTGGATGATACTCAACAGGCGGCAGCACTGAAAAAACGAGCCACCTGTTTTGAAATGATAAAGGGAGAACTTCACAAAAAGGGGTACCTTCAACCCTTCTTAAAGTGTGTTACTCCAGAAAAGGGACGAGAGATACTAGACGATCTTCACTCTGGTTACTGTGCTTCTCATATAGGTGGTAGGATGCTTGCTCAAAGGGCAAGGCGGCAGGGCTACTTTTGGCCTACTTTGGAAGCAGATGCAATGGAGATGGTGAAAAAATGTGACAAGTGCCAAAGGTTTGGCAAACTAATTCACCGTCCGGCTACTGACCTCAGTACCATTCACAGCCCACTACCGTTTGCTAAGTGGGGCATGGACATTCTGGGTCCATATACGCCTGCTACAGGCGGAAGGAGGTACATACTTGTTGCCGTCGACTACTTCACTAAATGGGTAGAGGCGGAGGCTGTAAAGGGAATCAAGACGAAAGATGTAATTTCATTCATTTGGAAAAACGTCATCACTCGGTTCGGGGTTCCCATGTCTATGGTTTTTGATAATGGTCCCCAATTTGAGACGCCTGTTCTCAAAAGCTGGTTGGGTGATCAAGGAATTGCAAACTACTTTGCATCTGTCGGCCGTCCACAAGCAAACGGCCAGGTAGAAGCCTTTAATAAAATCATCTCAGACGGTCTCAAGAAAAAGATTGAATGAGCAGGCGGCCTATGGGCGGATGAATTACCACATGTTCTCTGGGCCATTAGGACGACTGAAAAAGGGGCGACTGGAGAAACTCCATTCCTCCTAACTTATGGTGCGGAAGCTGTTCTTCCAATAGAACACTACGAGCCGACTCTTCGAGTAATGCTATATGACGAAGAGGCAAACTGGGAAGCCATGCGCCTGGCATTAGACTCACTTCCTGAAAAGAGGGGCAATGCTGTCTTGCGCCATGAGATCTATCGCCTGAGAATGACTAGATCATACAACAAAAAAGTACACAGGCGTCCACTCAAAGTAGGGGACTTTGTACTTAGAAAAATGGAAGCAGTTGGTAGGGCTAATGAGTCTGGAAAACTAACTCCCAACTGGGAAGGACCCTACCGAATCTATGAGGAAGTCAGAGACGGTACCTACCGTCTGGAAACACCAGACGGACAACCGTTGCCTCGAACTTGGAATGTAGATAATCTTATGAAATATTTCTTTTGAATGATGTAAATAGTCAAGAGCTACTTAATAAAAGTGCACTTACTATTCAATTTTGTACTACGAGGGGCATGCCGTCTGTACCTTTACAGTCGGCTACTCTCCATTGAGTTTTTCACTCTATCTTCAGAGGGGCATGCCGTCTGTACCTTTACAGTCGGCTACTCTCCATTGAGTATTTCACTCACAATAGGGGCATGTCGTCTGGGCATATAGTCGGCTACTCTCCATAAGAAGATGGCCGACTGGTTCCAAACACATATCCACCCCCCTAATACTTAGCTAAAAAGATTAGGGCCTGGCCGACCCTGTGCCTAACAGGCGGCTACCCTCCTTTTACTTAGCACCATGTTCACCAAGAACTTACCAAGGCCACAGGCCGAATGATCAGACCAGGCGCCAAGCCAACTGATCAAATCTACAAAACTAATACGACCTGTCCCAACATCATAGCAGGCGTCCGACGGCATCCCTCCGGATGAAATTCGTCGCAGAGAGCAGCTCCCTTTTGGGTGGAACATTGTTCTATAAACTAATTACACGGCACCTATACGACTGTCCCCAAGGGAAACCACGTAGCCGTTTTTGAGACAAGGATAACTCTATCACTAACCAAACCAGTGGTAGCAGTTGACATCTGAGTCAGATGACCGCCTGTATTACTTGGGATAAATGCAGGGGGTACCTATTGAGTTAATAGCCAACAAACATTGGCGAATCAAGGGGTCTAGCCGGCCTACGCCGCCTGGTACCTCTACTACTCAAGCAAAAGTGACGGCGACTGAGTAACTCCAACGTTTACTCATAGTCACTCCCTCAAATTTGGTATGGAACCTAAAAAGGTTTGAGTAGACCACCTGTTTTTTTGGCTAACAGGGGCACTCAAACCCCTATTCCTACTAGGTAACCTATTGAGTTAATAGCCAACAAACATTGGCAAATCAAGGGGATCAGCCGGCCTCCGCCGCCTGGTACCTCTACTACTCAATCTAGATTGTGACGAAGACTAAGTAACTCCTATGTTAACTTAATAGTCACTCAAACTTAGTATGGAGCCTAAAAGGTATGAGTCGTCCGCCTGTTTTTAACAAACAAGGGCTCTCAACCACTACTCTTGCTAGGTTAAAAAATTATGAGTTAAAAGCCAACAACATTGGCAATAAAGGGAAACAACCGGTACCCGCCGCTTGTTATCTCTACTACTCAATCCCTTGGCGACTAGGTAATACTCTATTTACTTGGTCAGACCACTTTCCTACTTGGTTAAATTTACAAATGACAGGCCCGCCTGCCTAAAAAGGATCCAGACAAAATAGTTCGAATACCGATTGGATAAATGGCCGACTGATCGTCTATCCTGGAAACAGACAACCAGTCGTCCAGGGGCATAGGCGGCGTACTACCTATCCGTACCTGTCTGCAACGTTCGGCCATGTAAAACAGTCGGTCTAGTAAACAATTGGATATTAGATATGGAATACTTAGACAAATTTGAAGCAAAACAAAAATTCATTAAAAAATAAGCCGGTCATTAAAGACCAGCAAAATATTCAAAGCCCCGGCCCCCTGGCCGGGTAAATACAAAGCAAACGGCACGCAGGCCGTGGAAAGAATACATAGAGCTTAAGAAGGGGGCAGTTCAGTATTAGCAGCTGCCGCCTGGTCAGCACTCTTCTTGCTGGACTCGGCTTCAGCTGCATCCTTTTTTGATGCCTTACCCCCAAGCGGCACAAGCGCCACTACCGGCTCCTCCTCCTCCAACGCTTCCCCCAACGCCTCTTCTTCAGCAGCCGCCAGGATCTCTTGATTATATGTTTCCGAACACTGGCGGTACGTTCTTTCCCAAGAGGCAAAGTCGGCACTGGGGAAGAGGCGGCCCCAGGTCATGCGCTGGATTTGAGCGGAGTCTTCCATCATCTCCCGGACCAGCTCTTTCTTCTCTTGCTCGGCCTTTTCCGAGAGCTCTTGGGTAAGACTCTTCTCCTGGGTCACCAGGCGTTCCTTTACGCTGGCCAAGGATTTCTCCATGGCTTCGTAAGAGTACATTTTCAGGCGAAGAGGTTTCAGCTCGGCCTTGAGATTTGTGATGGTCGCCTCCAGCTCGTCATTCTTCTTTTGGGCCGCCTCTAACTGAGCCCGAACAGCGGCGGTAGCCTGCGCCTGATAATAAAGAATATCAATGGTCAGTACTTCATTTTGGGCAATTTGAAACATTGCCTTATCACAGTCAGAGGCGGCCATAGCTTTTGCAGCCTTTACCTCTTTGTTCTTCCGATCAAGCGGCTTGCGAAGGCCGTTAACTCGGAGCAGGGCCTAAGTACAAAAAAAACAGGCGTCAGTTTCCAAACAAAAAAGAAAACAGGCGTCCAGAAATTCAAATACTCAAAAATATGCTAAGTATACCTCAGCAAGGACCCCTGCAATCCCGTCAAGGTCAAGGGTGCCGACACCCCTGACCGCCTCCTTTTCAGCTGGAGGAACTGCCCTGATCATAGACTTGGCCATCTCTACCAAGTCAGGCTCCTGGGGGCCGGCTGCATTAAGCATAAACAAACGGATTAGACTTAGTAAAAAGGAGCAAGTCTAAAATTTACAAGGACAACTTCATACCTCTAGGCGGCCCAGTTGGAGTTTTAGAAGAAGTGGTCGGCTGTTTCTCAGCCGCCACCTGTTTCCTGGCAGAACCAGGAGAGCTCCCAACAGTCGTTTTCCGGGCCTTGGGGTCCGGCTGTTGGGAAGATGAAGCTCTTGGAGCACCCGTCTAAAAAAGAAGAAAAAAGTCAGTATATGCATAAACACTCCAAAAAGAGGGTGAAAGGTTCGGAGCTCACCAAGGGTGCCCCCTTCTTGGGGGAGTCGGTCGAAGCTTGTTGCATAATAGAGGCCCGCAACATGGCCGCCGCAGTCTTGGAGGCGGTGATTTTGCTCATGGCGTCAGCTGCAAAAACAAACAGCAAAGTTAATAAAAGATAAACAACAAATGTATGGAACAATAGAGTATTCGACAGGCCGACTACCTCTTGAGCACCGACTGCTGAGGCCGCAGGCGGCCAAAAAGTACTCGTCATAGAGCCACTTGAAGCTCGGGACGCAGTGCAGGGGTACTTGCTCTCGTACCCCTGAAGTAGAGTCGACCCTCGACTCTACTTTAAAGAGTCCTCTATCAAGGATCTCTTTCTTAGCCTTGGGGGGAACAGGCGGCATGCTACGGCCGCCTGCAAGAAGGGGCGGATTCCTGTTCCACCTATTGAAGCGCTTGTTTTGCTCAATGTCGGAACTCTCAATGATGAAGAAGGTGCTCCGCCAGTCCTTCCACTTGTTTGCTTTACCTCTTGTCATGAGGTAGCCCCTGTGGCTTGTCAATTGATACCAGCCGGTACCGCCTGTCTTAGGGGTCCGGCTGAGATAGTTCATATGGGCGAAAGCCTCGAAGCTCGGCTCCACCCCGTGCAGTTCGCACCCGGCCACATAGCCGAGTACGTTGACCCAGGAGTTTGGGGCTAACTGCCATAACCCCAACTCATACCCATCCAAAATCCGCTGAACAGCCGGATGTAATGGGAAGCGAAGCCCTGCCTTGATGGCCGCCTCGTAGCAGCCAAAGCAGGAGCTTTCATAACTGGAACCAGCCGGCCAGACGACTGTGTCTTCTGGATCCGGCACAAACACTAGAAAGTCGGGGCCCATGGTGTGGTTTGCAATAAAGCTCTCCACTTTCTCTTGCATGGCTGTGATTCGGCCCCGAGGTACCGTGCAGTAGTAGGGGGTATTTAGCTCTCGGTAAGAGGTGGATGGTTCCGCCCAATTGTCCCCCTTCTCAACTGCGTGAGAAAGTCTCGCCTCTTGCAGGCGGCTGTTTTTCTCTTTTGTACCCAAAGAAGCATGGCCAGAAGAGCTTGACTCGGAATCGTCCTCCGACGAGTCTGAAGAGGACGACTCCTCCCCTCTCCCGGAGGGGCCCGCCTCCTCTCTTTGAAAAGGAGCAGATTTGTTAACTGTTAAATGGGAAGGGGTCACTATGACTCCCCCCACAGAATTGCCGCATCCAGGCCGCCTTGTTTCACTTCCACATCTGGCGCCTGGTCAGATGTTTCACTAATCGGCACCCTGTGGGAGGAGCCGTCTGAATTTGAGATCCTAGCTGTCTTTTTCGTTCTGGCCATCCTGCTCTGCATAGACACAGATACAGTCGGACTTTGTATAAAGGGCAAAGATGGGTCCGGAAAAGGGCAGGCGGCACTCCTAGTCATAGATTCAGCCGTCCCCGGTGACCGGCTGATCACTAACCTAGGTCGTGTCGTGTGCTTCCGTGGTGCCATTTCAGAAAATAAAAAGAAAATTAAGAGTAAGAGAACTGAGTTACCTGAACGAGTGACGGTTGATGAAGTTCTGGAAATCCGGTGCAGTCGGCTTGTCAGAACAGGCGGTAGGCAGAAAAGGTCCAAAATGTCAGAGCAAGTTCAGGGGTCCGAATGTTCTCAAAAAGTTCTCAAAGTGGTGAAAATGACTCAAGACAACTCTCCCTTATATAGGCGAAGTGAGAAGGCGAAGGGTCACTTTCAGAATTCAAAATTTGGGCGGGAAAATCTCTCGTCCTTTCGCCGACTGACACCTGTAGAAGGTCGCTGCCTGTTACAGTGCGACACCTGTCACAGGTAACACGTGACCAATCACGTGCCACCTGTGAGGGGCAAATGATTAGGGGATTTTGCTCCCACCAATCGAATGCGCCACGTGGGCCAATCAGGACCTGCCAAGTGTCCCCTAGTTGGAACTGTCAGGGCTTGCCACGTGGCACGCGCTTATTCGTCCACCTTGGACCTGTTATGTCAAGACATGTGGCATACTCCATGCCTAATGAGAAACCGGCCACCCAGGCCCAACTTCCGAGGGAAGCCCAATCGGCCCTAGGTTTACCTAAACCTTGGGTGGGCACGTTTCCCAAGGTTATAAATACCTCCCTTAATCCTCATTAAGGGGGATTACAGAAACATTACGGAAAAAACACATTAATTACACACAGTAATAACCGGCTGATCTCGCTAACAAAGCAGATTACTACGTTAATCACTCTCACCTAGAGAGACCTAATCACTTTAATTTCCGCATTAATTACTCCTTAATCAAGTACTAACTTGACCGTTGGAGGCGGAGCTCACAGGAGTCTCCGTTATTTTGCAGGTACAGGCGTCCCCGTTCCAGTCTCGGAATTGTAACTCTCCCGCAGGACATCAGAAAACCCCGAAACAAATATAATTTATGATTTGAGTGTTTATAATTTTAATCTTATTCACTACTAATATGAATAGTAGTAGTATATATGTTTTTAATCTATTTCTACTAGTAATATAAATAGTGGTAGAATCTATTTTTAAAGTAATGCTCATTTTACTCAAAATGAGGTAATACTTGTTTTGTTTCTAAAAATATTTTTATACTTGTTTTATCAAAGACTTTGAATTAAGAAGTTATTAATGAGTATTTATTATTTTTGGGTATGATCGAATAAATCATGACGATGAGGAATTAATGACGAGGTTGAGAGTTCGAATGATGATTATTGGAGAACAAGCTAAGTGAGATGATTAAGGATGATCGAATGAGGTAATCATTATGTCTAGCAATTGTGTCTAGTCATGTATATGTAACTATTATATATGTCTAACAACTGTGTTTAGTCCCGAATGTGTGTCAATTATGTCTGGTTATTGTGAATGCACGTGTGGAATCATAAATGCATGTTATTATATAACATGTATGTTTGTATGATATGTTTGACTTGTTATGATTTAAAAGCGTGTAATGTGCAAATGACATGACATGACCTTACCTTTTATATCCTAGTATATATTTTTAATGACTTATGATATGATAAATGTTTATTGATGTATTTCAGCCTTATGATTTATATTAATGATTTTATATATACAATGTTCAATTGATTTGCGGATCTCTCGAAAGTATGTTAATAATCTACGAATAACTTATTAAAAGATACACAACATAATAAATGAAAGTGAAAGACCTAGTCCATCTGGCAGTATATGTTATGTTTCGGTCATGCAATGCATGTACCCATGGGGCACCAGCCCAACTATGTCGAGCACCTGCTCTATGTTATGGGCACCGGCCCATCGCGGAAAACGTTCCGCCATGTCATACTGTCCAGTGACTAGCATGTCCACCAAAAATATTACGAATACATGAATTTTATTAAAAGACTTATGAGAACTCAGAAGGATACTCTATTGATGAGTTTTACGATGTACTGATATGTACGATAGTTCATAAAGATATCTTAACATCATACAAGGTGATAAGAATGCTATGAACGACATGTATTTCTAGTTATTTTATTAATTTATAAATTATGTGTAAGTGAGTTGTTATGTTAAAGCCCTTGTTAAATGTTTACCGCTAATGATTATTTTATTCAATTAAGTGTTACGAATTAATGATTATGATGTGTGTCAATGTGCTATGAATTTTTATGAAGTGTAAAGTTGTTCTGAAATGATTTAATATGATACGATAGATGAAACTTTTGTCGGCATTGGAAAAGTGAACTAAACGTTGAAAATAGGCGAGTTACAGGTGAAGGAAAGTATGTTAATGAAAGGGGGAAACATTCCCACACGAATGAAAGTTATGTTATGTCCAAAACCTGTACTTACCTATGATCTTATATAAAGGGAATGATCCTTGCCGACACAACTTTTAAAAGTAATGATGTTAGATTATTTCTGAACAACTATGTATGTATGATATATGCTCAAATGATTTTGAAAGAAAAACTGTTTTTACATGCTAGAGTAATGCTACTGAGTTTTCAACTCATTTTTGGATTTTCCTGTATTTTCTCTGTTTTCTATTTTTATGGATAATTATAGGGATAATGATGACAGAGCTGAAATTAATCAAAAGCAAAAGGATTAAAGGAATTTAGTTAGTTTAGGGATTATGGAATCAAGGCTTATGTATTATGGATCATCGAGAGCTGAGATAGATTGATTATTTTATTACAGTTTGGAAGACTGAAGTTGTTTTTTTTTTATTATTGAATATTCTCATTAAGGAGTATGTTTATTTGTGGGCCCATAACCCACAGGTGGCTATGAGATTATCTATATATAATTGATTCTGCTTAGTATGATGAGTAAAGAATGGTTTATCTATGGTTAATTAATTCCGCTGCGAATGACGAGTTATATACGGTCAGGTGACGCCGATTATAAGTCGGGGCGTTACAGTTAGAAGGGTAAAAACTCAAAAATGGACGTCATTTAATTACAAGTTTGTCACTTGTTATATAATCGATGTTATTAGGGATTTCAAAAATTTATTCCACCCGAAAAATTTATTGGAAACTACTGTTTTTTAACTTATTTGATCTTAATGAAGGAAGTAGGGCTATATCAGGGCTATCTTTGTAATTCTGCCAGAAGAACCAAGTTTGATAGGATAACCACTCTTGACAGCTGCTAGGGAATCTTTGCCGTTATTTTATCTTAGTTGTTTTGTCTTATTATAGAAAAGCTATGGTTTTATCATCATTGTATATATTTGCTTCTCTGCACTCTGATTCTGCAATGAGAATGATCAGTTGTTTTTTCTCCTAATTGCCTTGTTTTCATCCCCTTGCATCACACTGTTAATTTTAGTCATCATGGTATCAGAGCAATGATGCAACATCAGGATTGTTGTAGGCAGATACATATCATTCTCATTTGTTTTCCTTTACTTAGCTGCTGATTTTATAATTTCTGTCTTCTTTTCTTTTCTTCTTCTCTTCATACCTTCTGTATTTTCTCTTCTTCTCTCCATTTTCTGGTTTTTTCTATTCATCTGCTTCTCTTCTTTGTTATGGTTGCTGATACAGGTAGTGTTCTTTACCTACACCCTAATGATGGATCTTACTCCATCAGTGTTGATAAACTCACTGGATCATCCGATTACAGATCTTGGAGAAGATCAATGGAGATTGCTCTTTCAACCAAGAAGAAAGTTGGTTTTGTTAATGGCACAGTGCTCAGATCTGCTTATGCTGCTGATCCAGTCAAAGTAGAGCAATGGGATACCTGCAATTCTATGGTAATCTTTTGGATTCATGGTTGTTTGTCTGATACTATTAAAAAATTTGTGCTGTTTGTTAACACTTCTAGAGAAACTTGGATTCAACTTGAAAAATGTTTCTCTATTTCTAATGGTTCCAGAAAATACAAACTAAATAAAGATCTATACAGTCTGAAACAAAATGGTAACTCTATTAATGTCTATTTTACAAGCATGTCTAGTCTGTGGGAAGAAATAGATGTTGTGAATGCATTGCCTGTTGTTACCGAGTCTAATGCTAAAATTAGATCCTTGTTGAGTGCTATATCGAAATATCAGGAAGAACAAAAGTTGTTTCAGTTTTTAAATGGTTTAGATGAACATTTTGGAGCTATGAGGAAACAGTTGCTCATACTCATACCCCTAACCACTGTTGAATCTGCTTGTTCTCTTCTATAACAAGAGGAGAGTCAGAGAGAGGTGTTACTCTCCCCTAAATCTGATCTGGACATTTCAACTATGTATAGCAAAAAACTCAAGTTCATCTGGTTATCTCAGAAATTCTGGAAACCCAGTTTTTCAACCAGCAGCACCAGTGACCTTAGATCTGCTGGGTGTTCTGTTTGTGGTGTGAGAGGTCACACCCCTGATAGATGCTGGAAGGTTATTGGATATCCTAGTTGGCACCATAAATCAAAGTCAAACTCTACTCAGTCTAGAAATGGAGTGCAAGATCAAAAATGGACCAAGCCATCTCCAAAACTAGTTGTTGTAGCTAAGTCATCTTACAGCTGCAAACAACTCTGGAATTGTAACTCTCACTCAGCATCAGTTTGATTAGTTGTTGAAACAAATCTCTCTTCAACTTAAGGGCAATGACACTGATGAGGAACTTGATTCTAGTTTCTTAGGCATGGTTTCTTGTAATACTGCTGCTGTTGTCTCTTCTCCTGACTGGATTATTGATTCTGGAGCCTCAGACCACATGACCTCTTCTCTGGAATTTGTTATTAATCCCATAAAATGTCAGCAACCTCTTACTATCAATCTCCCTACAGGTGCTACTTCTCAAGTAACTCATATTGGCACTGTAGAACTTCCTAACTCTCTATATTTGCAGAATGTTCTTGTAATACCTCATTTTAAACACAATCTTCTATCAGTTCACAAAATGATGAAGGATTCTCAATGTAAGGTGGCATTTAGCAATACACACTGTGTTGTAAGAGATGCTGTTTCAAAAAAAATTAAAGAGATAGGAAAAGCTAAAAATGGCTTGTACTATCTTTCTTCTACTACATTTAATACTGTTCTTGACAATGCTACCCATGTCTCATCTCAGACCTGCTTGTCTGTTCAATCAGACTCAGAAAAAGTGCCCTTTGCTGTATGGCACCACAGGCTTGGTCATGCCTCAATTGTCAAACTAAAACACATTCAGTGTGTCAAGCATTCTATTTCTGAAAACACACAAGTCTGTGTTACTTGTCCCATGGCAAAATTCACTAAGTTGCCATTTGAACTGAGCTCATCTAGAGCTTCTGAGTCCTTTGAATTGATACATATGGACATTTGGGGCCCTTATAAGGTCTGCACTAGGGGGAAATACAGGTATTTCCTGACTATAGTAGATGACTATTCCAGAAAACTTGGATTTATCTCCTACAGCAGAAGTCAGAGTCCCTTTCCAAGATCAAAGAATTCTCTAATTATGCTCATGCTCATTTTGGTAAGAGAATCAAGTTTCTGAGATCAGACAATGCCCTTGAGTTTCATGATCAGTATTGCCAAGAATTTTTTGCTGATCTTGGAATCATTCACCAGATTTCATGTGTAGAAAGACCACAACAAAATGCTAGGGTGGAAAGAAAACACAGACACATACTTGAAATAGCTAGAGCTATAAGATTTCAGGCAGGACTGTCTCTGTCTTACTGGGGGGAGTGTGTCATGGCTGCAGTGCACTTGATAAACAGGCTTCCTACCCCTGTTCTGCACAATAAAACACCTTTTGAGGTGTTATTCAACTGTGTCCCAGAGTACTAACATCTTAAGGTATTTGGATGCCTTGCTTTTGCTGCTAACCCTAATGGTTCTTCAGATAAGCTACAACCCAGGGGAATTCCATGTGTTTTTCTGGGATACCCTGCAACTCAGAAAGGATATAGAATCCTTAACATTCAAACAAAGAAGATATTTGTCTCTAGGGATGTGACATTCAATGAAACAATCTTACCCTTTCAATTAACATCTCTTGATCAGTATATGAATCCTGTTCCTACAATTCTCACAGATAAGACCAATTTCAATTCTGCATATGTTGCTGAGATATATGATTCTGGTTTTGATAATGACATCATTGGTGAGTCTGATATTTCAAGTGCTTTTCAAAATTCTTCTCTCTCTCAACACTCTTCTTCTATTCCTCCTCTTTCTACTTCCCAACCTTCTCAAAATTCTGGTGTTGGTAGCTCTTCTGTTGAACAGTCTCTTGAAAATGACTGTCAAGTTAGACAAAGCTCTAGACTCACCAAACCTCCTTTCTGGGTGAAAGACTATGTTCAACCTAAAAAGAGGTCAGAATTGAAAATTTCCAATTTGGCTACCCAAGATATATCTCAGGATTTTTACTGCTTCATGATTGTTCTTGAGAAAAATCAAGATCCTATTTTTTACAAAAATGTTGTGACTGATCCAAATTGGGTCACTTCCATGAATCAAGAGCTAGAACAGTGTGAAAAAAATGGCACTTGGTTGGTTACTGCTTTACTTGAGGGAAAAAGGGTAATTGGGTGCAAGTGGATTTATAAAACCAAATATAAATCCAATGGAGAGGTTGAGAGACATAAAGCAAGGGTTGTTG